>NW_004567113.1:31144403-31158642 GCF_000260355.1 Condylura cristata | reverse complement strand
TAGATTCTCAGTGCTGTGCTTTAACCCGCTGCGCCACCAGGGAGGGCCGGGAGGGCCCAACTTCATTTATTTTTTAAAAAAATTTTTTTACTGAATAATTTTATTATTTCATGAAATATTCAAGTAACACTTATTTGCAGTACAGTGTATGTTTTAGGTATATAGTTCACACCTCTACAAGTAAGTATTCTTCACATAGCTACTACAGAGCAATTATCCTCCACCTGCTACCCTGGGTTCTCTACCCCTTTTGCTGTCACCTTCCCTCCTACTCCAGTGGCCTCGGGTCTCCAGTCAGAATGCAAGTGTTAATTTTGGTCTCTCTCATTGCTTTGTTTTTATATTCCACATATAAGTAAAATCACCCACTATTTGTCTTTCTTATTCTGATTTATTGCACTTAGCATGATTCCTTCTAGTTCCAGCCGAGTAGTCATGGCAAGATTTCATTTTTCTTTGTTAATAGCTGAGAGGAATTTCATCGTGTACATATACGACAGTTATTTATTCACCAACCTGTTGCCAGGCACTCAGGTTGCTTCCATACTTGGCGGTTGTAAATAGTGCTGCAGTGAACACGGGAGTGCATATAGCCCTTTGAATTAGTGTTTTTACATTCTTTGGAGGATGCCTAGGAGTCAAATTCCTGGGTCATCTGGTAGACCCATGTTTCATGTTTGAACCGCCCCATACTGCTTTCAGAGAAGCTGGACAGTTGCCATTCCCACCTGTAAGGGACAGGGTTCCTTTTTCTCTACATTCTCACCCACACTTGTGGTTCCTGGTCTTTTTGGTATGGGCCGCTCTCCCAGGTGTGAAATGGTATCTCATTGTGGTTTTGATTTGCATTTGATTTGATTTGATTTTCCTGAGGATAAGTGATGGTAAGCAACTTTGCATACGCCTGTTGGCCACATGTACGTCTTCTTTGGAGAAAGATCTGTTTCTGTATGCTTGTTTTCACAGGCCCTGCCTTGGGAAGTTGCTGAGATGAGACGAGGTCGTGTACCTAGAGGTACACAGTGTGGTCTCCGTCAAGGTAAACCTTCGCGAGCTTAAGGGAAAGGCAGGGCCCGCCGTGAAGACGCTGTCTGTCTTCTCTTAGTCATCACACAAGATCAGTGATGGAGGAACAAAACCTCATCCTGACAGAACTGCCCTTCCCAGAAGTGAAAGGAGGATGAGGTGGGAAATGAGAAAAAGCCTTTGTAACTGAAGAGAACTTTGACCCAGCTCTGGGGGTTGGGGGGAAAGACTATGAGATTTTTAAGAAAGACTTTTTAAAATGTGGAATGGGTCAGGGTTGTCTTGTGTACATGATCAAATCTGGTGTACGTGATCTAAATCAAAACTCCACAGAAGGGCCCTCCCTGGTGGCGTAGCGGGTTAAAGCACAGCACAAAGAAGCTTAAACCACTTTCGCATGACTTCGATCCCCGCCTGCCGCGGAGGTGACCACATGGCGAGGCAGACATCTCCTGACCTGCCCGCTGCTCCCCTCAGCAGTGTACTTCGTCGATCTGCCTGTTCTGCTCCCCGCTCTGTCTCTGGTGAATCCTCTCGCTGTCCCTGCACCTCTGGCCTGTACCCCAGTTCTGTACACATAAATAAATCTTTAAAAAAACATATTGAATTTCCATTCTGCAGAACCAACTATAGACTTCAATAAAGTTATTATGGAGCGGGTCAATAAAAATGGTGAAATAACCCACAGAAGGTCCTCTCCAGGCTCACAGAGCCTTGTTTTATGGACGCTTTGAGAACAACCAAAGCACATTGGCCTTCAACACAGGAGGAGCTGGGGCAAGGAGGTAGATGGAGTCTTTTAACCTTTACCACCTTAGGTCTCCTCACCCTGCTGAGCCCTCCTGCCTTTTATCTGACTCCCTAAGTGTGGGTGGTAAAGGCCATGCAAATTCCTTAGAGGTATTTACTCTCAAAAGGAGAACAAAATACCATTAGAAACTTCTAAGCATTTTAAAGAGAAATCTGGACTGATACAGAATGCAAAAAAAAAAAAAAAAGTCTGCAAAAATATCAATGCATTTCTGTTACAGATTATAATCGGCATTGTTGAAAAGAATATTTTAAAGTATTTTTGAAACAGTTGGCTACCAGGACAGTTATCTGTCCAAACAACACTCCCAAACGAATCATTTAGCATGGCCAGGCCAAGCGAGTGTAGCGACCAGGCCGTGGCTCTCCGGCTGTTTCCTCCTGAGAAGTGCTCTGAATACTGGCAAATAATGCTTCTCACTCACCAAGTGCTTATTCAGCAGCCAAAGGCCCAGGCGTTGTGCTAATGGCTAGATACCAGCAACCTCCCTCTAAATTATTTCTACAGATGCACATTTGTAGGAACAACTATCTCTGAAATTTGAATAAGCATTTCGTGGGATTCCATTAAATTCTGATAAAAATTTGTTGCAAAATTAATATGGCATTTTTACAGCTAAAGTTTCTGTTCTGTTTTCAGAACAAATAAAAAGTAATTTACAGAAAATTTGGGACCTGTTTTGTTCCTATAGAAGCATGCAAATCATTTCCCCTCCTCCTCACAGCAGGGTTTCTATACTGTGACAACCCATCAAGTCATCTCTTCAGTAGAGCTAGAATCAATAGGTTGAAACCCAGGAAAACACACTTTGCCTTAACATAGATCGTTATGAACTCCAGAGTTACTCCTGTCCTGAAAATGAGCTTGACTGGGAGTGAGTTCTCATCAGGGGAGCAACAGAAGCCAGCGTGAGGAAAGCTGCCCGAAGATTTCTGAGTTGAGTATGGGATTAAAACACAAGATCCTAGGTCTATTCCACTCTTCAGATTCTATGATTTCACCATTTAAAAATAATGTTTGCACAATACTTCAAAGTTTTAAAGGATGCGCACATGATCGCATTGATTTTTTAAAAAATGATTGGAGATCACTTGTTTTCTAACTTCCTAATGGACTTCAGAAGGATGGCAGAATGAGGCAAAATAGAAATACTTCTACCAGATTCTAAATATCTAAAAAAATTCTAAACATAAAAATGAATAAAAATAGTGAAAATCAGCAAAGGAAAAAAAGGGCCAATCAGCAGAGCAAGCAAACGAGCCTGCGTCCATCCTGATGTCCTGTCCCTCAAGAAGTGGAGCCCACTGAGGGAAGCAGGGTTTCGAGGCATTCAGCTTCCAGAACCCTGCGCTCACCTGAGAAGTCTTGTATCATCAAAAATCTTGAGAATTTGTAGGAACAGTTCCAAATTTGGTAAGAAGCAACATAGTAGGGCAAATGGGGTTATAAATCAGGTTAGTAAGAATATATGAATTCAACTGGGACCCAAGGAGAAATGACGAGATTCAAAAACTGCCCTCAAAAAATAATGAATTTCAGGCTCTCCCTGATGGCATAAAGGGTTAAAGCACAGCATTATGAAGCTCTCCAAAGCCACTGCAGCATGAGTTCCATCCCTGGCCTAGGAGGTGACCCACACAGCACGGCAGACCTCTCTTGACCTGCCTACTGCTCCTTTCAGCAGTGTACTTCACCCATCTGCCTGTTCTGCTCCCCACTCTGTCTCTGGTGAATCCTTCCACCCACCACACCTCTGGCCTGTACCCCAGTTCTGTACACATAAATAAATCTTTAAAAAAACATATTGAATTTCCATTCTGCAGAACCAACTATAGACTTCAATAAAGTTATTATGGAGCGGGTCAATAAAAATGGTGAAATATTGAATAGACACAGCTCACCCTTCTATTAGATACATAGAGAAAAGCTGGTCAAGACAGAGTGAATGCTCGGAGGAGCCCAGATCGTCTAACCACAGTCGTTTTTTCCTACACAGAGTCTCCACTAACAGGACAGACAGATGTAAAACAAACCTGCTCTGGCAAATGAAGAAGTGAACCTGCAGATTGAAAGAACACACAAAGATTCAGGAAAAAAAAGACACTGAATGATCAACTCTCAGAGACAACCTCTTTAACTTACTCAACTTTCAGGACTTAGAAACGAGAGTCCTTTGGCATAATAGCATAAAAGGGGATGTCAATTAGCTTGGCCTCTACCTTCACTATTCATTATTCAGTGCCAGAAAATAATGAAGCACCATCTAGAATTTCCAAGGATTTCACTCCAAGAATGACTTAAGGAAATTTCACCCATCCAAGATGAGTTTCAGTATTAAAACCATAAATAACCTGATCCATGAAGGAACTCAGAGAAGATGCACCCTTGAATCATTTGTGAAAATATTATTCCATCATGAAAGGCAGTCAATTTAGAAATGAATCTAAATAAAGTATTTACAAATGGACAAGCTGGGATAAAAGGACTTTTTATGTAATGTGTTTGACCATGGAATCGGTGATCTTAAATTGTTATGGGAATAACACACTACGTTTCCACAACAGAATATGAATGTTACACTCTACGATGCTATGAAAGTAACAATGAGCCAGCGTTGGAAGGTGAGAGGAGCAGGGAGATGGAAGGAAGGGCAAGTCGAGCGTTTAATCATCTTTCATGTCCGCGAGTCATTCAATACCACCTACAATTGAAACCTGTTGTTAGAAAAATAGTGACCCCAGCCTCTGAACATTTTTCATAATTTCTTTTCTTAATCTTATTTCCCCAAGAGGGAATATTAAGGAAATATCTCCTCTGGGCTGAAATTCCTTCAGTTTTATTTTTTTAATCTAAAGGCAAGTAATGTAAAATCTATTATTTTATTTTAAAATAGGGTGTCTAATATAGAGCCACCTTTCTGTAAAAGTCTTTCTCCCTACAAATGCCTGCTCACTTCCAGGATCTCTTTAGCATACATTCTGCGCCCCTTGCCTCGCCCTTCCTCATAGTGCCCTGACTTACATTCAGACACCCCCTCTCCACAGTCTTGTACTTCAAGGGATGCTAAGCCCAACTCCTACTCCACGGTGGTGTGACTGACCCCAGGGAATCCCATTTCTCCTCACACCAGGGAGCTCAGGGTGGAGTCACCCAGAGCAGCATATCCCTACCATACAAACTCAAATGGGCTCGTGACCCAGCTAGGGACAATGCTGGGGATTTCCAGAGAAAGAGGCCTCCTAGCCTTTATATATATATAATGTCTTTTTCTTTCTTTCTTTTTAAGATTTATTTATGCATACAGACCTGGGGTACAAGTCAGAGGTGCAGGGGCAGTGAAAGGATCCACCAGAGACAGAGTGGGGAGCAGAACAGGCAGACAGACAAAGTACACTGCTGAGGGGGAGCAGCGGGCGGGCCAGGAGAGGTCTGCCGCGCCATGTGGGTCACCTCCGGGGCGGAGATAGAACTCGCACTGAAGTGGCTGCAGCCAGCTTGCAGTGCTGTGTCCTTACCCATTGCACCACCAGGGAGAGCCCGAAGCCTCCTAGCTTTTAAGACTAGTCACCTCTAGAGACTCAGTCTCTCCTTCTGTACTCAATGGTGGTCAGGTGCTAAGCCTGCAGTTGCTGCAGCCATTTTTACTACAGGTGAATCCTATCTGAGACTGTCCTGCGCACACACACAGTCAGTCCCAGAGAAACGAAGTGAATCCTCACCCCATCTCTAGAGATCAGCTGTGGGGACTGACATATCTCTGTGTGTGTGTGTGTGTGTGTGTGTGTGTGTGTGTGTGTGTGTGTGTGAGAGAGAGAGAGAGAGAGAGAGAGAAACCAGTTTGAATTCGATTTTATGTTTTGTTTTTTGGTGTTTTTTGTTTGTTTTTGTTTTTGTTTTGAGCTGGAAGTATTGCAATGGATATACACTGCTTAGAAAGATTGAACGATCATCCAGTTAGCTGTAATCATTTCAGGTTATTATGAAAATGTAGGTTTCTCTATAGATTAAGTATTTTATGATGAGCCTGTCTCATTTTTACAAACATAGAAAGTCGTTCTTCTTTTCTATTAAATCTTTAAACATAAAAGCCATATATATTCAGTGTAAAAGAAAAATCCAGACATTCTACCAGGTGCCCTAAACAAAATTAGAGAGAGCAGGAGAATATATTCTGATTCAAAAATGTTTTAACAATGACTTTAGAAATAGTTAACCAGTTTAATTGTATTATCTCATCTAATTTTTACAACATATCTACAAGGCAGGTAATACTATTGTCTCCAATTTCAGGAGAAAGAAATGTCATTTTAATCTTTCAGAAATTGTCTGACACTCCTTTGCAAACAAAGTCTCATAGAATAACTAAAGACTAAAAGCTTATAATGCACATATGATAGGGAAAATTAATACGTGCAGATGAGTAGTTACTCAAAATGTAAAAGGAGGCCTCAGATATTCACCTGGCTTGGTCAGAGTAGGGATCAGAATATAGGGAGTCCCTGGACTTTTGTTATTAGTGGTGACTGGTGTTCCTCAATATTGAAAAAAGGAAGTCCCAGATTTCTCTCTTGACTTGCTGGTACCTAAAATTGGACTGTTGGCATTTTAAATAATCTACCCAGAAGTACAAATTCCAGGAAGGTAAGATTGAATCTGCCTTGTTTAATGTTTTGTCCCTGGCACTCAGCACAACTGCCCTAGTGGGTGTTCAGCGAATGCACATGGGGGTGGGGGGTTGGAGGGGAGGGAGGAGAGAAAAAGGGGTTCTTTTCTGCTTGTCTTCTGATTCACCTATCCATGCCTTTCTCCGGGTTGATGGTACCTTAATTTACATTTATTTTCTTATGTAAGGGCCAATGGCTGGGGCCCATCTTTCTTCTTTCCCAAATAGCCGAATAGTAGTTGGGTGGGTATTTCCTCCAGACAAATACTCACATGTCATTCACGTGTCTTGCAATGACCCTAATAAAGCACCGTCCAATCTCTTTAAGCATTTAGTAGTAACAGTGCTATTAGAAGCCACTTTTCAACTCACAGGGCTACTTGCTTGGCTGAAGCTAAAGGATGGCACATGCCTTCTTCCTCCCTGTTCTTTTCCTACTGCAGGAAGAAGCATGCTGATGGGAGACAAGCAGCCATCTTGGGCCACGAGAGCACTGCCACCTTGAGGGTGGCAATGTAGCAGGATAGTTCCTGATTAGCCACCTTTAAACTCTGCAGTGGTCCCCAGATTTCTGCAGGGGGCAAAAGAAGAGTCCCTCTTGGGATCTCTTAGAAATGATATCCTGATTCTTGTCCAGTATAAATCAGGAATGGCCATATTCTAAGAAATCATAGTTACTGGGATGATAAATTACTGAGAGTTGCTTAATTCAGTTCTTTATGTTAAAAAAATATATACTAGTTTAAAGGAATTTATCATATGGTTAAAACCAACAGGAAATTTGGCTCCAGATATAGTCAAATCTAAAAGTTAAACAATGCCTATGGAACTAAGCGTCTTTTGCTCCATCTCTCTGCATTGAACCCTAAAAGTCCTGACTTACAATGTCCTTAGAGACAGCAGTTAGATTGGGAACAAAATCCCTTATCCATACAGTTCCCATAAAAGTCACCAAACTGACTTTTGTTGGACCTTCTTTGATCCTGTGCTAACCTGAACCAACCACAGTCCTGGTTCAGACCTGGCCTGGGCCTTGTGTCCCTTCCAGGAGCTGAGGACACTTCTGTACTCTCTGAGCCATTTGCATGGAGAGGGAAAAGTCAGCTCCTTCAAAGAAACCTCCAGGTCCTCTTACCAGAAAGAAAGCAATGGAGAAAAGCAGATGGCACCTGTAGAAGCCACTATAGTTTATTCTTGGTTCAAAAAATATTTTTTTGAAGCATCAAGAATGTGCCCGACCTGGTCTTAGGCAAGAGAACTGTGGAGTAAAGGAAACAAGATCCCATTCAATTGTGATGGAGCAGTTTCTTATACGCTCTTAAAAAGCCTCTTTGTACCTTCTTCTGGGATATTAACAAAGATCATCTAAAGAATTATTTTTAGGTCCACTAAGAAGCAATTTGGGGCTCTTGCCCCAGGGGAGAGAATGCAAAAGGTAGGTGGGCTTTCTCTTATGATGATGAGATTGACTAAGAGCCAAACTTCAGGGAATAAAATATCCACAGTGCTTACAGGTGCCTGGCTGTATCCAGGTGAAGTCATTTCATCCTAAGGAGAACTCAGTCATTCTCTCCCCACCATCCTAACCTTGCAGCTGGAAGAAATGTTATAGTCTGATAGATGGACACCTACTAGGATTTATCAGGCCCCAGACATGAAATGCTAGCTTCTATCGTTGTCCTTAGTGAAAACTGCAAAAGTAATTTGTCTTCTGGACAAGTATGGAAGCACTTGCCATGGTTTCCTGTCTTGCACACTGCCTCCCATCATGCCAGCTTGTTGTCTTGACAAATTTATTTTCAATTGCGGTAGGACATATGCTTGTAATTTGGGGGATGGCGGCATTTGAGATAAGGTAGAACTTGTCACTGAAAAATGAACTCTAGTGAAGTTGTTTACTAGTCCCATATTTCAAGATAGGTTGGTTATTCTCCAAAAAGTTCCCAAATCAAAACTGAGTCAGAACTTTGTGCAAACCTCTGACACAGGCCCAGACTGTATTCAAGACGATGCATAAACATTTGCTCCATACCCCGGCTCCTAAGCACTGGCCCTCCTCTCCCCCACCAGCTGCCACGACTTGGCAAATCCTGTTAGACATAAGGTTTTTATTTGTAGAAACCAATATCTGGTGAAGAAAGAAAATGGAAATAATCAAATGTTGGTGGTTGCATGAGGAGGATGGTGGGGGAAGAACTGAGAAAAAACCAGCGACGCATTTCATTCTCCTCCAAATATTTACAAGGCTGTGACCTGTTACATTCTGTTCAAAAGCAAAACTGAAGGGTAGGCTTGACACAGGAAAGAAAATTTTGGTTTGCCGCCTTTGACTCAACTTCCTAAACCAAAATACTCCTTTGTAAATGTGTTAGCGACCTGCTTTCTCTCCTGGACTGTTTTCCTCATCTATAAAATGGAGTTAATGACGTGAACTCCTAAGGTAGTGCAGTGTAAAACATGGAGCCTGTGAGCAGGCACAGAAGCGTCCTTCTCCGGGACAGCCTCTCTCCCCGCCTCTCCCTCTGTCTCTCTCTCCGCACATACACACAAGCACACACAGTCAGGTTTATGGAGTTCTGACACTTTCAAGAGTTATTGGGACAACTGTCCTGCTGAACATAGGTGACCCAAGAAGCTGTATCTCTAGACCCAACTCAGGAGCCTGACCCTAACCCTAGCTTCCCAGAGCTTAACTCCCCTAGCCCATGCCGAGCTCAGTTTTGCACTTTCATAATGCACTAGGTACACTAGGTACACTACAGTCTCTTGCCTGGTCCCTTTTTATACATGTAGAAATGAGCTTAGATTAAGTTGTACAAGGTCAAACAAATGAGAGAGAGAGAATCCACATGGAGATTCACACATGACTATTTCCAGAAGTCCAGGGCATGTCCAGATGGAAATTTTTTTTTTAAATAATGTATTAGTTTATTTTTACATCATTTTGTGCCTTTTCCCATCTCAGTTGTAATCCCCGTGGGCTTCCCATCACCAAGTCACCCGTGTTCCATCACCATAGTCCAGTGCATTTCCCTCCCCGCACTGTTTTTGATCCCATCCCTCACTCCACCCCATAAGATATCTCTGGTATATAGCTGTTCATTATTATTATTATTACTTTGCCTGATCCTTTATACTCCTGCTATGAGTGAAACCATCCGATATTTTTCCTTTTTTTTCTGGCTTATTTCAGATCATGATCTTTCAGATGGAACGTTTTTTACTAAAAATTTCAGTCTTTTCAATCACTCTAAAAATTGAGGAGAAAATAAAATACCAAACTCCCAAAGTATTTGCAACGATTGTTTGATTGTTTTGATGGCCCAATTATCCAGTTAACTTGCAGATATGGCGATGAAGATTTTCTCACTGATATTTTAAGTGTATCAAGTGCAACATTTTACTTTAATGTTAAAAAATTTCAACAAAGAACTATTCTTTCATAGTGAGCTTCAGTTAAAGAGAAGCTAGGTAAGTTATTTTTTTATGCCCACTCGCTGCGTCCAGCTCTGACCGCAGGGTGAGTCCAAAGCTCTGTAAATCCAGATCACCCCAGCATTCCTGGGTTCTCTTATTTTTTTACTCTCTGCCCCCTCCAATACCCCCAGATAGAAATCTCTAGGTCATCCCAGCATTTCCTTCTACCCCAAATGATCAGTTTGTTCACGTTTGTGTCCCAATCAAAAGCCAGGATGTTTTGATTTTTTTCAATTTATATAAATAAAGAATATGTTTTCTGTCCAGAGAGGCAAATTCTGTATAATTGTTTATATTTTTACTAACCTATAGATATAAAGAAAAATAAACCATTAGTTTTTCTTGATGTAAGAAAAAATTTTAAAAAGGGAAGATGTTAAGACATTTTACACACTTTTGACAAATTGTTCCCAAAAAGTCAAAGAAACAAATCATGAAGAAAGATGATGGCAGGTAGCTTACCTGTTTGGGTTTTTATATATATCCCCAGAAAAGGAGACGCTGCCCTCAAGATAACCTGAGACTCATAAACTAAGAAGAACTGTTTAATGTTGAATGGTGAAAAAGGTCTGAAAAAAATGCCAGAGCAGGCAAAGGTCACTACTCTCAAACAAGTCAGAGCTGCCCAAGCGCTGATCAGAGCCATGCCTTCTCGGGGCTGAAGGGAACTCTCTTCACCCATTTGCACTGTGATTAGCATTTTTAAGTCATTGATTGTCTTTAAAATATGTTTTTTTTTTTGCTTTAGGCCCAAGACTCTCTCACTTGACTTGAGTACTCAATAACTTCAGTACCACAGTGATTCTGTTTGTAAAAGTTATTTAGAAATAGGTCCATATGGCTCCAAACAGAATCCTTCTGACCTGGGACGCTTGCCCTTAGTCTGACCTGGCCTTCAGGAACCTCACTGGAGACAATAGGGAGACCTCAAATATTCAGGCTAATTGTGTGGTGGGGGAGGATAGAAACCAGATGAAGTTAGTGGAAATTCTGAATGTAAACAACCGTAAGAAACACCATCTTGTCTTTTTCCAAACTATCGCCAAAATCAAAATGTTGCTAATATAAGGTGAGTAAGGGCTCCCAAATATTAGTAGTTGTGCAACTACCAGACAGTGTTTGAGGGGCCTGTTTTCACTACTTTGAAGCAAAATAAGAGAAACAAGAACCATGCATTGAGGGGCTGGTGGGGGGGGGCAGGTAACATGTACTCAACTTTAAATTCCAAGACTTACTGAATTTTTACCTTTTTAATTTTAAGTTATTCTTTCTGTAACAAAAGTAAGATGAAAATGCTTTCAAAAATAATCATGTAATGAAATAAAATGTTGACAAACCTTTATCAGACTCATAATTATGTAAACTCTAGCACTCTAGCTACGCCTTTCCTAATGAAGGAGCAACAGGCTGGTAAAGGCTGAGACAGCAGGGGCTAGGGGAGTTAGGATTAGGGTGAGGGGATAAGAAGCTTTGCCCAGAGCAGGAGTAAGTAGTGTTGGAGAACATGGACTTTGGATCAGTCAGGCAGAACCCAGTTCCCCAACCTTGGGCAAGCATGTGACATCTCTTGCCTTCTTTCTTGTCTCTCAAATGGATTAGTGACCCCCCCAGGATTTCATTCTTAGAGTTAAGGTGAGAAGTAAATGAAAAAGTCATTGTGAGGCTTAGGCAATGCCACATCTTATTCCTATATTATTAAGTAAATGTTATTGGAGTTTGTGCTCTTAGTAGTTTGGATTGTTCTCCTCTTCATATTAGGAGTTTGCAAGGCAAACCCTGTCTTCTGGGATCTTTCCACAATGAATTGGTTTGGCCCACATGGAGCAAACCCAGCTTCCAGATTGTAATAGCTAAAGTCCTGAGACTGTTTTCTTTTTTCTTTTTTTTTTTTTTTTGCCAGATTCTCTCATTCCTGAGCAGCAGAAGATGTGCTCTCCTACCCAACTTGGAGCTCCTGGTTCCAGGTGCTCTAGCTGCCATGCTGCTTTATAGGTCCCTCAGGACGCTCATGTTCTCCAGAAACACTTGAGACATGGGGGGTGAAGGGAAGGGGAGGAAGAGGCAGGCCTCTGGACTCTGACCATAGCTACAGAAAGACCCCCAAGAGAGCTTAGACAATGTTTGTCTGACTTAATATAAGGCAATTAATGTCAAGTTTGAGGAAGTGACGTAGCAGCAGGGAGAAAGAAAGTTAAGAGTGATGACATGTTCAAGATCATTATTCCTTCCCCTCTAACGAGCAGCACACAGTGTGGCCATAAAGTCTCTCATGGCACTAAAGCAGTTAGCACGCACAGGTGCTGACCCAGCACAAACTCCGGGGGAGTGACTGACAGGGTCTAGCTGAATTTAGTTCAGCATTCAGCACCACCTACTACACTGAGTCCCCCCCTTGGGGCTCTTTCAGCATTTCTTTCTTCTCCTCTGACACTCCCCATGCCCGCACTAATGAACAGTACTTTTTTTTTTTTTTAAAAGATTTAGTTATTTGTGTATACAGAACTGGGATACAGGCCAGAGGTGCGGGGGTGGTGAGAGGATTCACCAGAGACAGAGTGGAGAGTAGAATAGGCAGACTGGACTGACCAAGTACACTGCTGAGGGGAGCAGCGGGCAGGTCAGGAGAGGTCTGCCACACCACGTGGGTCACCTCCGGGGCAGGCTGGGATCGAACTCATGCGGAAGTGACTTTAGCTTCTTAATGCTGTGCTTTAACCTGCTGTGCCACCAGGGAGGAACTTGCACATGTATTTTAAAAGGAGCCTTTGTCCAAAAAATGCCTGGGGAGTAACTGCACTGTGGAGACACAGGCATGGAGAAGAGATTGGGCCAGGAAGTCCCTCTGGTTGCCTCTCCATAGCACTACCTGCCACTCAATAAGTAAAGGAGCCAGAGTAGTGAATGTCCAGGAGCAGGGCTTCTAGAACCAGCACTACCGCTTGGTAGCTCTGTAATAACACGCACATCGTTGAACTTCTCTAGACCTCAGCTTCCCGCTGTATCAATCTGGGTTGAGCCTGTCCAACCAGGGGGCTCTTGTGCAAATCAAATAAGCTGTCTGGAACACTGAAAACAATGCCCAGCATGCTCAGTAAACACTAGTTATTATTTTATATTTGTGACTGCCTGGTTGTTCTCCCCTGCACCACTTTCCTGATGGGTCACATGCTTCATTTGTCAGCTTTTGGCATCTGTCTCAAAGTTTGACTTTGTTGCCAGATTGAGAAAGCTCCCTGGACTTTGCTTTTGCTTGCAGGCCTAGCTAAAGGATTATTGCAAACAGCCAGGTGAATGAAATGCTGTCCCCCCGGATGTGACAAGCACATTGAGGCATGCATCCACCATTTGAAAGTCTAAATTCTGTAATCACACATCTTAAAAATTCAGCTGTACAGGCGTGGGCTTTGCTGAGCTGAGAGCATTTTAGGGAGCCCAGATGCAGCGGATGAGGACACACAGACCCTGCTCTCTGCAGGTGTCGGGTGCAGAGGCCTGAAATGCTAGGGCTGTGTGACATCACGGCTCTGTCTGGCCCCTGGATCACCGGAGATCTGTACCTTTGGCCTCTCGCCCTGTTGATATACCTCTCTCAGAGCCGTCTTTCCAATTTCCCCATTTCACAGTGTTTACCTTTATGACAAATGCACATCTCATTATTCATGGCGGCTCAGAGGGGAGCAGCTGTGGCTTCTCACTTTGCTGTACAGACCTCAGAAGCCTCCATTCAGCTTCTTGGACAAAAGCACCCCAGAGGCCAAGGCTCACACGCCACCCAGCTCCACTCCTCCTGGAACGTGGAAAACTGTCAACCAAAGGTGAAATGAATGGAACCAGACATTGCTGCATTGATGAGAAGCCACAGGGAGCAGAGAGGGCACCTTCACCCTCTAACCCAAGTCTCCGGGTTACAGACAACTAGAGACAAAACGTGTAATGGGCTTGGAAAGGAAAACAGAATGTGGCCCAATTCCATGTCCCGCGACAATTATGTTAGATCTTTTCCTAAAAGACTCTGTGTGAAATAAGCCAGTCACAAGAAGATAAATACTGGAGAATTCCATTTACTCAAGATACTCAGAGTAGTCAAAATCGCAGACGAACAAAGAGTAGGAGGCTTCCAGGGCAGGGGCTGAGCTCGGCATTTTATTAAATGGGTAGAGGGTGCTTGAGCTGGAAGGTGGTGTCGGTAGCAAATGTGCTGAATGTTTTTAATACCGCAATGGCTAAGGTGCTGAAGTTTATGTTGTATGTATTTTTTTTTT
>NW_004567113.1:31142913-31144303 GCF_000260355.1 Condylura cristata | reverse complement strand
CTTGCTGAGTGGGAAAGGAAGGAGAGTGGGGGAAGGGATTCGGGTATGCTGCATGCTCAACCAGGATGTTTACCCTAAGTTCCGATCAAGTATTGTTTTGTGCATAGGAGGCAAAGTCCTGGTCTCTGTCCTCGACATAAGACAAGGATATATTTTACAGAGGAGGAAAATAAGGTTCAAAAAGAGACGCTTAGGTAAAAAGAGGGGGGAAGTCACACAGCTGGTAAATGAGGCAGTCAGGATGTGACCCCAGACTGTCTGGCTCAAATCCATTCATTAAACCACTATAATATTGCTGTCTTTAGGTGAAAGTTATATAATAATACCCTGCAAAGTGTTTTGTAAAAGGAAAACCAGAGAAAGAGGGAACATTTAATTCAAAAGAGTGACTCCCTAAAGGTAGATTCAGGTATTTGGGGACCAAAGGAAATTTAAGATTAGGGTGAATAGGTCTCTATGGAAACTTCCCTGCTCCATGTACCCCAAGCTTCAAATGTGTTCTTTTTTAAAGGGAAATTCTGGAACATTGCTCCAATTTTTTTTTTTAAGATTTATTTATTTATATATACAGAACTGGGGTACAAGCCAGAGGTGCAGGGGTGGTGAGAAGATTCACACACACAGAGTAGGGAGCAGAACAGGCAGATCGACGAAGTACACTGCTGAGGGGAGCAGCGGGCGGGTCAGGAGAGGTCTGCCACGCCATGTGGTCTCCTGCCGGGCAGGCGGGAATCGAACTCATGCGGAAGTGGCTTAAGCTTCTTAGTGCTGTGCTTTAACCCGCTGCGCCACCAGGGGGTTGTATGTATTTTACCACTATGTAATAGGGGCTGGCTCGACTGAGACAGTGTCAGGAAAACTTGGAGTCAGCCTGTTCCCAAAATTGTAAAGAGGGTAAAGTGGATTTTCCTTTGATCACCCCTCTCTTACATTTTCCCTAATTTTACCCAGTTTTTGTACTTGTTTGAATTTTTTCCATCACAGCACAGCATTTATCAGCTGTTTGAAGCTAACACTCCATTTTGGTCTTTATACTGGTAGATATTTAGTAAATATTACTTGATCAAATAAACGCATTTCCTAGTCCTGATTATCTGCATTTCCTCTTCCCCTATTGCTTCCATTTTTGTCATCTCATTTTATCCTCCAAACAGCCATCACAGGTTTGCCTCCACTCTATACACGGTGAGAGGGGCACTCGTTGTCATTTATCAGATGAGTAACATCGAGGTGCAATTGATCTGGGTTACTGAGACATGATTTAGCCTCACCCTGGCCGTTTCTCAGTGCTCTCTGCACCAGCCAGGATGCAGCCTTCTCCGATGAGAGCACCTACTAAGTGCCAGTTATTAATACATTTTATTCTTACAACAGTCATATATATATATAT
>NW_004567113.1:31112428-31142159 GCF_000260355.1 Condylura cristata | reverse complement strand
GGGCGGGTCAGGAGAGGTCTGCCACGCCATGTGGTCAGATCGGAAGAGCCGGGAATCAAACTCATGCGGAAGTGGCTTCAGCTTCTTAGTGCTGTGCTTTTAACCCGGTGTGCCACCAGGGAGGGCCCATTGCTCCAATTTTTAACTGATCCTGGTTACTCTTTCATTGTTGCCCCTAAATGTCATGTACAGTAGGGATCTATTTCCCTATCGGGTCCAGTGGATTTCTCTAGTTGTAAGTCTCTGCCAATTTTGTTATATTTTGAATACAACAGAGACGATAATGTTCTTATTCTGATTTTTTCCCTCTAATGCTACCACATTCCATGGAAGAACTTAACGAAAAATAATTAGAAACTATCCTCACTGTGAGTATTAAAGAATCATTATTACTTTCTCTCCAAATATTACAGGTACAGTGATTATTATTAAAAGTAAATTAGATATACTTTTAGAAGTTAACAAAAGGAAAAAGAACATTGCCTGTATGTATGAAAGAAATGTAAACACAACCACCTTAAATAATGAAGGAAATACATTAGTGCATACAATTAAGACATGCAGAGGTGAAGAGGGTTTGAAAAACTTCTCAAACTCAATGATGTCATTTAGTCCTTTCCTCCCTCTCTCCTTCTCCATCTTCACTGTCTCAGCTTCTCTTTGTAGCAGGGCCTCAGTTTCCACCAGAACGACTGAAACTGCCACAGGCAGTAGACAAGAGTGAAGAGGAACATGACCTCCAGCAACCTCAAGTAAACAGGCTTCCAGAGGGAACAGGAGGTTTCTCTCTAGCCTATACATATGCAATGCTAAGGAAGGGCCCTAACGAATTCTTGTCATGCATTCTGGTCAAATATTTAGTGCTGGCCCGTTGCTTTGGCTATAGGAG
Organism: Condylura cristata; assembly: GCF_000260355.1. Lineage (NCBI taxonomy): Eukaryota > Metazoa > Chordata > Mammalia > Eulipotyphla > Talpidae > Condylura > Condylura cristata. The sequence continues at coordinate 31,141,270 of NW_004567113.1, read as the reverse complement.
AGGTTTGAGATTGTACTCACTCCTGCTTAGTTTTGTGGCCAAGGAGGGGGAGTGTTGGGAGAACAGTCCTTCTAGACCCTTAGGAATGGGGAGAGGCATAGCTCCCCAAAGGGAGTTAAAACTAAAATAGAAGCTTTCTGGCCCCTAGGGGCATTCTGTGTGGCCAGCAGAGCATAACTTCATGTCAGGGTCCACACCAATCTAGCCCTAATCATTGGAGCCAAAGAGAGGACTTGGGTTAGAAATAGAACAAATAATCTTATTATGTTGCCAGAACCTACCTCCCCAGTAGGACATACAAAAACTCATCCACCAAGACCTACAAAACCTACAATATGACTCATTGGATTATTGAGAAGATACTTGTATTAATATAGGTAAAGCAATTGGTATAATTTCTGGTTTCGGTAGATGCTATATAGCATTGTCTTAGTATGACTCTCAGTCTTGGAATTTATTAGTATTAGTATTGCACTAGCATTAGCTGACTTTGGGTAGGCTGCTTCAGGTCTCTTTGCTTTCAATTGCCCTTCTGTAAAATGGAAATAGTACACCTATTTCAAAAAGTGAGCTTTACGTAAAAATAACCATGGCCAACATCAGGTGGGAAACAAATTCACTTTACAAGTCTACAAGTCTTGGTCCTGTTCATGGATTCTTATGAGGGAGAGAGAGAACTGAGATCTGGTGGTCGACCAGAGCCTTGCTGTTGAGGCCTTTACCCTGGAAAATTTGGTCATCACAATTGTCCCATCAGCCTACAAACAATTTTAATTGATGTAATGAACAAACTTGGTGTATTAATGATAGTAACAGAGATAAAATTATTTCTCACCATAGAGATGATAGTTGACACTTTCCAACTCATAGAGCCTTGTTTGCAATTTTAATAAAATCAACCAATAATACTACCTGATTCACAGGTTATGAGATCTGGTGACAACTAACAAGACAACAATTAAGACCTCTTGGATGGCGAGAGTAGTGTGATAGTTGGATAAAATAAGACACTGGGTCACTCTGGAACATTTTGCCTGAGCCAGCATTATTTTCCTATGGAGGGTTTTTTTTTTTTTCAACTTAAGTACCTCCTTATTAGTAACTGTGCAAGACAGTACAGTGGATGCTTGGCACCAGAAATGGGGTGCTTTGTTGACATAGAATTGACATACAACAGGCCATACATATTTAAAGTGTCAACTATGATATGTTTTGACATGTGAAACCATCACTAGAATCCTGAAATTCCTTATGGAGTTTGGGTGACTCTTTTCCTTACTCCTGAGTTCAGTTTTTTTCCAAGGGGAAGAAAAAACACTATTTATCATTAGAGGCAAAGATTTTATTGCATATGCATGATCGTCACAAAACTCACTTTTAGAACCGGGAGGTGAACTAGCTACCAAGTAGTTGCCTACTTGAGGGTCTGCCAACTATGAAAAGACTTTTGGGGAACCAATTTCCTTCAGGAATTTCCAGACTTACCATACACAAGAGTCATTCAATCCAGAGGGACTCTAGGAGGTCTTATTATAAACAGATGGAGAAGAAAGAGCACCGACTCTCTCTGTGACCTTTTTGGAGTCATTGGCAAAGTCACTAGAGTACTGGATGGCCAGGAAGACATAGCCCTGGATTTCTGGAACAAAATTTAACCCATAAGACTTAATAGGCCCAGATAAGTGCAAAACATATATACAGAGACAAAAAAAAAAAAAAAAAAAAAAAAAAAAAAAAAAAAAAAAAAAAAAAAGACAAGACCAAAGGAAACATTCATCCTCTTCTGAGTCATGGCTGCTTCTGAGCTGGATCTGCATGTGAAGGACTGAAGAATTATGAATCGTTTTGGCTGAGCAAGAGGAAGGCGTGTGCACCAGATTGTCTTGCAATGTGCAATGCAGGAAATTATCCATCAGGTGGGAGAGGATAACACTGCAATTCCATCCAGATGAGACAGGCTCAGAACAATGAAGGCTCTAGCCCTCCGTTTGTGGAAGGATGAAACAAAATGAAATCAGATGAGATGAGTTTTGAGTGAGGGTTTGGGAAGGATAGAAGCATTTGAAAATATACCAGTTGTACACACTCCTGGAACTTTCAAATATGTTTTCCTATCATTCCCACTCAGAGCTCAGATTTAATTCTTTTAAATTCACATCGCTTAAAGTGGGTCTAGGGGAGGCAGAAAAGAAACACCTATTTTTCAGGGGTCAGGGAATAATATGTTCACATGGATTCAATATGACTGAATCTAACATACAACTTTATTATTTAGAAATGAAAGGCTATGACCAGCTCTGAGCCTCTTTCTCCGAAACATATGCAATACCAAAACAGAATCTTATCAAGGGGTTTTAGAAACCAGAAGCAGCAGACTTAAACATGCACAAGATAGGATCTGGAGGCAAATTGAACTAACCAAAAACTTTGACTTTCCTTTCAATTTTTTTCTGTCTTGCATAACAGCTTATCAACATCATGTGCAGAGACTGTGGGGGATTCGAGAAACTTTGTATTTCTGAAATAAAAGGGAACTTACCCTAATGAAGGTGAAGGGTTCTTTTCCTTCTTGGTGAGGGAGGCTTTGCTAAGCCTTGGAATCACTGTCTAGGCCAAAAGCCTCTGAATTGACCCAGCTGGCTGATTGCTGCGGTCGCTGCTGCAAGGGTTTCTCAAGCTCTGTGGGAGCAGACGTGGAGGCCACCATGATGTTGCAAGTCTTCCTGCTGGGGGCAAATGGGTACTTGAGCTCTATCTTCCCAGGCATTTGTAGAGACCCCAGAGAGGAGGCAAACACTTCTTCATCTCCCCTGCCCCAAAAGGGAGATTGCTGTTTCAGGAAAGGTCTCAGTTGAGCTAGTCAGTTTAGCATTCCTGAATTTTTCTTTCCTTTTTAAAGTTATAATTTTTATTTGTGTGTATTATCAATTAGTAAGTACAAAAGGGCAAAACAGTAGAAAACCACTGTTAACATTTTCTTCACCTTAAACCCTTTTTATACACAAGATGGTACAAACTTTTCATATAATTTACCTTCTCCACCAATATATGATATATACAGTGACCATGTCATATGATGTTTAATGATGTTCTTTTATTCACTATTCATGCCTTCCAGCCCATTTTCCTGTTATAGTATTCACCTTCTTTTTTTTCATAAGAACTCATTATATGTGAAAGTTATTCTTTACCAGCTTTTTTTTTTTTTTAAAGATTTATTTATTTATGCATTCAGAACTGGGGAAAAGGCCAGAGGGCAGGGGTGGTCAGAGGCGTCACCAGAGACAGAGTGGGGAGCAGGACAGACAGACAGAGGAAATACATTGCTGAAGGGAGCAGTGGGTGGGTCAGGAGAGGTCTGCTGAGCCATGTGGATAACCTCTGGGGTGGGGATCAAGCTTGCACTGAGGAGGCTGAGGCCAGCCTGCAGTGTGTCCTAACCTGTTGCGCCACCAGGGAGGGCCCCTCTCTGTTATTTTTTCTGTCATAGAGATGCTAATTGTGCTCACTTCATAAGACTATTAGTAGGATCCTCATTTGCTCAGCACTAATTCTTCCTTCTTGGGTTGATGGAACTTCTATTTCCCTTCAAGGAATCCAACTCTTTTCAGTACACAAATTGTCAATGGAGGTGTGAGTCCACCCCTGACTCTAATCTAGATTTAGGAGTCAGAACTAGCCAATCAGAGAATTCTTTACCCCTCTGCTACAATGATTGGCTCAAGGATGGGCACATGACCCAAGCGAGTCCAATAAAATTCAATCCCTAGTCTTCCATTGTTATCATTGGGAGACAGATACATTCTTTCCATACTGATACTGAGCTCTTGGTCACCCCCTAAACCCATCCTGGGAGAAATCTACCTGTGAGAAAGGGGCTAGAAGAAGGCTGATCCAAGAAACAGAAAATGACTGAATCCTCATCACAGCAGCAAGCCCCTCTACTGACAAAGCCTCCTCCGCTAAATTGTTTCCTGAGCAACTAAGTCCCCTTTTCTGCCTAAATCTTTGTGAAATGGCAAGTTTTCGTCACCTAACAACAACAAAAAATACCAAGTAATACATTTGAAAGTGGCCTTTTCTTATTAGCTCTATCCTCTTTGACAATGAAGCGAATGTGTAAGGAGTAATAATTGGGGGATCAAGGGGGAAGCCCTATCTCCACTGACTACTTTCAAATCCTTGAGCTACTTATTTTATCTGTGTGGACTCACCTTTCTCATCTGTAAAAGAGGTTTTAAGAGAAAGAAATTCTAAATGTCTCATCTAGGGCCATAAATCTTGGCCCAGTGATAACAATGTGTCAACACTTCAGGCTAATCTGAGGTTTTGTCTCCAACTGCCACCTCTACACCCAATGACAAATGACACTGATTTATTTTAAAAGTTGGAAACTAAATCAGTAGGGTCACATACACTTTAAGGGGCTTGCTGGTAGAACCAGTCTGTCTCTAAAACATTGCTAAGTTATCGGCTCCTCGAATAGTAATAAATAGTTTGCGATGAAAAGTTTTGCTGCTCCAGTTTTGTTGCACTAAAGTAAATAAAGATCTAAATTATGTCAACAGATGACACAAGTGTCTAGAAGTGGAGCTGTCTGCTCCCCACACAGAACAGAGGGTCAGAGAAGGCAGGAGGGGAAGATGGTCACATTCCCTGTTCTCCATAGTCATATCTCCATTATTTACTTTGTGATTTACTAATTCTCAGAACTTCAGCTGCAGTCACAGAACAATCTTCAAGACATGTAAATTGAAATATATACGTCTTCTGCTCCCAGTCATTCAGTGATTCCCCAGCATCTCTGGCCTAGAAGTCAACTCCCTTGCTGTGACATGTGAGCTCTTTGTGATGTGAGCCTTGCTTTGAAGGCTTAAAGATGACAACATTGTCTCCTGCAGGCTCTCATTATTGCACATCTTCCTCCAAAATGCGTTACTGGCCCTGGGCTTGTTTGACTGGAATCCACCCTGTTCCTTTCCTTGCTCTGTGTCCATCATGATTGACTCTTGCAAGCTCTCTTCCCCTGCACCGCGATCCAGCAAAGCGCAGACTGTCAGCCATTGCTGAAAAACAGGTGAGAATCCAACTCCCATTTGGACTTCAATACATCTTTCACTCCAGACTCAGAAATACTATTATTTTTCAGCAGCCCAACCTCACAAGATGTTCTAGATGTTCTGATTTCATAAACAGTTTGTTCCTGTGAGCTCTCCTCATCCCATAATCATTTGTTCAAAGCAGCAGAAGACAGAGCTACCATCTTAACTCTGGCAACAGCAAAGAAACCCCTGGCTAAGAGGGTGAGATAATAAATGTGAACTCAGAGCCTGCGAAAATGTTGGTTGCTGAGCTGGGTTCTAATGGGTAAAACTCCCCAGGGTTGCACAGAGGAACTCTGGTGACTGAGTCTCAGAGCCTGGGAGGAATTCAGGCTACTCACTGATCAAAAGAGAAAATGGTGACTGGTAATTTTAATCCAAAATTGCAAAAATGGAAGTTATATACTTACAGAATTTGAAATGATAATTCTTAATGGTTTCCTCTGAAGTCTGTATCCCAGAGGTCTTTGTTTCTTACTAAAAGTTTAAGTCTTTCCCTGAGTATTTTAATACCCAGTATTAGTCATGGTTCTCCAGAAAAACAGAACCAATAAGATATGTAGCCACACCAGATCCTCAAATAAAAATGTTATTGTGGGCTTTGACTTGAAGTCGACTCATTATACCAGTGAGGATCCTGGGGGGCGCTGAAGGCAACATGATTTGAGAATCAGTTTTTGGTGGATGTGGACTCCCCTCAAGCTGCAGTTTCCAAGAAACTACCACTGATTGTAAGTGAGGATTTTCTCTTTGTCTCTAGCTCTAGAGAGTGGAGGCAGAACAAAGAAAAGGAAGGGGTGGGGGAAGAAAACTCTTTTTCTTTTACATCCTCCCAAGGCCCCCACTATGGAAATGGTTAACTAATCAGAAAACTGACTCCCTTTAAACCTTCATCTACTGGAGGGCAGCAAACCGCACCCCCCTGAGCTAAATGCACCCTACAAGTTAAAAACAAGAGCACACAGCACGAGCCATGCAAGCTACAGAGCCTGGAGAATTCTCGCTGGTCTTTTACAGATAATACGCTTATCCCTTTGGATGCTACGGAAAAGCTCTTGGCAGCAGAAATGTGGGCATGAGTAAGACAACGAGGGTAATTGAAGGCACGAGGTTTGGGTCAGTTCTGTGTACAATGTAAAAAAAAATTTAGAGAAATTCTTGGAAGTTTGGGATTAAATAATATTCATAGGAAAAGGTACATTGTTGTTAGATTTCTACGCTGGAAGAGTCAAGGGCCTTTATTATCAGGGAGTCCGTGGAAAGTGAAACTCTCGCTGTTTCTGATAGTAACGTGTGCCCCCTCACACCAGGCGCTCCCAGAGCACACTGTCATGCCTTTGTCCACTTCGCCATTGTCACACGCTGATAGTAGCTGCGAGCCCCGTTTGGTGAGGAAGGAAAACGTGTCTAACAGGCTGAATTGGCCCGGGATGCACAGCTGGCTGGAGGGACAACCTGAACTTGAATCCACGCCTGACACCACAGCCATGACCTCTCGCTTGTCAGTGCTGACGAAGGCGGCGCCTGCTTGTCTCCCATAGCCCATCCTTAAACTCTGCTCCCTGGCCCTCCTGTTTCCCCTCTCCAGTCCCAGCCTTCTCCCCTCCACTTCCTCTCCTAACGTGGGTCTCAGTGTGGGGGAGGAGGGAGAGGTAGGCAGTGCAGTCACTTAACTGTATTATGCAACCTTTTAATATATCCCAGTCCTTCAGGAAGTTTGACAAACTGGAATATGTGTTTAGATTTTTAAGCTCGCAGACATTTCAGAGCAAAGTGGATCTGGCTGTGTCCTCCAGATGGTTCCAAATAGTTTTACTCTTCTGTGTCGGCTAAGGTTGCAGCTGCCGCTGGGTTACAGCTGTTTACTGAGACTGCGAGGGGAATACGCAGAGAACAGCAATGGTGTAGACGGCTTCTCTCCCTCAGGAAGGGGGAGCAGCCAGGTTCGTAAGTTCCTAATGTGAGAACATGCCCATTTGGTTCAAGAAGAGTTTATTGCAGAATTGCAAGGGATTCGAGACCAGGACACTGTGGCCACTCTGTTAAGGTACCACAAACTGGACGGTTGATAACAGAAGAAATGTGTTCTCTTACAGTTCTGGAGAAAAACAGAGACATCACCACAGTGTCCAGAGGCTGTGAGCTTATCTTGACTTGTGGCTGCCTCACAAGTCTCTGCAGCCACATCACTCCTCCTCTGTGTCTGCCTTGCCATGCATGAGTCTTATAAGGACACTTGTCACTGGACATTGGACCCTTCCCGAGCACTCAGGATGATCTCAACTCAGTGCCTTAACTTATTTATATCTGCAAAGTCCTCTTTTTCCAAATAAGGGAACATCCACAGGTTCTGAGGATGAAGATAGAGATCCCCTCGCTTCAAGGGGAGCTGGGAAAAGTAGGCGTGTGTGTATGTGTCCATGTGTGTGTTTAATCTAGGCACAGTGACATATTGAATAAACAAAGAGCCAGTGAGTAAAGAAGAGAGCAGACATTGAGTGAGCAACTCGGATTTCCTATCCCAGAGCCCCATGGGCCAGGCTTACTACATGTGTGCTGGAGGTAGAGCCCACTGTCCACTGCTAACACGTAGTGGTAATAAGAGCAGCTGGCTGTTGCTGTCTGCTCACCCTGTACCAGGCATGGGGCATCCTTTATTCCTGGCCCATGGAACCGTGGGACAGCCCTTTGTGGTGGGTACAGTTACAGCATTCCCATTCATACAGAGAAAACTGAGCCCCAGGGAAATTATGTGCTTTGACGAAGATCACATGGCTAGAAGGTAAGAAGCCAGGATTTGGAGCTTCCTGTCCAAGCCCCAGGCAGCAGATGGCCATCCCAATGGCCAGGTTGCCATGGCATCGTGTAGAGGGCCCAGAGAGGACTTAGCTTACACTGCTGCACAGCCAGCATAGTGGCTTTGTCTTTCTCTGGGACTTTACTAGGTATGAAGGGCTAAATGGCAACCTTGTGCTTTACTCATCTAAAAAAACCCTTGATGTTCCCACTTTCTCTCTACATAGCTCAGCTATACATGCATGCATAGATACAAACATATACATACATACATATACACATATATGTTTAGAAAGATACCTGAGTTACTCTACTCATTGCTAATGGCTGGACACAGGGGTGACCCTGGATATGACCAACTCTCAGCACATGAAATCTCTGCTCTTCCTCTCTGAGTAAATTCTTGGTGCACTTCCCTACCTTTACGCCTTTGTGCATCTCATTCTAGTTTCTTTTTCTGAAATGATCTCCTTTCATTCTATCTACCCTAAATTTAAGTAAAGTTGTATGTATTATAAAGATTTTACCTCTGAAACACACCTGGAAAGTGTAGAGTTTTTACACTTTAAAGAGAAAAATGAGGAAATCTATTTTATGTGTGGGGGGTGTCAGAATTGTCAGGTTAGGGTGACCTTGAGCTGGGTGTATGTGTGGCTGGGAGGGATGTCGGGGGTTCTGAGGTTGTGCCAGGGCAGGTTACAAAGATTCCTTGGGAGTGAGTCTACCTCACTTAGGATGGACTTACTGAGAAGAGAGACTCACTGAGCAGCCATTGAACAGAACTTTGAAACAGACGGCAGTGAACACGGACTTGCACAATTCCCTAGTGATCTCTCATGGTCTATTATTTCTTTAATCTCAATATTTTCACTACATGCTAACAGATGGGTTTTCTGTTTGATGTCTGTCTGTGTGCTCTAGAGTGTGAGCAAACAGCTTTTTCCTCTTCTTTTCCTCTTAGTGTTGAATGGTAGCCCATGTAATCACTCATGATGATTTACTCCAAGTAAGGTGAGTTTAATACCAACTTGTTTGCCAAACACTTAAGTTTTGTCACCATTGAGCTAATTCAGACTCTGCTCAGCAACCAGGGAAAAGGATGGCCCACGGGGGAGTATGCTTTCTTTGTGACACTCACACTTGGGTGTTTTCATGCCCTTCCTGAGATGTCTGCAGAAACAGGCTGCAGAATTAGCCTCTTTCCAGTCCACGTGACCCAAGGGGCAGCTCATTCAGTTGCCCAGAACAAATATTCCAGAAGAAATGTAAAGTCAATGACTTCTTAGTTTTATATCTTAGTGCAAAAAATATGATTTATCTGAATATCAACCTGGATTTTTCCTTTTAGGGAGGAAAAAGAAAGATGGCAGAAATCTGCTTAAGAGGTAGTTTCCAAAATGAGATTTGGCATTATGAATCACTGACATTTCTGGGAGGAAAAATAAGATGTTGCTTTTTAAAAAATGCTTAGACTTTATTTCTTAGATTATTTTTAGACTCATAGTAAAGTTGAGTAGAAAATAGAGCTCCCACACTTTAACTCACTGTGTCCCACAGACAGCACCCCCCGCCCCCCCATTACCAATGCATTCCTTAACATGGGCCAATTCCTTCACATGAGCCCGGTGGCCCAAAGGGTTGGCCATATCCAAACCACCTGCTCTCAGGCACTAAGCTGCTATCCTTCAGAGGATGTATTTATTTCCTATGGGTGCTGTAACAAATTACTTTAAATAATGTGGCTTAACACAACAGAAATCATTTTTTCATAGTTTCAGAGGTCAGAAGCCTGAAAGCAAGGTGTGAGCAGGCCAAGCTCCTAGGAAGGCCATTGTCTGCCTCTCCTGCTTTCTGGCAGCTGCTTCCTCACCTCATGGCCATGTCGCTGGGCTTTTGGCCCCTGGGCCATCCATATCAGCTCCTGCTCCTCTGTCTGTCTTCTCCTCTGTGGCTCTCTTATAAAGACAGTTGTTCCTGGATGTAAGACCCCTTCAGATTATCCAGGGTGATGGCCTCCACTCAACATCCTTTACTTCTGCAAGGTCTTTCATCCAAATTCACAGATATAGGACTTTGGACTAGGACATATCGTTTGGGGGGGGGGGCAGGGACAGTCATCATTCATCCCAACACAGAGAGAAATACATGAATTTCCAAAGTTTCATTAACTCTACCATGTGAATTTGCACATTGAGTCATTTTCCACTCTGGGTGTCTCTGCTGGGAGCTGACAGTGTCCCCACGTTAGTGGCGTCTGAGAGGGGTGGGGGAGACACTCAGGGTGTGAGAAGACTCACAGACAACTGCACTTGCTTTACAATGTCAATTCAGGTATTCAGCTTACAGGTTCCAGCTTACACAGTAAGTCTCAATTTTTATTTCTCTCTTGTTAAGGAATTTATTTACTTATATCCTTTTAACTTCTAGGCTGATCTGTCCCCTCTCCATTCTCAATCCTTCTCTCTCACCCTGATTCCTGCTACACCATAACCACCACCCTCAAATTCTGTATGTCTCAGGGAACTGTGTTCTTTCAGGCTTCAAGTTCTATCAAAATGGAGTAGTCACTAACTGCTAACTTGTCTCTTCACATGCAACACACTTTCTCCTCCTGCCATTGTGTAATGCATTGTAACAGACACAATACTCTGTATTTACCCATTTCATTTAAAAAAAAAAGATTTATTTATTTATTCAGACAGAACTAGATTGTTACAGTTCAGAAGTACATGGGTGGTGAGAGGATTCACTAGAGACAGAGTGGGGGGCAGAACAGGCAGATTGCCTGAAGTACACTGCTGAGGGGAGCAGCGGGCGAGACAGGAGAGGTCTGCTGTGCCATATAGGTCACCTTCCTGGCCTGGGATCTTACTCAAGCTGAATTGGCTGCTGACTAGCTTTGCTTTAACCCATTGTGCCCCTACCAATTTGAATTTCTACCTGAAAACACTGGAAGATTAAGTTTTACAGTCTTATTCCATCTGAGTGGGATCACAGGTCTAGTTCTGTCACTGGTGACTGCTAGGATATCAAGTGTGTTGCCTCCTGTCCTGTCCCTAAAGTTTTCTCTGGTGTTCTTCATGCTCTGTCTCTCCCCATCTACCCCTGCAACATTGACAGCTGACTTAAGGCCTCAGAATACTGAAATGAAATGATTCTAGGTCTCATCATCACCATGTGAAAGACTGCAAGCCCAGCACTCAATTAGTAGGGAGGGAAGAAATGTGCTAATAACTGAGACTCTCGTTTCCTGACTAAGACATTCTTCCCTGAATGGCATCTCTGTATCAGTTTCTGAGAATGTCCCTCAACACTCATTTCTCAATACTTTCATAGCATTTTGTGGTTGATGGTACTGTTGAATGAGAAATTTAAACTTATTTTAGTGATTGAGTAGTTTCACAGAATACTTGAAAAATAGTTTGTTAAAGTCTACACTTTAACAATAGCTTATGATTTTTGCTTAATTTCTTTCCTTAATATGCAAGTGTTTCATCACATCTTTAAAAAAAAAGTATCCTTTATTCTTGTCTCATTCCAAAAATTATCTTAAGTAGGTATACATAAACTTTCATATCTTATTTTTTTGCTCATATAGTGGTGAAGACATTTTCCCCCTTTAAGAGAGACTTCATAACTATCACCTTTAAGTGAGTGTATAATAGTGCACTTAAGGGATTAGCTATAATCCATTTCCTCTACTTCCTCTGTTTGGATATTTGGCTATTTTTTATTATACATAATGATATAATAAGAGTCTTTACTAATACAATTTTTTTTCATATTTGGTCATTTTTCTAGGATGTACTCTTAGAAATGGTTTTACTGGTGTGACTATTTTTGTGGACTTTATATTACTTCCAAATTAATTTCTAGGAAAGTTTTATACTAGTTAATAGGGTCAAGAGCAAAGTGTAAGATGCTCATATTACTGTTCCCTCATCTTAATTATTTATACTGCCTTTTGTTCAGTGAAGGAAAGATTTAACTTATTTATATTTTAATTTACATTCATTTGATTTTTAGTTAAGTTAAACTTTCCTCTATATAATTATTACTCCAATTTTTAATTTGGCTAATTATCTGCTTGTGTCTATGTTAAATTGCCAATCTGTTTCTTGCCTGTTTACAATGCATTTGCTAACGGTTTCAATCCTTTGTCATATTTTTCATAAATGTTCAAATTTATCCCTTCAACAAATATTTAGTGAACAGCATCGTGTCAGGCACTATCTAGGTTCTGTGACCACGTCAATGAACAAAACAGATAGAATATTCCTGTGTCATATTTTATCTCTCATTAGAGAATAACTGTGGGTTTGTTTGTATTACCCTCTTCATTATACTGTGAGGAAGGAGAGGTCAGGGGTGAGAATGTAGCTTATTTGTTTTTGATTTCTCCATCCTTCATCACATGCTTAGTACATAGAGGATGGTGAATTTTGGTTAATTCATAGAAAGTGAGGCCTATGATGAAAAGAGGTTAAAAAAAATGTTTGCAGTTCTGTAACATCTGGGGACATTTAGCTTAATGTTTTGCGTTCAATATAATAAAAACTGGCTTCTCTTGCCATCAACCCCAGAAGGATGCTAACTCCCTAATTATTCACCAGCGATGCCCATCAGACTCACCAGAGAGTCTAAGTTAAACTCTCCACTATTTTTTAAGTTCCCAGAGATTTTAATATGCAGTCAGGGCTGACCACCAGAGGTTGAACTATGGGAAGGAAAACAGGTAAGAAGGACTGGAAATATTTCTGCTAGTTTGTAGGAAACAGAACTGCTCGAGTTCTTTTTTTTTCTCTCTCTCTCTCTCTTTCCCTTTTTTCCTATATGTAAACAGCACCCTTCATCCAGGGCCTTTCCCATGGGAAATAAATTTGACAAGGAAAAAGTCCAGAGCCAACATTTGATAGAAAGGATTCTTTGTTGTAGACATGCAATGTAACCCTGAAATTGGTTATTCAGTTTCAACCTCTGTGGGAGTAAGGTTTGCTTCTGTTGACTTTGCATGCTCAGAGTCTCAGTGGCATGTCAGGGGATGTTTGTTATAGCACCTAGTCCATCCTGACTAACGCCTTTATTTCTATATGTATTTAGCAATTTTATTTTTAATTGATATAACATTGGTTTAAAACACTGTATTCTAGGTATAAAACTATATGTTACCATATCACACCTCCCACTACAGTGCTAAAAATCCTCCACCGCAGACCATCACTAATCTATTCCTGACTCTTCTAGAACACCTTTCCCAATTCTCTTATGTATAAATGAACCCATCAAGAAAGTATTTTTAGCATCTACTATTCCCAAAGGTCGAAGGAAACTTTATGACTCAAGTGGTAGTCCCTGGCAAGGCCTCCTCACAGCAGTCACTACTGGCAGGCTGGCATGAGCAGGTGCAATGCCAGGCAAGCCCCACAGGCAAGTTCCTGCAGCCTGGCAGCAGAAGTCAGCACAGCAGCCCGGTCCTCCTAGAGTTTCATTTCACACCAGCTACTGCCAAAGAGGAAATGAGGGCATCTGAACAGGCCCACACAATGCATCATGATTTGCAAAGGGGTCTATTTTAAATACCATCTGGTATAACTTCACATACCAAATCATCTCCCTTCTTCCTAGGAACATCAAAGTCTTTTCTTCCTCGTTTAGAAAACGTAAATACTCGAGCAAAGTTCATTTGTTCTCCTTTCTCAGGAATGTTCTGATCAAGGAGGCCTCATTCTAAGCCTGGGGAAAGAACAATACTTGCATGGCACCTTGAAATACTAGTTTTATAAATCAATCACTGTTTCCTTGGAATCAGGACCCCTTGCTTAGTCAACACTAACTGGAAAGGAAACATGATAATGTAACTGTAATATGTAAGTGACAAATACTTTGGAATGCTTTAGTATTTGTTCTTGGGATGACTTCTCCATTTATCTAGCACATAGTAAACAGGAAATAGCTCTTAAAGTTTTTTTTTAAAAAATTCAACCATGTTAAGTAAAAAAAAGTGCAGGAATGAATTGGGCAATCAAAGGGTTATATTGTTGCTGGACTCTTCTAAAGAGATAGTTGCCACTGCTGATAGCTTTCCCATTGGGGAATCATCTTGTGAAATCAAGGAGAAGCTCAGCTTTTGAAAGCACTAAGGTGAAGTCATCTGGCATTTCTGGCTTCATAATGATGAAAATCCTTTGCAGTATGCACAGTAGCAGTGCTCCAAACACTTGCCATCTCTGTTTCTCCAGGCAAAACAGTGCCCAGACGAGCCAGCTTCCTTCTACATTTATTTCAAGCACTTTCTATAATGTCTGGGATGTGGCAGATCAAGGAAGGAGTGTGTCCTGGTCAGACATAATGAGCTTTATTTTCCAAATGCTCATGTGCTGATGTTTAAGTTTTAGAGGCAAAAGAAGTGGTGTTCTTCCCTCGGCCTGAAAGTATCTTGCAGAAATTTGGGCCATTAGGAACTCTACAAATTCCTCCATTGTAGGCTAGAATCATTGCTGTCCTCCGATAAATCTCAAGCAAGTGTCAACTGAACCAAAAGATAAGTAAAAGGGGTGTTTGGGTGGGACATAGTAGGAAGTAGTAAATAGCCTTAGGAAAGAGGCAGGGTTATCTTGGATTTATAGGTCTTGCAAATATTTATGCAAGGTGCTAAAAAGTCGCATCTTTCCTTTTTAAAATCACTGGCCAAAGTGGGCTTATGCCTTTGCTTTGTAAGTAAATATTGCTGCAACATTCTAAACAGATTTATTAGACCTGTCACCAACAGCCAAATATTTATGTAAGCTTTGTGGGTTGAAAAGGTGGTTTCAGGAGACTGTTTTAACCACAGCTTTATAAATGTTTAAGGTAACATCCTGTCTCTTTGACATCACCCCACCTAGCCATATTATCATATTTGTAATGAAAAGACAACTTGGTCAAAGTGATGCATTATTTCCTGCCGTCCAAAGTTAAGCTTCTGTCCATTTATCATTGCTAAACAGAAAAAAACAAGAAATGATTCCAGAGAAATCTTTTTGTGCAATACCTGGGAATAAGCTATGGAGGATATTTCTAGAGGAATTTGGGAGAAAGAAAATGTAACTGTTGTGGCAAATGGAAATAAGAAATAATTTTAAATAATGCAAATAGGCCTTTGCTTGTAATACACAGATATATTCAAGAGCTGTATTCTTTCCCTACCAATCTGTTTTGCTTTAGAAGTGGCTCAAGGCCCTCCCTGGTGTCTCAGCGGGTTAAAGCACAGCACTAAGAAGCTAAAGCCACTTCAGCATGAGTTCGATCCCCACCCCGGAGGTGACCCACATGGCACAGCAGACCTCTCCTGACCTGCCTGCTGCTCCCCTCAGCAATGTACTTCATCAGTTGGCCTGTTCTCCTCCCCACTCTGTCTCTGGTGAATCCTCTCACTGCCCCCTGCACCTCTGTCCTGTACCCCAGTTCTATATGCATAAATAAATAATTTTTTAAAAATCATATATATATATATATTAAAAATAATGTATCTAGACACTAGAAGCTATCAGCAAAACTGGCCATCAGTCATGTGACCAAGACTTACTTGTCTCACTTCATGCAGACATGAAGAAGAGATCAGAAAACAAATTCATTTATGCAGATTTTTATTAAATATCACTAATAACTTACCAGATCTGTCCCAATTTTCTCACATCCTAGAATCAATGAACCTGGTAGCCGTCATCTATAGGACAGCTCAGATGATCTGTTTCTACAGATGTGTTAAAGGAGTCTGCAGGGGAAGATCCCGTGGTGGGTGGAGTCAGAGTCAGAGGTGACCCCCACAGACATTGCTCAGCAAGCACTCCCAGGGCTGCCCCCCTCCAGCCACCCGTCAGGCAGCGTGGTCAAGCAAGTGGGGGGCCAACCCCTTGAGAAGGCAGCTGTCTCCTGCCCTGCCCCATTCTGGGTCATCACAGTGCCCAGGGCACTTCTTTAATCCCAGCACCCCACCAGCTGGGCCTTTCCTGGCAACCACTGCAAACACATCTGTCTGTGAGCCCCTCAATATGCTGGAACAGCCATCCCGACTTGGCCCTGGGCTCGAGTGATCACAACTGGATGGCAAAGGTTGCTTCAGGGGAGCTGGGCAGTTCAGTGCACAGAGCAAGTCAGGGCCTGGGCAGCCACGGTAAGAGAACCGGCGGGGTGCTGCAGCAGCCCCGGGGGCCCCCCAACTCGGGACTGCTCAGCATGCACGGACATTTGGCAAACAGACCTTGCTTTGAAGTCCTGGCAAAACTGGGTGAAATTGCCTGCCTGGGAACATGTGGCTGTCAGTGGGAGGGAGGGTGGAGGCTCCATCTCTCCCCACCCCACCCCCACTGAATTTAAGAACTTCTTTTTCTGCAGTGTTGGAACTTCCACAATTGATGCAAAGCTCAATTGTCTTTAAGAAAAAGGAAGACCATTCTTAAGGCTAAGGCACACGTGTCCATGTTGTGTGCTCCCGAGGGCCCTTTAGAAATCAGGACAGAAATGATTCAGTTAAAGGTGGATACAATCTAAACCAGAGGTTCTCAAAGTGGTCCTCACACCAGGGGCATCAGTTACCAGGCAGCCTGTTAGAAATGCAAATCCAGGCCCCCACCCAGATGTGTTAAAATGGAACCCCTGACGTCAGGAACCAGTGACCTAGTAAGCCCCCCAGCTGATTCTGAGGCACTGCTAGTCTAATGACAGACCCTCCTTGCCTCAACCCATCACACCACTAATTTCCAACAGTCAGTATTTTTTTTTAAATAATATAACAGTTTATTTTTACATCATTTTGTGCCTTTTTCCATCTCAGTTGTAATCTCCATGGGCTTCCCACTACCAATTCACCTGTGTGCCATCACCCAGTGCACTTCCCACCCCACCCCCACCCCCAATGTTGATCCTGTTCCCCACTTCACCCTGTAAAATGTCTCTGGTATATAATTATTCATTATTATTATTTATTAATATTTCTCCCCCCCCATCCTTTATGCTCCTGTTATGAGTGAAACCACCCACTATTTTTCCTTTTCTTTCTGGCTTATTTCACTAATCATAATCTTATCCAGCTCTGCCCATGTTGCTGCAAAAAGCATGGGTTTATCTTTTTTGATTTCTGGTTAATATTCCATTGTGTATATGTACCACATCTTTTTAATCCAGTCATCTACTTTTAGGCATTTGGGTTGATTTCCTGTCTTTCCTATTGTAAATAAAGCAGCAATAAATATGGGGGTGCAGGTGTCTTTTTGAATCAGTGTTTTTGTGTCTTTTGGGTAGATACCTAGGAGTGTCCAACAGTATTTTAAGGGCTGTCACAATGCTTGAATTCAGCACTCCTATTTGCCAGGTGCTTTTTCATACTAAGTTTTTTGGAGTGCCTGAATACCTTTAGAAGCTGCCTGATTTTCAGTCCTCTGTGATGGCAGTGTGAGTTGACTAAGATAATTGGTGATCCCTAAAATAGTTGCCAGCTCTTTAGGGGGAACAGTGGGATATACCCTGTTCACAGTCAGCATTGTGGTTTAACAGGTACCACTTGCAGCAACCATTCTGGGCTTTTGGCATCTCTGACCCATCAATCAAGCCAAGCAGAACCACATTTGGTGTGAGTTGTAGAAAATAGAGTGTTTAGTATCTTCTCCTGCTGCATAATAACAGCGCCCTTAATCAAGGACTTGCTGTGTTCCAGGCTCGTTAATCCTGTGGAAATAAAGTGGAGTAAGTGGGAATGTAATCTGGCTATTGCACCTCCCAATGGTTTCATGCTATACAGCTGGAAACTGATGGCGCCAGGACTCTAACCCAAGCCGTCTGGCTGCAGAGCCTGCACCCTTAACCACAACTCTGCTTCCTCTCAAATGTGACCTGGAAAGGCGTTTGGGTGCAGAGAGAAATGTGCTTGGAGTCCTCCCACCTCGACTGCCAAAGAAACCAGATCTGAAAGGAGCCACAGAAGTTTACCTGGTTTGGCCCTCAGTCACAGCCCATGGAGCATTATTGTCAATAGATGAAAAAAAAAACAAGGTCCTTAAGGTGAAAACACATTATTTTGCCCAAGTTGATTCAACCAATAAGTGGTGGTTGGATCAAAGGTCATTTATGATGTGTATGTTCAGCTTGGAGGGAGTCTGGGAGACCATCCATCAAATTAAGCCACTCTGGCTGGCTGGGCTTCTGCACTGGGCTCTATTTCTTCTTATTTTTCCAGCCTGGGCTGGAGCCCCAGCTTTGTGTGAGCCTGGCCTGCCCCTTAGGGCTCCCAAGGCCTGGCACACTGCTTGTTCTCTGGTGGTTGTGCTAACAGGCTGGCCCAATCCAAGAGGCAGCTGGAAGTCCTCTCCTCACACACACCCAGACGCTGCCCAGGGCTCCACACAGCTGGACACAGGCTGCTGTCAACGTCCCTTCTGACAACCTGCCACAGGGAAGATGGGCTTTAAGGCAACAGACTCATGTGTGTTCTGGGGGTGCAGGAGAGGGGCCAGGTCAGAAATGAACCAAAGGACCCACCCCAGCAAGACCATGAGAAGCTCTCAGCCATATGCTTCTCTTGTTCAGCATGAAATAAAAAAGACTGATGGGACTCCACTGTGAGAGGCCTAGAATGACTCACTAGAAAATTGCCTGTTTCCTAGAATTTGGGGAGACTGGTAATCTCACCATAAATACCTAAAATTGAGCATGGAGTGAAGCAGCGATTTGCTTGGCGAGAGTAGGCCCTGACTGAGTTTGGGAGGTAGAGGACAAGGATGCAGGTTCAAATGGGAACCCTGAGGAAGGAGCTGGTAGTGAGTCCAGTCTGAAGGTATCTTGCTTACTCCTGAAGGAATGAAGTAAACCCAGTAGAGAGCAAATCAGAAACCAGAGACTGGCAGTTAGTTGAAAGAGAAAATAATGCCTCTAAGGAGCTTCAGATGTGGAATTCTTAGTTGCGGAGGTGGGGAGGTTTGGAGCCAATGAATCCAAAGAGCAAATTTTGGGGCATATGGCACACTGGGTGCCCTAATACTAAGCTACAGGGACAACTTTACCCTTGTTCTCTAATTCACCCACTTTCTCACCTGCACACCCTATTTTGAATCTCTAGAGCAAAGCGAAACATAGAAGAGAAGTATAGTGAAGAAGAAAATGACTGTATCCTCACCCACTGACATCCTCCTGCCTAAGGCAGGTCAAAGCTGGAGAAGCAGAACAAGACCTTGTTGGGTGAGATCTCAGAGTTTTAATATTGGGTGCAACCAGATTTTAATGACTAACATTAATCAAAAAATCTCTGGGACCTGCCTGAGATTTCACTCAATGACCAAAAATCACAATACAAGTCTTGGTGTCTGGTGGGAAATGATGAGAAAGGATAAAGTTACTTTCTAATTTGAATTTTCTTTCTTTTCTCTTTTTATGAAAGTAAGATTGGTTTACAACTCTATATGTGATTTCGAGGTATAGAATCACACCTCTTCAGATGTATTTCATTTGGTGTTCCAGTCATTTCCTACATTAACACACACAACAAGAAGTCACTTTGAATATATGTTTGCAAGTATAAGGATGAACAAGAAAGGGCAAATCAGCAGCCTATGGCTTAAAGCTGATGCAGTGAAAGCCATGTGGGGAAAAGGTTGACAAAGAATAAAGCAAATGCCAAGGTGAGTTCTTGGATCCTTAGAGAGAGACCATGGCCACATGTCAAGAGTTTGTCATTCAGAAGTCCACACAAGAGCTTCACAAAGATAGGGGAGGGAAGCTGGGGACTGGTCACTCAGGGAGGACTCAGTCAACTCAGAGTCCAGTGTCCATTTTGTAACATGCAACTTATTACTTCATGTATTTTAGTAAACATTTTGTAGGAAACTTAGACCCATTGGGACAAATGAGTGGGCCCTTCAAATAATAGGAATTTCCATTAACTAAGTGGAGTTTCTTATACTTTTTTCTCACAAAATACAACCAGGTGGCCTTTTCTTAAAATACCCTATCCTTCACAAAAAAGCAATCAAAATTTCTGCCCTCATAGAACGTTACATTTCTAATAGAACCTCTATGTTGAAAACGTGAAAGATGAGTAAAGAAACAAAATCAATGTCACTATTTATAAAGGAGAAGCAGACTAGCAGATCTGTAGTGGATGGTGGGTTGAACTTCATTCTACTTGGAGACCACCTTCGAGACATTTTAGCCACTAACTTGTCACAGACACAGCCTCATAAGAAAGAAAAGCCTAGTTGTTAAGTAATGTCTCAAGCTGAATAATAGTACTAAAAGTAAGTACTCAGTGTACATTTGTGTAAGGCACACATTAAGAGACGCCTTATTACTCACATGTAAAAGCACAGAAGGGAGAAAATGAAGCAGATGATTCTAATCCATGAGTCCATCTACCCCTCCAGTCTTGGAATCTCCACCCTTCTCAAAATGCCACTTCCTCTTCTGTGTCTAAGAGTGCTACTCCAGACACCACTGCCACCAACTCCCAGGGCTCAGGGATGACCCAAGAGGTGCACAGTCACCTCCCTTCACATTCCCTTGGCCCAAAAGTGGTCACAGGGAAGTCTAGATCATGTGACCTGTTGTTGCTCTCCCACATGCCAGTGAAACACAGCACTTCCACAACCACATGATAAATGAGGGGTGAGTACAAGGGTGGCAGGGGCTGACAGAGCATCTTTCATTCCTCTGTATAGTAGAAATGGCGCTTGTGATTCATTCACAATCTATGTTGCGTGTGCTCATCTTCTGCGAAGAAGGGTTTGTTAGTGTGATGCCTTTAAAAGGAAAATGCCATTATCATTAATTCAGAGATTCATCCCCTTCACAGTCATCTCTTTGAGTGCAAGGAATTACAGCAGAGGCAGACTTTTTCTCTGTTCACCTGGTATCAATTGAATTAAAATATTCTGAAACCCCAGCTGAGGTGGGGGGAAAGTACACAGGACTATGTTGATGGCACACAGGTGAATTGGTGATGGGAAGTCCATGGGGATTGCAGCTGAGTTGGAAAAAGGCACAAAATGATGTAAAAATAAGCTATTATAATACAAAATATATAATATGACACACACACACACATACTCCCCTCTGCCCCCCCTCCCAACCCCCCGGTGAAATGGCATTGGATGGGCTCATGGAAATGTCAAGAGCGGGCACAGTATTCATCTGCTGCTAGAAAACAAAAGCTCTAGTCTGGGAGAAAAAAAAAATAATGCCAGGATTATAAATGTCCTAGACCTTTTGTTACATGTCAGTCTCTCCTCATTTTCATGCTGCACATGTAGCACAACCCCAAATAAATATTGTGGTGCTGCCTGCTGGAGCAGGAGCTCTGGGATAGGAGACAGGAGCCCTGGGGTTGATAATAGTTTTGCAGCTAATTAGTTGTGTGACCCTAAAGAAATAATAGACAGATCCTGGTTTCTGGTCCTTGAATTCCCCCAGTGAACATGCAGGTACCTCCACCTGCTGTCCTGTGGAGGTACCTTCCATCTCTCATCTTCTGAATTCTTCCTGATGCCTTATGTAGCCCAGCCCTGATGGGCCATAGAGATGTGGTCATAACCTCATTATCACACACAAAGCAAATAAACATTTGGGACATGGGTGTTTATAGCAGAGATAACTAATTATCCACCAGTATCCACTCTTCTATTCTTTCTTTGTAATCAAATTCCTCATGTTCATTGTTACCATCCTCACTGGTACAACTAAGTTCTAAGCAATGGGATGTGAGTAGAAGCAGTGTGAGACAATTCAGCTTCTGAATTGTGCCCAGAAAAATGAGGGTGCACGTCATTCCTTCTGGAATGTTGGGGGGAACGGGGTGTGGCAAGTCATCTTGGATCATGTAGATGAAAGTGATGACCACTTTCTCTGAAAATCCCCCCTTTCTTCTGCTTTCACCCTACCTTTTCTTTCTGAGGACTAATATGCCTGTTTATAATGATTCTAGGCATCCCTGCTTCCATCTAATAAAATAAAAGGTGAACAACTGACCTAAGGTGAATCAAATCTACCCCACAGGAAACTGACATTGGGAGTCAGAGACCCTAGTCTCTTGAGAACAGGACATGGTGTGACACAGCACAAAGAATGCATGTGCGTGTGCCAGTGAGAAGGAAGAGGCAGCTGCTCTGAGAAGCCTTCGAGGGGGAGAAGCTGGAGAGCCCACCAGGCGGTGCCTCCGCACCATTCCATAACTTCATTCTCACCTCCCCATCTTTTTGTTCATCTAAACCCATTCAAGATCTTCACATCTTGGAGATGAAACAATAGCTCACTAAGAAAGACCCTACATTTTTTGTGGGTTTGCAGCATCAAGCCTAACAACCAGCTCGTGCCCTCCGAGTACATCCCTACCGCTCCTCCGCTGAGAAAATAGTGAAATCGAATTGCAAAACCCTGGTGCTTTCTGCAAGCGCAGGGCGCGCTGTGCCAGGGAGGGCATTGCATTGGTGTAAGGTTTTGATTTGCTTCAGTACTTTGGTAGACGTCAGGAGGCTCTTTAGTACCTTGTCCCCAGATGTGATGCACCCGTTGGGTGACGCATCCTCTGGGTCACAAAGGAGCAGCCAGGTGTCCTCTCTCGCCTTCTCCTCCTGTGTCCCCAGGGCTGCTTCCTTAAACCCCAAACCCTAGACCCTCACCCTCCTTATTGAGTTATTGGGAGGAGCCTCCCTCCTATTCACCCCCACCTCCTTCTCGGAATCAGTTTTGCTCTTCAGTTGAATCCCCTAATGGCAGAGATGCTGTCTCAGATCTCAGAATCTCTGCTCTGAGACAGCCTCTCTCTCCACACCTTCTCCCTCCCCTGAGTGTGCTACTCTCAGTCAGAGTTGTTTACTGCAGAGTCCAGGCCAGGGTGCTGGGGATGGGTGTATTTCTTCAGTGGAATTCTGCACTCCCCTTCCTAAATTCCTTTAATGCTTCCTCCAAGCTGGAAGGTCATTATGCAGCCCAGCTATTGGCTGGAGAACCATGGAGGGCTTGTCTCTGACATTGTGCTGGGGAGCTGACCCACTGGTGTGGAAGGGGGAATGTGAGCTGTGATAAACAGGAAGAGAGCAAGCCCCGCTTGGCCTGGACAGCAGGAAATAGCAGCGACCAAGCCCAGTCCCATACCCAGATCACAACCTCTTGCGTCCCCAGTGCCTTCCAGGCTGGTTCAAGGATTGTTCTAGCAGCTTGGGGTTGTCTATGCAGCAGGAGTGACTTGTCCTAAGATACTACCTCAAGACCTTCATGGTCTCTGAATCTGGCATGATAGATGGATAAACAGATGGATAAAAAGAAAAGGGGAAATTAGGGGACTCGTGAAAGAGGAGCTTACATCCTCACCACCTTAATTGAAACTGCAACCTAACTGTGCCCTCCCAATCCTTCCTGACCAGCTTACTTCTCTATTTCTAGAACTTAGAGTAAATTGCCTACTTAGTATATTTTGCTTTTACAGTCTACCCCTATCCTGGAACAGCTCCACGAGGACAGGGCTCTTATTTGTACCATGGTAGAGCCTGAGTCTGAGCAGTGCCTGGTATATAATGAATATTCATGAATAGTAAATGAATTTGCCTAGGGATTTTTTTTTTTTTTTTTTTTTTTTTACTTTCTTGGTACATTTCTTCTACTCCTCTCTACATTGGGAATGCCATTTCCCATCTCCAATTTATCCCTCAAGAGCCAGGGCCAGCGCAGGCCCTGCCAGCCCCTTCCTGAGGCACGGTAGTATGGCATTGTGGTTAAAAGCCAAGCATCCAAAGTTCAAGTTCAACTCTACTACTCACCATGTAACCTTGGTCAAATTACTGTACACTTCTAAGCTTTGGTTTCCTTACTTTATAGGGTTACAGTGAAGGTGAAATAACGTAATATATGGGACATCTTAATGCATCTACCCTGATATTCTCCAAGTGGATGCCTTATCTCCCAGGTGGGAATACCAGATTCTCTTAAGAAGTCTTCTCATGCTCTCTTATATTGTGTGATTCTAGCACATGTGATGTTTTCCTTGACAGACTGGTCTTTCTGACACAGTAGCTTACAAATTTATACTCCACAGCCTCTTCCTTGAGCATTTATACATGCAGCACCTGAACAAAGAAATTCCTAAGTACAAGAGAGGGCATTGCTGGGAAGAAATTGTTGGGGGAGTTAGCATCAGAGGTGGGATGAGACCTTGTCTGGATGGGCTGGAGGATGGAATACTGTGGTATAGCAACTCATGATTAAAAACCATTCACCCTACAAAGGCATTACACATCATCAGCTGCAACTTCACACGTAAGTTTTGGGGATGGAGGCCACAGTGGGAATCAGCCATCTCCAGTGAATCTGAAGCCCTCAGTTCAAAGGCAGCAAGAGCCAGGCCCAGGCTTGCCTTAGCTTCTGAAGAAAAGGACCCGCCCTTTCTGTTAGCGGGATCCCCTAGAAAGTCACCCGCGATAAACACTGGTGTGTCTCTGCAATCTGGCTTTCATCCCTTCAAAGTTTCCTAAACTGGGGGCAATTAACAGAGCCGAGGGAGCCAAGAAAATGCACTGTGAGTATAAACAGCTTGACAGGACATTTATATAGCAGCAATCACAGCACAGTGTGGCGAGGCCCAGGAGAGGCAACGAGTGCGAGACGCCCATCTCTGTGCTTCTTTCTGAGATGGGCCCCTTCTGTTGGCGATGAAGGATCCTGGGTGGATCTCAGAGAAGGATGAGTGACTGGGTGGGTTTACAAAGGGGGAAGACGACAGAGCCACCTTTAAGCATCCCTGATGGGAACACTGAAGCTTGTCTACAGAACACGGAGGGGAAGAAGGTCTGACTTCTTTCTTGGCTTTATGAACATAGTAATTGACAATTCCCAGCCCCTGAAAATCACCATTCTCCTCTCTGCTTCTAGGAGTTAGACTCTTTTAGACGCAGCATGTAAGTGAGCTCATACAGCATTTGTCTTTCTGTGTCTGGTTTACTTCACTTCTCATAGTGTCTTCCAGGTTCATCCATGTTGCCGCAAATGGCAGGCTTCCCTTCTGTTTTTAGAGCTGAATAATATTCCACTGTGTATTCCTTATATACTTATATATATACATTTCCTTTCACAGACACATTGCTTTCCATATCTTAGCTATTTGAATATGTTGAAATGAACCAGAGAAATGCAAATCAGTGAGTTATCATCTATCTGTTGGGTTGCTTGTTAGCAGAAAGACAAAAAGTAACAAGTGTTGGCTAGAGAGTGGAGAAAAGGGAAGCCTGTGTACTCCTGTGGTAAGTATAGTTGATACTGTTTAACTTTTGAAAGCTGAAGGGTTTTCAACAGTCAAGGTCAAGATGCCATGATTGTAGACTCTGTTCTCCAGTCTCCTTCCTTGTATGCCAGACAGGCAGGATTTTTCTCTCTGGAAAAGCTCATAAAGACATGTCAAAGTACATGCCTCTGAGGACACGCTGAGACTTTCCTGAGCCATCAGCCTGGGTAGGGAGTTTACCTCCTATGCCTGTTTCTTCTGCTTTGTAAAGGTAATAAAGGTACTGCCCACCTTCCTGGGGTGCCATTAGGAATAGCAAAGTGGACAACACTAGTCCAGGCTGCTCAAAGCCTCTTTTGATCATTATTCAAACATGAAATTTATGTCTGTGGGAGAGGAAGGGGCCCTGGTGTCAGAGAAGGGAGGAGAATTAGCTCAATAGAATGAGAAAAGATCACAACTTTTCAAGGGCGATAAACTTGCTTACTACGTAGGTTGTAAAGTTCATACATATATCAAAACCTGCAAATAGATACTTTCAATGCATATAGGTCGTTGTATTTCAGTTGCCTCTCAGTAAAACTGTTAAATAATGATAGCAGTTCACTTTTAGGACACACACACACAACACACCATCATAATTATTTTCAGGCAGATGGCTACAAGTGATGTGAGTAAAGAAAATGCCAATATGAAATAACATTATTGCTACATGACTCTTTTTCAGTTTTATTAGGGTTCCACCCTTCGCTTCTCTTTATTAGTGCTTACCCTTCAACGCTTCTGACCCCTGAAGGCTGACAGCCTTCATCCTTCAAGTTCAGCTCAAGTCCCACTTTCTCTCAGAACCCTTCACAGACAACTTTTGTTATATTTATACTCACTTATAAATGTCTTCGCCCATATCTGTTAACATTTCTCAGATCACACTCTGTGACTTCTCATGGACCATTGTTGTATTATTTAAGACATTAATTACCTTCATCTGTGCTTGCAATGACACTGGATCTTCAAACTCTAGAAGACACATCTTTTATTTTTGAATACTTATTTAATCGGGAAATATTTCATTACTAAATGATAAAATTGGAGTTCTGCATTGTGTGGGCTTGACTCTTACCATCATAAACTCCAAAGATGGAGTTCCAGTCTTCTGTTGAATAGTAAGTCCATGGTATTAAATATTTCATGACTAAACTGGCCAGGAACTAGGCCTTGATAATATAAATTTTTCCATAGGAGAAATCTGGTGTAGCTACTGGCTGCATTCACCCACAATGATGTTCACACAAAGCTGTTGTTTCTCACTTGAACAAAACAAAAGCTTGGTTTGATTGCAGCAGAGTTTCATGTACTTGTTCCAGTCCCTGCATTTGTGGGTCACCTACTTCTCAAGCTTGGGGCCTGATGTGGAGGGTGCTTGGAGCATTCCCCACAACCCCAAAGTGGCTGTCCTGATCCTATTCCATTATCCTAAGCCCTTTCATTTTCTGTTTGTTTGTTTTTAGCTCTCCTGTGGTATCTTCTGGCGTCAGATACCACATCTCCCAGAAAAGGAATGACATTTATAGCCCCCTTCTGCTCCTGCAAATGGAGGGGTTATCTTGAGATTCCCCCTTCGGTACTCCATGGTATCTCAGGTCGCCTCTCAGCTGGCTGGGGGTTTTAGCCAGGGAGCTGCAAACCTGAGGATGAAGCTTGTGGTTGAGAGTGAGCAGGACAGTTCTAAGTATCTTCTTCCTGTTTCAGAGGGTTGCTGGCAGGTTTCTGAAAACCTGCAGTTTATTTATGTCTTGGGCTCTGGGCTCTTTGCCACTGCTCATTGCAGGACTAGATGTAGCTCTGTTTAATATTAGGGCACTCTTCCCACCCCCGCCACCATCCAAATGAGAAAGGATGGACTCCATCATGAGCAGTTACTGCCAGGGAAGCTAAGACACTGGGGATGGCCAAAGGGATGCGTCCTCGGGAGCTGCAAGGAGGGTATTGTCTGTCTGCAGCCTAATGGAAGACAGAGAACAACTGCTTTAGTAGGAACTAAAAATACGGGAATATTTAGAAGGAAATGCTCATTGTCCAAAACAATCTTGGTGGGTTGGCTTCTCCTTTAAATAATAATTCGTTGCTGAATGAATTGTTGACATTAGCATTTGGTAAACTGGACTCCATGGTATCCATTGACATTTCTTTTTAAAGCACAGATGGAGAGTTGTATGACCAATTTTGCAAAATAATGGTCCAGAGAATAAGGGTTCTAGCACCCACCCTAGGTGAGCAAGCTGACAGTGGCGGTGGCATCTGAGCCAGGCCTGATTTGGGCCAGGCGGAGAGCAGGTGTATTCCTGGCAAAGGTGGCCAACAAAGGTGAAAATGTTGCAAGAGAAAAAAGGAAGCTCTGCCTTGGAGAGCTGGGTGCAGACTAAATTTTACTGGTGCAATTTCAGGAAAGTTTCCTCCTTTTTTCACGAGACATTGCAGGCTACATGTGCTGCACCCTGTTACTCTCACTCTTGGTGCACACACACAACCTTGCACACCCATCTATTTCTTCCTTACAGTAGAGGCTTGATGTTGTCTAGGTGCCCCCACCTCTAAGTGGGCAGGGGAAGGAACCCCTCATCCTGTTATTAGAGGATGAATTTTAGATAGTTTAAATTGACTCTAGCAACTTCTTTCCCCTTTGTTATGGATTGAGTTGGGTATGTCACCCAAATCTGACAACAGGAACCTGAAGTGTAGTCCATTCAGAGCTTCTGGGAAGTTTTATTTTCCCATAATAAGAAGAAAGAAACCTGGAGAAGAAGTGTCCCTCTTACTCGCTGGATGTGGAATTTTGACATCATGTATCAGGAACACTTACAGTCATCATAAGACTTGGCAGGGGTGGCAGGAGGGAACTGTAGGTATTCTGGGAATGGCAGAATAGTTGAATGCAAAGTCAAATGCCCACATTAACCCTTGAGCTACTCTCTGTACTTGGAGTTAACCAAGAGAGTGAAGTCCATTGTGCTTTGAACACTTTTAGCTGAATCTCCAGTTATTTGCATCTTGACTTCTCATTGTAAGTTTCCCTTTGGTGGGACACATTTGACAATTAACCCATTGTAACACCATGCAGTTCCTCAGCCAGACTACATGCCAGAGGTCAGAGGCAGTGAGAGAGAGAGAGAGCAGAGGCAGAGTTGGGAGCAGAACAGGCAGATGGATGAAGTACACTGCTGAGGGGAGCAGCAGGTGAGACAGGAGAGGTTTGCTGTGCCATGTGGATCACATCTAGGCTGGGGATCAAACTCGCACTGAAGCAGCTGAAGCTTTAGGAATGTATATGGGGCTTAGTCTTCAATGGCAAGGAAAACAAAAGCAAAAATTAATAAATGGAGTCATAACTAGCTAAAAAAAACTTCTGTAGAAAGAAAGGAACTATCATTAAAATGAAGAAAAAAAAAGCATGCCACTGAATAGGAGAAAATATTTGCATATCATACATCTGAAAGGGGCTACTATATAAGAGTCACAAAGAACTCACACAACTCAACAAAAAGAAAACAAAGAACCAAATCCAAAAACAGGTAGAAGAGCTAAATAGACGCTCTCAAAGATGGCGGGTAGATAGCCAACAGGCATATGAAAAGTGGTCAGCATCCCTAGTCCTCAGAGGAATGCAAATGAAAACCACCTCAATGACCTGTCAATAAAAAAAAAAAAAAAGAA
>NW_004567113.1:31103978-31112328 GCF_000260355.1 Condylura cristata | reverse complement strand
AAAAAAAAAAAAAAAGAAGAAGAAGAAGAAGAAGAAAGAAAGGAAAAAAAAAAAAACAAAAAAACACCAGAAACAAATATCAGAAAGAGTGTGGACTAAATGCACAAACATTAATTCAAAGGGATATATGTGTTCCTTTGTTCATGGTAAGTTATGGCAACAACCTAAATGCCCAAGGACACAGAGTGGATAGGAGGATGTGGTGCATAGTCACAATGGAATACTTCTCAGATAGCCAAAGCTAAGAAATCGTGCCCATTTGTGACATGGATGGAACTGGAAAGGTTTATGCTAAGTAAAATAAGTCAGAAGAAAAAAGACTAATACTTGATCATTTCATTCAAATGTGTAAAATAGAGATCAAAACAAGGGAACTGATAAAAATAAACCAAAACAAACCCTAGAAATATGACTGTTCGGGCTGTTGGGGAAGGGGGGATTGGAAATAAAGGTGAGGTGATGTCTGATGGTCTCCCCTACGGACTACGGGTACTTTGGTTGTAAGTATGTGTGGTGACATGCATTTCAGGAGGTGTGAGCCTGGTCCCCTAAGTCATATATAGTGTCATTAACGATGTTAACTCAATTAAAAAAAAAAAGAAAAACACAAAACTAGCAATACTAAAAATAAGTTCTGAGGTTTATATACAAATTTAATACATTGAATTTTTCTCCTTTTTTTTGTAACTATGTGAAAATAAACTGACCTGAACTAAAATAAAAGATAAACTTGTAAAAATAAGTAAAAAATAGTTTCCTGATTGGCTTCTAGGACATCTTATATTGGTTGCTTAGTAACCTGCTTATTAATATCCCTTGATATTATTGAGGGCCTCTGTGTTGGGCCTGCAGGCTGGAGTGTGCAGGAAAGGACAGACAGAAGATACAGGCAAACAGCCCCGAGTTCTAGCATCCTCTGTGACAGCCTGGGTTTGCTGCTGCACTTTGCATGAGCGGCTCCTGTTTCTGGCAATCAGCTGTATATTCACACTACTTCTTAGCCTTTCTTTGTTTACCCAGGGGGTGAGGCTCTGTGATAAAGAGTCTCTAATGAGGTTTATGTGACTAGCAGTGGACAA
The DNA here is from genome assembly GCF_000260355.1 of Condylura cristata. NCBI lineage: Eukaryota > Metazoa > Chordata > Mammalia > Eulipotyphla > Talpidae > Condylura > Condylura cristata. Next base: position 31,111,249 of record NW_004567113.1, on the reverse strand, counting down.
GTGCTGTTAAAATTGTTTACCATTTTGTGAGTGTCAGGACAGTCGCTGGGTTACTGTCAAGAGATGTTCACTCAAGTAGGGGGTGGGGAGAGAGGAGAGGAAAATTTCTATCCAGGGAAAATAGATGGGTTAGAATAGAGAAGGAAATCTTTGGATAATCTGGTGCTTAACAAACAACTGGATTTAATGATTGGCTTCCTGGTTTGGGAAAGTTTACCAAAGTTAGTTCTTAACTGGTATTCTTATATATAAGTCTAACTTGTTCTCTTTCAAAGATTTTGTGCCTCTTTTGTTATCTTCTTTCTTTTCTAGGGTCTGCCCCATCCAACAAAAGTTGAATAGTTAAACATGAAGGGTTGAGTTTCTTGGGTATTCAGTTGTGTTTTGCAGTATTTGAATAGGGAATTAAGGTGATCCCAGACCAGGGATTTTTAGAATAGCAGGCTTTAATTCTTAGTGGGATGTCAAACTAAATTAAAATTTGAACCCTTTGCAACTCTAAGATTAACAGCTCCAAAATTTGAACCCTTTCCAGCTCCAACTAATGTGAGTACTGGTTGGACCTTGAGTTATTCCAATATTCTGTGTGCTGAGGTAAAAGTCTTCTGGGAAATCTTGAGTTAATTCTGCTTTTTTAAAGTTCAGAGTAAGACCATGGTTTCTTTGAGATATATTATTCTTTGGGGAATAACTTGGTCAGGCATTCACCAGAAGCAAGAGTTTTGGTACAAGTAGTTAATTTAGGGGATCACCATTGGCAATGCCAGTTGGAAGCAGCAAAATAGGATAGGTAAGGGATGTTCTCAGTGATTCCGGACCTGGCTACTCCTGTGGGCAGCTGGAATTCAGTACTGCTGGGGAACTCTGGGAGATGATGTCAATCTTGCTTCAGAATCACCCCAACTAATGGGTTAGGGGTCTGATGCATTCCCCCGCCAGTAAACAACCTCCCTCCAGTCTCTGGAGAAGTGGCCAATGGGAAGGAAGAGACTGCCATGTTTTCTGAAAGCCTGGTAGATGTATTTGACTCTCTAAAATTCCTTCAGGGACAGATGGCAAAGGATAGTGGCTGGATAAAATGTTGTCAGGAGAGTAATTTTGATCAGGTGCTGGCTTAGAGCCCAGACTGAGAAAAATATTTTTCTCCAAGGACCCAGTTGCTGAGAGAAAGGGCCAACTGTGGTCCCCAAGGGAGAAGTAGATGGCGAAACTTCAGAAGTGTAAGAGCACCATGACCCAGGGTCAGACTCGGAGCCTGCACGTTGGGAGGAAATTGAGAAGAAGCCAGAATACTATAGACTCCAGCCACTTGTGGACTGGCATGTGGCAACAGAAACATTAACACCAAATTAGAAATGTCCGCTTGTTTTTAGAGCAATAGCCCTCCCCCTCCATAGTCCCTTTAGTTCACCATGGGAGTCTTCCAAGGGGTTTTCTTTTTTTAAGATTTATTTTTATATATTTATGAGTACTAGAATTAGGGTCTAGGCCAGAGATGTGGGCGGGGGTGTGTGTGTAGGAGAGGATTCACCAGAGACAGAGTGGGGAGCAGAACAGGCAGATATGCTGAAATACACTGCTGAAGAGATCCGCAGGAGAGACAGGAGAGGTTTTGCTGCACCCTGTGGGCTGGGCTCCCTGCTGGGCATCGAACTTGTGCTGCAGTGGCTGCCGATAGCTTGATAGCACTGAGACTTTAACCTCGGGGCACCGGGAAGGCCCTTCAAAGGGGTTTTCACATAGGCTCACAATCTGACAGCTGCAGCTAACAAAGAGACTCCCGTGTTCTTCCTTTTTTGAGCACCTCAGCCTTACCCAGGCTTTCTGGAGGCTCATCCTGTTACTAAGTCTTGTTTAGCAATACAGAGGTGTGGTGCTGTGCCCCCTCACACTGGGTATATGTCAATGTATTCTTCACCAAATACCCAGGGTGATGCTGGTTGTCATGGCAACAGCTTTGCAATGTACTAAAATTAAGCGCAGGTGCAAATCTCAAATCCGATTCTTAGACATACCTTTCCTGATTTCCTAGGAGATGACCAAGGAAGAGAGAGAATAAATGAGGTATTGTCCTCACTTATTAAATGACCCAAGGAGAATAAATGAGGTAGACCCCGTGGGGGAGATTCATGTCTAGCACACTTCATTCAAGAATACTCAGGGGAGGAAGAGAATTGCCTACCAGCCAGGATAGTTTCTCGTTTTAAATGAGACCACAGACTAAAACTTGGTTATTGTTTTGTTTTTTTTTCCAAAATCAAAAGAAAATCCATCAATAAAAAGAATTATCAGACAGTTAACTGAAGTGGTGTAGGTTCCTGCTTAAAGGAAAAAAAAAAGCCAGCAGAAGAACCAAGTTTCCTAAATGTGGTGGACTCACCTCTTCTAAGTCTGTAGAGTAAACCAGTAACCTGAGGTCACAGCTCCCAATTCTAAGGGCCTGGGCAGAACTTCACGGTATCTGAGTTTTTCTTTTATTTAGTGAAAATGAAAACTCAAAGGGGTTCAGAAACATGTGGACACAGCAAGTCCACATGTCTCAAGCCTCGACATCCCTTGGCTCAAATTTTCTGCCCCTTAAAATCAAGCAACCACAGCAAAGAGGTAAAAAGTATAAGTCCACATATTCCTAAACCTATTATCCATCTCACTAGAGCTGACAGCCATAGATTACTCCGTTCAGACATCACATATTTGTATAAACCAGCAGCCCCAGACCTCTGCCTGCTGCAGTTTTTCTATCCCAAGGAGAATGGAATAGTTGGACAGGCAGGAGCAGGAACAACAAAAGCAATGTAACCACACACTATCTGGCTTCATGCACAGAATGCAAACGAAGAACTCTGGCTGGCAGGTGGAAGTGTAACTCTATGGCCAGGGCAGCTCATCAGGACTGTGATGTGAATTTCACAGCCAACTTTAAGTTACCAAATGACACCTGTGAGGACCAGCCTCCTCTCTCCTGCCAGCCTCCATGCAGACTTCCTCATCTCCTCCGCCCACCCCCTTCCAAATTTCTCTTCTCCAGCAGCAGCCGCATCTTACTGCATTGCCTTAATTGGACAACAGATTAAAGATGTCAAATGCTGTTCATTCTTTGCACACCAGGTAATTTTTATAGCATTCAACCTCTCCCAGAGTCAGACCAATCCTAGGCAAGGGAGAGTTGTCAGATTTCATAAAGAAGGAGATCTTCCCTTCACTTTGTCCAACCACTAGAGAAGATCAAGAAGGCTTCTTGAGCCCGGGCTCCAAGGTCACAAGGAAGATGCCAATTATAATATTAGTGTCAAAGGGGAGCCTTGGAAGGCCCACCTGGGGGGCCCGCCTTGCAACCATATAAAGAATGGCCTTGAGAAAGCCCTCCCCCCACATCCCTGGATTGACTTCTCTTAGAAAGAGTAAATGAAAAGTTATAACATATCACATAGTTGGAAGCATAGGAGAAATAAATGTTACTGAGCCTATAGAGGGAGAAGTCTACCCCTGGAGATTTAGGAGTTGCTAAGGAAACTACCTCTCCCCCTTCTTAAGGCAAAACAGACTCTCCAGATTTAGCACTGGAGCAAAAATTGCAGGAGTGAAAGGGGAGACGACCTAGTGACCCAGCACACAGGCTGCTCAGGTGAGCGCTCAGGTCCTATCATCCTACAGATATAGATTCAAATCTCAACCCCTTTATTTCAGTGCTGTGTTGGATGACTAGGAAAATGACCTGGGTCCCTGAGTCTCAGCTGTTGCTAGCACAGTTGGTTCTGTGTGTCTCCTTTAGAGAACTGCACCACCACACATGAGTGCATGGGCAGTGGACATGCCGTGAGTCCACTGGTGTCTTCAGGGTGGGATCATCTCCTCCTGAGCTGTATCACTATTACAGATGCCACATTAACTCCCAGGAGGAAAATAAATTAGTGTTTCCCCGACTATGAACAAATAGGTATACACAAAAATATATTGACGATATTGCAATCTTACTACTAAATGGTAGAGCTGGGATTTGAACCTGTGTCTGGCTCCAGAGCCACAAAGAAGACTCTTAGGAATGAATCCCAAACCACAGCGATCATACACTTAAATTGCCACCAATGCAACCCTATGAAAGCAGAGGAGATTTTTATTTCCTTCTCCCCACCTCTATACTCAATTCCTTCCCATTCCCCCTCAAAAGAAGGACAATAGGCTAACATCATTGGTGATTAATAAGACCTAGTAGGTCACTCTGACTTGTAGGCACATTTCACGCACCATTTTTCACTTACTCTCTTGCTCCTTCCGCCTTTCACCACTAGCAGTTATGTGGGTAAGTGGAGAGGAGTCTATTCTGTCCCCTCAACTTCCTAACCCAGAGGTCTGGACAGAGGGCAGAAAGAGCATGAGTGAGTGAAGATGTCGGATGAGACACTGAGCTTTCCTACAGTGCTCTTTTCACTGCCTGTGAGAAGGACGGGCAGTCTAGCCGTGGCAAATTTGGTCTCATTTCTAATACAGCCACGATGGGCAAGCAGCCCAATTTGTATGTGATTTTGATAAAGTCTAGCATTTCAAATGAACATTCCAGCCCTCCTGATTATGCCATCAGTTTTGCAACTGCAAAGATTATATCTACTCATACACACAGAACTAGCAATCCTGAACTACCTTTCCACCTAAAGTACCCATATGGGAGGCTTAATTCTGTGTGTCAACGATGGGTCATGGGCAAACCCTTCTGGTGTGTCTGTGCTTTTTCAAATGAGATTAATTTTTGAATGAGCAGATTCTATGAAGTAGATTGTCTTCCCTGATGTGGGTGGGTATTAGCCCATCCTGTGAAAACCCTGTTAGAGCATAAAGTACAGAGGCCTTTCTTTCACTGCCTGACTCCCTGACATTAGTTTTACACTTTAGGCCCGGGACTTACACCTAGTTCTCAGGTCTTCAGACTCTGACTAGCACAACACCACATAGTTTTTAAGCTTGTCCTTATCTGGATTTTAGATTAATTATATTCTGCACTGTAGGACTAAACCATCAGGTGGGGGTCGGGGGTGAGAACAAAGAGGAAAGGGAGCACAACAGACTTTGGTGGTGGTAGGCTGTGGGTGATTAGGTGTTGGGAGTTCTACAGTGGCAATACCTGATAGGGTGCCCCAATATTATCTCATTTAAAGGTTAATTTTTTTTTTTTAATATTTACATTCAGAGTTCATTATATGGACAGACCCTCATGTTTTTGGCTTACCTGTTATTGGATTTCCAAACAAAGCTAAAAAGCACTTGTACATCTCTGACGCATGTCAACCCCATAAAAGCGCCACTCTGAAAAGTAGGAACCACCACAAAATGGTTGGAAGGCACTCAAGTGCCTGGAAATACTCATTGCAGATGATGTGGTGTTAAACAAGTAGAAAATGCTTACTTTCTAATAGCAAGGGAATGATGAATTAAATACAAGATAGTTCCCGAGAGGAATACTATCAACAACTTAAATTATGATTGTAAAGCATATGTAACCACATACACCCATGGAAACATGTAGAAAACAACATTAGTGAAGAAAGCGCAATATATTTTGTTGTCTTGCAACAACACTTACGATGCATGAGCTAGCAATAGACTTCCTCCTCTTCAGTCTCCACTCTCCTCCGATTCTTGGTTTTGGGTTGTGCTTAGAGTTTCACGAAGCAGCCAGCTCTATGAATCTGCTTGAGAGCTGGCTTCCACATAGGATCTGTGCTGAGTGAGGGAGAAGACACAGAAAACCCTTTCACAAAAAAGTCATCTCTACCTTGGCTCCTTCTCCACGTGTGTGTTCTGGTAAGCACTGAGCGCCAAGCCTGGGCTCAAAACGAATCTGAGGAAATTTATGCTGACATTTATTTCCACATCTGGAAATGTTGAGGGTCAGTTATGTTTCTTAACATTGTGGTCATTCTCTCCTTGAACAAAACTTCAACATACCTCACAGGCAAGAGCTTTTCTTTCCAGACCCTGAGGGTGTTCCAGCACCCAACTTTACCCAACTAGAATGGGTATCAATATTCAGACCACAGGAATACATTTTCCAGTGTTTTCGGTTGGAAAAATCCAGACCTGTGTAGATCTGCTACCTGTTAGTCTCTGGCCATAAAGCGACATATTTTAAATAACACTCCCTAGATTAAATATATGATGTGAAATGTTTTTTCTTCAAAGACTTCATGTGTCTTTAAGAACTGATTAAACTGGGAAATTTAGATCGCGTGTCTTAGACCTTTCTGAGGGGAAAATTGTGAAAAGAAACAAATGGAAATTTTTGTAAAGTTAGAAGACCAATGGAAAATAGAAGTTAAAGTTTTAATCATTTTATTTTACATATAAAAATGGTCAGCTAAAGGAAACAGAAGCATCTTCTCACGTATTAAGAGAACGGTCTATTTTTGTCCAATTTTTTGCATCCCATTTTGTATAATTTGTCTTTCAGTACAAGGAAAAAAAACATTACTTATTTATGACGTGACCTAGAGAGAGGGAACGGAATTTGGTGAGGTTATTTTAACTTCATGAAGGCCTTTGTCTATCTATAAACTACTATTCAAAAGAGGTGGACTGTTATCCCCACCCCTTTGTTTTTAATGCCATAATTATTTATAGGGTCACTTAGTCTTGACTCTGCTAAAACCATTTCTGGGAGGGCTCTCGACCCTAATCCCAACACAAGAGTGCCTCAGGAGGTGCCGGGGCAGATGTTCACTCATCTTGATCCTGACTCAGCTGTGTGCGTGCACGTGTGCGTGTGTGTGTGTGTGTGTGTGTGTGTGTGTGTGTGTGTGTGAATGGTTACTCCTAATCTGGGCTTTTCTGGAACACCTCACTGAGTCTTGTGCCGAGGGCTAGTGAATGATGGGCTAGCACATGGTCCTCTCCATTATTCCATGCCAATTAGACAGTGCTGCCACTGCAGGGGGCACAACCCCCCACCCTCTGTCTACCTAAATGGGAGGCCTGTGGGGTATGATTCACCATGGCCAATGAAATTAGACCACCCCTGAGAAGAGCACATGTAAGTTGCGCAGGGTCAAAAGATCCCCATCAGATATAGACATCCAGGCCTCATACGCCTGGACATGGTAGTTAGCATTCAGGAAAGCTTTGAAAACCTGCCTTTACCTAAAGGCCATGTGACACTGGGCATATACACAGCTCTGAACCCGAGCATCTGACTCAGCTCCCTAATGGGGCATTTCCTTAGCTCTCAAGTAGTCAGATCAAAGAAGCAGCCTCACCAAGACGTTAAAAACATGCACTCCAGG
>NW_004567113.1:31080932-31103598 GCF_000260355.1 Condylura cristata | reverse complement strand
GGGTCTCTGCGGGCAGAGGATCAAACTCTGTACTGATGAGGCGGCTGGGGCCAGCCTGCAGTGCTGCATCCTAACCCATTGCGCTCCAGGGAAGGCCCCGTCTATTTTTTTCTGTCACAGAGATGCTAATTGTGCATACTTCATAAGACTGCTAGGAGGACCCACATTTACAAAGTGCTTAAACCAGTGCCCAGGAAGTGCTATGAAGTGTGTGTAGAGTAAAATGAATAAGATTAGCTATTTCTTAGCTAGCTCTACCGGTTTTCATCCAGGTATTCTGTTGAAGTTAAAAATAGTCATAGGGGTAAAGGAGAAAGCTGAGAAAAAGAAAATTTCATTAGGAATATATTTTACTTACAGGATCTATGCAATGCATCATAGTCTAAAAGCTAATCATTGTTAAAGATGTTAATAACATCTTACAGTTTCATAATTTAATTAAGTAATTAATTGAATACAGTATGAGGGATTTCTGGCTTGTCTGAGATTTTTTCATTCTTGACTTTCAAGTTACATATATTTATGTGGGAACAACTTTACCACTGTAAGTAGGTGTGCATTCACAGCATGAGGAACCTGAGTTAAAATATGAATTAGACCCGATAACTAGAAGGACTTAAGAAACTTTATAAATTCCTCTGAACTCAATTTATCCATTAGTAATTTGGGAATAATGTGAATCTCTCCAGGCTGTTATGAAATTTTAAAAAATTATTGTGGAAAGTACTTGGCAGAAGTCTGGTGGAAAAAAAAAATTGTTCTCTTCTTGATAAGATCCAGGCTCTATCTTTCTGTTGTAGCCTCCCTGTGTTTAACTGGTTCTAGTACAATGTATGAAAACCTAGCTCATAGATTTGTAGTAGATTTGGGGGTGTCTCTGATGCGAACTCCTGATTCTTTCAGTTCTTTGGACACTGCCACTACGAGTAATTTCAAGTCCCGTGTTTATTTGTTCACTGAATCTGAATCACCCTTTCAGTGATACTGATAAGATTCAAAAGGTGACAGTTATAAAAACTGGTAAAAGCATTTTGAGAAAGCACCCTTCTGGAAAATCCTCCCAACGTGGCACGTTGTGCTTCAAGCTCCATCAACAAACATGTCTTTGGAATTCCTTCGCCCTTTTGTTGTTTCCGAAACTTCTCAGCAGCTGGCAGATGTCACCCAGAGCTGCTTGCCTTTCCAACGTGCTTCTGGTTTGTTTTTAAGTTCTTTTGTTTTATTGGAAGGTGAGCTTTTTAAAAACGGAATTTGCCATCCACATTTTTAGCTGCAAATTGAAATTAAAATGTGTCAAAATCATCTATGACTTTCGGCTGCCTAACATTTGTCCTGCATATGTTGTTTCTTAACACTGATTATTGTATTCTCCTCAACGTCAAGTTTAATACCCCAAGTCCTTCTTTAAGTTCTATTTAAAATATTGAGCAAGTTACTCTCCGTGGGGTTTGCTGACGCAGGGGCATCCGTGTTTGTTTTTACAAAGGAATGGCTGTTCCCGGGTTCTGTTACTTTGCTCTAAATCTTTCTCTAGAGAATTCACCAAACTGACAAATTTTCTCCCAGAGATAGGAATCCAGTAGCCGTCACTGTGCCGACCACCATGTGTTTCTGTCACAGACTCACATGTAAATCATAAGCTCCCAGGTCCCAAGGGACCCCCTGGCTGGTCGATTCTTAACTATGGAGTCATGATGCCCTTTCTCAATCTTTCAGTGGTCTTTGCGTTGTAGATGTGCCAAAAAAAAAAAAAAAAAAAGCAAAATGTTTTTGCTGTCAAGCAAGCTAGGAGAATCTTGAGAAAATGATTTGAAACATGTTGCGTATCATGGGCTTCTTTCTTGGAATCACAATGCAGATTAGCACACTAAAGTTGCCATAAATTTCTTAACAAAGAGATTGAACGTCTTATGCTACCTAAAACTATTTAACTTGAAAGCTCAGTTCCAGTATTGTCTATTGGAAGCTTGGGAATCTGAGGTTCTCTGGAAGCTATCCCAGGAACTTTGCTCCCTTCAAGGATGCCTTTACTCTAGAAGTTACTGGTGGCACAAGAAAGTGCCAGGAAATGGGCCATGGTGCCCCTCCCCCATCTTCATCTCCCTTTCATTGCCATGGAGAATCCTACTCCCTTTATGCCATGATGGTTTAAGAATTAAATAGTATGCAGCTTTTAAAAAGGAGGAAACCCTGCCATTTGAAGTCCTTTGTTTTGAAGTATAACTACCACAGGCATAAATTGCTGCAAGATTCCTTTTATATAAGGTGTCTTAGGAAGTCAGACACACATCCAATCAGGAAGAGTGCCCTGGACTGTGGTGATGGCGCATGGGCAAATTAGTGGTGCGAAGCCCATGGGGCTTACAACTGAAATGAAAAAATGCACAAAATGAAGAATGATGTAAAAAATTAAAAAAACATAATAAAGTGGCCCTCCCTGGTGGCACAGTGGGTTAAAGCACAGCACTAAGAAGCTAAAGCCACTTCAGCATGAGTTCGATTCCCGCCTGCCCCGGAGGTGACCACATGGCGAGGCAGACCTCTCCTGACCAGCCCGCTGCTCCCCTCAGCAGTGTATTTCATAGATCTGCCTGTTCTGCTTCCCACTCTGTCTCTGGTAAAGCCTCTCACCGCCCCTGAGCCTCTGGCCTGTACCCAAGTTCTGTATGAACAAATAAATCTTTAAATAATAATGATAAAGATAATAATAATAAAGAAAAAAAAAAGTCTGACACATAGAGGCAGAAAGTAGAATGGTAGTTAGCAGGGGATGGAAGGAGGGGGCATGAGAGATGCCATGCCACTGATGAAGCTCTAGAGACCTGCTGGATGACACTGTCTCCAGAGTTAACAGTAGTGTGCTTGGTACTGCTGGAATGGCTGGATCCCACAGCCAGATTTCCAGGGTTTGTTATCAGTTTGCAAACTCCTAATTCTTATAGAAAAACTACATGCAGCCACCCAATATCAAAGTCATTGTCTTCACTATGACAACAGTGGAAAGATAAATGACAACTTGAAAGTAAATATAACGTGATCTAAAAATGAATAGAATGCTGAAAATATGTAAGGAATATGGAGAGATGCTCATTGGAAAAGAAATATAAATAGCATACGAAGAGATTAACTCACTTATAAGAAGTGAAAAATAAAATATTTTCTGAACGGAGATGGCAGAAACTCTCCTTTTTTCATAAGCCAGGTAGTCTGGGGACTCTTATTCTTAACTATGCAATTGAAAAGTATATCAAGTTCTAAGGACAAAAATCAAGAAAAAACTTTTAACAGGTTAATTGAGGTATAATCAATTTTACACAGGGAAACTATCACACAACCAAACAGAAGTAACAGACATTCAAAACCTTAAAAGTTCCTCTGTGCTTCCTGGATCTTTTAGTCTTTGGGTGTTTTAGTGTTGGTTTTTCTCTTTTGTTTCTTTTGTTGTTGTTGGAAGAAACATAGCACGAGGCCCTCGGAACAAATTTTGCAGAGCAAAAACCTGAGTTGTGAGCTCTGGGGTCGACAATTTACAAAGAAAGGAGGGACACAGTGCCCCGTGTGGGCGACTGAGGTGCCTGGCGGTGGGTGTGGGTGGGACAGGCGGCAGGTGTACCTGTGCCGGAGTCACTCAGTGTTGTCAACCCAGGTTACCTCGATTAAACAAGGAGAAAGCATGTCTTGATTTTTACCTTGAAAAAACAGTGATGAGCTTGGGGGTTCAGTGATGAGCAGTGTGTGTGTGGCTGATGTGTGTGATACACATGTATCTGTCCTGTGCCTTTTTATGTGGCCAAACACCAGAATCCAGCAGATGATCGGTCACTTTGCAGTATTTTCTTTTCATCTTCACTTTGTTAGTACAGATGATGCAGAGGTTTCATATATGGAGAGAATTTCTGTAAGAAAATGGAGCAAAACTGGCAGATGGCAGCAGTTGAAAGAGACACTCAGAAACCAATGAGAGGGTCTCTAAGTCCCCCTACTTTCCCAAAACTGCTATCACCAGACTCCCTGTGAGTGCATTTGGATAGGTTTCCTGGCTAATCTTTAACTCCCACCTCATTTTACTCTACAGAAATAGGGCTAACCAGGAACTCAAACTATTTTTAGGCTTGTTCAATTGCTCCCATCTCCTTTGAAATAAAACGCAGACTCTTAAAATGTTCCTCAGCAAGGTTTAACTCTGTATTTACTCGATTTATTTTCAACTTTTCCCGGCTTACCTGTTGCGATAGAGCCATTCATCATTTTCTCCCAGCTCTCCTAACACATTCTCTGTAATTCCCTCTGCTTAAAACTCTCAAGCCCATTTCTTTCTCTCCTAAATGTCCCTGACACTAACCCTGACCACAGCCTTATGCTGATTGCCCCTCATCTCTTACGTCTAGACATCTTTCCTTCCAGAAGCCTTCGCTCACCCCTCCACAAGCCTTCGCTCACCCCTCCACACAGCTGGGTGGGCTGGTGCTTTTCTGATCTCCCTTGTCAAAGATGCAGTGCAGTGCAGTGCAGTGAAGAGTAGCCCCTGCATTTCATCGAATATGAGTGTTCATAGATCTGTATTCCTCGCCAGAATATATCCTCCATGGGGGCAGAACTTGCTCCATTGTTCGCCATTGTGTCCTTGGGCTTAGAACCTCTCATTCGTGCATGTGCTATCACTGCTTGAGGAGTGAGTGGGCCAGTCAATCAGTGAGCCCAACTTAGTCTCGTTGCAAAGTTTAACTGTAAAATTCTATCACCAAATCTCAAACTCTTATTCCTGGATCTTTCAGATGAATGGATTCCTATAATCCAGCCTCAGAAATGATCTTCCTCAAACATTTAGAAGGTACGTTGCAGGGGGAAACCCTCCACAGACAGAAATAAAGAATCACCTTATATTGCTTCTTCTGTATTTGAAAGAGGCAACCTATAGAGTTAAGCTTCCTCCTCTTCAGATTTTATATCTAAATCATCAAATCAAAAGCATTTAATTGGGCCTTGCCAGAAAACCTGCTTCCCGTTTTCATGACAAATCATGCATGCTCTAGGACTCTGAGAATCTTGCTTCTATGTTTTCGTCTCATTGCGTAATAAAAGACAGATTGCATTATGATACTTATCAGGGTCACACAATACCTTTATCCTCAACTGTTCTTTTGCAAACTATAGACTTTCCCAGCTGCCAAATTCATGTTTTAATAAGATGACAAGAAACTATTTCCCTAACACCATCGTGAGTAAGTCTGTGTCAGACAGGACTATTCACCACAACACCCTTGCTGGTTGGAAAGTAAAACTTGTAAGCTGGATGATTTCAGAGAAATAAATTGCTCCTGGCTGCAGAATGAGATGACTGTGTAGTTGACCAAGAAAAACACAAAAAACACCCCCCTAGGAGATGAATTACTTGAAATCAGGAGGCCTACATTCCTGGGACCAGATAGTAAAACTATTTCAATGCTCTTAAGACATGATGCTAGAGTTAGTCAGAATTCCAGGATTTGTGCTTTATGGAAAAATATGTTGACCCCATTGCAGAAAACAGCTCTATGAGGGACATGTTGTAAGCATATTCACTGTGAGATTAAGCTTGTGAAAAGTATTAAGGGAAGGCTCTCTCCACAATCCCTGTCACCACGTCAGTGAAGACCACTGTAGAAAGTGTTCCAGCAGGGAGAGGGGTCAGGAATGGGATTGTGAAGAAATCTCCTCCTCATGGCTGTAGAGTGTTCAGTGACTATTTGCTTGATCTTTATAATTCTCTGGGTTGTGTCCACATTCCAGAAAGCTACTTTTTTCTGTATTCTCCATTGCCCCACTGGCAAAGCTTATTCTTTGCTCTCTGGACTGGTGGTGTGTGATATAAGTTAAAGAGTATCAAAGAATGGAGGGGATGGCTTGTAGGAAATGTTCGAAATATTTACATGAATGAAAATAATAGTAGGTGCTGAGAGAGGTTAGGGCCCCAGTAGAAAAAGAGAAGAGAGAAGTGCCCTCGTTAGGATGGGGCCTGATGTCTTGTAACAGCTACTGCTCTAGACACCAGAGCCTGCACCACCCAAAATCAAGCATGTTCCTTCATCCCTGGCACATCCAATTGCCACTTATTGCCCTTGCGGCCTCATTTCCAACTTCATGGGTACACCCTCCTTCTCTTAGATGGAGGTCAACAAACATAACTTTTCCTTCTCCCAGGTGTCTTAAGGAAAAGTATTTAAGTGAGGCCTTACTAGCTTCTATCAACTACCATTTTCTTCTCAACATAGGATTGTATCTGTGCAATAGAAGGAAGGCTTAATATTAAAGTAATTAATTTTCTATGCTTAGATCTCTCCTCTGGATGCCCCTCAGAAACATAGTTCAGCATTCTGCAAGAACTTGAGGCTTCTTGTCAGTAAAGAATGAAACCTATGCCAGACCTATTGGTGAATTAAAAAAATACCTGTATCTGTGTGTTACTTGCAGCCCGTAACATTCTCGCTTATGCAAATTAAGCATACACAGCAGTTGAAGTGGAAAGCATCAGGTTAGAGGTATATGTCCAGATGTATAGGGGTTTTTCTAGTAAATAATGTGGGAAAGATCATTGAGAGCTGATATTCCTAGTGTGGAATTCATTCCAATCCAATCAAACTGTTTCTTGCATTTAAGTATTACCTGGGACTACATATCAGATTGTACCAAGTGCCATTGTCTGTGGATTCCCGGACCACAGGTCATTAATGCCCAGGGAAGAAGTACAAGAATTACACATACGGAAGACAAATAGAATGCCTGAAAAAGGGAAGTGTTTGGGGCCACTTGAGTCTCGTTATGGTCATCACCTATGAGACCAACTGCTGCTCTCCCTTCACTCATTTTTCCACAGGAAAATAGGGGGGAAAAACAGCCAGGGGGCTCCTGGGGTATATCTTTATGTGCTCTTTTTATGGAATACTTTTTCTTCTCTTGTATCTTTTCTTTTCTTGTATCATTTCTGGCTAGCCCTTAAAGTACTCATTGATTCCCAAATCCTTACCATAGCAGGCAGAATATTTCAAACTAGTGCTCTCAAAGATCTTTAGAACTCCAAGATCCAGGCTGCTTTGGAATATTTTTTCCCTCAGATAGATCTTCAGCAATAGAACAATGCAGAACTTTTTTCCAAAAGCATCAATTTTAATAATTTCACTTCAAAACCAGAGGGGTTCTACTGAGTGGAAGTCCTAAGCTTATGTCTATCAGATAATTACTACATGTACTTAACACATTTTACATTGCCCAGCACTAGGCTAAGCCCTTTACTTGTGGTATCACTTATAAACATCACCACAATCCCACTAAGTTGGACTTTTTATACCTATTTTACCGATGAAAACACCAAAATTTCAGGCTGAATTCAATAATTTACCCAAAACATGCATAAAGTGGAACTAGGAGTCAATGAAAGAATGGCTCAAGCACAGCGATGAATGACAACAGATGCACAATGCCACTCGGGGTGACAATGAAAAGAGCCCTTGCCTTAATCGGAGCCAGCACCCCCGCTTCAGGGAGCCCTGTGCTGTGAGAGAACACGGGCAATCTTTCAAGAGAAAATACAGATTCACTTTTTTTTTAATACAGATTCACTTTTTTTTAATATGAAATTGAAATCTTAATGTCAAATGTTGGCAACGATTGAAAAGTTTGTCAGCTCTCTGCAGCCAAACAAAATACAGCTGTGTGCTGGATTCAGCTGGTAGGCTGCCTGCTTGCAAACTCTATCCTCTGTCCTGGGCACTTGGGAATCATTTGGGGTCTTTTGTTCTCTTAAAGAAACATGACTCCTTCAACCAGAGGCCAGAGGCCTTCAAATGATCGTTGATGGTTCAATACCTGAGCTGTAGTTTTGGCCCACCCACTGTCCCTTAAAGTGCAGGTATGCATGACATTACTTCTGGAACATTCTGGCATAACTTAGGAAATCATTACCCAGTATGACTATTGGGATTTTAGGGGGTGTGGGGTGCTCAGGGAAGAAAAGGAGGCTGGGTGCCCAGAGAAAGACATGGGGGGCAGGCACCCTGCCGAGAGTTGCCTCCCCTGCCCCTGGCCTCTGTCTGTTTTCACCATTCAGACCTTGAAGCCCGGTGTCCAGAGCCTCAGCCTCCATTCTTCATTTCTGATTTCTCTCCTCTGAGGAGATAAGGATGACCCAAGGCCTCTTGGTGTGTTTTACATCAAAGGCCACTGAAGGTTCCTGACAGACTGGATGTCAGTGCTGTAAATAAACCATTAATCACTCTGCCATTTCATGGACATACTCTTCCCAGAGGGCATGAACTTTCTCCAGGTCACTAATATAAACCACATCTTCCCCGAGCCAATGGGGGAGGCAGAGTGGCATGTCAAAGCCGAGAGAGCAGGCTCCTTCACTGACACGCCATTAGTTTCCTCTTAACCCCACAGGTCATTGCTACAGTCCCAGCGGATTGTAAATGGGCAATTAAAAGGGAGATGGTTGAAATGAATTAAACAAATGAAGTCACAGCTTTGGGGGATGTGTCCCATAGGGCGGCTGCCTCCAACACACACACACCCAAAACTCTCCATTGCTAGCGGGAGAACCAAGGGAAGACCAAGGGACAACAGGACATGAATGCTTTTGCCACTGACCCAAGGGAACGTGACATTCGGCAGGTCCGCACCGTCTGAGTTCCAAGAATTAAGACAAAAGCATGCAATGGCCCTCCAGAACAGAGTTCTGCACGGTGAAGCTCAGTTCATCTGACCAAGGCGCTGACCGGTCCGCCTTGCGCTGCGGCCGAGTCTGCAGTGCGCAGTCACTCACGCACGCACGCACAGCGCTGCTCTACAGGAGGCCTCGCTCCAGGCTCGGCAGATGCTATTGGCATTCACATCCTTGTCGAGACAGGCACCCAGTCAACAAACTGAACACCTTAGAGGGCGCTAAGGCTATGTCGAATGCACAGCAGGAAGGTGGTGTCAACAGTCAGGGAAGAGTGGTGGTTTCAGTTAGAGTGGAGCGGTGAGTGCTTTTGCTCAACAGTAGCTGAAGTGGTAGTAGGCATGGAAGGAATGATGTTTGTCTTCAACGGACCTGGACAGACAAAGTATGTTAAAAGTGCACAAGAGGGCCCTCCCTGGTGGCGCAGCGGGTTAAAGCACAGCACTGAGAATCTAAAGCCGCTTCCGCATGAGTTCTATTCCCGCCTGTCCTGGAGGTGACCACATGGCGTGGCAGACCTCTCCTGACCCGCCCGCTGCTCCCCTCAGCAGTGTACTTCGTCGATCTGCCTGTTCTGCTCCCCACTCTGTCTCTGGTGAAGCCTCTCACCGCCCCTGAGCCTCTGGCCTGTACCCCAGTTCTGTATGTACAAATAAATAAATCTTTAAAAAAAAAAGTGCACAAGAATTATCAGTATGCAAATTACCTGCAATCCTAGAAGCCAAAGGCTGAGCTTCCAGATGCAAGTCAGTGACCAGGTGTTCTGCAGTCACCCCAGGCCCAGTAGATTCACCATCGAGTCAGGCATTTCAAAGAGAAACTTGGAGCCTTTGGCTTCATCCCCACCGGCTTTTTAATAGTACGCAGGGGAGACACGCGGGCAGGGAGACAGCAGCGTGGGCGCCCTGTGAATCTCTATGTGCTCTCCCTCCAGCCTTCCTCTCACGGCCATGGCTACTCCTCTCATGCCCCCCCCCCCCATGGTGGCTGAGCAGGAGCTGTTCCTGGCTGAGTGACGCGGCCTTGTATCCTGGGCCCCAGACTCAGTGTGCCCACTCTGGCATGTGCACCACACTCCAGGTGCCCACCATCAGGCATGTGTACCCCAAGCCCACGCACCCAAGCACCTTCTGCATTAGCACAGTCAAGGCCACAGAATCCAGCAGTGCAAAAGTCTGACCACTGCACCTAGACCAGGAAAGGTAAAGAGAGGAAAGACAGGCTTCTTGGAGCAGATAAGCTGAAAATTAGCTGCTAGTCCAGGTTGTACCAGGGCAAAGAGATTTAGGTCCTTACCACTGAGCACCTGGGAACAGAAATCAAGATTTGCTCAGGGCTGAGATTCCAAGCTAAACTGCCAGGCAGGAGAGATCACCAGGTACCAGCCTAAAGTTGAATTTGAAAGGAAAGGCAGAAAGAAATAATACTGTGCTTCAAGTAAATTCCAGATGCTTTACCCTGGTCCTCAAAGCACTCCCCGCTTCCCCACCCTACTCTCTACCTCCCCTCCCTCAACCTGGGGCCACATTGGCCTCCTGCTAATACCTACATACTCGCTGGGACTCACCTTACCCCTGGAGACTGGACATCTGCTGGTTCCTCGCCTTGCCTGCCTCCTGTGCCTGGCTCTTGGCTCTGCTCTCTTCTCCTCTGCAAGGTCTTTATTGAGCATCCTCCCCAGAGCGGCCTTTCCATCTCCCCAGCACCGGCCGTCGTCCCTCCAGAACACTCAGCTACCTGTGCCTCCCTGGCGGACTAGGGGCTAAGGCTCAGCACTGTCACCTCAATGGCCTGAGTTCAATCCCCAGACAGGGAGGTGATCCACACAATGCAGCAGACCTCTCCTGTTTCACCCAGTGCTCCCTTCAGCAGTGTACTTCAGTAAATCCACCTGTTCTGCTCCTCACTCTGTCTCTGGTGAATTTTCTTACCCCTGTACCTCTGGCTACACCCCAGTTCTTCTATGAAAAATATGTGTATTGTCTGTATCCCCCCCTAGGAAATAAGTTTAATCTGAGTAGGAAGCTGTATGCTTTTACCCTGTGATATTCCCACTGCTAAAATGTCACCTAGCACATACTAAAACTTTATAAGATACAGCAAGTATTCCCTTTACTTCATCAATAAGTCCTTGTAAACAGCAATTTTTTTTTAACATAAGACTGAAGTTTTATTTTATTTTTTCAGAGAAGAACTGTGGTATAGCCTTGAGGTAGAGGAGGTGAGAGGTTTCACCAGAGACAAAGTGAGTAGCAGAACAGGCAGATCGACGAAGTACACTGCTGAGGGGAGCAGTGTGCAGGTCAGGAGAGGTCTGCTGCACCATGTAGGTCAGCTCCCTGGCTGGAATCGAACTCAGGCCATAGTGGAGATAGTGCTGAGACTTAACCCCTGGGCCACCAGTTAGGCCCCAGAAACAGCAACTTTAAGCAAAACAACATATAACATAACCAACCCATTTAACAAGAGTATAGTTCATACGGCATTATTCTGGCCACAAAAACATCACCAGATTCTAAATCAAGACCCTCAACACTTCTAATATTAAACAACCACTTGTGTAATGTTCCTGTTGATTCAGTTCAGAATCCCGGTGACCGGAGCCTCATCGCATGGCTCAGGATACAGGGGTACCCAAGCCTGGACAGGTGACCCCATCTGTCTCCACAAATGCGCCTAGTCTGGCCATTGCCTATATGTGGGATCATAATGTGGTCTTTTGTCTCTGGTTTCCTTCATCTAGTGTCATGTTGGGGATTTTTTAAATCTACCTCATCTGTTAATCATCGATCAGGGGAGAAAAACTGACCATAGTAAATGTATGTTGATTAAGGAAGTCAACATATATGATGGTCTCAAACTATTGGTATATGGTAACACTAACACTAACTTAGAAGGAAGAAATAAAGAAATAAATAAAGAGTCTGTCATAAAGTAAGTGCTATGCATTTACTCTCAGTTCATATCCTTTCTAGCTTGTGACATTTAAATCATTCTCTTTATAAAGTCACAGGATTTCAGATAATCCCAGCTTGTTAAAAAGCACTTAGTTGGCAGAGACAAAACTGATGGTCTCTCTTTTGCTTCTTCACTTTCACTAATTAAAACCCCAAATATCTGATAGCCAATCAATGCTCCACACGCCATGGTGCCTCACTCCAGTGACAGAGGTCCCAGACTGGAGGCTCCCAGTCATCTGCCCACGGCGGGTATCTCAATGAAGCCACGAAGGATCGTAGAAATTTTCACTTTTGATATTTTAAGTAGAACATTTACACAGAATGCTGCATTTAAAATTCAGAGGATCTAGGGAGATCTTGCCATCTGAGAAAACATGGGTCTCAAGGACAATGTGTGCTCAGTGCAATTAATCAGACAAACATGAGCTCACTTACTCTATTTTTTTAAGCCTAGTTTATAGAAACAGAGAGCAAATTGGTGACTACCAGAAACTGGGGGTGGGGGTGCACTGGGATGGGGACTTTTGGTCAAAGGGTACAAATTTCCAGTTATCAGATGAGTACATTCTGGGACTTTGTGTTCAGCTTGGGACTATAGTTCCTGATACTGTCTTATATACTTGAAAGGTGCCAAGAGACTAGATCTTAAATGTGCCCCCCGCCCCCACACACACATGTACACAACTGTATGTGAGATGGATTGTTCCCTGACCTGACCTTGGGACTCATTTAGCAATATAGGCATACATATATCCAACCATCATGTTGTGGTCCTGAAACTTATACAGTCCTATGCCAATCATCTCCCAATAAGATAGGAAAATATAATATTACAACATAAAATAGTGAAGGTTTGCCAATGCTGGGTCCAGACTCCCTCATGTCAGGAGCTGTAGAGCTGGGTGGCGGCTGTTCCCGTGGGGGAGAGGTGCTGTTCAGTCAATCATTCTCTGCCACTTCCTGTTGGAAGGTCTCTGGGTAGATCACTGCAGCCATCCCCCCCAGAATGTGCCTGCCCTCTGTGGCCATGCCTCTTCCTCTCCTCTTATGGCTCCTGCACTGCCTGGGGGACTCCCTTCTGTTAATGGAACAATTACAAACACAGAAGCCTTGAGTTTTCAAATCCTTGAATGTGAGGGATTGTCTTTTCTGGCTGAGAACCTTGTGGTCACCTTGTAAAAAAATTAGGGTAGCCTCCAGAGAGGTCCTGAGGATAAAGCCCTCCAGGTAGCAATCTAGGACTACCTCAGTCCACGAGGCCTTTCTAGATTATTCCACCAGATTGCAGCCAGCGGCTTGCAGCCACAAGAATGAGCCCAGGTGAGGACAGAGGGCAGACTGTCAAGCTGAACCCAACCCAGATTCTGCTGTTTAGGGGTTGCTTTAACCCACTGAATTTGGAGGTATGTTATACTGAGAGCACAGCCTTGTCCCCTCCTTGCCTCCCCGCAACCCCATATGCCCGCTGCATTGGTAGGAGTAAAGCAGAGACAAGTAGAATGATTCTTTAATACTCTGGGAGTCTTGCAGTCACCACTTAAAGAACCTCATGCGACTTGGCTTTTCTTCACAGAACACCTCCTCGAAACTTACTTATCTCACCTCCTGTGGAAACACTTGACTCCTACCTTAAGACACTGAAGACCTTTTCCACATAACACACACCCATGTACATACTCACTCAAGACATACATAGAACCTTGATTACTAAATAAGAGTGGGGAATTTAAAATGTTTGCTCTAGCCCTCCAGAACACCCAGCACATAGTGGCACTTAATAAATATATTCTGAATGAATTCACAGATGTTCCTCGAAGGAACTCAGTTGAAGAGGTAGCCTAGAGGTGGTCACTCCCCCCAAGACTGCAGCCCTAAAGGAGCCTCCCAGAAATTCTCCAGGTAGCATTAAGGATCATCCAACACCCATTCCAGCTGCGCCACCAGCCTCCCCAACCCCCTGCAGCGTCTGCTAAACTAGTTTTGAAAAATCAACATATGTGAGTCAACTCAGTGGGGACTGAAGTTTGACAAGACTGATAATAACAACCTTTCTGTCATTTGTGCTTAGCTTCCCACTGGTGTTGATAGAGGGCTAAATGGCAGAGGACATCGCCATGAAGGCCATGCTGTAGCTGTGGCTGTCAGCTGAAGAACAGCCAAAATAAAGGCTGGATCCTATTTACCTACTGACTGAATTATGATTTATTTTTTTTCAAGAGCTTAAAATAAAGGAATGCCACGTGAAGGAAAACCCCAAATACCCTGAAAACGCTGAGATGACACATATTATTCTTGTTTGACCAGAAGGCATGTTAGGAGACTCATAGCCTCTGCCTTTTCACTATGTTCTTGCTCCTTCTCTTTTCTCACAATAAGAGGGAGTTCATTAAATTAATGAAACTCATAGAAACCTGGGGAAACTCATAGACACCTGGAAACCATAAAAATCAGAGAAATGGGTAGCAACTCAGAAGGGCAAATTCAGAAGCCCTAGATTGCAGTGAAGAGCCCGCTTTTTAATTACTCTGGCTGCGCCCACCAGTCTGTCCAAACCCCAGTGATTCACCGACAAGATGGCGGTGGTAATAGCTGCTCTAGCATCCTCACGTGGCTTTGAGATCAATTAAGATGGGGCCCTCCCTGGTGGCACAGCAGGTTAAAGCACAGCACTAAGAAGCTAAAGCCACTTCCACATGAGTTCAATCCCCACTGCCCCGAGGTCACCCACATGGCACAGCAGACCTCTCCTGCCTCACCCACTGCTCCCCTCAGCAGTGTACTTTGTCAGTCTGCCTGTTCTGCTCCCCACGCCGTCTCTGGTGATGCCTCTCACTGCATCTGAGCCTCTGGCCTGTATCCCAGTTCTGTATGCATAAATAAATAAATCTTAAAAAAAAAAAAAGATGACATAAGGGGAAATGTCATTCCAATGTAAATGAATATAGAACACATAAGGTACAAAGAAAGTGTGTCTGCAAAAGTGCCAGAGCATCCAAGCAACAGGAGTCAGGATCAGCCAACAGGAAGGAGGCTGAAAGGCAGGCGTAGGAGGAAGCAGAAGAGAGTAGGTGACCCAGGACTCGGCGCTGGGGACCCGTGCAGTTGCTGTGCTAGCCTGTCCCTCATCCGCTCCCCCTTCCTGGCTTTCCTTTGAGGGTCTCTCTGGCCCTCATACCCCCCACATTGCCCACTGCCTGGCCAGTGCTCTGCCTGCGACTGCACCTCCCATCGGCTGCTCTTGCTGGTCATGAAAACCTTCACTGGGGTAGCAAGCGGATGGTGATGTTTGCAGCCAACATGCTCCTAAAAGCACAGATGGGAAGGTGCCCCCCCTCAGGTTTGGGCTGAGCTGCTCATTTTTGTGTTATTTAATAGAGTCAGGACCACGTAGCCACACCACCTCAGCCACTCAGCCACTTCCTGCCTCACCCCAAGGGTGCTGTCCCTTTCCCTGAAAGGTGGGCCCGCAGGCATCTATGCAGACAGCAGCCACCAGCTCCCATCTGCTGAGCGATCTGCCCAACTTGGAGTTCATGTCTCCTTTTCGAAAGAGCTCCAGGTTCCAACCATCACCCAAGGTAGAAAGTCTCTGGCAGCTCAGTCTCCCTGGTTTTTTGTCGGCACATTCTGCTCGGTGAAGATGGATGTTAATGCAGGAGTGAGAGAAAAGGAATGAGAAAAGGGGGGTATCACTGGTGATCTGAGTCTGAGCAAGGACAGGGAATTATTGGAGCTAGAATTGTTCTTGACATCAGCTTCAACTTAATTGTGCCTGTTAGCTGCGAGTTCTTGTGGCTGGGCTGTCAGCCCCAGACACTTTTTGCTGTTCTCTCTGATGTTATTCTCTGCCCCACTTGCTGAAAGATGCATGACCAGAAAATATTATTTTTCTCCAACACTTTGGATGGTGACGCAGGGGTAGGACCAAGATTTCCATTATTCCCCCTCTGTCCACAGTGTCTCTATAACCAACCCACTTCCTGGCACTGAGCAGCCTCCCTGGCCATGGCCTGCAGGCCTGGTCAATCTGCAATTCTCCCATAGTCCCAACGCCCTCCATTGCCTTGCCATTCCTGGCCACTGCACCTCCCCCAGCCTCTGTCAGGGTTATTTTAAAACCTTCATATACCCTAAGCATAATTACTTTGGGAGACCCCATCCCACATCAAAGCACACATCCTAACTGCTTCCACAACCATCATCAAATATAATTTCCATGCAGTAGCAGACGAATTGAGTTGCAGTTGACAAGTTGACATAGGATTACTTTTTATAGATATTTTATCAAACAATTATAATTTTGCAGGCTTATTTTTATGCTTTGGAACCAGCATTCTTTTTTAAAAAATAACTCTTTCACTGACCTTTGAAAATCTCACAGACCCTAGGTATATGGCTTCGTGGAAAAATGGCTCCATTCTTCAGCCTAGGGCAGCATCTAGAAAGACATCAAACCGCCTGCAGTTTGGGAAACCGGCTCAGTGCATTTGGAAATGGAAAAATGGAGTTTGCTCTAGGGTTGTGCTGACCTTGTGATGAGGAGAGCTGGGTCTGGGAGAGAGAGGCAAGCCCCAGTCTGGTCTTGCTAGCTCCATCACTGGTTGGCATTATTCCTCATCTCAGCAGCCACCATGATTGAGTACTTAAGGCTCACGGTGATAAGCGTTTTGTAGTAAGTAGCATCTACATTTTGTTATCAAGACATAAAGAGGCACAGTCGTCTTTGATTGTAGGTCCAGCTGTCGCGCTCGGACTTGCCACTTCACCCCCTGGCCTGGGGCTTTTTTTAACACAAACTGAAAGCATCAGGCCAGGGTCCCATGTATCTGTGATGATTGACTTTACATGACAACTGGACTAGACCATGACGTTCCCAGATATTTGCACAAACACAATGAATGTGTCTCTGATGGTGTTTGTTTGTTTGTTTGTTTTTAATGAGATGAACATTTAAACAGAATAAGGAAATCTAAGGGCCTTCCCTAAAGCGGATGGGCCTCACCCAACAGTTGAAGACCTGTGTGAAAGTAAAAGGTTGACTCTCTCAAATAGATGCAAATCCCTGTCCTCTTGACTGCCTCTGAGCTGGGCTGTTAGTTGTTGCCTTTGAACCTGAACTGAAATGCCAGCGCTTTTTAGCCCTTGAGCCTACTGGCTCGCAGACTGGAACTTACACCCAGTGGCCGGTTCTCAGGCCCTCAGACATGGATGAGAGCAGCACATATGTCTCCTGGACCTCTACTTGCAACTTCTAGGTTTTCATGACCATGGGAGCCAGTTCTTTCTCATCTATGTCTCTATACCCCACATACATTCTGTTTCTCTGGTGAATCCAAACTAACACAATTAATACTATCCCCCCACACACACACAAGTCCTTTCTCCTTCTATTAAAAACAGAACAAAACAAAACAAAACAAGCCATCAGCCACTATGCTACTCTTATTTTCATGTGAGAGAACATAGAGATGCACAAGCAGATTTTACTTGGCAGAGCTAGAAGTTCCACCTGACCCCACAAGGGTGTGGAAAAATGAAGGTAGCAAGGGATGGGAGAAGTGGTGATTGGTCTTTTTCTTTGGTTTTTGGGTCTGTTTTGAAACCCATTGTCTTTTCATTTGTTGCTGAGCAGCAACAAAGGAGGAGGAGCTTATGGAAAGGACAGGGAGTACAGACGAGCTTGTCTGAGACTGCCCTGCAGACCAGCCTGTCAGGGACTGCCCTGCAGACAGCCTAGCGGTGCACAGTCAAGTTCAAAGATAACCTGTGTGCAATGATTAGGCAGTAGACGTGCGTAGTTGCAAGTGAATAGTTGAAATACTGTTGTTTTATAGCTATTTAATTGCCTGTGTTTGATTTAATGACTTTCATCTCTTCTAGTTGAACAGAGAACAGGTATCTTATAATCCAAGGTAGGAGGAACAAGGTCTCTGTGTGGGTAGAGCAGAGAACCGGCCTCAGCAATTCCACACTTCATCTCAGAAACAGAAAGTTCTAGAACCACATGGGGAACTGGGGGACTGGTTTATTGCTCCATAAGGGTAAGAAAAAACTGATTTCATTCCCTGCTGATAGTACTGGTTTAGCACCTAAGATAGCACAGCTTGGTCCCAGTTCTATCCTTAGACACAAAAAAAGAAACCAAAGGCAAAGAAAGAAGAAGACAGCTTTGTCAACTCCTGCTACATGTATGTTTTTCTGAATCTTTCCAAACCCTATGAATACAGATAATCATTCCCCTTTTATGGTGAAGGAAATTGTTTCAGAAAAAAATAATAAATTTGATCCTGGTCATAATTCTAGTGATTGAGATGAGACTTGAACCCACATTGGTTTAACTGCTGAGATTTCATGCCTACCACTTTGCTATACTATTGTTGAATCGCTCCCCGAATCTCTTTACAATAAAGCATGAGGCAGCTATGCCAATCTGATTGACTACCAGCATGAACCTCTCTTCCCTGGGGCTCCCTCGTCAGTGGAGAAACACATTTTATAGGCTTCTGTTTTTTTATTCTAATCGTCCTGGTAGTTAACCGAGGCTGATATAACACAGCTCTCACTGGTAATTGTTGAGAGCCTTGGAATTACCTTTACACCTCTCCAAACTTCTCCATATTCCATGGCAACCAAATTGAAGACCAGTTACTCTAACTCCCAGTTGTGTCTTACCAGTGCTGGGTGCACCATTTCTGGAGGAGGGAAAGTATGCATTTAAACATACTTTTGCACTCTTAACTGCCTCTGTCTTGCTCTGTCTGATCAGGCTAAGCTATGGCCACAGTGGTAGTTAACTTCACTCCCTCCCTCCTCTGTTTATGGTTCCCTGCCCAATTCCAAGTGACAAATGGCTGTCCAAAGCCATGGGCTTGACCCCAAATGACCCCATGTTTGGCTGCCTTCAATCAGTGCATGGGTCAGCACTCAGAGACTCCCATGGCTCTTGCTCAGTGGTAATTGATTTCCATGTGAATTCACAGGCCAGTTGGCAGAACGGGGCCATTGGGCACACTGACAACTCAGGCAGGAGGCAGCCTATGACAGTCACCATTTTAAAGCAGGTCCATGAAAATATTCACTTCAAATAAAGTCTTGGACTTAAGGAATCTTTCCCTTCCAGTGCCAGGAAATTATAATGACTTCTGAGAAGGATTTCTACCCCAAGGCTCCCAGATGTTTTCTGAAAGCAGAAATGTAACGAACAATTCCCAAGCTACAAGACAGGAGTTTCCCCAATTTTCTTTTCAAATTTTTGTTTGGCTTCTGTGCTGACTGATGCCAATCAACTGTCAACAAATAGGAATAGAATGTAGGTCACGCTCCTGTTTTCCATCTAGTGGCCTGTTTATTTATGGATCCTAATACCTCTAAGAGTTGTTATATATCAAGGTAATGTTTGTTCAAGTGAAGAGTGCAGGATGAGAAGTCTGAAGACGTTTGTTCAGACCCGTCTGATGCTTGCTTGATGTGTATCTCTGCAGTTACTTCATCTCTGGTCTTTGTTTGTCCATTTTTGAAGGAAGGAGAAGAAAAAAGAGGAGAAGGAAGAAGAAACAGTGTAAAGAAGGTTAAAAGGAAGGGAGGGAAAGAGGAAAGGCAATGGGGGGGAAGAAGTTACAATAACAGAAACAGTCAGTCTTTCAAAATTCCCCTCCTGTTTTTGATTCTATTATCATTATGAAAAGACCTTGTCTGGAAATACCCTTTGCTCTAACATATACTACTAATGTAACTATTCCAGCTCTCCATTGTTTAGTATTACGTAGTACATCTCTTCCCATCTTTTTTATCATTGATTTGATTTTGTGTCATATCTACAGTGCATTTATTGTAGAAAGCCTATAGTTAGGCTTTGTTCTCCCAGCCCCACTCTCTGTCCTTCAAATTGGATAGTTAAGCCATTTACATTTAATATTTTTATTGGTATGGTTGGCATTAAATCTATCCTTTCATTTCTTTGTTTCATTTGGCTAATTTTTTTTGCTTATTTTCTAGATGGATTCCACTTTGTCAAGTTAGCTATAACTCCACATTGTATTATTTTAATTGTTCCATTAAAGATTATAGTATACTTATAATCTACCTTCAAGTGATATTCCATTACACAAATAGAATAAAAAACTTACAGTAATATACTTTCATTTATCCCTTTTCAACTTTTATGCTATTGTTGTTATACATTATGCTTTTATTTATGTCATAAACACCATACAACATTGTTATTATATTTAAAGAGGCAACAGTCTTTAAAGAGATTAAAATAAGAAAAAAAGTCTATATATTTTTCTATGTAGTTATCATTTCCAGTGTTCTTCATGCTTTTGTGTATTTCCTTTATCCTCTCATAGCATTTTCCTTTTGCTCAAAGAACTTCATTTAGCATTTCTTGTGGTACAGGTCTGCTACTGATAAACACTCAGTTTTTGTAATTTTTTTAGTGATTTAAAGATATTGTACAACACTTCTGAGTTGCATTGTTTCTGACAAGACCAGCTGTCATCTTTGCTCCCCAAGACATAGTGGTTCTTTCTTCTCAGTTGTTTTCAACATTTTTTCCTTTAAGATTGTCGTTGAGGCCCTCCCTGGTGGTGCAGTGGGTTAAAGCACAGCACGAAAAAGCTAAAGCCACTTCAGCATGAGTTTGATCCCCGCCCCAGAGGTGACCCACATGGAGCAGCAGACCTCTCCTCTCTCATCAGCTACTCCCCTCAGCAGTGTACTTCATCGGCCTGCCTGTTCTGCTCCCTACTCTGTCTCTGGTGAATCCCTCTCACTGACCCTGCACCTCTGGTTTATATTCCAGTTCTGTACGCATAAGTAAATAAATCTTAAAAAAAAAAAAGATTGATGTTGATAATCTGATTATGATATTGCTTGATGTAGCTTTCTTCATCTTTCTTTTGCTTGGGTCTCGCTGAGTTTCTTGGATCTATGAGCTGATAGTTTTCGTCAAATTTGGGAGAGTTTCAGCCATCATTTCTTCAAATGCCTCTTCTCTTCCCCCATTTTTTTTTTCAGGGGCAGGATTCTATTCACCTTTTTATTAGGTTACTTGAGGTTTTCCCACATATTGATTCTTGTTTTATTTTCAAAATTCTTTTCAATATTTTACTATGGATAGTTTCTATTGCAATCTCTTCAAGTTCACAAATAACTTAGTTAACAGCTAATTTGCTGTTAACCCCAGTTTACTTTTCTTTTTTTTTTTTTAATGGGATACAGCCAGAGGTGAAAGGATGGTGAGAGGATTCACCAGAAACTCAGTGGGTAGCAGAATAGGAAGATTTACAAATTACACTGCTGAGGGGAGTAGCGGATGAGAGAGGAGAGGTCTGCTGCTCCATGTGGGTCACCTCTGGGGCGGGGATCAAACTGGCACTAAAGCTGCCACTGCTTGGTTCAGCTCCCAGAGCAGCACTCCAGCCCACTTTACCATCAGACAGGAACCTCATTGTGTGTTTTATCCCTAAATATTCTATTTGTGTCTTCCTGTATATTGTCCAGGTCTCAATTTAACCTTTGAATATATAATCAAGCTTCCATGTATTATTTTAATAGTGTTGTCTGCTTATTCTACATCTTTGTCAGTTTTGGGTCAGTCACAATTCATTGATATTTTTCCTTCATCATGGGTCATATTTTTTTTTTTTGTTTCTTTGAACACTTAGTAATTTTTGATTGGATAGCAGTGGGATACTGAGTAATTTTATAGTCCCACAAATACCTTGTATTTTTTTTTTCTTTTTCAACATACTGAAATCAGTCAGAATGATTTGGGATCTTGCTTTTAAGAGTTGTTGACTGAAGAGAGAGAAATGCTCATTCTAAGATTAATTATTTCCCACTATCAAAGTAAAATCTGTGTACTAAAAAACAAAACAAAACAAAACATAAACCTGAGAAAATGAACAATCCAGTTTTTTAAAGGAAAAAAATCACACTTCTCAAAACATACATAAGGAGACAAATAGGCACATCAAAGATATGTCCAAGATAATTAGATATTAGAGAAATGCAAATTAAAACCATGAAAAGATGCCACCACACACCTATTAAAATGATAAAAATTTCAAAAACTAATCCTATCAAGTGTTGGTAATGATATGGAAGAACAGGAAATGTCACATACTGGCAGGAATATAAAATGGTACAGACACTTGGCAAAAAGTTTATCAGTTTCTTCTTTTTTTCATATATTTTTATGCATGTATATTTTTGTACAATTGGTAGTTTCTTTAAAAGCTAGCCATCTATCACCCACATGACATCACCACCCCACCCCTAGGCATTACCCAGGGGAATGGATCAGCGTACATATGCATGTGCACAAGGATTTACACAAGCATGTTCATAGCTGTTTTATTTGTAATGACCCAAACGGGAAACATCTCAGATGTACGTCATTCACGGTCACATCAACAGGTCAATAAACAACCTATGGTTAACTACAATGAAATATTATTCAACAATAAAAAGGGAAAAGCTATGAATATATGCTACTATTTGAGTGGATTTCAAAATAACTTTGTGAACTGAAAGAAACCAGACAAAGTAAGAGTACACACGGCATGATTCATTTTACATCCTAGTCAAGATTATGTAAACTACTCACTTGCAAAAGAAAATATCTCTGCTTCCCTGAGGGCCTGGGGTAGGGAGGATCTTAAGGTGGAAAGAGAGAAGAAAATACAGAGGAGCACAAGAAAACTTTTGTGGGTTGATGGGTATGTTCTTTATCTTGATTGTGATGATTTTATGAGTTTTTACATGCTAAGATCAACCATATTATATACTTGAAATATGTAGAGTGATATATCTCAAGAAAGCTGTTTTTAAATATACATATGAGTTGACTTAAAGTATGCTCCTGCTGATCAATTTTAGGATAATTTTGTGCATGAAAAGAAGTAACTGTGACAATGGATAGAATAAGAGAAATAATCCATGAGTCCATAGTGACACTAAAAATGTCAGGGGGCAGAGAGAAGAGAGGAACAAGCCGATGTGATGC
>NW_004567113.1:31079461-31080372 GCF_000260355.1 Condylura cristata | reverse complement strand
CCATTTTTTTAAAGGCAGAAAAGTACATATTACTTCAGAAAGTTCTTTATCAAAATAGTCATGAAAGGTGGGCTGGCAGCCAGTCCCTGGCCCCAGGGTAGGTCTGGACCAGCGATGTATGGAATGCAGTGTCCCAGCCATTGCCAATGAAAAAGCTGTTTTCCTGTGCCAACCAATACTTAAAGGCTGTTGGAGGCACCCAGGGAAGAGACGAGACACTGGCAGATGAAGTCCCCTGACTGCTGAGTCGGTCAATTCCCAGGGGTATCTACTGGGCCAAAACTGCTCTACTGTAAGTCTTGCTCAAACAACTCATCTCAGTAATTATTGGTTTGTTAGTATAATTGAGTTCAGCTGAATTCCCCACTCGACTGTTGTGTGCCAAGAGAGAAAGAAGCCAGTCTTTTTTTGTTCACCAGAATTTATCAGGGTAGCCAGTGGATAACATGGCTTAATTAATTCTGGGGGCCCTCCCTGGTGGTGCAGTGGGTTAAAGTGCAGCACTGTGAAGCTATCTGAAGCCCCTGAAGCACAAGTTCAATCCCTGGGCAGGGAGGTGGCCCACATGGCAGAACAGATCTCTCCCGACCCACCCGCTGCTCCTCTCAGCAGTTTATTTCAGTAGATCTGCCCGATCTGCTTCCCACTCTGTCTCTAGTGAATCTTCTCACCCCCTGCACTTCTGGCCTGGACCCCAGTTCTATATCCATAAATAAATCTTCTTAAAAATTACTAAGTAAGTGCCCTCCCTGGTGGCGCAGTGGGTTAAAGCACAGCACTAAGAAGCTTAAGCCAATCATGCATGAGTTCGATCCCCGCCTGCCCTGGAGGAGGTCCACATGGCATGGCAGACCTCTCCTGACCCACCCGCTGCTCCCCTCAGCAGTGTACTTTGTCAATCTGCCTGTTCT
>NW_004567113.1:31075671-31078226 GCF_000260355.1 Condylura cristata | reverse complement strand
GGACTCTGGATCTGAAGGTGGAGGTTTATTATCTAAGCACCAACTAAATTTAAAGGGAAAAAAAAAAGTGAAAGAAAACATGACTTAAATTTTCTGCTAACAAACTCATAATTTGAGAGCTTATCACTTTCTGATATTAGGGTTTACCTGAGCGAATCACAAAATGATACTGCTTGTATGTTCTGTGGTTTGTTTTGGTCTCAGGGTTGCCTGCACGTAGGGCTCAGATCTCATTAGAGCTAATACTAGTGGGCAGAAGTTGCTCTGAAGTCAGAGCTGCAGACAAAGCCAATCATTTAAGCTACTCTTTCAAGAACTGATTCTACTGAAAGCACTATTTACCTAGATTTGTATACCGGATTTGCACTGATCCAGGCTCTTGATAAGAACCCCCAGACAAAGGAACACTCCTCTTTGATTGAGGCTGGGTCACAGAGGATCACTGAGTCATCCCAGAGGGCAGCAACTTCTAGTTAATCAGGTCACTGAAAAGAAAATAAATAAATAACATTTTAGTTCCTTGTTGTGCAAGCTGGGAATTGCCATGAGCAACATCGGCATCACCTGAGAACTTACAGAAATGAAAAATCTTTATAAGCTTGTATAAGGTCATGACTGCTTAGCTCTCTCACCAAAAGCAAAAGTTACAAAAAGAAAAGTTAGGGACACATCATCAAGTTTATGCTTCAAAGGGCACTCTCTAGGAAGTGAAAAGACAAATCTTTAAAATCAGAGAAAACATTTATAAATCATAAGTCTGATAAGGATCTAGTATCCACGAGATATAAGGGACACTTACAAAACAACCATTTTCTAAAAAGACAACCCAGTTTTTAAATGTGCAAGGGCTGTAAGTAGACATTTCGCTAAAGAATATTTATAAAAGGCCACATAAGCACTTGGATATTCAAAAGATGCTCAACATTATTAGTCATTAGAAAAATTCAAATCAAACCACAATCAAATAACATTTCACATGCCCTAAAGATGGTTATCATCAGAAAGCTAGTCAACAAAGGTGCTGGGAAAGGTGGGAGAAGCTGGAGCCCTCACACTGCTGGGGGTGCACCATGACATGACCACTTGGGAAACCAGTGTGGGGTTCCTCAAAAATGTACATGTGGAGTTAGCAAATGCCCCAGCAATTCCACACCGAAGCATATCAGTCAGAATTGAGAACACGTGTCTACAAAAACCTGTACACAAAAGTTGATAACAACATTATTCATATTGGCTTGAAGTAGAAATGATCCACTTGTTCCTCAACTGGTGAATAGATAAACGAAATGTGGTGAATCCAATAGAGTGGAAAAGCCAGAAAAAGGAATGAGGTACGTGACACATGAACACACAACATGGATGAACCTTGAAACATCAAGCTGAGTGAACTGTTTGCTTTCTATGAAATGTTCAGAACAGACAAATCCAGAGACTGAAAGAAGTTTAGAGGTTGTCAGAACATGAGGGGATAGGAGACTGTCAGTTGGTACAAGGTTTATTTGGGGGATGATAAAGATTTTCTGGAATTAGCTCACCTGTTTTGGATTAGATCACCAGCTTGTGACTATACCAAAAATCACTGACTCTTACACCTCAAAATAATGAATTTTATGGTTGTGTCAGCTCCTTTAATGAAGCATGATGCTGGCAGTCATTGCAAGACATCTCTTGCAAAAGCACATACTACTTGATGTAGGAGCATATATTCTAGGTCATATCGCCTAATTCAAATTGTAGCTGTACCCTAGTATCAGCAGCTAAGGTGCAGAAACAGCCTCAGTGACCAGAACAGACAATGTGTCAAGGAATGTGGTACACATACACAATGGAATACTACTTAGCAGTCAAAAAGATAAATTCAGGCAGCTCTTCTTACCCACTTGTGTCTATGCAACTATTTTTACATTTCTGTTTTATTTTTAAGAAATTGGCTCTTTAAGTGTAAAAATATGATAGATTCATGGAATGGCATTGCAACCACACGGATGGAGCTGGACGAGCTAAGCGAGTAAGTGACTAAGCAAGTAAGTCAGAAGAAGAAATGTAAATACTGAATGGTGTTATTTATATGAGTAGTATGGAAAAACGAAGGGGCAGACAAAGATAAACATTAAAACTAATTCTTGACAGCTAATCTGAGACATCCAGAGAGGGGTGGGGTGGGGCGGCACAGGAGCCTTGGTAGAGGAGTCTGTGTGCTTTGGTGGTGAGAATGTCGTGGTGGTTACCCCTGAGGGGGGTCCGCTACTGTCAAAGTACTAGTAAGGATGCAAAACAACTGTACTTCAATAAAAATAAATCTTTGGAAATTATAGCTGTGCCGCTGGGTGGCTGTGAGATCATGGACAAATGACTTAACCTCTTGGGCCTCAGCTTTCTCATTGGAAAATGGGGGTTATAGAAGTCTCTGCTATATAAGAGTACTGAAAGGAAAAAATTGCTTACTATGTATAAAGCATATTATATTTAATATAAGACATATTGGAAGATATGACATTTAATTTATATTAGAATAAAGTCTGGCATACATACATGTCCCATAATTTTATATCAAG
>NW_004567113.1:31032690-31075571 GCF_000260355.1 Condylura cristata | reverse complement strand
CCAGAGACAGAGTGAGGAGCAGAACAGGCAGATTGACTGAAATACACTGCTGAGGGGAGCAGCAGGTAGGTCAGGAGAGGTCTACCATGCCATATGGGTCACCTCCCTGGCTGGGGATCGATCTCACACTGCAGCAGCTGCAGCAAGCTTCACTGTGCGTGCTTTAACCCATTGCACCACCAGGGAGGGTCCTGGACATTATTCTTTTATAGAAGTTATTGTACAGTTGTATTACTATACAATAGATATTATTGCATAATAATAACAGTTATTGAATCCTGACCACGTGCCAGGCACTAAGCTCGTATTTTACATATCTCATGCAATTCTCTTAATGATTCTAAAAGATAGGAATATATTCAGCAAATATTTATTAAGCATCAAGTACAGGTATTAACTATGTACCACAGGCTGAGAAACTGGAATTAACATGTCCTCACTCAAATACCTTAGACTGGTTCAATGGTAAATAACAGAAACTTATTACTTCCAGCTCTGGGGGCTGGCAGGGCACCAAGACTGGTGTCAGCAGGCCTGGCATCCAGTAAGGCCGCTTCCTGCTGCCCTTCCATGGTGGAAGGGGCGAGAAAAGGAGTTCCACGGGGTCTTTTCTAGAGAGGCACTAATCCATCGTAAGGCCCATGTCAGTGACCTAATCACCTTCAAAGACCCCACCTGCTGATTCCTTCACACTGGGAATTTCAGGACATAAACATTCAGCCCGTAGCACCAGGGACATGAGAGACCAGCATAGAGTCATTGTGAAGGAGCAGGGAAGCCCACTCTGACCTCAAATCTGGGCTCTTTCTCATCCCCTAGAAACAGGGCATGATCAGTGCCAGCCGCGCCCCCAGAGCTTCTGACCCCCTGAGCTTCTAACGCACAGATACAAATCCTCACGTAAGTACCAATTTCTTACTGGTTAACCTGCCTCTTCTCTCAGGACTATGTGCTGTAAGCTGCTGAATGCAGAAGAAAAGAGATTTTCAAACAGCGTCCCAGAATGACTTCATGTGAGGGACTTGAACCCACTGTCCCACATCTCCACCAACCGCACCCACAAATCCAAATTGCCTCAGCCTGTCAGAAGTTCTCTATGCCCACTTCCAAAAGCCTGACAAAGCCCTGGTGGACTCCCTTCCTCTGCCATTATTCAAACATGAACGATGTTTAACTAAGCACTGTTATTGTATATTCGGATTTCAAAGTGGGTTCTACCCCATCCAGATGTTACTGCTTACATGACTGTCTTCGTTCAGAGAAACACTGTAGAGCACCCAGCCTCTGAGGCACTTTGCTTTAATTCACCATTCTCTTAAACAACCCCCCCCAAAAAAAAGACTGTTTTTGATATAAAACACTAGTGCATTTCAGACTTGTGGCTTTTTCCCTCACTAACCTTTCTTCTCACTTCCCCACTCAGCCAGAAAACCCTTTCCTAATGGAATTGCTGGACCCATTTACCCTCCATTAAGATGCTAACCTGCTTCAAAGATGAGGGAAGAAAGCAAGGTATCAAGTCAAACAGAGGCTTAGGAAGAATGAAAGGTTGGGAAGATACTCTGGTGTGTGTGTGTGTGTATGTGCACATGTATGTTGGGTGTAGGCAGAGAGGGGGCGGCAGATTAGAATCATATTTGTACAATGTGCTCAAAAGTAAGCAATCAGCAGTCTGGCTCCTTAATTAAATCATAATCACATTTGGTTTTAATTTAACCTTGACTCTCAGAGTTTTGGATGGACACCAGGATTGGAAATCACCCTGACATGGGTGTATGTATAGTTTTTGTTTTTTTAAAGGTTATGATTAAATCAACTCTGGACTTTTACAAAAATAAAAAATTTTAAATAAACACTAATCAACTCACCACCTCTAGGTATTGACTGTTTTGATGTGTTTGTGCCCTGTCTATGTCTATATACACGCCGTCCGGTCTGACTGCAGAACGTGGTTGGGCCTGGTCTGATGTGAAACGCATGGAGTCTGAAGGCCTGGCTCCCTCTCTTGCTTCTGTGAACTGAGGTATCATAACATTCAACTTGCAGGGAGAGTTAGTGACAATGTGTAAACAGCATAGTTATTTTTATAATGCATGCTTTTCTAGTGCATGTTTAAGAGATATATAGACAATTGTTTCACCTGGCCATGTTATAATACATACATGCAGTTTTCCCACCAATGCTGTGCCTTTGGCTTGCACCCCTGCTTCGTAGATCAAGAATTAAACTAAATTTCCTTTCTGGAAGTAATAGAAAGCACATTCATTGCTCTAACAGGGGAACAGCTGCAAATAAAAATAATGGCGACTATGATGACATTTTTCATGAATTAAGCCAGACACTTTTCATGCTTATGGCTGAGCTCCTCAACCTCAGGATTATTGACAGCTGGAGCCAGATCATTTTTGTTGTGGGGAGTCATCCTGCACTTTATAGATATGAAACAGCATGCGTGCCCCCCACCCCAGGTACCAGTCGTTAATCTCTACACTCTCCAAATCTGTGACCCCCCCCCAAATGTCTCTAGACATTGCCCTACACCTGGCAGGGGGACAAAATCATCCTCCACTGAGAGTCATGCCCTAAAGTATCTTATATTACAACAAATGGGTGAGTTGGAAAGACTGTTATTCCCATTTGGCAAATGATGTGAGGTCCAAGCACTCAATGACTCAAGAGGGAGGAATCAGACCCACCTGTCCTCCCTCTGCCTACAGAAGCCCTCAAAGTTGGGGAGGAGTTGCTTAGAACACCTCCTCTTCAAACTGGAGAGAACTAAGAGAGGAGGGAGGAACAAGGGGCGGCTTCCAGACTCCCCAGATCACTCCCTTCTCATGTTCATCTACTGGAGACTCTGCTACCCCCAGTGGGGTGGCCAGTGAATCATGGAAAGACCAAGGTGGCTGGTGTCCAGGGAACCATGGAAGAAGCACTCAAGGCAGAAGTTATCAACTGTGTCGACTACTCATCATTATCTGACTTAGGGAATCCAAACTCAGAACTGGCCAGTGAGGAAGCCCTGGATGACCTTGGGAAGAGCTGGAAAAGAGTTCAAGCTATCATTAGTCACATCTATGTCACATTTTCAGATAAAAAGTGCATGTGAAGGCAACATTTCCCACCATGAAAAGTTTTCTAATTCAATTTATGGCATAGAATAGAGGCACATCTCATGATGAATGCTCTACAAAGTGGGTATTCAGTTCCAGGCTCTCCTTCTGTAAAACAACTTGGAACCTTGGAACCATGAATTAGAAGATGAGAAAAACACACAGTTGCCTGAGGGAAGAGGCTGTGGTGAACAGCTCCCCACTCCCCACCTCCAATGGGGACTAAAGTGACTCAGGAACTCTCTGAGTTAAAGCACAGAATTATGAAGTTATCTGCAGCCACTGAAGCACTAGTTTGATCCCCTGCCAGGGAGATGATCCACATGGTATGGTAGATCTCTCCCATCCCACCCACTGCTCCCCTCAGCAGTGTGTTTCAATAAATCCACCTGTTCTGCTCCCCACTCTGCCTCTGGTGACTCCTCTCACCCCCACACCTGTAGCCTGCACCCCATTTCTTGTATGCATAAATAAATAAAATCTGAAAAAAAGGAAATGAAAAGAGCAGTAACTTAAAACTAAGTCCAGCAATATAATAAAGGTAAATGTCCAATAGTAAGTAACTCCTTGAATAAAAGAATCATCCATAAAATGGAATTCTATGCAAACATGATAGAATTATAAGGAATTTATTGAGAGATAATTGACTATCTAATATAGGATATATTATATCTATATAGGATATCTATATCTAATATAGGATATCTAATATAGGATATATATTATATTATATATATTATATATTTTGCAGATGTATAGCATAATGATTCAAAATTTGTATATATTTCAAAATGATCACTACAGTAAGTATAGTTAACATCCACACACTCGTAGTTCTGGGTGTTTTCTAGTGATGAGTAATTTTAAGATCTACTCTCTTAGGAACGTTCAGATACACATTACACTGTGTATAGCCAGTGTCCCCCTGCTGCCCACCCCATTCCCATGACTTAGTCATTTTATAACTGTAAGTTTTTGCCCTTTGACCCTCTTCATCCAATTTTTTCCTCCACCCCCATCATCAGTCTTTATTTAAATTATGAACCAGCATTTTTTTAAATGAGCAACATAGGTTAAAAAAATGGTATGTAAATCAAGTTAAAGAGCTTCTGTACAGCAAAAGAGACTTTACAAAAAACAAACAGACAGCCCACTAATTGGGAAAACATTTTCTGACACAAAAGTAGCGATAAAGGACTGATCACAAAAATATACAGAGAACTGATGAAACTCAACAAAAATAAAGTGAACAACCCCATCAAAACATGGGCAGAAGAGCTAAAAAGACACTTCTCCAAAGAGGAAATGCAGATGGCCAACAAGCATATGAAAAAATGTTCAACATCACTCGTAATAAGGGAGATGCAAATTAAAACCACAATGAGATACCACCTCACCCCAGTGAGAATGGCACATCTTCAAACAACTAGCAACAACAAATGTTGGTGAGGATGTGGAGAACAAGGAACTCTCCTGCACTGCTGGTGGGAATGCAAACTAGTACAACCACTATGGAAAACTCTTTGGAGGTTCCTCAAGCTGCTAAACATGGAGCTTCCCTGGGACCCAGCAATCCCACTCCTAGGTATCTACCCAAAGACACAGAAACACTGATTGAAAAAGATACCTGCATACCTCATGTTTATTGCTGCTTTATTCACAATTGGAAAAACATGGAAGCAGCCCAAATGCCCAAAAGTAGATGACTGTATTAAAAAGACGTGGTACATATATACAATGGAATATTACTCAGCAACCAAAAAAGAGAAACACATGTCTTTTGCAGCAACTTGGATGGAGTTGGAAAAGATCATGCTCAGTGAGATAAGCCAGAAAGAGAAAGAAAAATACCGGATGGTTTCACTCATAGCAGGAGTATAATGGACCAGGCGAGAAAATAACAAAAATAATGAACAACCATATACCAGAGACATTTTGCAGGGGTGGAGGGGGGAATGGGGTCAAAAATGGGGGGGTGGGGAGGGAAGTGCACTGGATTATGGTGATGGCACACAGGTGACTTGGTGATGGGAAACCCACGGGGATTACAATTGAGATGGAAAAAAATGCACCAAATGATGTAAAAATAAACTATTATAATAAAAAATGGTATGTAGAATATGTTTTCTATGTAGATCTCTCATTAGATCATCTTAATGCAGAAGGAAACGCACAAATTGTCAGCAGAGGTTGTCTCTGAGTGGCAGAATTATGGTGAGGTTTAGTGGGCTTCTTATTTGAGCTTATCTATGCTTTCTGATTTCAATAAATTAGCTTGTAATAAGTACAAAGTCCTGGTCATTTTTGATATATCTACAAAGAATGTCACAAATCATAGAGGAATACTATAAAGTCTGGCACCAAGACTCAGTGTGGAAATGATGTCAATAGTAACATTTTTGTTTTATGTTTTAAAAAATAATACGTATTAAATCTATGTATTAAAAATAATAACAAAAGGGAAAACTTGAAGGACTGGAAGGAAATAAAGCTGAAATGTGACAGGCATTGCATTTGGGGAATGATTTTTATCACTCTTTTCTACATTTTTGCAAGTTTCTGTAAGTATGAACAGCTAACATGTGATTAGAAATTAAACAGTTAGTGGTTAAACAGCAATAACCTCAACTGCATGAGTGAGGAAAAGGTTAGGATGGATGTTTATATTTCCAGAAAATA
The DNA here is from genome assembly GCF_000260355.1 of Condylura cristata. Taxonomy (NCBI): domain Eukaryota; kingdom Metazoa; phylum Chordata; class Mammalia; order Eulipotyphla; family Talpidae; genus Condylura; species Condylura cristata. The sequence continues at coordinate 31,069,782 of NW_004567113.1, read as the reverse complement.
TAAAGGGCCACCCAAGGAAGGGGGGAATATTTTGACCTCTGATTTGCACAAAAAGTGGATTTTTCCACCTAAAAGAATTTCAAATGCCCTCTGCATTACCAGAGCACATCAAAAATGTTGTTTTAAAATTATCTTGGCAGTAGTAAGTGTCCCAAGAATGCAAAGATACAGAACAACCCAGCCAGGGCAGAGAGACAGCTGTAGCAACATGCAGACATTTCTATTCAACTATTAACTGAGGTAACAGCATTTAGCAAAATATGGTGAGGGAAATCGACACCTTCCAAATACAACTCTAATTATAACTTGAAGACTGTATTTTCAGCAAATGTAAATTCAAAGTCTGAGAACTTTCTACAATAAGTATTTATAAGCTGCTATAGGCAAAGGCGTGGCATGCTGGGAAAAGCCCTAAACATAGTGGGATTGCCCAGCGTGTCCTCTAAATGACAACAGATTAGCCCAGGTTGTGGGGAACCAAATGGGAGGAGACAATTTTCCCTAGCTGGGGGCAAATGGAAATGATGATCCTTTAAGCAATGATTTTCAACAAAACTTTTGTCAGTTAAAGAACAGTTTCTGGAATAGTTAGTTGCAGTTGCTGTACTCAGATACACGTTACCTGGCAGTTATTGTCAAAAAACTTATGCCAAAATAAACAAAACTGAATAATAATAAGCACTATCCTTTACTGTTTTTACTTGTGCCAAACCCCATACATATTTGATCCTATTTTATTCCCAAACAATTCAGTTAAGTAACATAAGCCCTACTTTATGGACAAACTGAGATTTTAATATATGCTCAAATATAAATATATTTACATATTCAAGTTCCATTTTTTAATTTATTAGTTGAGTATATTCATATACTCAAACATACTCAATTAATAAAAAAACTGAAACTTGAATCCAAATCTCTGTGACCCCCGAAAGCCCATGTTTAACCTCCAAACTATGCTGTAATTTTTTTGCAATTTGTAACTTCCTACAGAATTTAGTCTTAAGATTAGACTGTCTGGTTTTACATGATTTTCTTTTATCATTGGGGAAACAATTTAAACCCTGATTACAACAATATTTGTACTGTGGGCACCTATTAATTGCTAAGAAACTTTCTAAGAATTTTATAGAAATTAACTCATTTAATCATCACAACATAGATGAGAAAATTAAGGGGCACAGATGTTGAATAACATCAAAGTCATACAGAAAAGGCAGAGCTAGGATGTGAAGTCCTACCTGATTCCGATTTCAGATCTGATTTCAGAGCCCATAACTTAACAGATACTCCACAGCTAGTATTTATAGAGCAATATGCCCATGCACAGAGATGTAAGCAAAGACAAGATGTAGGCAAAAAATATTCTCTCATATCATTATTCAATTAAGTGCTTTACAGGTAACATGCGAGTGGTTCTCTTCTTCTCTATCTTTCCAGAACCTAGCATAGATAGAAGGTCCAATGTCCAAGGTATTGCTGGGCTGTTTTCAGATTAAAAATCTTGAACAACAGGTGGCACAGGGGTGATTTGGTGATGGGAAACCCGCGGGGATTACAATCGAGATGGAAAAAAAAAATGTGCAAAATGATGTAAAAATAAACTTTGTAATAAATAAAAAAAAAATCTTGAACAACATACCACTATTCTCTCATAGTGTCCTGTTTCCTTCTTACTGATTTTTTTTTTCCATTTGTCTCTCTAGTCCATTAAAGCCATTTTCTGTCTTGTATTCTTAGCATTGCAGGAAGATAAAAATGTAAAGAGAAGTGAAAGTAAGAGATCCCATGACTCACTTACTGAAGTGAAAAAGCAAAGTGACAAAGAACTTAGGCCACCGTCTCAGTGATTCCTCACAAAGAGAAAAGGCCCGGGCCTTCCCTGGTGGCACAACAGGTTAGAGCACAGTATTATGAAGTGATGTGCAGCCACTGCAGCATGAGTTCGATTTCCGGTCAGGGAGGTGACCCATATGGCATGACAAACTTCTCCTTATCTGCCCGATGCTCTTCTCAGCAGTGTATTTCAGTCAATCTGTGTGTCCTTCTCCCCACTCTATCTCTGGTGAATCTTCTCACCTCCTGCACCTCTGGCCTGACTCCAGTTCTTGTATGCATAAATAAATAAATCTTTTTTAAAAACAGAAAGAAAGAAAAGGCCTGAACCCAGCCAGCCAGAGAAATGAACTGTGCCTGGACACAACTACCTGCCTCCAAGTGCTGAGGCATCTGGGGATCTAGACTGAGCCTTGGGGACTTCACTGGCCCTGCAGTTTGCTGGGGTGTCAGGAAAACGTTTCACAGTGACTATAAACGTTAGTGTGGTGATTCCGTCACTGGGGACAACCGATGGAAATTGACCTCTGTCCTAAAGCAAACACAAACATATAAAAGTATAATAATTTAAAGCTGAAAGGAAATTGAAATTTTCCTCTCCATCCTATTTCACTGACTTGAAGGTCTAAGCTGAACTCACAGTAATTCCCATGCAGACAAAGACAGAGGGAAACTCGCGTTCCGTGTGTTGCTGGCAAAAGCGAGAATTGCACCATTTTGAAATTGAATCTTGCAGTATCTTTGAAAATTCTGGACCTAACATTTTCCTTCCATTCCTGGATAGCTCTCTGCATTGTGTGTAAGGGCAGATGGAATGCACCTGTGCCCCAGCCTGGGCATTTGAAGAAATCAGGAGTTCCACACATGTACTAACCTACATGAAATGCCCACACTACATCTATTATGTGAAAAAATGAATGTAGTATGAGAAGGCAAAAAGAAGAGAAGGGGTAATGCAGACAACGTAAAGTGAAAATCCGAGAAAAAATTCTATACAACTCTAAATCAAATATAGACCAGATAGTAAAAAATATCAATAGTCCCTCAGTTTCCTCACATGTAAAGCAGATATATCAATAGCACCTGCCTCAAAGGTGTATTATAAAAATGAAAGGAAGGAGTGGGTAGAAATGAAATAATGTATATAAGTGAACTAAAAATAATTAGGAGAGTCAGCACACAATAGTACTAAAAGAGTATTTTGTTATTTGAAATTCTCTCTATGCTCTTACAGCAAAGATGCACATATTAAGTGGGTAAGAGTACCTTTGAGACGCAATAATTCGAGATCTGAAACATCGCTTGTATTACATGATGACATTGTCAGCGGTCCGCATCTAGGATTTTCAAAATACTGCTTAGCTGTAAATTAATGATAGGGTGGGTAGTAATTTCATCTCTAAGTCTCCCTACTTGAAGGCAGAGCTGTATCTTCCTCATGAAAGGTGCTTTTCTATCCTGTTATTATAACTTATATTCCCTAAGATATTTTTCATAAGCACTTCTACATAGAGTATTAAATAACTGCCTTTAATATTGTACTCAAAGCTTAGTCCGTAGAATGCTTTTCTTTGTCTATACTGACACACATTCATAATCAAACGTGGAGACACTTCAGATGACAAGAAGTTCCTTTTTAAACTCTTGCAAAGGAATAAAAATGAAATCACTTACACATCTAATAAGTAAATGACTCCCACTGAAAAGACTTAGCTTACATGAAATCTGTACTGTGATCAACGGTTCCAAGTGGACTTACTTTGTAAATTCTTTGTTGCAAAACATTCTCACCTTGTAAGCCATTGCTTTTAAGCCAGTTTTGTTGGCAAAGCTAAAACAACCAGCTAAAAAGTTTGATTTGTCTGTTTGCTTCCAACTGTAGCCCTCCCATTTTTATGTTATAAAAATATAGCAAGAACTCGTGCTAGGGAGGAGTGAGAGACCAAGAGTGTAAAGCCACATTGAATCCTGAGCGAGGGGATGCCCACCACTTTGCCGACTCTTCAGTAAGCTGCCACGCCTGCCTCATCCAAGCCAAAAGTATCACAAGCAGTGGTAAGTCCATGAGAGGCAGCTAGTAATTCACAGCAGTCTCTAAGAGTGTTGCCGATTTTTAGCTGATTTAGATCAACAGCTTGTTCTCTAATGACATTTTTATCAAATTTATCACACAGTATTAGAGACTGGTGGCAAAAGGAAAAGCTCCTTTTATCCCCCAAAAGAAATGCTTATGACTTCCCAACAAGTATAAGTTTCTTGAAAAGGGGGAAGGTTTCTTCTGTTAGTTGGAGAACACGATGTGGACAGAATTTTGTTATCTGGCTCAGAATCTAGCTTAGATGGTTTGCTGAATATAAGGACTGAGCATGTAATGGAACATTAAAAATAGCCCAGATATATGTGAACAACTGTATTTTTTACCTTTACTGGCGAGAAATAGCAACAGCCTATCTATCAAGCCACAAAAAGCTTTCCCAACACAATACAAAACTCTGTTAAGATATGCAGCCCGACTTGAAAATAGATAGCTCTTCTTAATGAAGGCAGAAAGTTTAGCAAAACAGAAAAAGGGTTTCCTCACGTCTCTGCAATTAATGTTCCCTTTTTATTTTTCATGGTTTTATCTTTTAAAAAATTGCTTTATGGCCAATTAGTTGTAATAATACGAGCAGCGGAAATGCTCATATCAAGGAACTTATGATGCAGCTATGGGATGGAGGCCCAATGGCCAAAATAAAGAATGACAGTCTCTCTAGGCAAATCTCCGTGGGTGCATGTCCTTCCCTCTCAGTAGAGAGGCTTGGTATCATTTTTTCCAGACATCTCAACATATTTAAGAAATCCCTTTAAAAAAAAAAACTTTAGTTTTTTTTAAGATTTATTTTTATTTTATTTATGCATATAAGAACTGGGGTATATGGCCCTACATGGTGGCACAGTGGGTTAAAGCACAGCACTAAGAAGCTAAAGCCACTGCCACATGAGTTCGATTCCCGCCTGCCCCGGAGGTGACCACATGGTGTGGCAGACCTCTCCTGACCTGCCCGCTGCTCCCCTCAGCAGTGTACTGCCTGTTCTGCTCCCCACTCTGTCTCTGGTGAAGCCTCTCGCCGCCCCTGAACCTCTGGCCTGTACCCCAGTTCTGTATGCACAAATAAATAAATCTTTAAAAAAAAAGAAAAAACTGGTTATAAGCCAGAGGTGCAGGGCTGGGGGTGGGAGAGGGAGAGGATTCACTAGAGATAGAGCAGGGAGCAGAACAGGTGGATCTACTGAAATACACTGCTGAGGGGAGCAGGGAGACAGGAGAGGTCAGCTTCCTGGCCAGGGATGGAACTCATGCCACCATGGCTACTGATAGCTTCATAGTGCTGAGACTTAATCCCTACACCCCCAGGGAGGCCCCTCAACTTTTTCTTTTTATAGAGTGGCCACATTCTGCTGGAATGCCCCATCTCTTGGGGAACCACTGGCAAACACTTGGAAAAAGGCCTTGCAGCTGCTAAGCCTCAACAAGGACCATTTCCTGAGGCTTTTGCATTATGTTGTCATTAACCTTGTTCTCATTAATATAAAATGTCGTCTCTGTTTCAGGAGAGAACCAGATTCTCTGTTAAAGAAATCTTTAAGTCTGAAGACCAGCAGGAATTAAAGAGTTAAGACTATTTCTTTGCTGCTGGTGGAGTTGGCTCTAAAACCAGAAAGGTTAAATTATAAATCTTTGGCAAAACTGTTTTCCCTGCGTCATTTTCCTCTGGGACTAGATGAGAAACAGTTGGATGTTGAAACAGAAAAACCACTGGAAAACTCACGTTAGTGAATAACACTTCGCCGGGACCTTCGCACAGCCAATTTCTTGCCCTTCCGCTCAAATGCTTCTTCTATTGACACTTCTTTGTTTGTTTTTCTCTCTCTTCCTCCTCAATACGTGTATGCATTACAAAAACAGAGCTCTTTAGCTCCACTGAAGTCTTACCTGTCTCCATTGCAGTGTCCCCACGCCTGAAACCAAACAGCACATAGTAGGCCTTCAACAAGCATGTGCTGAGTAAATTAAGCATGAATGAACACCCGTTGCACTTTTCTGCTTTTCTTTTCCTTCCATTTTTTCCTCTAGTGACCATGCCTTTAGTTTGTGATTGTCATAGCAATATTTGAAAAATGCATAAGCCTACATAAATTCCAACTGTGTTTTTAAATATTGAGAAAAATCTTTATCTTGTAATCTATGGGTTCTGAAAGATGGAGCCTTTGAATTGGTTTTCTACCCCTAGAATCCCAGCGCAAAGGCTGGCACACAGTAGACATTCAACAAATGAATGCCTATATATTTTTGATATGTGTTTGACACTTTGCTAGTCATTTCCCTCTTTATGATCTAGCCCATCTAAACGCATAACAATCATATGAAGTAGCTTGTAGTCCGCATTTTATAAGTGAAACGCTGAGAATCAGTCATTTCAAGTGAAGAAGTTGCTAGTAAGAGGCAGGTCTAGCGTGTGAATCCAGGTCATCTGATGGCCAAATCCCTAATTGCCACATTTCCAGATTATTTTATCCAGATCACCATTATATCTGGGACAGGGCCAGGTACAGAGTAGGTGTTCAATAAATACTTCTGGTTAAAAAGGAAGGAGGAAGGGAGGGAAAGAGGAAGAGAAAGGAATGCAGGAAAGGTGAGAAGAGAGAAAGAAGTGGGAGGAGACGGGGAGGGAGGTGTTCAGACTTCTCTGAACACCGTCAAAGGAAGAAGGACCGGCCATCCCTCATGACATGACACGTGGTGGAGGGTGTTGGCACTGCGCCATCAGAGAATCAGCTCCCCTCCCCTGTGATGAGTGCTACGCCATCCCAGGGAGCCTAACGGCCTGACCTACAGCGGCTCCTCCTGAACAAACATGAGGTTCTTTCGTCTTTAAATGATCCCCCTTCATGCATGTGTCCACTTCTATGATCCGCCTCAGACTCTTGTGGAGGGTCATATCAAATCACTGAGTGATAGGCACTCCATGACCTTTCTAAAATCCAAAAATTCCGTATCCCCTTGGACCCGTGGGCCTCACACAGGGATCTGAGATGTGTATCTGCTTGTATGTATCAGGCACAGTTGCAGGTGCTGGAAATATCAGGCAGAATGCACTTAAGGTCCTTGCTCTCTTGTTTACTTTCCAGCTAGCCAGAAACATGGAAACAAATATATCATTTCTGAAGGCGATTCAGTCTGGACTAAATATGAAAATTTAGATCTAGAAATTTCCTGGACTAAACCAGGAAAACAGGATCTCACTAAGGAGATCTACATGGAGAGGAAGAAGTAGCCATGTGAAATGTCATCAGAGTATCTTCATAAATCATTTGTTCTTAGAATAGAGACCACAAGGCCTTGCCTATTCCTACCACAGGACCTTTGCACATGCTGATTCTTCCCTTTGGAAAAAACAATTCACATAACTTTCCCAAGCCTGTGTTTTGCACAGGACTATATATAGTTATAAAGAATCAGGGTTGGTAAAAGAATCAAGGCTTTATGATATAAGTCAAATCTGCACCTAAGATAAAAAATCACCTTAAGAAGAGATTGCTTTGTGCAGATGGCATCACCTGGCACTTGAGTAACTGCATGAGGGTCTAGAAGACACTGGCCAAGAATGAACAAGAAGACAGAAGTCAGGACTATATTTTACTTAGCCAGTAAAAAAAACTTAATGACTGAAAACAAAGCAAAACCAGTTACCTTTCATCTTAAGTTAAATACTATGAATAAGGAGAAGTTAACAGTGAGTAAAGTGTTTGTAGATTTGCAAAAGGAACTGGCACATTTCTCAAAAGATTTTTCGCTTGGACCCCTGCAAAAACAGTTCATAGCTCAACAGTGTCATGATAATGAACCAGTTGGTGTTGCTGAAACTACAAGATTAATGGCTCAGTTCTTTTTTTATTTTTTTAAGATTTATTTATTTATGCATACAAGAACTGGGGTACAGGCCAGAGGTGTCAGGGGTGAGAGGACTCGACAGGGACAGAGAGAGGAAGAGAGCAGAGAGATGTACTGAAGCACACTGCTAAGGGGAGCAGCAGGTGGGTCAGGAGAGATCTGCCACGCCATGTGGCCACCTCCCTTGCGGGGATCGAACTTGTAATGTGCTGCAGTGGCTGCTTCAGAGTGCTTTTTTTTTTTTTAATGATTCCTTTATTTATGCATATAGAACTGAGGTACAGTCCAGAGGTGCAGGGGGCAGTGAGAGGATTCACCAGAGACAGAGTGGGGAGTAGAACATGGTGACTTACAAAGTAACTGCTGAGGGAGCAGCGGGCAGGTCAGGAGAGGTCTGCGGTGCCATGTGGGTCACCTCCCTGGCCAGGGATCGAACTGGTGCTGAAGCGGCTACAGCAAGTTTGTAGTGCTGCATTTTAGCCTGTTGAGCCACCAGGGAGGGCCCCATAGTGCTTTTTTTAGCCCATTGGCATCACCAGGGAGGGCCCCCTAATGGCTCAGTTCTAATCCACTAGTGATGCATCCAATTCCCCCAAAACATCAGTGAGTAAAATGTTTTATGCAAAAAAAGAGAGAGAGAGACTCTGAGGATTAAGCAGATGCTCTCTAGGAACCTGAGATGAATGGATGTGACAAAGCAGTGTCTCCTTTGCCACTGAAGACTCGCCTTGAGACAGCTTCCCTCTGAGCCAGGAATGGGGACCAACCCACAGAAAGGCAGTGGCTAGCTGTCAGCCGAGCCAGGGCCTCTGGTCCCTCCACAGAGTGTTGAGTCTCTGGAGACAGACGGGCCCGGGCACCCAGAGAACCATCAGCATCGCTCCTCCGGCAACTCTGACACGAGGGGACATGCTGCTTTCTGGGAGCCAGAACTCAGCTTGGCTCCCACTGCATGGGTATTGCTAGCCAGTGTCCAGTTTTAAATTGTTATGTTGTTCTTGTTGCTATTATTACTGTTTTCCCCTTGTTCCTCTACCTTGAGAGACAGCAGAGACTGCACAAGGACCTTGCTTCTGCCTGGAACTAATGAGTCTTTATTGTGGCATGCTGTGCCCAGCTCCTGGTGATAAAGATGGGCCTGGGGCCAGGCAGGAGACAGAAGAGCATGACCAATCACCAAGTAGGGGTTTATTGGCTTGGGCGTTTTATTGCACCATAACATCCTCTTTTCAGCTTTAGTGCATGTCAGCAGCTGGTGACATGCCTCATGACAGACGAGTGGGGGGCACTGTCATGGAGACCACAGCTTAACTCTCCCCCAAACTGTTACGGGTGCCACGGTCTCGGACCCCACTGAACAGAGCGAGGGTCGCAGGGGGGCAAGGGGTAAAGCCAGGAGAATAACAGCAGGAGGTTAACCAGGTTCCTCTTGGCTGATCAAGGGTTTTTTTTACTATTTCTAACAGCTGCTGTTCTAAGGGGAAGAGAAGTTTAGTGTGGTTACTACATACAAGGGTGTCGAAAACATGAAGACTTCCTCCTTTTACCTTCCACAATTTTGCACCGGCTTCCACTACGGTAGAAACTGTGTTCTAAATTATTTCAGCCTTTCACTCCCCTAAATAATATCTCTCAGACGAACCGTGTCTTGCGTACCTAGGAAGGACTTGCCGGTGTCTCTTTTGTGCTTCTGCCACTCACTGCCTTGTCGATTCCAGTGAGTTTAGAAATGTACCAGCATGGTAACTGCCATGTACAAAAAACCCAATGATTTATGGAATGCTCCCCTATGCATTGGTCATGGAAAACTTGTGGAAAATAAACACCTATTCCTCCTGTTCGAGCCTTCCCGAATAAGCAGAATAGGCAGTGGGCCTTTCCTTAAGATGAGGCATTTCCCTCTCCCTTTTTCTGTCTTTGTTGATTTAAGTTCAAAATAGAAGTCGCAAATCTGTTTTGTCAAATGCAAAGCTCCTGCTCACTGTTCAGAGAGGCTCGTGTACAGCTTACCGTGCTCCCGGCTACACAGAAGAAACTGCTGTCTTCCCCAGACATCACAGCTTTGTGCTTTCAGGTATTTATTTAATGCTGCAATCACATCACAAGTCTTGAAAATACCCTTGGACCCGAGACCTCGGGGCTAGAAGGGGGTTGCTAGACTGCATCCAACTTCACTGGCTGCATATTTCCATGGCAGCCGTCTCAGCAGCCACTGCACAACCACCCTGCTTTATTTTGAACAGAACTGGCACAGCCTGGAAGCGTGGTTCATGGGAGTCCTGCTGTTCAGTGTTGAGGGAGGCAGTTGCAGGGGAAATACGGTAACTCGCAGCCCACAGCAGCCGGGAGCAGGGGCCTGGGAGGGGCTCTCCAGGCTCTTATCAAGGCACAACGGTGGCCTGCGTTGGGGGGTGGGGGGGTTCTCTGCTGGTGACTGAAATGTGTGCAACAGGGGTCAGAAAACAGTGGGGTGAAAAGAAGAGAGAGAAGTCTCCGGTTGTTCACGTGATTAATTCCCTGAAGAGTTTGCCAAGCAGTCACCCCTTCCTCCAAGAAGTGAAAATTACCCTGAAGTTTCTGTTTCCAGTCTGCCTCCTAAACTAACCCTGTGACCTGGCTTTTCTCTGACTCTGACCCCAATGCCTCCAAATGATCCATTCATGAGAAAGATCTTGGACAAGAGGAATGCTATAGAAATTCAAAAAATTAATATTCAGTAGTGTATCCATATTTCAAATTAAGAAACTTACAAAGATATGAGAAATGGGACATATACCCGTAACTTTCAAAGCAGACGGACATTTTTTTGTTGCTAGTAAACAGACATTTCCTTCTTTCGTCTGCCTGTGTTGGACCCAAAGATCAAAAGTTCGTATTTCCCAGAGAAAACGTATAAACCCGGCACGGCTTTTCTCTTCTGTAACAGTCATCTCAATATGTGTTCTATAATCAGTTGCAGGGGCTATAGAAGTCTTTGCAATTTGCTCCTTTTTTGTCTTCCATTTTGGAAAGTCATTTTTCAGAATAAGATCTTTTGATACCAGTATTCACAAAATATTTCCACACACTAACCACTGTTAATCAGGCTACTGTGAAGCATTATACAATTAGGTTACTATAGATAAGACAGAGCCCTGAATTTCAAATTTCAACTCTCATATCTGAACGGAAACCCTCACACAGATGAAATGTTCAGACTCCCACCTGGTTGAAAATTCCCATGTTTACCTGGCTGATTTGAGCATCAGCCAAAACAAATGTTCCATCAAAGGCAGTTAGCAGAAAGAAAGTAACTATCCAAGACTTTGTCTTGGATAGCTATTTTTTCCCTCTTAAATGTAATTTTACCTCTGATGATTCAAAGATCTACTGTTACCAAGAAGCTACCATGGGTTAGAAGGGTCCTAACTTTTTTGTTAAAGATTTACTTATGCATACAGAACTGGGGTGCAAGCCAGAGGTGGGGGGGTGAGAGGATTCAACAGAGACAGAGTGGGGAGCAGAACAGGCAGATCGATGAGGCACACTGCTGAGGGCAGCAGTGGGTGAGACAGGAGAGGTCTGCTGTGCCTCGTGGGTCACCCTCCTGGCGGGGATAGAACTTGAGCTCAGCTGGCTGCTCAGGCGGCTACAGCTAGCTGACTAGCTTCATAGTGTTGTGCTTTAACCCTTTGCACCACCAGGGAGAGCCCCTATCATCCTTTTTGTAAAGGTAACAGTCCTGGCTCAATGTGATAGGAATTATTCCCTCACTGCAGGACTTTTCAAAGAAAAATAGGAATGGAAATGTTCCCAGGACTCATTCCCTGACTGCTCCTTTTGCGCTGATTATGACTATGGAACCAAGTTTTCCAATCTGCCAGTCAAAACACAAGATCTGAAAAGTCCAAGATCCCTTAGGGTTAGACTGGAACCCAACATCTATCCCCAGACAGCCCTAGAAATACAGGACACAAAGTTGCTGTAACTCAGACTTCAAGAACAAAATGATGAGATTTCAAATTCAATTTCCTTGAATTAGAATTGTCAATAAAATCTTCTCTTTTGAATGGTAACATCATTTTCCTACTGCCATAAGCAATTTGAGCCTAGTTGGATATGCAACAGAGGCACAGGGGTATTAGATAATTTATTGATGCACTAAGTCCTCATTGATAGGATTTTTTAAAACTTTCAAACCAAATTAAAATAATTTGTGTTTGGGCTCAGGTGCTAGAGAACCCTAAATTGAATTTCTAAGTCTTGTACCCCTGAATTTCTTCACCCCTAGTGCACTCTGCCACCCCTCCAGATCCAGATACCATTTCGTAAGAGAGAAGTCACCACAAAGCGTGATTCAAGTGAACCAAGAATGGAGGTCATACTAAATTTTAACTTGCACTTATGCCTATAAAAATGAATAAACTGTTCCACAAACAGAATCCCTCGCCAGTACGGCAAGCAACACACTGGATCACAAAGTCCCTTCCTTGCTATCTCACACACCAGAATCATAAGAACATCATTACCAAATGATTTGAGAAGAATTTCTCAAGCCCCTAAGACAAAAGCCCTCTCTTCCAAATGAACGTTTCCCCAACATGAGAAATACTTTTGTTCCATTCCTGCTGGCAAGTCTCTTTTCTGTCTGGGGTTTTATCTTGAGCTCCTTGGCCATCCAGATGGAGCAGGAAAACCTCAAACAATAGTCTCTTCTCTGCTTTACACCCACTACTTTTGGTCAGCACGGAACAACCATCACTAGATGGTTTCTGGTGCAAACAAGCAGTTTTGGGTAAACTAAAAGGTTGGTGGTACCAAAATAAAGATGTTCCACACTGTTCAAACTTCAGCGTCAGGCAGGGAAAATTGGAGAAGGAATTACACACCAGGGTAACTTAGTGTGCCTTTAACTCTTGTCTGCCAGACACACTGCTAGAAGAATCGGCAGGAACCTAGGGTGGACAAAAGAGGGCAGTGTTTGCTGTGTCTTTCATCCTAGCTCTTGGCTATTGAAATGCACTAAGCCTAGAGAAAACTGTGGCCAGCATTTCATAACACAGGAAGTGGGGAAGCAGATTAGATACTGGGCTCGCCGTCACCACAAAACAAGCACTGCGTTGGCGAAAGTCACTGTTTTCCCTCTAACAAAGCCTGCTTGGTGGAGAGGAGAGGCTGTTTTTTTTTTTTTAGTCAAATTGAATAAATATCTCAAAAATCAATGCAGATAGAATCTCTTCAAACGCTAACAGGTCATAAAGATCACGGAGTTCAAATCCTTCATTTTGCAGATGAGGGCCTGGTTTGTACAAATATCATTTGCTTTTCTTTGTACTCAGATTTTATTAACAGCATGTGGGGAGGGGAGTCAGACATTCCTCTTGAGGTACTTGCAGAATTTTCAGTCATTTCAAAATAAGATCCGCGTATGACCTGTGCATGAAAAATTCAGGCACTAACAAGCAAGCCCTGTTCCCTGCCCTGGATGTCATCCTGTTCGTTTGGATTTGATTCACATTTTGGGGAAGAGCTTACACGATCGTGCCATTTTTACCCAATAAAGTACTGTCGCCTGAACATTCAAAGGCACACATTTTGCCAACATACCTGCTTATAGCAATCTCTACTTCTCTTTTGATATGTACTTTCTAATTCCAGATGAGCCCCTCCTTTCTACACATCTTTTAAGTCTCCTATTAAGTGGAAGGCTTGCTGTTAGTCACACAAAGGTGAGATCTGCACTTCCTCAGCCTTTAAGAAACCAAGCACTGAGTAAGAAAACTCAGACAAGGCTATAAATAAACATTATTCGAGGCAGACGGGATTCACCCAGAAGGAAAATACAAATAGCAAAAGAAGAGATGGGATTGATTGACTTGAGAGGAGAGCTGGAGGGCAGTCTCATACAGGAAAGAGCTTTGTGCTGAACCCTGAAGAATAGTTAGGTTTCTAAAGGCAGGCAAATGATCAGAGAAGAGAATCCCAGGACTGACCAAATAGGTTAGAACAGAGTTCAGGGCCGGCTCATGCGCAATTTTCATATCAATGAAAAGGTTGGAAATGCTCATTAAAACCACATGGTAGAGCACTTCAGCATCAGACTAGCGAACTTGATTCCAAAAGGCAACAGTAGGAAGTAACTGGAGGTGAGACAAGCTGGATCATATTGCTAATTTTAGGAAAATGAGTCTGAAAGTGAACAGACCAGTTAAAGCTTTCTTGTTGTAAAATTAGATGTGATAAGATTTAGGGTTGACCACACAAAGAAAGAAGGGGACAGACACGAGATGGGTTTAACAGTAAATCCTCTATTGAGACTTAAATCAGGAAAGTGGACAGTGGGACAGAATGTTTGGCCTGAGCTTGTCATTCATAGTAGCACTAAGGAAAAGTCCATAAACTGGGCGAAAGAAGATCGAGAGTTTGAGCTTGAGTGTAGGAGATTCTTGCAAAATAGTCAATAACAAGATGTCCAAGGATAGCTAACAAGCAAGACCAGTCCTCAGAAAAAACTCAGAAGAGCACACTCCAAATCCAAGCCAACAAGGTCACCCCTGAAGACCTATTCCAGAAGCTTCACCATCTTGACACCCCAACCCACAGTCCAAGGAAGTTTGTAACTTTCCACTTCAAGATGCCATTGAGTTGGGGGTGCTGTTCCTGGACCTCATTTGGTTTCACTTCTCTTGACTTTGATATACCCTGTCCCAAGAAAGCCCAATTGATAAAAACAAGCATGCATTTTCATGTGCACACACACACCACACTACGTACTGTCCAAAGTTATATGAGCCTGCCAGTTTTTAAGTAATTGTCAGGTTTAAACAATTAATGTGAAATTGCTTTGCAGCTCCTGACACTCAGTAACCATATAGTAAAGAACCCAGATTTCCACAAAAATTCCGTTCGGAAACCCCTCATGCCATAATGAATTCTCTCCCTACCCCCTGATCCACACTGCCTCTCTCCCTCTTTGCTCTCCTCACCCCAATTCTGTGGTGTGCCATAGGCACAGCATCCCTCTGGGTCATGAATCTTTTCCGGGGTGTTTCCCTTTATCAATTTGCATGTGGGGTGCAGGAGTGCAGGTCCTACCCTTAACAGAGGACACACGCTTCAGGGTGAATCCGAGGCTCAGAACTCCACATGGGCTTTATCTTTCTCCCCAGATCATGTAAAGGTACCTTCCTGCCTCCTTATTTTCTTGTCTTCCAGAAAAGAGTCAGACAATCTTCAAAGTTATGCTGATTAGTAAGTGTTTCCAACCACAGCACTGTTCTGGATCCTCAGTTACAGTTTCCTCAACAGTGTTTCCTTTGAATCCCACACTCGGTGGCTTTAAGTCCCCACTGATGAGATGTGAGACCGGACACTTTCTTATTCTCTCTGTGCCTTGGCCAAATAGAGCTTATAGAATAATCTACCATATAGGTCTTGGAGTTGAAGGAAGATAACTTCATTGTGCAAAGGCCTACAACAGCACATTAGGACCCCACAGTGAGTCCCACGAAGCACTTAGCACCCATGTTCCCCCAGTAAGAAAGCAGAGCCCCCACCCCAATAGGCTGCAAAACAGATCCAGATTATGTCTTAAATGACAAAGCTGGAGCTTAAACCCAGAACTCTCAATAGAAACAACTATGCACAATGTAGTGAAGAGAAAGCAAAATGAAGACCCTTTATTGCTTCTTTTGGCTTGGTAATTTCCTTGTTGCTCTGCTCACCCACTCATTTCTTTCCTTGCCATCTTCCTCTCCCCACAGGGTTAAAGGTCAGGCTCTGCAAGAAAGGTGTGTATTAGGCTCAGACTAAGGTTTACTGCTCTCTCACTCCTGCTCTAATCCACTCTATGGGATCACTCACCTCCAAGCAAATCCCCTCATAGCCTCATTATTTCCACTTATCAGGTTAGCAAATACTTGTTGAGTCAGCATCTTATTAGGCACTAGATGAAAAGATAGGGTCTTACCCCCTGCTGGGTGACAGTTGAGTCACTGTTTACCAGAAGGAACTGAATAACCAAAGGAAATTATGGAATGTTCATTTCTTTAAAATTAGCATAGTGTCTTAATCACTTGCTAGTCTGGGCTACCTTATTCAGAGGACAAGAAAGCAAAGGCCTGTGAGACAATCATACAAAATTCAGGGGAGGGGACCTCCCTAGTGGCATAGGGGTTAAATCTCAGCTATCACAGCCTAGGTCTGGGTGGCTCTCCAGCCAGGGAACTGACCCACATGGCTCAGGAGACCTCCCTGTCTCCCCCGCTGCTCCCCTCAGCAGTGCACGTCATTGATCCGCCTGTTCTGCTCCCTACCCTGTCTCTGGTGATCCTCTCACCTCCTACTCCTCACATGCCCATTCTTCTACAGACAGATAGATAGATAAAAAGAAAGAGAAGGCTTCAAAAAAAAAGTGCAAAACAGCAACAAAACTCGGGAACACTTGTTCTTACAAGATGATAACAGTTCAGAGAAGTCCCAAACTCCTTCCCTACAGTGACTCCCCAAGAAGGCAGCACTTAGCAAAGCAGTGAAAAGAGCCCAAGCTTTGGGCCCATCACCGTGATCTGAACCCAGCCCTGCCATCAGTGGTGCAAATTGGGTGAGTTGCCGAGAATCCCCAATCATAGCTTCCCTGTGAGATTTCGCATGTGGTTGTGATAAAGCACAAAGGCATTGCCTGCGCAAAATGTTTACCATAGGCTTGACTCGTAGTAGGTGCTCAACAAATGGTGATTTATAATCTTATTACAGGGAAAAAGCAACTTCTCCATGGGTATGAGATGGGTGTGTTCACAAAGACCAGGCCTGCACAGATTGTGTTGCCAAAAGAGGCTGCAATCTGCGATAGAAGGTGTCTAGAAAAGTCTGACCAGGTTTGTAGTAAACCAGACCAAGCAGTAGACCAAGACATCCGCTCTTTGATCAGTGTCTAGAAGCTAATACCATCAAATGACCAAGTCACCATCCTTTGCAAAAGCCTCTGTCTTGTCTCCCTGCTTCCATCTTTGCTATGTTCTATCTATTCTCCACAGTCTCCAAAGAATATATGATTGTGTAAGTCCTCTGACCCAGATCTGCTAATAGGTATCTCTCTCTCCTGGAATAAGTTACAGTTACTAAAAAGAAAATTTGTACACACACACATACCTTCTTTCAGGTAGACAGGGAAGTCCCTGATAAGATTATCAGGTGATGTCAAGCATGCTTAAGCAGTGAACAACTTATACAACTGTAATCTGCATGCTGCTTACAATCTCTTGCACGACCTCTCAGATACGCCTTTCTTACTCTCTCTGACCCAACACAAAGATTCAGGAACATCCCAAGCAAGCTTCTGCCTCAGGGCCTTTGTATTTATTGTCCCTTCTATCCGGGTCTCTCTTCCCCTAGTTAGTCTCCACCTTCCTTATATCCTCTCCACAGTACTTATCTAGCATATTATACTACTTAAACGACTATTATTTGGTTTGAGTCTCTGCCTTCCCTCTCTAGAATATAAGAAGGGCAAGAAATTTTATCCTGGACACAGAGAGCATCCTTTTGTATCTACTGGGTCCCAAGCAAATATTAGGTGCTATGGCAGATGCAAAAACAATTTCTTCTCTTAAATAACCAGTGGGAGACTTGACATATGCACGTCATCATAACACATGGTAGTAGGGCTCTAACAGAAGGAAAGCCAGAGTGCTGGGGAGCTCAGTGGACAGTGCAGGTGCCCTGAAAATTCTCCAGCTTACTACACTTTTGTGCATTCACATTTTTTGTTTTTTTTTTTTTAAAGATTTATTTATTTGTGCATACAGAACTGGGGTACAGGCCAAAGACTCAGGGGTGGTGAAAGACTTCACCAGAGACAGAGTGAGGAATAGAACAGACAGATCAACAAAGTACACTGCTGAGGCGAGCAGCGGTGGGTCAGGAGAGGTCTGCCACGCCATGTGGTCACCTCCGGGGCAGGCGGGAATCGAACTCATGCGGAAGTGGCTTCAGCCTCTCAGTGCAGTGCTTTAACCCACTGCGGCCCCAGGGAGGGCCCGCATTCACGTTTTTAATGAGCAACGACTAAGTGCTAGGCACTGCTCTGGAGCTTGGGGCACAATAATGGGACAAGACAGAGAAGGTCACTGCTGTCAACGAACTTACATGCCTTATAAACAAGCAAACCCATTTTATATCTAAAAACATCGCAGCATGTCAGGTTTTATATAAAAAAATTCTCCAGAGATTAAGTGTTATAGAGACCATGAAACAAATACATAATAGAGAGAAATACATAACACTTAAGCTGGGACTGAGCGATAGAGACAGCGGGAGAAGAGCAGCAGGCCAGGTTGGAGAGCTGGTGACCTGGGCAGTGTTAGGAGCAGTGGGGACGGGGAAGTGACCAGACTTGGGACCCACTGGGGAGGTAAGTTGGCAAACTTGCTGATGGGGTGGAAAAAGTTGAGAATAAGTTTGAATAAGAATAATAAAAACAGAAGCCTGGCCCTCCCTGGTGGCGCAGCGGGTTAAAGCACAGCACTAAGAAGCTTAAACCACCTCCACATGAGTTCGATACCCCCTGCCCCGGAGGAGATCCACATGGCGCGGCAGACCTCTTCTGGCCCGCCCGCTGCTCCCCTCAGCAGTGTACTTTGTCCATCTGCCTGTTCTGCTCCCTACTCTGTCTCTGGTGAATCCTCTCACCCTCCACATCTCTGGCCTGTACCCCAGTTCTGTATGAATAAATAAATAAATAAATCTTTTAAAAAAAAATGAGTAAAAAAAAAAAATTAAAAAAAAAACAAAAACAGAAGCCTGAGGTATCAGTCTTGGGCTGCTGGGTGGGTGGTGGCATTATTCACTGGGATGAAGAAGATGGGAAAGAAAGCACAGTTTGAGCTGGGGTTTGGATCAAAATTCTCTTTCTACATAATGGAATTTCTTGGCAACCGAGTTAAAGACTTTGGATTCCTTCAAACGGGCTGGAATTGACAGACTCCTCATCCAAGCCTACCAGCTCTACCCAGCAAACAGTGCCCTTACTGAGGGGTCTTGAGCCTCCACCATCTGGCCCCCATCACCTCTCTGGGCATCTCCACGGGCCCCTCCTTGCTCACTGAGGTCACCTTGCCATTCTCAATGGTCCCAGCCCTGTGCTGGCTCTGTGTGCCTGTGTCCTTCTGTGTCCTCTGTGTGTCTGTGTCCTCCCCCACTCACCTGGGTCTTCCCGTCACCTCGTGGGGCCAAAGTGTCACCTTCTGGAGAAAATCAATCCTGGTCCCACCACTCTGGGAAACTGCATGACTCCACCCTCCCCCTCTTGCCAACACACCTTGCCCCTCTCACTAACTTCATTTTTCTCCAAAGTACTTGCCACATGCTACTGCACTGGCATCTTTATAATTTATTTGCATATTGTCTGTCCTCTCCCAGTTGAATAGAAACTAATGAGAGTAGAGATTTCTGTCTTCTCGAGTCACTGCTGCATCTCCAGAACCCAATATAGCACTTGGCACATACTCAAAAAAATACATAATGCTGTGTAAATTAAATGTATTTTATTATCTTTCTTTCATAAGGGAATTCTTGTTGCAATATCTATTTGTTTTTATAAGCAGTAAGGAAAAGACAATCCAGGTTCCAGATCCTATTCTGGATTAATGACTAGTTTCCAGACAAACCAGGACAGTTGTTCACCTTTCTAGAAGCCCCGTCCTGCAACTAAGAAGACTGAGGTCTAGTGAGATTCTAAGACTTAATGCAATTCTAATTTTCCTAGTGCCATAGAGAACCTAACCTTGCACTGGCCTGGTGAGGTCACCCAGCCAAACAGGTATCCATGAGCAAGACCAAACCTGTTCCTCACACTCACACCCACTAGTGATGTATCTGTGAATGGGGATTAGGTGTTTATGAGCACAGATTTGAAAAGCCCTGTCATGCAGGAAAAGAAAAGGCTGTGAGGAACTTCTCTGTGGGAACCTAGGAGTGAGGGAATCTTCTGGTCATCAAAGCAGGACCCAGGACTTGGGCTTACCTCTTTGGCCCGTATAAAGCACTCTATTCTAAAAAACACAGAAACAAAAATACCCACAAATATTCATGGCAGCACTACTCACACCCCAAATGTCCATCAGCAGGTGGGCTGATCAGTAAGACAGGACTCGCAGACAAAGGGACATTATTCAGCCATAAAACAGAATGAAGACACACACCTGCTACAGAGTGGACAAATCTCATGCCCATTATAATGAGTGAAAGAAGCCACCCTGAAAGACCATGTGCTGTATGATTCCACTTAGGGAAATGTCCAGAGACCCACAGAGACAGAAATTACCATGGTGATTGCAAGGGCTTAGAGGAGAGATCACTTAGTGAGTAAGGGGTTTTAGTTGGGGTGGAGGAAGATAATGTCTTCTTAAATAGAAATATTGGTTGCATGACATGCTGAACATACTAAATATCACAGAATTGTTCAGCTTAAAATAACCCATTTTAAACTATGAATCATAGAAATTAATTCAAGCAGTGCGTACGAAAACCTTATATATTAGAGACTGATATTATTTCCATGAAATAAGTGAACTTAGAGAAAGTGTGGACTTGGTCAAGTGTGGGTACACATTAGATTGGAGCCCTGGGCTCTGGTTGATTCCAAAGACAAATCCCCAATCACTGGAACTCCTGTGTGAGGCTTGGAGGAACAAAAAACTAACCAAGGGGGTGTTAACCGAGACAAAGGATCAGGGCAGAAACAGTCTGGGGGCTCCCCAGGGTCCCAGCTTACACCAGCAAACTCCTTCCAGCTTGGGGGTCACGCACCCGGTGTCCTGTAGCCAGACTGAGCTCTAGACTTTTTCCATGTTTCTCTTGGCTCCTTGGATCAAGAAAGAGCCAGGAATCCATGGATATGGGGTGAGATGAGGGGAAGGTCTGGGACTTGGATAAAGTAGCAGAAGAATACCACAGAATGCACTACCAAAGACCCTAAGATCCATTTCTCCATCCTTCTTCCTTAAAATGTCTTAACTCAGAGATGCCACACTTGAGTGACTTGAATGTAAACATATTTTGAAAGAAGAACATATTTCAGGGCGTTCCATCTCAGAAGACTTGAATGTGGTGTAATTCGGCTTGTGCGGAGGTGTGGGGGTGGCTGGTGGGTGGATAGAGATGGAGAGGTGAAAGTGAATGTGGCAGAATGTGGCAGAATGACTTCAGCATTTAAAAAGTTTAACGGCTCTTAGTGAACACTGGAGAGAGATCCAGTGGGAGGCTTTTAAAATACCCACTTTCCACAGTTTCTGCACTTTTTAAGCTTCTTCTGTTTGTTTCCTCTGCAAAGCTTGTTAACAGCTTCCACTTGGGAGACTCTGGCCACCTCAGGGGGCTGATGAGGTCTAGCTCCAGGGGACCCCAGCCCTGCCAATTCCTGGCCCTGGAAAATTCAGTGTGAGTTTGTTTTTAAGGTGGGGGAGCGGGGAGAAGATCGAAAAAGAGGCCTGTCCATCCTTCCTTGATAACCAAAGTCCTCGATTATAATTCTTCTTCAACCCCTTAAAGAAGCAAAAGTTCAGCATGCAGAACAGAAAGGGACATTGAAGACATTCGAGAATTCAGAAAGGCCAATTCCAGTCCCACTGGAGGTCAGCAGGATCCACCAGCCTCCTAAGAAGAAGCAGACCTTCTAGAGATGAGCCCACCATCCTGGGGCCTGCCGGAATGAGCAACTTTTCCTTTTGAAAAATCATGAAACTCTGGTCCACAAAGTCATTAAGAGCCCTCACAGGCCCTCCCTGGTGGCGCAGTGGATTGGAGCGCAGCATTGTGAAGCTGGCCTTGGCCACTACAGTGTTCATCCCTGCTGCAGAGGTGACCCACAGGGCGCGGCAGACCTCTCCTGACCTGCCCGCTACTCCCCTCATTGATCTGCCTGTTCTCCTAACTCTGTCTCTAGTGAATTCTCTCACAGCCCCTGCACCTCTGGCCTGTGCCCCAGTTCTGTATGCATAAATAATAAAATCTTTAAAAAAAAAAAAGAGGCCTCCCAGGCAACAAAATGTCTCCATTTACCCACCATGCAGCCCAAAGCGACTGTGCCACATAGGTTCAAACTTCCTCCTTGGCAGCAGTATCCCTAGCCTTGAGTCCTCATTCATGCCATGTTGACACAACCTGGGTGTTTGCCTCAGGAAGGGAAAGAGCTGGCATTTCTGGCTGAGTCACTTGGGTCACTCCCCACTCCCACTCTTCCACTCATTCACACAAGAAAAAGGAGGCTGCCAGATTTGTATATGCAGAATCCAATAGTCTTATCCTTACTCAGCTTAATTAACGAGGTTGTTAACGAAGATCAAACAGGGACTGTTTACAAATTTCTCAGCCACCTGGATTTGCAGGTCCTCTTGTTTACCTCAGATCTTGGTGGGGTTTCTATTGGTATAGACACACTAAGGATTAATTTAATAAGTTACTCCAGTCACGTCTGCGGGGGAAATTATATTCAGATGTATGAGATAAAGACCAAAGTATAAGTGTGTTCTTCAGACATCCATTCCTGACTTTTCTTTTGAAGGGTTCTGTGGGCCTGATGTTTTAAATATAGTATAAAAACCTATGAATAAAATACTTCTTAGGGAAAAAGATGAAAAGAATTGAAATTAAATGGAATACCAACAGATGTGTGTGTAGAAGAAAATAAAACAGGAAATCGGGATGCATAGATAATAAATAAGGAAATAGTCCTCTAGAAGTTAATGTCTCAGATGGAGAAACAACAGCAGTAATAATAAATCCCCATTCTTTTATTAGCTGCAAGATTAGGGGCTCATTAGCTGTGTGACTTTGGGCAAGTACCCACCCTCTCTGTGTCTTACTGTTCTGCTCGGTCGAAAGAGCTAATATTATGCAGTTCACTGGTTGCTTCGAATACTGTCAGTTTGCCGTGTGGTGGAACCGTAATTGTGCCATACACAATCAACAGAGGGCAGCTATATTCACTTATTATGTAATAAGTGAAGCTTTTCTCTACGGAAAGTTTATTTTTCCCTCTAGAAGCTGTAAAGTACCTCCCTAAGCATGGCCTTTCAGCAGCTAAATATATACCTAGTGTTCCCTGCCAGAAATGCTACCATTTTAACTACAATTGGACTGAAATAGAAAGATATCCAGTGTTGTTCTAACCTTTTCACTGACAGTTTAAATGAAAATTGCTTTCTAGATAATCATATTTTTTGTCTCAATGCTGCCACAGGGGGGGTTGTATAGATTTCAGAGGATGGCAGACTAGTTCCCAAGCTCCCAAGCAGAAGCACTAACAGAAAACAGGAGAGAGAACTAATCACAGCAACTATTATTTTTTCCAACCCTACTTCACTTTCCCCCTCCCCACCACCTCTGATATTCCTTTGACCCTGTCTTCCTCCCCCTTTGCTTCATTTGTTAGTATTCACTAGTTTTGACAAGTATTTTGTTTTGTCAAACTATTCACTTTTTAAATGTCCAATATTTGTCTTTGAAATTCTGACTTGTGCTATTACACATAGTTCCCTGAACTCTGACCTTGCTGTAAATGGTAACATTTTTTTCTGTCCTAATGGCTGAATAATATATATATATTTTAAGATTTATTTATTTATGCTTACAGAACTGGGGAACAGACCAGAGGTGTGGTGGGTGAGAGGCTTCACCAGAGACAGAGTGGGAGCAGAACAGTCAGACTGACGAAGTACAGGCAGCAGCGGGCGGGCCAGGAGAGGTCTGCATGCCTTGTGGTTCAGCTCCCTGGCAGGGGATCGAACTCTTGCTTCAGTGGCTTCACAGAGCCTCATAATGCAAGGCTTTAGCCCATCGCACCACAAGGGAAATCCCTGAATAGTATTTCACTGTGAGGATATACCACATTTTCTTAATCCAGTCCTCTTATCAGTGGACAGGGAGGTTGTTTCCATATCCTAGCTATTATAAATAATGCTGCAATAAACATTATCAAGCATATGGTTTTTGAATGGATGGTTTTATGTTCTTTGGACAGATGCCCAAGAGTGGGGTTGCTGGGTCATAGGGTGTATGTATTTTTTGTTTTTTTAAAGGAAGTCCAGATGGCCTTCTATAGTGACTATCTAGTTTACATGTCCACCCTCAGTGGACTGGCCCACCACCCTTAGGCAGCATTGTGCTAGGAATCTTCCTTGACATCTCTATACCTCTCATCTTATCAGCTTTAGGAGCAGATGCTGTTAGTCCTGTTTAGCACATGAGGAAATAGGACCAGAGTTGTTAAGTGCCAGTAAGTATCTGAACCTTATTCCAGCTGGGTCTACCATTCTTCCCAATCCACAGGATATTCAACTGGCCCTCAGTTCTTCAACCTATAATTTCTGAGACCAAGAACAACACATCTGAGAATCTTATCACCTGCCAGAAAGTTCTTTTCAATAACTGCCATAAAGCTCATCTGCTATAATCTATGGCTGTCAGGCCTCTCCTTGCCTACTTCACACTAGGTATATATTGAGCTGCTGAAAGGCCATGCTTAGGGAAGTACTTTACAGCTTTTAGAGGGAAAAATTAACTTTCCATAGAGAAAAGCTTCATTTATTACATAATAAGTGAATATAGCTGCCCTCTGCTGATTGTGTATGGCACAATTACCGTTCCACAGCCATGACGAACTGACAGACTTTGATGATCTCGTAGGTCTTTACTTTAATCCTCTGGTTCTCAATCAGGGGTGTGTTACTCCTTCAGGGACAATTAGTCACCTCTGGAGTTGAGACTGGCAGAGGGAATGGGCTACAGGCATCTCATTAGTAGAGACCGGGTAGGCTGCCAAGCACCCTTCATTCACAGGACAGCCCCCCACAAGAAAGAAGTGGGCCACATGTCAGTCTGTGAAAGTGAAAACAGAAGTCTTGATTTCTGTGCCCCAATCCATTATTCTTTTGCTCTCCCATTCTCTGTAAAAGACACCAGACACACAAGTCGCTCGGGCCCCAAGTCTCAGATCTGTTTTGAATCATCCCCTTTGCTATTCCCTTCCCCCATGAATTTTAGCTGTCACTGTTAGAAAAAGGTAATTCAGTAATATTTGATTTATTTATACCCCCCTCAGTGGTTCAATTAACTTATAACAACAACTATTCACTCATCCAAACAACATATGTTTATGGAAAGACAGTCAAGGACTCAACAATCACTTCAGTTTTCAGTGGAACCATGGAAAGTCTCTTAACTTGGCAACCTCATGCATATACAGTTAGCAACGATGAGCTATTCACTTAATGATATTTAAAAAGATTTTGCAAAACAACAAAAGGAACAGAGGTTTAACATTAAACAAATTAATGGTATAAAATAAAAAGAAAACAAACCAAAGGAAAAATTCAAAACCAGATGCAAGCCCACATCTCTACCCAGAAGGGGTATGTGTGTGTGTGTATGTGTCTGTGTGTGTGTTTTTGTGTGTGTGTGGTGTTGTGGTGTGGGTGGGGGGGAAGAGGGTGACTAGAGACTTGGCTTCAGAAGGGAAGAGATGAAAAATTATTTAAGTAAATAACCTCCTGATGATTGAAGGTCCTGGTAATAGTCTTAGAAGACCCTCACCTCTTCCGAAGGTGCCACTGTTGTTCAATTCAGCAGTGATGTGGTCACTGCAGAGTGACCACAAAGGTCACACTGCTAAAAAGAGGCAGAAGACACCCCTTTATTTTTCTGCAAAGGGCAGAAGTCTATTTCATCCTGCACCTCAGCTTCTCAGGGGTAAGGAGGATAGTAACACCTAAAAGTCATACAATCAGACTTCACGTAATTATTACTTTCTGATTAGTATTGTCATAATTATAGCTTTTAGCACAGAGCCTGGTGCATGAGAGACCCTCACTAACCATCAACTAGTATGACTTAGGCCTCACCTTAGGGTAGACCTGAAAAATCTTAGATAATCTTGGAAAGTCCCTGAGAAGCTGGGGTTCATCCAAAGATTGTGTGCAATCTTTTGAAAGAAGAGATGTAGGAATGAAAAACCAAAACTCATTTTCAAAAGGAGCAATAAATATTCATTAGATGTTTATTGCACAAAGACTGTGGTTAGTTAGAGAGAGCTACAACTTTCTTAGGGGGTCTTAGTTGTTTTGGGGTCACATTCCTCTCTGACATTTTAGCACATAACATGACCCTGTGGTGATGAAACAAAGGCAGTGTGTAGGTCCTGGCAATGCAATCCCTTGGCAATGATTACGTCCTGAATCGTTGAATGGGGGTCTACCAGACAGTCAATGGCAACGAGCTGTGAACTTCGTCTGGCCCCCGCCACCACCCCCGCCCCCTGAGGCAGTTATCTGCTTTGATAAAGTGGGAGTGTGTGCTAGACCTGCAGAGGATCACAATTAGATTTGGAAGGGATGAGTAAGACAGATAAGAACAACCCATTGTGCTCCTTGTTTTTTGAAAATGAGAAGCACCCAAGACAGCTAGACAGAGCCACACCACAATGGGTCTCCACAGAAATTCCTTTTTTGATATAAACTTCAGTTTCTTTGTCAAGCCAATTTCAAAGCTTCCCCTGAGACCCTAATCTCTGGAATGTATCCCCTCCCTGTCTGTGGACCTGGCACAGAGCGACTTTTCTAACCTACGTTTGGCGGGGAGACATGCTGGTACCTGCATTGTGGGCTGGCCACCACCTCTTCCTGAGTCCAGGTTGGGAGGGTGTTTGGGGACAGAGACAGCCACCCTTTGCCACCTCCATGAAACCAACGTGTTTGGGTAGACAGTGTGGGTCGGTGGGCATGCAGGGTCCCCCAGTCCATACTCAGCTAGCCCTCAGGTGTCCTCCCAACCCACAATCAGACCAGCCTGTTCCCAAGCAAACCCCTCTCAGCCCTATCCACCCCTACTCCACCCCAGCTTCCATCCTTCCTTGCCTTTCTCTGCTGACTGCCAAGAAAGTTCTTCTACCTTCAAACTACATCAATATCTGCAGATATTTGCAGCCACAGGGAATCTTAGGTTCTCCTCGTCACCTTTCCTAAAGCCCCCCAGGCAGGATAAGCCATTGCCTTCCACTCTGCAATTCCCTCTGCTGGGCTGGGGTATACTAGACAGATTTTGTCATTCCTGGAGGCTTGGAATAAATGTGAACTGAATGAATAACTGATTAAATGAATAACAGCATCATCAAATTGCTAACTAAAGTTACTCTTCTATAGGGTCATAGAGAGACTTTAGAGATCATTTTCCACAACCCCGTTCTACATCTTAGCTGTGTGGCCTTGGATAAATAAATTAACCTCTCTGTCCTTCAGTTTCTTCAGCAGTAAAATATGGATAATAATACAATAATGTAAAAAAATTATATAATAGAATGACACGTCTATGTTAGAGGGCAGCCTTGAGCCTCGATGCCAGTGCGTATTAAGGTGTTCTGAGCGGAGTCTGACATAGGCTAAGTGCTCAAGGAATGTCAGGGTTTGTCACTATCATCCCCTTGACATGTTGAGAGCAACAGCCATCCCACCTCACCCCCAACCCTGTTCCCCCAACTTCAGGGCTTGCTGCTAATGGTTCTACCTGCCCCTTTCTTTGAAGATTCAGCCAAATGGAGCAGCCTCGCCCAGATGGCTGACTGCTATGGGGTACAGAAGTCAGCACCCTTCTGTAGGCTGAGGTCCACTTCAGGGTGCAGTCTGTGCTCCAGATCTCCCTAGGGACAGACTGAAGCTGGGATCTAGTGGAGCACGCGTCCTTTCCCCCACGTCCTGCCTCCCGGGCCTCCTGGGTGCATTCCCTAAGTCACCTACACAGCATCCTCACTACAGCCAGTTTCCAGGGAACCTGATCTACGTCATCACCATCACTGCTGTTATCAGAGCAGAAGCAACAAACCTGGGGCGGTTGCCTAGTTCATCCGAGACCCAAGGCGAGGAGTAGAAGCGTTGGAGATCCTGCCTATCTCCACTTCACACAGCCTCACAGAGAGACTTGAGAGATCGTTTCCCCCAACCCCGTTTTGTGTCTTAGTAGCTGTGTGGCCTTGGGTAAATAAGTTAACCTCTCTGCGAGGCGGTCTGCTATTCTGGAGACGTGCAGGTTTCTGCGTCTCCTGGGAGCCTTTTCCTAGAAACAACTGAATGGATGGATTAACTGACAATCAGCTGGAAAAGCACCAGAGTCAGCAGTACCTGAGGCGAGTGCAGAAAGTCACGCAGAAAAGAATTCCTGGGAAAGGAAATGTGCTTGGCTTGGGGGTAAGGGAGAAGGTAGGTTAGGCATCCGAGGAAAACTGGAGAGCCCAAAGCAAGGAGGAGGGGCCAGCCACATTTTACTTGCTTGGGCCTACTGAGATCCCATTTGTGCTGGACACACTTGTCTCTCAGGCCTCCTCCCCAGCCCCAGATGCTCCCCCAGTGCCAGACACCTCCTGAGCATTTTTCAGTGAATCCTCATCCCAAGATAACTCATTTTCACATAATAACCCAACGTGAGGGCTGGAGCGGAATACGCCTATCTCCACTTCACACAGCCTCACAGAGAGACTTGAGAGATCATTTTCCCCAACCCCGTTTTGTGTCTTAGTAGCTGTGTGGCCTTGGGTAAATAAGTTAACTTCTCTGTCCTTCAGTTTCTTCAGCAGTAAAAAGTGGATAATAATACAATAATGCAAAAAAATTATATAATAGAATGACACGTTTATTTTAGAGGGCAGCCTTGAGCCTCGATGCCAGTGCGTATTAAGGTGTTCTGAGCGGAGTCTGACACAGGGTAAATGCTCAAGGAATGTCAGGGTTTGTCACTATCACCGCATTGGCATGCTGAGTGCTCTCCCCAGAGCTACAGCCATCCCAGCTCACCCCCAACCCTCCTCCCCCCCCCCTTTCAGGGTTTGCTGCTAATGGCTCTACCTGCTCCTTTCTTTGAAGAAAAATTCAAATCCAAGTCTGTCCAAGCCCTGAGTCCAAGTTAAACCAGACTAGGAAAAGGAAAATCAACTCCAGACTAGGAGTTGAAAGAAACAAAACAAAAGCTCAGTCAAAAGCAAACCAGTAACAGGCCTGAGAAATCTGTCTGTGGAATTTAGACTAGCAGAAGCAGGAGGGCCAAGCTACACAGCAAAGTGAGAGGGGCCCACGACGGGGCTGGGTGGAGGATGAGGGGTGCCTTGGTGGTGGGTGTGGGGTGGTAACACACCTGTGAAGGGGTGTGAGCATAGCCTCTGAGTCACATACAGTCCCAGTGGGGAGGGAGAAAAAGAGGGAGGAGGAAGTTAGTTGTTTTTAAAACTCTGTAATTACAAGTTAATACTAGACAAAATAATTTTTAAAGTTATTCTAGACCCAAGAAATCAAAAAACTACATTAAAATTAAAAGTGGCTAATGTATTGTTTTTATAGGGCATTTTGCTAATTACAAAAGTAATTTCTATTTGTTATAACAGGGGGAGGAATTTCTTATTAGTACAAGGAACAAAAATTTGCCTCATAACTGCATTCCCCTGAATATCCACTGTTGATATTTTGCTGTTTTTCTTTCTATTCTTGTGTGCTTACATTGAACAGACTTGGGTTCATATTCCTCTGAAACAGAATTTTTCCACTAAGTATCAGACTGTGAATTTGGAGGCGGCCTGAGTAACTAATTGTATAGTCCATTACATAGCCTGTGATTGATTAATTTATCAATATTTGTTTCCCAGGGAGATGCTTTTGAGGTAATAAGGTACACACCCAATCGTCCCTCAGAAAAACCTACATGCTTTATCTTTTATCATCTCCTTTTCCCTTTTTTCCTTTTCTTTCTTTCTTTCTTTCTTTTTTTTTAATTCAGGTCCATTTGTAGGCAATGATGGAGCTGTGTTATCTTGAGAAGACTCATTGCTTTTCCCCCATTATCACCAGGCTTCTTTGAAGAACATTTTAGACAACACACGCGTAAGGGCATCATGTTAATGGAATGCAGCCACGACTCACTTGGTGTTCCTAGACCCTTGGGTAAATCCAACACTCCTGTTTTCCTGTAGACATCAGATGTCAGGCTGACTCTTCGCTTCTGGATCTCGAGCTTCTTGTGCCCCTGGAGGTGCTGGTTCTGAACTTCTGACACATCACAGACGCCCTCCAGTTTCAAACCTAGTAACAGAATAGAGCCAGATTAGCAGAGCTGTTAGCAGAGCTGTGTCTGGGGGTCGCGGAGCCACGGGCACTGCCTCTAGATGGCGCTCTCATCCACACGTTTCCGGGGAAGTGGGCGGGACGAGAAAGATGTTTTTCATTAGTACGGAAACAGGCTCTTAGTCTTGGGGGAAGGGAAAACACATGAAATAAGTGAAAAGAAATTCTAACGTGCGCATATTTTTTAAAGTAACCCTAACATATGATGAATACGGCGAGTCAGATGCTGTTCAAGCCCTAACTCTTCTCCCAACACCCACTAACAAACTAGTAGGTACAATTAAACCGTCCCTTTACAGATGAGGCTCCAGGAGATTTAGTCATTTTCCCCAGGGTTCAGGGCAGACGTGGAAGTCAAACCCGGGATGCTTGCTCCCAAGTATAACCAGCTCAGAAAAGCTAAGTCCTCGAATTAGCAGTGGGTAGCGCTGAACAGCAAGGGTATTGGCGGGACACATGATTTATTTTCTATACCGACTCTTGTTGTGGAAAGTTATCTCCCCTTGCATCATCTACTAAGCTTACTTTTGAAATAAATTTTATAAGAATAACATAAGAGAGTGTAGGTAATTGCTCAGCTCTGGTCAAAGGCAGATTCAACTTGCGAGGAGTTTGCAGCTTCTACATGTTGGGGGCTCTTTAAGAAAAAGAATTCAGAGCAGGAATACAAATTAGGAATGCAAGTGATCATGAATTTTGACTGAAAAAAGAAATCACAACAAAGTACATTTTTAGAAGGTAACAAACACCACAAGCATAACAAAACTGAGGAATTATATATTATACCTCTTTAATACACATTTCCCTTTTTTTTCTTGGTTGCATACTCTTTGTATGATCATCTCTTCATACAACAATACCTCTGTAATATCATTTTCATGGAGAGAAGAGAAAGCAATTCAAATGCATTTTTAAATGCCATTATATTAGATTGAGCTACATAATTGTTTAATCAAATTATCTTTAAACTATGTACACTAACTTATGTATAAATATGTGTGGGAGTTTTGTCACAAGAGCACTTAGGATGCTTTGCTATGATTCCAGTGTCATTTTTCAGGAATTGCCAGATTTCATCAGGACAAGATGAACATGCTAAGACTGGTCCAATAAATTGGGAGGCATAAAAATGCAATTTGGCATGCATAAAAACAGTGCTTCACAGTTTATAGTATTGCTTAAGTTTTATATCCTATGAACACAAGCATTCTCGTCAACTCTATTTGTGTTGATTTTCATTTTAAAAGCTTAGTAGCATGGCACATTATAATTATATGTACTGCACGGTTGAGCGTTGTCAAGAAGATCATTTCCTGGCTAGACATCACTGAGAACCAAATAATCCAAAAACATAAGATGATTTAAAGGACGTTCAATAGGCCGACTGCCACTTCAGCACATTTCAGCTCTTCGTCACTGCCCACCCACTTCAGGTAGAGGAAACCACCTTTCTATTGCATCGGACCCATGCGGCCAGGTGAGTATGCCTCAAGTACTCCTGGAAGCCATTTCTACACTAGAATCTCTCTTATGGAAAGAAGTGTGCACTATATACATAGATCCATTGAACCCTAGGCAAACAGACCTCCAGCTCATGCACCCCCTTATCAGACTTCTTCAAAATGCTCATGGCCTTTCCATCTGTACATAACTTCTCTAGGGAAAAATGATGGAAGGCCCAAGTGGAAGGAAACCATATCTTTAGCTGATTGCAGTTCATATTTACTTTGCCAAAAGTTTATGTCCATATGAGCCGATGCAACACCCCCCTACGATCTTGGAAGTCTCCCTGAACAGTAGTAGATCCTAAAACATAAGCTTCTTTTCACTCGGGTGAAGATGCCCATTAGAACAAAAGCTGAGGGTCTGGATAGGTCAGGGTAAACTTAAGGGTCAGGATGAACTCCACGGAGGAGGCAGGCGCTAAATTAGGCCACAAGCCCCAGACAGGGGAGCAGAAAGGACATCAGCCACAAGTTTCTGCATTCTGTCAAAAAAACAGACAGTATGTGGATGCAAAGTGTGTCCCTCTGCCAATGAAAACATTTTTCTATCACTGACTTAAGACTACCAAGGAAGAGCCAATGGCAATACATTTACACATCCTGAAAAAATGAGTATTAGAGTTTTTTCTTGACCAACCCCCTCCCCTCTTTCAGCCCACCCCCACCCAACCCCCCCTTCCCTGTCTCAACCAGCAAAATCACTCAGTCCAGGATCACCAAACCTGCAGGCTTTTGGCACATGTGTGTCTACATTCCATCTCATTCAAACACAGGGATCCAAGCACACTGGGTTTATACTCCAGGCAAAAGGTTGTAGAGGGGAGAGGAATCTGCCAGTGATAAAATTCTCTGGGGAGACCCTCCCTGGTGGTGCAGCAGGTTACAGCACAGCACTAAGAAGCTAAAGTCACTTCAGCATTAGTTCGAACCCTGCCCTGGAAAGGTGACCCACATGGCGCGGCAGACCTCTCCTGACCCACCCGCTGCTCCCCTCAGCAGTGTAATTCGTCAGTTGGCCTATTCTGCTCCCCATTCTGTCTCTGGTGAATCCACTCACTGACCCTGCATCTCTGGCCTGTACCCCAGTTCTGTATTCATAAATAAATAAATCTTTAAAAAAATTTTCTGGGTAGACCCAGGAAGCCTTTTCTACCAGTGTAAGGAAGGCAAGGCCATGCCCCACTACAATCCTGTCTTTTCAGTTCCGCCTTCTGGGGGAAACGGGTGTTTCTAGCTAGTGGCAGCAGCCAGTGAGCCATTTGGAAGCCTGAGAGTTGACCTTGGTCTTCTGCTTATGCTTTTCATACACTGTATTTAATCCTCAGTTTTGCTTCTCTTGGCCAGGGATTCTACTCTGGAATATCAGAAAAATCTTCCCAGGGAGACCTCTAATGCAAAGATTCTTTATACTCAAATAAAGTCCAGGGCCAGTCAACAAGGGCCACAGTCACCAGCACTGAGATCTGCGCAGCCAAGTACCCAGACTCAGATGTCATTTCAGCCACAAGCATTTGTTCACACCTATTCTCTGCCAGGTAGTCTCTTGGGAGTTAAAATAATGAAGTAGCTTGCAGTTCTCAAATTCCCCTTTTCCTTCCAGATCATGAATATAGTTGCCCTCTTTTAGGCTCTCATAGTTGATATTTAATACATTTTCAGTTTATTTTTGCCCAAATACTGCATCAGTTCTAGAATTCAGCTGGGCTTGTTCACAAGTCAGCCTCAGCACTGTGGCTCTGGTAACTGGTCACTTGTAATAAGAGAGCCTCATAGTAGACCAGCTACTGCCCATGAAGGGCTATAAGGACAGACACACAGTGAAGGCTAAGGAACAGTTAATAGGACCGTTTAAATTCACTTCAGGATAGGGTTTAAAGCACAAGTCTACAGTGCTGTCTTTAATTGTAATCTTTCCATACAAACCATTTATTGAATAATTCTTGCTTAACTTTTGTGGTATTTTCATAATCTTACATTTTATCACTTTAGATATTTAAATCCATGTCCCATTCTCAGGCCAGTTTCATTGACCTACATCTTTTTTTAAGATGCACTGAACTGGGGTTCAGGCCAGAGGTGCAGGGGCAGTGAGAGGATTCACCAGAGACAGAGTGGGGAGTAGAACAGGCAGACTGAGGAAGTACACTGCCGAGGGGAGCAGCAAGCAAGACAGGAGAGGTCTGCTGGGCCATGTGGGTCACCTCCTGGGCCAGGAATGGAACTCGCACTGAGGGGGCTGCAGCCAGCTTGCAATGCCATGCTTTCACCAGCTCCCCACCAGGGAGAGCCTGGCCTACATCTTTATGTGCCTCGAATCACACTGTTCTAACTTGCAGGACTAGATTGTTTCTCTAAACTTACCTCCTTCTCCCTGAGTCCTCAATCCTTGCCTTACTCCTTTTCTGGGAGGATGAAGAGATGTAATCTCTCTCGAGGAACTTGAGTTCTACTTAGGAAAACAGTAGCTATGCCCCTGAAATAAGTAAAGTGCTCAAATGACTCATTGAAATAATAACACAAAGTACAGAGAGATTACCAGCCAGTTTCTCTGTAAGCTACTCACTATTCTATAATGATGGTTCCGACTGTCCCAACACACACAAACACACACCTACGACTGCATAACCTTGCCCTTGTTTTTCAGATTAGCCTGATTAACATTGTGTAAAGCAAACCTCAATGTGGTCACTTCAAGAAATGTAGAAATGAAGCCCTAGTTATTTGAATCAATGTTTTTATTTTATTTTGAAGGGAAAAAATTAAGTGGGGTAGGAACATTATCTAACAGTTTATATAAATTTGAAGCAATGGTAGGGGAAATAACCAGAATTTAGGAAATAGTTTTTCACTGATATTTTGCTGGCTTACATATGCAAGAATATATTCTGTACTATCAGTTCACTGATGAACTTATATTGGTTCTGCAAGCTATGTAAAAGTTTGATTTAAGAAAACAAGTCTTCTTCTTTGTAGACTGAGTCAAGATAGACCCAAAGAGCCCAAGTATTTTTATAATCAAAATTTTCTTTTTTAAAAACTCTAAAATTAAGTTGTCTCTACATCATCCAAAGTAAATTCTAAGTCTCCAGAATGTTTAATGTGAACACCATGCTCTTCATTCAGCATGTTGTAACTCAATCTGTCTCTTGAACTAATCTACAGAGAGTACCCTCTATTCCCTACCAGACTCTCTCAAAACCCCATACTCTTGCCTCACCAAGAAACCCAAAAGGTGGTGTCACCAGAAAAGTTCTCAGAACCACAGGAAATCTTGACAGCAGCCATCTTGTCCTTCAAGCTCCAGGCTGAGACCAAGCTCTAGGGCTTAGATAATCTCAAATGAACATGGGATCTTTGGTTGGCAAGATTCACAACCTCATTGGATTCTGGTGTGTATTGTTTATAGAATATCTTGAAGATACTATTTTCCAGCCAGAGACAAGAATGAGTTTAGGGTTAATTTACCATTTACTGGATAATATAGTCTAAATTTGTCTCAGGTAGATGCCACTCAAATTTTTTACTTGCCATTAGGCATTCAGCAATTAGTAAGAGTTTCGAGGTCAATACTGACCTGGAAGTTCCCACTCCCCAGAAGCATTCCAGAAAACTCTGGGGAAGAGTGATGGTTTGGGGCCTAAAGAAGCTTGTGGCAAGGTTTGATTACCATCCAAGATCTGACAGCTGATCTCCTAGCCTGTCTTTTTTTTGGATGCCATCAACCAAGGGGTGTTTAGGAATGTGTTACTAATTCCCAGGAGAAATTGGCCAGGATTACCTCGTCATGACTAATGAAGCTGTCATCCGCCATTCCTTCCTGCTGTTTAATAATGCCTTCCAAGGAGTGCTTTATGAAGATGGATAGTATTGTAATGCTGCACCCAAGAAACCTGCACAATGTCAATGAAAACAGAGGCCAGCCTATTTTGCTTGCCACTCTATTTTTCATTATACTTCACAACAAGTTGTTATTAAATGAAAATGAATTCACAATTAGGGACTAGATACTATTTAATAACTGTTCAACACTGTTTCATGATTCAGTTGTTGTGGGTTTTTGTGTGTGTTTATTAATAGTATAGCCTTATGATTAAATGCCATTCTGGACAGTTGAGGACATGTTTTCTAGAACAATCTTCAGTATTTCATGAAACTTGGCCACGATAAGTGACACTATTTAAAGCTTCATTTACAAGAATCTCACTTTGAATTGGCCACTTTAAAAACAGGAAGAGTAGGGTATACCATGTCCAGAAGTATTCCTGGAAAATGACACAGAATGAGGATGTGACAGGGAGTTTACATGCAGGAATAACAGCTCTTCTTACAGAGCTTAGGAGGCTTTCTGGAAAGCAGTCTCCCAAGTCACCCTCCCCAAAGAACATGCATCAGACAGGATAATCAATGTTATTCCACAAGAACAGATTTACCCCCAACATTTCATTAAAATGACAACTGCCTGTTTCTTTTTTGTGCCTCGTGTCCATCAAAGAGTTGTAGCTGTCATAAGCTGTCTTGGAAGCCAGAGGATAAAGCACCCACTATCTGGAATGGTGACCAGAGTTCCAGAGAGTCTAAGATCAGCAATTAAAAGTCTGACCTTGGGCCCTCCCTGGTGGCACAGCGGGTTAAATAAAGCACAGCACTAAGAAGCTAAAGCCACTTCCGCATGAATTCGATCCCGCCTGCCTCAGAGATGATCCACATGGCACCGCAGACCTCTCCTGACCAGCCCACTGCTCCCCTCAGCAGTGTACTTCGTCAACCTGCCTGTTCTGCTCCCCATTCTGTCTCTGGTGAATCATCTCAGCCCCCTGCACCTCTGGCCTGTACCCCAGTTCTGGAATGCATAAATAAATAAATCTAAAAAAAAAAGAAAGGAAAATATTTTTTTAATATTTGTTTTATAACTAGTCATATGTACTATGTCTAATATTGTAGTTTCTCAACTGATTCTTCTATGTCTTCTTAGTAGACAATTACACATTGTATATAATATAGAGATTTGCAAATAATGATCATTTGGTTTGTTTCCCTGCTGACAGTTATACTCCATTTCTTTCTTTCTTTTTTATCTCAGTGAATTAGTTAGGATTCCAGAACAATGTTAAATTATAAAGGTGATAGCAGGTATTCTTATCTCTATCCCAATTGTAAAAAGATTGCCTCTAATATTTTGTTTTTTATAGAACATCAACTGTCTTGCTTTTTTCTTTGGAATAATAAGAGGGCTTTGTTTTCTATTCTGTGTATATTTTCAAAGCAGAATGGTTACAAAAACTGAAACTTGCTACATTTTTCAGTAATATTTTGAAAAATTGAAAAATCAACCTTGATCACCGTTGGGTTATTTGTACTGGAAAGAGCACTAGAAACTCTAGTCCTGGGGTAGTCCTCTCCCTTCTTTGTGCCTCAGTTTCCTCCCTATAAAGTGAGGAGAAATATGATTATGTCAAAGTCTACTTCCATGTGTCAATAGTGAAATATCTTTTTCACTCAAAAAAATTTTACAGGGGCCCTCCCTGGTGGCGCAGCGGGTTAAAGCACATTAATGAGAAGCTAAAGCTGCTTCCGCATGAGTTCGATTCCTGCCTGCCCCGGAGGTGACCACATGGCGTGGCAGACCTCTCCTGACCCCCCCGCTGCTCCCCTGAATTGTAACTGACTTCAGATGTGGCCAATAATG
>NW_004567113.1:31027661-31032049 GCF_000260355.1 Condylura cristata | reverse complement strand
AGAGTGTACTGGGCCGCCTGTCTGTGGGGCCTCACCAGTTTGCTCACAATTCATTTATACTGCAGGCACACACAAAAGGGTCAATAACGGGTTTCTTTACAAAAGGGGAAAGGAATAGGAAACAACCCAGGGAAAGAGAGCAAGATACAAAGTAACTGCAATACCTTATGGCTAGCCTGATTGAACACACCGAGTCAAGCGGTCAGGAGAGCTGCTTCCCGAGCGAGAGATGCAATCGCACCCTATTTATCCCCCAAATATCCCAGAATTCCTGCTAGCTCCGCCCTTGGGTCCTTGCAGTTCTCTCCCTGGTACTGCTGGGAGTTGTAGTTTCTAATCACTGGAGTAGGGGGTAGGGTCCAGAAAGCTGGAGTAGGGGGTGGAGTCTATAAGATTCTGCAGAGTTCCTTTAGGACATCCTTCCCCTTAACAGTACTACATGGTAGATATAATCATTTCCATTTTGTAGATGAGGAAACTGAGGAGGCTAGAGGGTGGGAGTCCTGTAAATTAACTCAAGGGGTGCTCCAGTCCCCTCCTGGTATACTTTTTCCTGTTTGCATAACCTGAAAAACCAAAGCCCACTTTTCCCAGGCTCCCTTGCAAAGACCTGGGGGGATGATTTAGCATGCATCAATCGGCTGCATTGGCCAGAGATTTGGTTTTGGAAGGGAATTAGGTGGGGAGAGGGCACAAGAGTGTTGTGCAGATTTCTCTAGGTGCCCAGGCGCTGGTGCCCCTGGTAGCTGGTATGGGGGTGGCAGAGTTTCCAGGTCCCAGATCACAGTCAAGACTAGAGCTTCTGGGTTGGGCCCAACAGCCAGCACAGCAACTTCCCAAGTCCCCAGACTTAGCAGACTAAATCCCCTCCACATTCAGGCCCTTCCAGAGACAGTACCCAGAGAAGGACCCCGCATCTTGGGAAAAAAAAATAGGGTTCCCCTATTAACTCTCCTGCTTAAGTCAACTCAAGTGGTTTGTGACTTCTACTCTCAGCCCTGGAACTGAGGTCATTGTATGCATTTAATCTTTCACCCTCGTATGTTCTCTTCAGTTAAATAGTAGAAGCCACAACACAGAGGAAGTCCCCTTTAACTGCGTTGATAGGATCTTGAAAACTGCAACCTTATGCGAAATGACATATAATGTAAACAGGTCCTCAAATTGTATCTTTCTGCTTGACTTCAGCCAGGATTTTTTTTCTCTCTTTTCTCTCCTTTGCAGTATCAGACAGCATTGAATGAAAGGGCAGAATTCCAGGCCTGCTGTGTACTGGAGCAGCCTTGGATTTGGATCAGGCAACCCCAGTTCTAACACACCCCCTGTTATTTAACTGCTACATGGCTTTGGCAAGTTCCTTGGCTCTTCTGGGTCTTTAACAGGAGGAAACACGGTGTCACTTCTGGCTCTCACATTCTGTGATGATCGTTGACCCACAAGTATATCAAGGACCGTGATACAGTTCCCCACAAGCCAATTACAGGCCTGAAACTTGCAACACTATTTCCCCAGCTTTGGCTCTTCCTCAGTTTATCCCATTTGGCAGAATGTTCTTTGGTGCATCTGGGAGGCAGACACCCCCTCCTCTTGCCCAGAGGTCTTGAACCATGGGAGCTGCACGTTACTGGGGGCTGGGCGCCGGGCACAGGAGTGGATAATACCAGCAGGATTTAGCATCTTTGGAAAGCTGCTGAGCAGGCAGGCTGAGGCTTACAAAGCCCATGGCTGCTGGAGATCAAGCCAAGCAAAAGGTCAGGAAACTGGAAAATTAGGACAGGACCACAGAGAATTCTGGGGGCAGAGGTCAGTCACAGGTCAGGGAGGGAAGCCAGGAAGTCTCGCCTGAGGCCACAGAATTGAAGGTTCAGAAAACCATGGTCTCGGGGAGCAGACAGGGGCTTGGATGAACAGTTGGCCTCCCCAGGAGGACAAAGAATTCAGGGTGCAGGGGAGGTAAAGGACGATCCTCATCTGCTCTCCACTTGCCAGATCGATGCCCATAATTCAGCACCTGGCACAACACAGGAGCTCAGAAAGTTGTTGCATTACATGGACTTAAATAAGTGAAGACCACCAGGGTCACAGCACAGAGAAACCTCGTCTTGGAACAGATATTTCCAGACCCAGTGATAAGCAGGAAGTGGTTCACAAGTAAGTAAATTAGCTGCCTTTGGGGACCAAGGACAAAATGTTGCAGGGCTTGGAATGGATGTGGGGAAGTTGGGGAGGGAGCTGGATGGTGATGCTGTAGTGGCCAGAGAATGTGTCTTCCAGTGTCCCGTTATCTTTCAGAGAGAATGGCAATGCTCCAACAGCTGGTAGTTTGCCATCTTCATGATTGAAACTCTCAATCCATCAAGCCCATAATAGCTTCCTGCATACTACCTTTTCTTTTTAAAAGATTTTTATCTATTTATGCATACAGAAATAGGGTACAGACCAGAGGTGCAGGGGCAGTGAGAGGATTCACCAGAGACAGAGTGGGGAGCAGAACAGGCAGATTGATGAAGTTCACTGCTGAGGGGAGTGGCGGGCGGGTC
The DNA here is from genome assembly GCF_000260355.1 of Condylura cristata. Taxonomy (NCBI): domain Eukaryota; kingdom Metazoa; phylum Chordata; class Mammalia; order Eulipotyphla; family Talpidae; genus Condylura; species Condylura cristata. The sequence goes on along the minus strand of NW_004567113.1, from coordinate 31,029,509 downwards.
AGGAGAGGTCTGCCGGGCCATGTGGGTCACCTCCGGGGTGGGGGATGAACTCACACTGAAGCTGCCACTGCTTGGTTTGGCTCAGCTTAGCAGTGCTGTGCTCCATCCCACTGCACCACCAGGGAAGGCCCCATACTATCTTTTCTAAATCCATTCTCTGGTCCTTTTCAACATGGAATCTGATGAAGAAATGACTAAAATAGCATCCTTTCCACCCCCCACCCCCCCACCACCAAGGCTTATTGCCTTTTGCAGATGAACTAACAAAGATGAATTTAGAGCAACAGGGCCACAGTCTGGAACAGGAAATCAGCGAGTACAATCTTAGCTTGAGGGATGAATAGTTCATCTTCATTATTGGTAGGTCCACATTTTTGAATTTGCCTAGTTACTAAAATTCACTGTAACCCAAAATCAGTTCTCACCATGGACTTTGTGGTCATTCATGGGTCGGTGCAGAGGTGAGAATTTTGAGTCCCCAACCCTCCCGATCCCAGATGAGGCTGGACAACATGACCTTCCACCATTCCACCTCCTGTGTCTGCTCTCATACTGAGAACAAGCATCCTTTTCACAATCTATTTTTCACACCTTTGTCCTTTTTGATGAGGTGGTCACTATCTAGTGGCTCCAAACACAGTGCTGAGAGCTGTGTTCTCATTTTCCAGAAGGCCATCGTCTACTTTGCTGAGGCACAAATTATAGTGTTGTAAGCATGGCATTCATTCTATTGTGTACAAATCAACAAAATACATTACATAAGGTGTCTGTAAATGTTAGCATACAGAAAGCAAGAGCCTCTATTGATTCATTAATGAAAATGCACCAACTGCAGATGTAAAGGCAGTTAACCCTGTATTGTTACAGGACAAGAAGGCAGCAGGTCACTTTCAGTGTTTGCCGTGATTTTCCAGGACATTCTAAAAAAGTGAGAATGGATTGCACTTGTCTAGCATGAGACTACTGTTCACCCTCACACAATTACTTGGAAATGCTTACAGAGTTCTCCTGTGCAATTATTGCAGAGATGTGCAATGCAAACATTTGGAAACTTGTTTGAGATCTCTACTGCTTAACCTTTTTAACAGGTGTGGACTAAAATTCTAATTGGCAAAGCATGGATGTAATAGCCCCTTTAAGATCAGCTATGCTATCTAATAACTGAAATAAAAAGAATTCTGTAGAAATTCTGCCAGACTTTTTCTTTTTCTTTATCTTTTTTTTTTTTTCTTTAACTGTCTTAGAGATTTGGGGAATTTCCCTCTCCAGCCCAAACAGACTCCTGGTGTGAATATAAAACTCTTAAATGGAGCTTCTAAGTGATGAATAATTTCACTAAAAAGAGCTCATGTGGAGTTTCTACATGGACTCCTAACCAGAAAGCTGGGTCAGGACAGAGATGGGTGGGCAGAGGCTTACAAAAGGAGTCCTCATTCTCACTTAGCAGACTGTAGAAAGTGGATTTAGTCACAACAGAGGGAATTCTTCTTTTGGCACTTAGTCGAAACTTCGTTGAAGCTTCCAGAATTATCCTCACTGGAACTGGAGGCTGATAACACTCTGGCAAGAATAAACTTATGTGATACCAGGAGACCGCTGCTAATATAGATGGGTTCTTAATCCTTGGTCTACGCAGACTAAGACAGGAATCCTATGTTTATTTTTAAGCACTGATACCAGGTAGTTTACTTCCCCAAATTGCCCAAGTATGTTTTGAGGATCTGAGGGCTTCCTCATAATTATTTTTAGCTAAAAATGTTAGTTAAAAATGTTAGTTAAATTTGTGCTTTCCTGGAAAGAAAGGCATTTCAAGATGCCATGGGAACACTTTCTTCTACATTTCTCTTT
>NW_004567113.1:31019606-31026846 GCF_000260355.1 Condylura cristata | reverse complement strand
TTGGGGGAACAGGCGTTCTGGTGCTGGAGGCCAAAACCAACAGGTATGGATTTGGGGGAATGTGTCACGGTGCTGATTTCCTGTTTCCTGTCTTTCTTTCTAACTTTTCTTTGTAGATTTTTTGGAAGCATATTTAACAAGTATTAAAATGTGTGTGTGTGTGTGTGTGTGTGTGTGTGCGCGCGCGCACAGGGCTGAGGTTGAGTTTTTTTTTTAATTTCAGCAAATGGAAAAGGCAAAAGAAAATGTAGAAGGGAAAGTGGAGATGAGAGTGAGGCCAGGCGCTTACCTTAGTCAAGTCCACCCTCAGCTCTGGTCAGGCAGGGATGCGAGGTTGGTTGCCGAAGGGGCAGCACAGGCCTTGGCCCAGTGTCATGAGCTCTGTGTTGCTGGATCTGAAGCTACAGGAAGGACCTTCACCCCTCAGCGTGGCTTCTGTGTTCACAGCACCCCAACTTGCCTTTCACTGTCCAGCTCTCTGTGTGTCCATCTCCCAGAACGAATTGAAGGGGCCTGTGACCAGAGTGATTCTGGCTGGTCGCGGGTGACCTGCAGGTGTTGCTGGGTTATAAAGAACAGAGCAGGTGGGTGCCAGGTGTGAGGTAGGGACCTCTGCTCTCTCCTGGAGCCTGTTTGGTTCCTGAAACCTCAAAGCTTCTGTCTCCCAACTAGACATTGTTGGGGAGGGAGAATTAATACCCTGCCACTCAAGGTTCCTTCAGCTGGTCTAATAATTAAATAGACAAAGCAGATTAACAGGAGAAAAACAAATATAATTTTGGATCTATAAGAGCTCTACGTAGATGAGAAGGTCTTACACAAAAAGGTAAAATATATGTGCTAAGGAATGGGGCTTGGGGCTGGGCAGGAGGTCAGTTCACACAGGATAAGTAGTGTAGGTGTTTGGTAATTAGCCATGTGCCTACCAAACACAAAATGTTATTTCTGTCTATAACTCTCTCCGCAAAGCACCTCTTCTTCCATCTAAATTCTTCTATGCAGTTAGGAAAAGGCCAACTTTTCTTCTGCATCTGAAGAATCCAGATTGCCTTCCACTCAAAACAATCCCTTGGATCTCACCTTTAAGTCTGTGAATCTGGAGACCATATTATCCACACACCAGATAGAACACTTTATAAATCACTTTCCCTAACTTTTTTTCATTTGATGAATTTTCTTTTCTTTTCTTTTTTTTTAAGTTTTATTTATGTTTGCATACAAGAACTGGAGTACAGGCCAGAGGCACAGGGGGTGAGAATATTCACCAGACAGGCTAGGGAGAAGAACAGGCAGGTCTATTGAGATACATTGCTGAGGGGAGCAGCAGGTGAGTCAGGAGAGGTCTGCCGTTCCATGTGGGTCACTCCCTGGCCGGGGATTGAACTTGTGCTGCAGTGTCTACAGCTCGCTTCATAGTGCTATGCTCTAACACATTGCTCCACCAGAGAGAACCCTGAATTTTATTTTCTGAAATACTTTCTAATATCAAAGCAAATCATAAGTGTTATTTGAAATTTTTAAATAAAACAAAACTTGAAATGGAAACCCACCCCTTCCACATATCACCATCCTTCTCCCATCCACATTGCAGGAAAAAGCCATGGTCACAGTGTGTGGACTGTCCTTCCAGGTATTTCTCTATGTAAGCACGTGTGTGCATGTGTGTGCTGGTTTGTGTGTGCATGCATGCACAGGTGTGTACAGGTGTGAGATGCTTTTTATGAAAATGGGGTCTACTTGACATACTATAGCAGTATTTGATTTTATCCGCTCTTTGCATTAAAAACCTCTTTTCAGGAGCAACTTTCTTTTAAGTCTATGGATATTATATGAAAAATCTTCCAAGTTATAGTTTATTTACTAGCCATTTAACGGATCACATCTATTTATGTTTTCTGTCACTGTCCTGGACCTTTGTTAAACAGGATAAAAGTACTGGAAGTTTGGGGTTTTCTAGAGAAGGCCTGTCAGCACTTCCTGTGATGATGAAACTGTCCATTTCCACTATAGGATTTTGAGCTTGTGGAAGGGGCTGGATCTACTGAGCAAATGAAAGTTCATTTACTTCATTAGATGCTAACAGAAATAGCTCAGGTACAGTGTTCCTGTGTGGACATTGACCACAGGGACATGGCGGGTGGCTTCATTCTTGTGGGTCCATCACAAGACCCTACACCATAGGGTGTAGTTACCCTAACCTTGAAGATACAGCCCTCCAAAGCATGAGACTGGGTGTTGTGGCCTGTTGGGATGACTTGCTTATTGTAGCCTGTCATGACTCACATTGACTATGTGGGATGGTGCATTGCTTGACAACTTGGGATAAACCCATCCTCTACTCCTAAAGGAGTTACAGGACTAAACTTGGAAGTCGGAGTCTTGGATTTGAACTGCAGTTTCTTCCATTGACCAGAGGTTTGCCTCTGAACAGATCAGCCAACTCTGAGCCAGGTTTGCACATCTGTAAAATGGGGATAATAGCAGAATTGCCTAACTGGGTTGTTAAAGGAGTTAGTGAGTTAATAGTTGTAGAGCAGTTGAACCTGTGCTTAAGCATGTAGGTACTGAATATATATATTAGATATATAATCCTTTTCTAAAAAGAAGAGGTTTTTTTTTTTTAAAAGCAAGGCATTTTTTTTTTAAGATTTTATTTATTTATTCATACAGAACTGAGGTACAGGCCAGAGATGCGGAGGGTGAGAGGGTTCACCAGAGACAGAATGGGGAGCAGAACAGGCAGATCCATGAAGTACACTGCTGAGGGGAGCAGCGGGCGGGTCATGAAAGGTCTGCCGTACCATGTGGTCACCTCTGGGGCAAGCGGGGATCGAACTCATGCGGAAGAGGCTTAAGCTTCTTAGTGCTGTGTTTTAACCCACTGCACCACCAGGAAGGGCCAAGAAGAGGTGTTTTAATCTCCCAGACAAGGTGGATCAGCAGCGCTAACTAACCTGTGCCAAACCTTACCTTGACCACAGTCTGCCATTCAGAGGAGCAAAGGCAAAGCAAAAGGCAAAAAGTGAACTCCTTTAGCCATTCATAGAATTCTTCTTTTCCCTGGAGGGCGCTTCTCCCCAGAGTTGCTTGCAGCCTACCCCCACCCCTAGCCTGAACCCCACTAGGGGCCACACCTGACAAGCCTCCATCAACAGCCTCATCCCAGAGCCCAGGTGGCTGCACCAGCCTCCCTGGGTTTTCTGGCAAACAACAGTCGCCCCAGGGCACCCCTGTTTTGCAGCTGTTTTAAGGTTCAGTCTAGTAAAAGGTGGGAAAGAAGAATGTAATTTGTCATGGAAGCGAGATCCTTCTCCCACAGATAAACAGTCAGTATAGTTGGGCTAAATGGTACAGGGAAGTGAGTACTTCCCTCTTGGGCTGTTTCAGAGCTGAGGTCTTCATTCACACCGTGAGCCCTCCCCGCCTACTCACACAACCCCATGTGCAGAATGTCTGGAATGTGTTTCTCTGGCTATTGCTATCCCCTGAAACACCACCATGGGAGGCAAGGTCAGTTGAACTATTTGTCTCTCTAATGCTGCCCAGTGGGGAACTCATGAATGAATGAAGGGAAAAATGACCACTTGTGAATCCTGAGCACCCACATTCTGAAACACATGTTCTCTGAACACTGGCCTTCTGCATTACGACTGGGATTTAAATGAGAACAATTCAATGTGCAATCACTCTTGTGGATTGTAAAGAAAACCAAGAAGTGGATCTTTGTCTTAGGAAAATGCACCAGCACCTGACTGGCCATCAGGACACCTGGGTTCAAGTCTCAACCCTGCCCTTGGGCATGGGCATCCAGCCTTGACCTCCTTTTTGGTGAAAAAAAAAAAATGTGGACCCTCCTTGGTGGTGCAGCCGGTTGAAGCACAGCACTAATAAAAAAAAGCTAAAGCCACTTCAGCAGGGGTTCGATCCCCACCCAAGAGGTGACGCACATGGTGGGGCAGACCTCTCCTGACCCACCCGCTGCTCCCCTCAGCAATACACTTCCTTGATCTGCCTGTTCTGCTCCCCAATCTCTGGTGAATCCTCCTACCATCCCTGCTCCTCTGACCTGTACCCAGTTCTGTATGCATAAATAAATAAGTCTTCTTTTAAAATGTGGGAGACACACCGATGACCTCCAGGAACTCAAAGTCTGGGTTCCTGGGGTGACGTGACCCCACCCACCCAGTTGCAAGTTTCCCAGCCAGGAGCCACTGGAAGCCTTTTTTCAAGAGCACCAGGACTTTGCTGCTCATGCTGCAGCTTCTAGAGAGCCACTCTCCTGGCAGCGCAACAGAAAGGTCCCTAGCCCTTGTCTTCTGGGGGAGCCAACCTCATCCCCTGGGCCACTAGTTACAGCCCCATCACCTCAGTGGCTTTTGAGGGGAGATTTCCATTCACAAACCCCATTCAGAGGCTTTTTGGAAGCCTTCTGTCCTGGTGCAATGAAGCAGGCTGCCTCTTTTTCCAGCAAATGTCCCAAAGGGAAATGACATTCACCAAGAATCTGGACAAACTTTTTAAGAAGAAACAGTGTGAAAATTGCACAGATCCTTGTTACTTAAAGCATTTGAGAAGAAAACTGCAGGAAGTGGTAGATTCAGGACATAAAGGACATCATTTGCCTGCCTTATTATCTCATTTTTCAGTGGGGCTGACAGGACAGCTGCCTGTTATTACAGGGCACACCAGGAAATGTTTAGCTGGCAAACAGAAAAGAACGAGTTAGGGATTAGCAGCCCTGTTCATGCCACACAAATAGAATTCTTGCACCTGGTAGTCATGCAGTTAGATTTATCTTCTTCGTAGGGTATGTTACTTAAATCCCATTTATAAAGAAACAAAAACAACCTTAAAAAGGCGCCTTAATGTTATTGTAATTATGATAAGCATTAGTAACCATTTTGCAGTTTTTAGTCTAGATTAAATTAATTGGGAGTGGTTTTCATTGAATCACTAATCTTTTATTTGGTGTCTGTAATGTTGTACACTTACTATTCTAAGTCGCACATCTAAAGTATCCTTAAAAAATGCAAGATCAATAACAGTTTAATCCCCCAGAAGGCTGCTGTCCTTAATGATGTGTGACGATGGCCATCTCCATGCAAGGTGGCAGATCACCCACAGAAATGACATTTGAAAAGAAGTCAATAGTTTGCCTCTCAGCTCCACGTTCTGGTGCCAGGGGATGGAGAGGTGGGGTGAGGGGAGCTAGCTCCTTAAGCTGATAGCACAGTGGAGACCCCGAGCCCATGCTGACTGGAGAGGCTACTAGAACACAACAGGACCCCCCAAATGTCTTCCTTGTCCCCACCAAGTGTAAGTCTACTTCTCTCTGCCAGGCCCCAGCGAGGAAGTTGGAAGGAGGAAAAAGTGAGTCTTAGATCCTGTACAACCTCCCTTTAGTGTCACCTGTTTATTTTATTTTATATTTCTTTTATTTTATAAATCTTTGAATCAATTTTTTAAAAAACGAACGCCTAGAGTCTTGCTGTTTAAGGCATTAGGAGAGGAACTTGAGGTTGTTCAATCTTCATTCTTCCTAAGGCAACTCCAAGCCAGCAACACTCCACAGAAAGGAGATTGAGACCAAGTTCCAACGACGGGGTGGGCCTGTCTCCTAATTGGGGGAGGGGAGCCAGGGGCAGTCCAGGAGGCAGGAGCTGCACAAAGGGCAGAGGAAGGCCTGAGGAGGGACCTGCCAAAGTCTCATGGAACGAGAACTCTGGGAAGCTACAGAGAATGCATGTAGCACAGGGAGGAGAATCTGGAGCCCCAAGTTAGAGGGCCTAAGGCCTGGTTAGGGGCACGACCTTTGTCCTCCACATGGGTGTTACTGGGTACTGGTGATGTTTCAGAAGACAGGAGCCACAAAAGCCCTTTTTGTGGCTCCTGCCTTCTGGGCATCATCAGTGAGATTCACCCCCACAGCACGAAGGGTCCAGACACTCCATAGAAAAGGGTCTGAAGAGTGGGCGACTTAGGCGACTCTGAGGACATTCCAGGTAGGAGGGGCCGAGGCTGTCTAGCCGCAGGCATGGAGAAGACTCGAGAGATGTAGACAGAACTTTGGCAAGATACTGATTGGCCGCAGAGAAGAGGGGTTAATTTGCCCCTTGGGCACACTGGTGAAGAGTGGTACCGTAAGGAGAGACAGAGTTTGGTAGAATGGAATAGGAAATGGGAGAAGAGTGGATATGCACCTTTTGGTTCAATGTGCTGTGGGGTCTCTGTGTGGTGATGTCTGTTGGGAAATATGATGAGCAGTGAAGCCCCAAGGACTGGCACCCAAGGGCATCCAGGAAGTCGTGATTTAATAGCTACTGTGAGAATTATTTGGTGCTTATCTCAAGAGAGATGTGGATTAATTCCCTGAATGTAATATAATCACCCAGGGAAAATGTATAGTCAGACTAAATACAGGTTTAATACTCCATCTGTCATGATCTGGATGTTATGGCCTCCAAAGACATGTTGAAATCTTATCCCCAACATGATGGTTTATGGAGGTGGGGCTCTTTTGGGGGTGGAGGAGAGTTTGATCCAGTCAGGAGGGTGGGGTCCCTCCAACCCCCCCACAGAGAGCTCCCTGGACCCTTGTCGTGGGTGAGGGCACAGCAAGAAAGCATCTATGAGTCAGGAAAGGAAGCTTCACCAGATGCCACATCTGCCAGGACCCTGACCTTGGACTTCCCAGTCTCCAGAACTGCGGGAAGAGATGTTTGTTGGCTAAACCACAGAATCTGTGGTGATTTTTTCTGGCAACAGACTAGGACACCACTCTATAAATATGGACACAGAACGAAAGCCATGGTCCAGATGTCAGAGAAAAGTTTTCAAGAAGGACCTTAGCAACAATGTCCCCTGCCAGGCAGGACCAGGTTCATGGGAGCTGATGATAAGAGTCCAAGGTGTACTTGCATTCACTTAAGCTCTTTTCTGTACTGAAAGTCTGGCTTTCTTGTCCCACTATACCCAACTCCTCCAAAATAGAATCTGCAGCCTCCAAGCCTCCTGAGGTGCCCCTTTCTCCACAGTCCCTCTCTTACCGTGAGTGTGTGTCCCGTTGGTGTTTCATCTGCTCTTCTCTCATGGGCCAACAGGTTCTACCACGTACTGTTGTTATTTGCAATCAGGACCTGTACCCAGGATTCTATATTTAGCTCTTTGGGAGGAGGAATCATATCCCAAATCATTTTTGTGCCCCCACATCCACCCACAACCTAGGACAGTGTGTTACACA
>NW_004567113.1:30989323-31019391 GCF_000260355.1 Condylura cristata | reverse complement strand
GCTAAAGCCACCTCCGCATGAGTTCGATTCCCGCCTGCCCCGGAGGTGACCACATGGCGTGGCAGACCTCTCCTGACCCGCTCGCTGCTCCCCTCATCATTGTACTTCGTCTATCTGCCTGTTCTGCTCCCCACTCTGTCTCTCGCCACCCCTGACCTCTGGCCTGAACCCCAGTTCTGTATGCACAAATAAATAAATCTTTAAAAAAAAAAAAAGAATGAATACATAACCTAAGCCTAGTGTAAACTCCTACTGGCTTAACTACTTCCAGTCCACTTCCTGCTATCATCACTTTCTATTTTCTAAAAATATAAAATGATTGGCTTTTAGCTTGTAAAGTGTATTAGAAACATAAATCTATAAACAAAGTCAGATATAAATATGTTTGATCTTAGCCACCCAAGTCAAATTAGATAGCTTCTTAGAATATGTTTTTGATCAGTAATGTGAGAATAAGAATAACCTCCACTTTTTAGGGTATTTCAATTATTAAGTGTAGCAATGTATACACAATGCTTAGTGCAATGTTTTGCATATAGTAAAGGCTTACCAGTAATAGATATCATTATTATGAGCAACTAGATAGCTGAGATTTATTCCAGTTACTTTCTTTTTTAAAAAGTTATTTATTTGTGCATATAGAACTGGGATACAGGCCAGAGGTGCAGGGACAATGAGAAGATTCACCAGAGACAAAATGGGGAGCAGAACAGGCTGACCAACAAAGCACACTGCTGAGAGAGCAGTGGGAGGGGCAGGAGAGGTCTGCCGCGCCATGTGGGTCACCTCCGGGTTTGAGGATCCAACTCATGCTGAAGTAGCTTCTTAGTGCTGTGCTTTAACCCGCTGCACCACCAGGGAGGGCCCGTGAGGTATCTTTTAACTGTCTGCTGAAACCTAAATCTTCCTTAAACTCAGACATAACTCTTACTAGCTTCGCCATAGGTAGGGAGCAGCTCCGTGCTGCAAGGGAAATGCTCTCCTCAGAACGCTAAGCATCATTTTTGGAACAGAATATTCCAAACCATTTGCCATTAGCATACAGACTTGGGCTCTGAGCTTTTTGAGGAGGGAGAGGGAAGAGCACACAGCGACTGACCGTCTGCCTGGGGTTATGAGCTGGTTCTCCTCATCTGCTCTGATGGCTTCTATTCCTGAGTAAGAGCAGACTTTAGGTAAACATTGGGTGGTGGTCATGGCAGCAGGAAAAGCTCCCTCGAGGGTGCTGGTACGTTTTGTTGGCCAGTTATCTACAGATGGAACGTTGGGACATTTCCCTGGTGAGTCGAGGTTATGCCCTTGAAAGTCTAAGTACCTGAGGAGCAGCGTACTTACCAAAACAAATATCCTTGGCTTTGCAATATCTACATTTATCAGGTACCAGCAATAATTTGATTAACTTATGCCAACATGAATTTTTGGTTTTAATAGAAGCTTCATGAAGATTATTTGGCATAGCTGCCAAACACTTTGGGTTTTTAAATGAATGTGAAATTTATTAGAGGAAGAAATTTTTACCAATTCTAAAACCTACTTTTTCTTAGTCTTTAAAATTCAATATAGAAACATACTTCTATTTATGAATCGAGTAAACTTTAACCATCAGTTTCAAGGGGATTAAAACTCTATCAACTAAAGCTACAGAAACTAAATTCTACTAAACAATCTCATTTACATACACAACTAATTAAATTTTATTAAAAATTGCAAACTGCATGCTATATTTAATAGACTGGATTTTTTTTTTTAGCACTTCAAATGCTTCTAACAAGGAAAATGTTCTCACGTGCTCACATGACTCCAGCAAAAAGGTAACTCCTAAGACTTCTGAAACCTCAATTTCTCGTTTCCATAAATGGTTTAGAACTTTAGCCCAAAGATTTGTGAGGGTCTTGCTATACACTTTAACTAAAAACTACAAATTATGCTCTTTAAATTAGGATAGCAGCTATCTAACAGCTCAAATACTCCCTAACAAATATTGGAAATACTTAAAAAAGCAAGATGATAAAAATCATTTCCGAACAAAAGCAAAAATGATAACGTAGGGGTCTTATTGACTTCGTCATCTTTCTCTTCAGCTCTATTTTTTAACAGGATTAAAACTTCCGCGAAGAAGACAGGTACACCCTCTGAAACCTTAGTGGAGGCTCCAGGTCAGTGGGGTGAGCAACTGGAGGGTTTTAACCAAGGTGTGAGCTTTTCTTCTCCCATTACAATGGCCAACAACATAACAAACTCTTTGGAAGATGTTGCTCTTTCCCAGGTATCAAGATGCATGATTACCTGGTATCTCAATAATCCAGATCCCGTCTACTTATTTAGCACTTCATCTGCTAGGAAAGTTTATTTATGCCTGATTTTGTCATGAATATTTTCCTTATGCTTCCAGGCTGACCAAGTCATTGCTCTTAAAAGCATCTGAATGACATCTAGAAAACTCCACCTATCTCCTTCCCTTTGTCTAGCTCTGCCTATCACTTGATCAGAGCAATGGCTCCAAACCAGACTATTCCCGTCTCTGACCCACTTGACTCACAGGAGGAGGGAAGGTTGACAGCACCCTCTTCCTCTTCCCATTAGGTCCAACCAAAAGTGTGTAGTTCTGTTTTTCCCAAAAGACTCCCCAAGTTCAGACACAGCAGCTGGAACATGGAAAGAGGCTCTCTTTGATAACGCTGCCTCTCCAGCTTCAATGTGCACAAGAACCACCTAGGTTTTCATTCAAGAGCAGCTGCTGATGTACGTCTGGGCTAAGATACAAGAGTCTTCATTTCTAGCAACCTCTGGTGATGGTGATACTTCAGTCCTCAGGCCACACATTGACAGAGAGAGTTTGAATCATTGATGGTATTTGAGTTGTAGGTCACTCTGCCCCCCAAGTTCTGTATGTTCTGCAAATCAGAGCCCTTGCTTCTCTCACTGAAGTCCTTCTGTCTCTTTCATCCATCATTAGTCCTCAGTTCATCCTCTCTGTCTGTCTCTGTCTCTCTTTCTCTCTCATGTCATACCTTTTCTCTGCCTCCTTTCAAACCTGCCAGTGAGAATCTAATACTATAGTCATAATACTTATAGTCATGTTACAAGTATTCTCACATAGAGTTGGAAAGAAAAACATAAGAAAGAGGACACCAATCTCAGCTGAGCGTTAATAATAGTTACCACTTATTGTGTGGCAATTACATGTCAGTCACAAGAACTATATGTCTCATATAATTGTCTCATTTATGTGTCTCATATAATATAACCCTATGAAAAAGGTATCATTATTCACGTTTTAAAGGAAAAGGAAATTGAGGCTCAGCAAGGTTGAGTATCTTGCCTTAGGTCAAAAAGCCATTACATGACGGTGATAGCTGGACAGACAATCTGAAGCTCATCCCACAGGCTGGCCTGTGACTAACTGATAGGCCTCGCAGTCTCTGCTCTGGCCTATTTGAAACACAGTCAGCTAGTAGACAATATCAGCTTCACCCTCTTGAGGATGAGAGACTTCCTATAGAGAAGGACATAGCCGTTCCAGCTGTTCCAGCCAAACCATACATAGGGAGCCAGTGTGGCCATCTGGGACCAGCTACCCTTCAGCTGATCTGCCAGCTGACTGGGGACTGTGCATAGAGCCCAGCCACACAGGGCACCTTCCAGAGCAGAGACAGCCGCCTCAGGGAGTGCTACCTCAATGGCCAAACTTTCCCTTTTTTGAGTAAGCAACCAGATGCTGTGTTAAGCCACTAAAACATGGAGTGTTTTTGTTATGCAACGTAGATAACTAACTTAAGGTTTGAATTCTAAGGTTGTACCAAACCTCCTCGGAACCAAAGCCACAATCCACCAAGTCTTAATTTGATGATCCATAATGGGTTTGGGCCTTGCTTGTTCCTCTCTGAGTCTCGGCTCTCAGCCTGCTGTAGCCCTGTGGCACTTCTGATTTTCCTGTACCCGCCTCCCCCGGCCCCTCATCTAGCTCAGTTCTCTTCATGATTACCCTTTCTGTTCATATTTGAACGTACTTCCTGGTAACTGTTACGGGGGTTCAATTCTAGGTTTCTTCGACTTTACGCCAGTGTTTCTTAAATTTTTATGTGCTGAAATCATCTGAAGATTTTGTTAAAAGGCAGATTCTGGTCTAGGTGCACTGGGGGAGGACATGGGATTCTGCATTTCAAATAAGCTCCTTGCTGATGCTGGTGCTGTTTTTCTGGGGTGCTGAGGTACCTGCAAGCCATGACCCTTCCTTCACATAGTGGTCACAGCTCATTGGCACCTTGGCTGGGCTCTTCAGTCAAATAAGGCACCTCTGATGCACTTTGTAATAAAGCCAATTACATTTAAGAGCTTATGTTTTGTTGAAATGTGGGAGTGGTAAGCACTTAGTATCTATATGGGAGAAATGAAGGATTTTGACAACCATGTGTCTGCGTAGACCAATTCCTTCTTAGTAAGAATCAAGGATGCACACAGGTGACCTGTAAAAAAAGCCAGAGAGTTGCCTTACCTGGTCTGAGTGTTTGCAGCCTGTTCTTTAGGGAGCCCAGGTTCCCAAGCAGATACCCTGAGGCCCCCAAGATCAATGCCAACACCTGTTGTTTGGTATAGATGCTTGGCAAATATTTGTTGTATTATTGAATGAGTACCTTGAAAATGGAACCTCTTTCCTCTTCCCCTCTTTAGCTGAGGCAGCCTCCTAAGAGCAGTGCTATCTCCCTCCCCATGCAAGAAGGACCTAGTTTCCCTCAGGACCCATTACCTCAAAGACAATCCCACCTTCCTCAGACATGAATATGCATGCCTCAGTTGGAGCAGTGAGAATATAATTAGCTCTCTCTCCAGCCAGGGTCCTCCTCTTTTTTCCCCCCTTGGTCCCAAGAGGAGCAGAGTGGGATTGAAGCTTCCTGGTTTACCCATTCCTGGGTTTGCAGTGCAAAGGTCTACCTCTGGAATGATTGATTGGGCCAGTAGTTAACCTAGACGCGTAGGTCCTGAAAAAGCAACGTGGTATAAACCAACCTACTCACTCCCCTTGAGTGAGAGAGAGACTCCCCTTGGCTTCATGAGAGACTGGGACAAGTACTTAGGCACTGGAGACACACACACTACATTGGAAGGGAGCGTGCAGTCACACCCACCCTAGTCTAGGGGAGGAGGGCTCAGGGAAATCTTCCTTAAGATTTATTGTCTCCTAACAATAAAGAATGAGTAACACATAGCTAAGGAACAAGAAAGGAAAGGGTGGGGAGAGAGTATCCTGCATGAAAGAAAAAGTCACTGTGTAAAAGAAGTCTGAAGAGCAAATAGTCAAGTCAAATCCACATCCAGAGACAATGGAGTTGGAAAGAAACTCCTGAGCACAATCTGGGCTGAAGATGGATTTGGGGCTTTCTTAGTTTAAACCCGGTTTATCTTAGCATTGTGTGTAGTGATATGTTGGCATTCTATTTCTTATTACTTGGATTATTTTCCCCTCCATTCTTTTTAATCATACTCACTGGAAATATGTGATAATTGGAGAAAGCTAGGTTGACATTTACCTTTGCATACAAAGAAAAGATTTGCTAAGATGATGAATAAAGCAACCAAATGCAGATGTACTTAATCTGCTTCAAGGACAATCTTTTCCCCTCCATGTTTTGTAAGCACATTGTATGTAAATGAGGTTGCGATGTTAAATTAAAAATCAGCCTCATCTAGTCAAGTTGTGACTTAACATCTACTGGGAGACAGTCATTATAAATAAACTTGAATTTAATCACACAATGCAGCTTTCATACTGCTTTTACTGAAACTTTGTATGAGCTCAATCTGATGTCCTTGCAAATTATTTGACTTGTCAAGTTTCACCAAGTTTGATAGCTGCTTCATTGATTATGTTTGTCTTGTGTTGCTCTTAGCTTTGAAGATGACAAGTTTCTAAATTCTTCTGAAATTATTAGTTTAAGCAGGATGAGGATACCATAGTCAATTGAAATAAATTCATCCATTACTACAAAATGTATTCTCAGCTGCTTCCTCCAACAGTTGGACAATTGAGCTTGAAAGTAGCTCAGAAAATTTTCAAACTCAAAAACCCTCCCACTCTGAAATAAGCAATGTCTAGAGAGATGGAGTAACTTCCCAAGTTCACCACTCTCAGTCAAACTGTTGGCACAGGTCCACCTTCTCTTGTTTGCAGCTTTGCAATCTCAGGACTCCTCAATAAAAGTTTCATTTTTTAGTGCCAACTCATAGTAAATCGCAAAATCTGGCCTAAACCTACATGACGCTATGTATCCCACTTAATATGAAAATCGATACATTTTGCTGAAAAATTCTTTTTAAACTCAAAGGACTAGGGAAAAAGAAAAAAAATGAAAACTAAGCACAAAGTTAGTAGAAGGAGGGAATAATTGTGTTTTGCTGCAAAAATTCTGATGTGTTCGATTATGGAAGGTTTTTCCAAGACCTCAGTGGAAATAGGAGTGTCTATATGGCCTTTCTATAAGCTGAAGATTGCTGGATTAGTCGAAAGCATATCTGATGTCAAAGGTTTGGAATAAGTACCATGAAATACTAATAGTGTTTTTGAGCACTTGTTTGCTTTGCACCAGATGCTGGCGAAGATTTAGAGGCATTTTCATAATCTTAATTTCACACATACCATCCTGCCCCCAACTCCTGCCCTTCCATCTCAGTGTTTCTGGTACCCCAGTTCTTCTGATCCATGTGGGAATCTCTAATCTATAGATCCTTCTCCTCTTTACACGCGGGATCCTATCACCTCTCCTTACCCTACTTAAATTCTTTTTTTTTCTTAAGATTTCTTTATTTATGCACACAGAACTGGGGTACAGGCCAGAGGTGCAGGTGCAGTGAGAGGTTCACCAGACAGAGTGGGGAGCAGCACAGGCAGATCGACGAAGTACACTGCTGAGGGGAGCAGCGGGTGACACAGGTGAGGTCTGCGGCACCATGTGGGTCACCTCCCCAGCCGGGATCAAACTCACACTGCAGCGGCTGCAGCTGGCTTTGCAGAGCTGAGAGGGCCCCTCCTTAAATTCTTTGGTCTGTTATCACATTGTGCCACTCTCTTGAGCTGCCCTGGAATCCCTCACATGTCATATTTGCTTAGGAAAGCCACAGCCTCAGCAAACCCCAGTACCTTGCCAGGACACTTGAAAATGCCTGCCAGCTGTGCTAACTGGCCTCATTTTACCGTTAATCCTTGAGTGAGCCATGAAACTGCCTGGCATTCAGGGCAAAGGTCCCTAAGCCCAGTCACTGTCTGTTCTGGAGGTAAACTTCCCACTTTCTTCTCCCACTTGCACTCAGCTGATCATTTTACTTCCTACTTCTTTGAGAAACTGGAGACACCCAGAAGCAGACTCCATCACCACCTCTTTTGCTCACTGCCTCAGGCCTTCAGAGCACTCTGCATTCCCCTAGAACTCCACCACCACCCCAAATATAGCCCTGCACCCCCTTTTCCTGCCTTAGCAGTACTCACTCAGCCAGATCATTCCCAGCACCGGATCATCAACACATAGATCAGTTCTTTTTCCCACGTCTCTCCCTGGGAAATATGTGATCTTTTGAAATATCAGCCAGACAGTTTCCTCATTCCACTCTACCTTCTGACAATAGCCTCTAGGTCCTCCACCTGCTCTGCAATTACTTTTCTCTCTCCAGATCACACTGGTCTCTTTGCTCTCAAATATACCTGGCCCACTCCTGCTCACTGGCCTTTGCATCAGTTGTTTCCTTCACCCAATATTCACCCACCTGGCTTAGTGCTTCACCTACTTCAGATCTTTGCTCAAGCATTAGCTCCCATTGATGATTGGCAGTCACACCCACCCTCCCTGATCCCCCAATTCTTGCCTTTAGAATGCTTAACCCTACATTCTTAGCATGCTGAACTGCTAACATATCATATATTTTTTTTCATGTATCTATTTTATTATTAGCTTTCCCTCGGCTTATTCTTGCTAGTCCAAGCTTCACAGACAGGAGGTTTATTCTGTTCACTGAGATATCTCAAACAACCTAAAATATACCTGACATGTAGTAGGCATTCAGTATGCACTGAATTAAGTTGAATTAAGAATTAAGCCATGGCAAGAAAATAATACTAATGATGAACAACAGCCATATACCAGAGACATTTTATGGGAGTGAAGTGGGGGATGGGATCGAAAACAGTGGGGGAAGGGAAATGCCCTGGACTATGGTGATGGCACATGGGTGATTTGGTGATGGGAAGCCCACGGGGATTACAACTGAGATGGAAAAATGCACAGAATAATGTAAAAATAAACTATTATATTATGTATTTAAAAAAAAAAAACAGAATTAAGCCATGGGGGCTCCCTGGTGGTGCAAGGGATTCAGTCACAGCACTATGAAGCTGTCTGCAGTCACTGCACTACGAGTTGGATCCTTGCCAGGGAGGTGACCCACATGGCCCGGTAGATCTCAACAGTGTATTTCAGCAGATCTGCCTGCTCTGCTCCTCATTCTGCCTCTTTAGAATCCCCTTAACTTCCACACCTCTGACCTGTACCCTAGTTCTTATGTGCATAAGCACTTGCTGTTATTTATGCACATAAGAACTGGGGTACAGGCCAGAGGTGCAGGGGCAGTAAGAGGAGTCACCAGACAGAGTGGGGAGCAGAACAGGCAGATCAAGGAAGTACACTGCTGAGGGGAGCAGCGGGTGGGTCAGGAGAGGTCTGCAGGTCAGGAGAGGTCTGACGCGCCATGTGGTCACCTCCAGGGCAGGGATCAAACTCGCACTGAAGCAGGTTGCGACTAGCTTGCAGTGCTGCATCCTAACCTAGGGAGGGCCATAAATTCTTTTTAAAAGAAAAGAACAAAAACAGAATCTGAATGGGCAAGTCTTGTATAATTCCTATTTTGTGTATGAAGACATGGGACTGACAGATTTAAAACATGGCACCCATGGTGATAGCACAAGACAGAAGGGGAGCTGGGAACCAGGACCCTGCAGGCTGCTTGCGAAGTGACCAACCATGCAGTGGCCCTACCTAGTCCCTGCCTCAGGGTCTGGAGTAAACATCTGCTGAAATAAACCATTGTAGCCTGTCACAGCATCTTACTGTCGCCCCGAGGGGCACATGCCTGTTTATTCATTTTGATCTCAGATCAGATGCTACTCATTTTGCTTCCTTATTGCAGAAGACAACAGTCCCTAAACCCGTCTATTCCAAACCACGAGGACTGGTTTTGACTCTTCTGTCCACTGGTTCAAAGTGTATTTTTTTGAATGCCAAAGCACTGAGCCTATGTTGACAACTGTTCATTTGAACGCAATCAGTAAACAAAATTCTCCCTTTACACACCAGCAAAGAAAGTATATCCCCATCATTTTGGGAACTAAGTCCATAGATGAAAGATGATCTTTTCTTTAATGGCATCACAACTAATAACCTCGAGTCTTAGCCTCTGTCCTGGGGCCAGGGGGGCTGAAGGGGGGCAAGGGAATAGGCCCAGCGCATCTGCCAGATTCCATGGCCAAAGGTTTGCTCCTTCTGAATAGCCTTGTGCTGGAATTTGGAAGGAATGTGTGTAGTGCTCAATATGAAGCTTGGTTTGGCTTCGGGGACCATTTTAATTAAATTAATTATCTCTAGAAGAAACACTCAGAGCCGTTTAAGCCTAAACAATAGGTACTTGTTCTCATCTCTAATAGGAGTCACATTGCAGGAGTTCCCGTGGTGAGCGAGGACAAAGCCACCAGCAGCTAGGGCCCTCTCCCTGTCTGCCTTTTTTCACTCTCCTCACACAGTGAAGGGCTCTCAGAGCGGGAGGAATGGGGTCTGACCAGCAAGTTCTCGTACCTCAGTGTGGACACTGGCCATCCACCTCGCCTTCCACAGCATCTGCTGCCCAAAGGGCCCTTTGCTACTCCCCTAAGGAAACAGACATCCCTGCATTTTTGTTACAGTCTCCCCTCCACCATTTTGCCTAATTTTGCCTTTCCCCACCCTACAAATCCATGTTGACATTTTTAAAATAATGTACACTCTGTCTCGATGCAGAGAAAGATTTTATCTGGCTCATTTACTCCATTCTATCTGTACTTTAAAAAATTACAAGCGAAGAAGTCAATACTGCCCCTGGACCTCACAGCTATCACGCCCCATGACCTTTTCTCTAGACAAACAAGCTTGCGTGGGCTCCCTTTACTCTCCAAATGTGCTGTTATCATTCATGGTGTGGAGTGTTTCAACTGCTTCTGTACTGCGCTAAACTCACCTCCCAAAGTTTGTCAAAGTAACTTCATCTAAGAGTGTGCAACAGGTCTCATGAAAGGAAGCTACAATCCAGACAAGGGCTGAAAACCCCGGCTTTGACTGCAGTTGTGAGAGGGCAAGCTGGATCTGCAGATGAAGTGGCAGTTACACTTTCTTGAAGTAAAGTGGTAAGTAATAATGACACGCAGTTATTATTTCGGTATGGTCTAATTCATTAACAATGAGCAAATCATAAAGAAGGAAAACAGGTTTATTTTTCCTCCCATCGCTGATGAAGAGTTCTGTTGTAATTCAAAGCTCATGATGAATTGTTAATGTCTGTTCTTTTTTCCCCTAAGTGACTCAGTTCCCAACCTGTTTGACAAAAACTCTTCCACAGCTTTGAACACAGTAAAATTACAAATCTTCTCAACATCATTTGTTTGCATATAATGATTAAGTGGGTAAACCAAGAACAAAGGACAGATTCTTAAAGTTCCTATAACCTGCTTTGGTACCAACTGTAGCTTCTTATAATGCACCCTATAATATCTGCACCCTAACACTGACAAGAAAACTACCCACTTCTACGTGGAAGGAAGCAGAGGCCTGGTGAAATTAAACCACAAAAGTCAAATGTGGTAAAAGATTAGATTGAGATGAACCTGGATTCATCTGTGGCTAATCTCTGAACTACCTATTTCTTAAAGTTAACTATTTGAGGACACAAAATAAATTTCAAATAAGAGGGGGGAAAGGTGAGAAAAATAAAGCATATTAATGACACTCTATGAAGCATTTAAAAGTGGAAAGCAAGTTTTACTGAGCGTTCTTAAATGAGGAAATACATCACACTTAGGTGAATTAAGACTAAGTTGCATTGTCTCACCAGTTGAAAATTCTATAAGTTTTTTTAAACACTTATAGAAGCTGGAGAAAGGGAGGGATTGGTCTGTGGCAGGGAAAGGGAGTATTGCACTCAGGACTATGCTCTAAACTCTACTTTGGAAAAGTACAAAAAGAACAGAAATATCTATGTTGCTTTCTTTCATGTTTTCTCTCATGGGCACTATGTGTGTGGTCTAAAATCACGACCCATACGAGATTTACATATTTTCAAAGTAGACCTGCAGGTCTTTTTCTCATCTCCACATCCATAATACTTATTATCTTTTATCAGCCACATTAGGGAAGCACAATTGTTTATTTAGATCCAGAGTCAACCCAATACTCAAGTGTGGGGGTGGTTTTTATGACAGTGTCTCTATTTTTCTGTTTTTGACCTATATTGGTAATTTGCTGATGGGATTCCTCGCTGATGTTTATCCAGAGGTAACATCTTCTTTCTTCTCATTCTGAAAGGATTTGGAGACTAGTATATTTTCACAATGGTTGGGTTTAGGGGAAAAGAATGGTAAAACTTCCCAAAGGAAGGAAGGAGGACAGAGTCCTGAGAGAAACAAGGCACTTTTGCTGTAGGGTCAAAGTTGTGTGGATAAACCAGTTTTACTTTAAAACGAATGTGATTGAATCATTTATTTATTCAACCAATATTTATTAAGCACATAACATGTGTCTGATAATGTTCTTGGTGCTGGTAATATAGTGCTGGAAATTAGAATAACCAGGCTAGGGCCCCAATTTCATGAGACTAATTTTCTAATGAAGATATACACAGTGACAAAAATATGAATCAGATAGATTCAGACTGTGAAAAAAACGTACTAAAAAAAATGTAGTAAGTTATTGACTGGATCAAAGGGCTTGGGGGTTTGGGTAAAGTCTCACTGATAAAGGGACATTTGTGTTGAGATTTGAGTGAAAAGAAGAGGTGGCCACTCCAGACAGAGGCAGCAGTAAAGAAAGGCCACCAAAAATGACGAAACGTTGCCTTTTTGAGTAACCAGAAAGTCCAGGTAGCCAGAGTGTAGTAGGTGAGACTCAGTGCTGGGTGTCAGGAGGTAGGCAAGGACCAGACTTGTGAGGAGTCAGAGGAAGAGTAAAACACTACTGCAATAAATGCAGGCAAAGGCTGAAGGAAGGTCATGGCAACTGAGACAAAAGTGACAACAATGGGTCTGAAGAGAAATTAACATACTGGTGATGTTATTTCAGAGGTAGAGTTGGGGGAGAACAGGAGATGGAGAGCATTTGACAACTCCTAGGCTGTTGTCCTGAATACCTGAGTGATAAGAGGTGTGCTGAGGAGAGAAGAAAGGTGGTTTCATAGGGAGTTTCTGAACCAAGGCCCCAACCAAGTGCCCTGCTTTCGCCATGTTGGGCGTTCAAGGCTGATTTGTTAATCAAGTAGAGAATCATTATCTAAATTTACAGCTTAGTGGAAAAGTAAGTGCTGGTAATGTAACTTGCAGCAAATGCTGCGTAAGCCAGGGGGTTAGATGAGATTGGGCAGGGAAACAGCACTGTCAGAGAAGCCAGAAAATGGTGTAGGAAGAGGACAAATGGTCAACTGAGGAAATATTTCAAACTAATGCAGAGAAGTGACTAC
This sequence comes from Condylura cristata, assembly GCF_000260355.1. Lineage (NCBI taxonomy): Eukaryota > Metazoa > Chordata > Mammalia > Eulipotyphla > Talpidae > Condylura > Condylura cristata. The sequence goes on along the minus strand of NW_004567113.1, from coordinate 31,006,653 downwards.
CGACATGGCGAAGTTTAGACGTTTGGTCATCTTGACAAGAGCAGGTTCAGGGAAGGGGGTAACCAAAATCTATTTAGAGGTAAGTTGGATTGCAAGGAAGTTTTTGAGCAGCTTTCTTTTTTTCTAGATAACTGGTTTATTATTCAATGATACCAGCCCAGGAATATGTATAAGGGATGCAAGGGGTAAGGCTGAGGGATGGGCTTGGAGCTTCCTCACGCTCTCCCAATGTAACAGAATAATCATTTCTTTTGCTAATAACTTTGTCCCACCTGCTTACTGTTTACAGATTCCTCCATTTCGTGTAAGCCCTTACTGTGTATACATGGGACGATGCCATCCCACTCAAAAATCACTTTAATAAAGTCAACTAACTCTTTCACTTTGTGAATTTTGTTCTTTAAAATAGTAATGAGGGAGGGCTTTCCCTAAGGTTAAAGCTCAGCACTATGAAGCTAGCCACAGCCACTGCATCACAAGTTCTATCCAGCATGAGGAAGGTGACCTACATAGTATGGCAGACCTGTTCTGTTCCCCCCGCTGCTCCCCTCAGCAGTGTACTTCATCAATCTGCCCATTCTGCTCTCCACTCTGTCTCTGGTGAATCCTCTCACGATCCCTGGCCTGTACCTGTTCTGTATGCATAAAAAGGTAAATCTTAAAAAAAAAAAAAAAAAAAAAAAGTAATGAGGGTCTCCCTGGTAGCACAAGTGGTGAAGTCTCAGCACTATGAAGCTATTTGCAGGCACTGTGGCAAAAGTTCGATCCCCAGCCACAGAGGTGACCCATGTGGTGTAGCAGACTTTCCTGTCTCACCCTTAGCAACTCTCAGCAGTGTATTTCAGTCAACCCACCTGTTCTGATCCCCACTGTCTCTGGTGAATCCTCTCACCCCCCACACCACTGGCCTATACCACAGCTCTTGTATGCATAAATATTTCTTTAAAAATAATAAGATAGTAGTGAATGGAAAATGCAATCAGTCAGCACTGATCGTATGTTTTTCTCTAATCCCATTCAGATATGAGATACATGCGTGGGGGATTTAAAAAAGCTGAGACCCCTGAGTGACAATGACAGAAGTAGAATAGATGGAGGAGCTGATGTAATTACAAAGCAGCAGTTGCTAATGATGGGCTTTGGCAGATTGCGTCCTCAATGCAATACAAGATGAATGTTTATTAAATGTTTGATGAATGGCACAGATTTGGAATGGAGTTTGATTACTTCCTAGAAGGAGAAATTACTTAACTTCAGTGGGACGCTTTCGTCCCCGGATTTCACTGCAGCTTTGACATAGTGCCAAACAGTACAAAGGTGTTGGCCAGTAAGGCTGGGACACACTGCTGTATTAAATTCAAAAATAGGCCAAACATGTTCACTATTCTAGGGTCAGAAAACTGGCTTCAATATTATGCTCTTAGGAAACTTTTTTTTTTTTAAAGATTTATTTATTTATTCATACAGAACTGGGGTACAGACCAGAGATGCGGAGGTTGAAAGGATTCTCCAGAGACAGAGCGGGGAGCAGAAGAGGCAGATCCACAAAGTACACTGCTGAGGGGAGCAGCGGGCGGGTCGGGAGAGGTCTGCCACGCCATGTGGTCTCCTCCAGGGCAGGAGGGGATCGAACTCATGCGGAAGTGGCTTAAGTTTCTTAGTGCTGTGCTTTAACCCGCTGTGCCACCAGGGAGGGCCCAGGAAACATTTTTTTTTTTTTAAAGCTTTAACTTTTTGCCAGGTATTGCTATGAGCTAATGTTAGGAGAAAAAGAAAAGCAGTCTCTGGCAGCCAGGAGCTGGCTTGCTACTTATCAGTGAGGTCTTAGTGTTCTCCTTTTGAACATAAACTTCATCTCACGAGATCACTGTAATCAGGCAAGGTCATTCTATGACCCTGACAAAATGAGATAGGCAAGAGCCCTCTTCATAATTATGCTTAAGGACGGATGAAAGCAAAGGCAGGGTGCAAAGTACAAAATACCCACTTATCCCCCTCTCCCACCTAACACTAGGGACTGCAGCTTCTTTACCAAGGCCATCATTACTTTTATTTTCCTACTTTCTAAGCAAGCTCCTCTGATACCCAATCATAAAATTATGCTATTCCTGGGAGAATCTAGTTTCAGAGCAAACGTGTTTCCTTGAGCTCTTATAAATCAAATAGAAGCCCAAACCCTCTAAGGTTTTTCACTGTCCTCTCGTTGAATCATACTCGATTACCCCCTATTGTATGTGTTCTAGTTTCAACAAGCAATAAACCTAATTTTGCTCAACTCCCTGTGTTCCTGCTGGTCTTCTTTGGGGGTGGGGTTGCCAGTAGAACATATGCATTGTTATTTAATTCTTGCAGCCATTTCTTTAAACAGGTGCTATTATTAATTTACTTTATAATAAGGAAATAGAAGTTTGGAGACATTAAGTAACATTTCCAAGACCACACAGCCAGAAAGTGGCAGAGCTAGAATTAAGTTGAGGCATCTCTGGTGGCACAGAGGTTAAAGTCAGCACTATCAAGCAATAGCCAGCCACCGTGACATTAAGTCATGAGTTGGCATGAGTCATGAATTCGACACCACCACCCACCCTCCCAAGCAGGCCAGGGAACTGGCCCACCTGGCACAGCAGACCTCTCCTGTCTCGCCCACTGCTCCCCTAAGCAGTGTATTTCAGTCAATCTGCTTGTTCTGTTCACTCCCCACCCACACCCCCTCAACTCTGACCCAGTTCTTGTATGTATATATAAATAAGTCTTAAAAACAACAACAACAAAAAAAACTAAGCTGGATTCCTTTTTGAGGAAGGTGGATAACTAGTTAATGATCTATTTTTCAGCAACTAATAATAAAATTGGTGTCAAAGAAAATGCATGCTTAAACTGGCATTAAAATAATAGTTTAAAAATTTTTAGAAAGTTATATTCAAAAGGCAATTTTGTGAGTAAATACATTTACTTGTTAATAGTTACTTAATAGTTAATAGTCACTTCTATCTTGTCTGAACTATATTTACATTTCCTTTGTTTCTATAGGATTTGTTTTAAAAGTTTAACTATTATACCTAGCAGTTTCACAAAATTCAAAGCCTTAAACTCTGTTGCCAAAGCAAAATAATTTTTCCAAACAAACATCAAAATAAAATTCAAATTCTGAAGTAGAAATGTCATTTCAAGAAGGGTTACAAGTGATTTTTTTTTTAAAGACTTATTTATTTTGTGCATACAGAACTGAGGTACAGGCCAGAGGCTCAGGGGTGGCGAGAGGCTTCACCAGAGACAGAGTGGGGAGCAGAACAGGCAGATCAACGAAGTACACTGCTGAGGGGAGCAGCAGGTGGATCAGGAGAGGTCTGCCACGCCGTGTGGTCACCTCCAGGGCAGGCTGGAATAGAACTCATGCGCTAGTGGCTTTAGCTTCTTAGTGCTGTGCTTTAACCCACTGCGCCACCAGGGAGGGCCAAGTGACTTTCTTTTTCTGGCAACAATTTGAATTACTTAAAAACAAAATTTGTTTTTTTCTTTTTTTCATCCTGTTTTAAACTACTACCCTGATTTTAAATATTACTAAAAAGTATATACATAAGACAAATTTTAACATAGTATTGAAGGACTTAGATGTCAATATTGGCAGCTCCTGGATTTCATCTTCCTATTTAATTATTCACCAGTTTATTTTGGATGATTTCATGAATTTGTGAGCCTGATACAAATTCACTCCAAGAATGCAATTTTGATGAGTAAGCCAAAGTTTTAACACGGACAGACTGAAAGGTACTTTCATGGAAAAACAATACAATAACCAAGAAATTGTTCATGTTAAAGCATTCATGTTTGCAAATGTGGCATTCAAGAATCACAGCACATTGGAACCATAGTTCTAGGACATCAGACTGTTGAGAAAGAACACAGTGTAAGAAAAATAACCATCAAGAGCTCAGTAATCGTGTAACATTAAAAGACTATATTCTTTAGTGATTGCTTTTTCAAGAAGAAAACTCCAAAACTATATAAATTTCTGAGTTCATGGCATTCAAAAAAAGAAAAGGCACATTCATCAAAGTATTTTAAAAGCTCTGACTTTTAAAAATATATTTTACAGTTTGATAAAAGAAAGTCTGAAGCTGGTTTTTTTAGCTGCTAAATTTTCAAATTGTATGAGTTCTAAAATGAAAGATTCTGGTGAAGAGTCTTTCAGCCAGTAATAAGAATTTTAGGTATTACAATTTTCTGCAATTGGATAGAAAATATCTTCTTTAATCAGCTATACTGTCTTTACTGATGTCAAGAGCTCAAAGTAGGGCGCTCCCTATCATTTCTCAAATACCTTTTTGTCAGTTACACTCAACTGGCAGCTTGCTAGGCAGTTTCCCTATGCACACAATTCTTGGTTCCAACATTTCAATTCATTACATTAGTCAGACACTGTTTCTTCTACAATCTTTTCAAATTCTTTCAGAGCTCACAGAACTTCCCACAGTGTAACAATATTTAAAGAATGGCAAACTGAAGTTGAATACTTCTATGGTGAGTCTTAATTATCAACTACAACATTTTTAAGCTATTGTCACTCACTACAAAGACAGTTGATTTCTATCCATGAGGATGCAACATTGATTAGCAAGGCTGTGGAGGACTGGTTTACCACATAGCTGAGTAATGATACCCAGTTTCTTATACTGCTCCCAAAGTATTTGCTACTTAACAATCCAGGCAGTTCGTGTGCAGAGATCTACAGATAATGTAAAACAAGGTTCACTGAAATTACTGTTCCTGTACATTACAGCTAGCTCACCCTTTGAAATGAAAAAGGGAAATTAATGGTAAGGGAAAGGATATAGTTAGGATTACATTTTTCACTGTTCGCTTGGAAATTGCAATGAGAACACACACACACAAATCAGTATTTGTAGACCTGCCTTTGTAATTTAAAATGTTAATGAAATGTAAATTTTTTCAGTACAAAATTCATGAATGTTCATCTCTAGTCTGCATTGTATCCAACCTTGCAGTTCTTTATTAGTACCCAAAGTCCCTCCTTGTTCACGTCCCTCCCATCTCATCCATTACCAAAGAAAATACATTTGACAATTACAATCAGAATGGTGGCAGTAAAACATGAAATAATTTTAATTTAGAAAACAACACACCCCTTGCATTTTTTAGTAGTGAAATCAAGTTTTGGGTTCCAAGCTATTCATTATAAAGAGAATGTGCTTAATCTAATGTGAAGTTGGCTACCCAGCAGTCTAGTCAGGCTGTACAGTGTTTAACTCGGGTCTGGTAGGCTGCCAGCCATTCTAAATGTTTTCACACGGAATAGCAATAAATAATTAAATATCTAAGTCACAGTTCTCAGATTGGACAGTAGAGCAAAGATATCATCATTTATAGTCCAACATTTTGGTCTAATAATTTGCCTCTAGGTGTTCTAGGTGATACTCTTTTCAGTTACAGAGGATCAATACTGATAATGCCTTCTGGATTTTAAATGATCACTTTTAGGAAGTTTTAAAATAAGTTTGCAAAAAGGAAGGTTCTATTTACAGTACTTTGCAGTAAAATTCACACACAGATGTCAAATGCCTGGGGTTTAGACCTGAGTTTTTGTAAGTAACAGATTCCACTAGCCATTATAAGATTAGAATGGAAAGGAAGATGTCACAGTTGGGAAATTTTTTCAAAATATAAAATGTCCTCTCTCCCTCTCTTCTCAACCCCAGTGAGAGACAGGGGTGGGTGAGGTACAGCCATGAATAATTGAAAAAAACAAAAAAAACTCATTTGATTCTTATATACCCATTGAACACCTCCTAGATTTCTTCCAGCTCTGAGAGTCCATCTTGAAGTAGTGAATGTAGGCTGTGGCTAAAAAGCAAGACCCAACAATGGGAGAATTGGGGGGAAATGTGCTTCCTCCCCCCACACACAATTTCTTCAGTTTTCTTTTCTTTCTCTTTTAGCATAGCCTAATTATCAATTATTTCAATTGTATTTGAAAACATGTCATGCATTTATAGCTGACTTAACTCATCTTTGCTCTAAACAGTGTATTTAAAATATTGGTCAATCAGGACAGAGTCATTGATTTCAAACACTTGCATTCTTTTACAAAATTACTACCCTGCAGGTAAGGTATGTTACGAAGACTATAAAGTGTTAGTTTTCAGAGTTCATAAATGTTAGACTATTTGCCAAGTATTTGATATCTTTGGAACATACTTCGATGAGGGTTTTTTGTTAAATGTTTTAAGTTCATAAACAGGTTTGCCTATCTCTTGAGATAAGGCTTTCCTAGTATAAGAATATAAAAATTTAAAGTAACCTAAAGGTCAGTTTCAATAGATGAATACAACTTGAATAAAAAGCAATTTTGGTGTGTATTTTTTTCACTACGTTTCATCTGTAACTAATTCTTAGTTGATTTTTTGCATAGAATTCCTCCTTTCTGGAAGAATGGTATTATTAACACAGAAACCATTGACAAATGAAGTCTAGAAAAACCAGGTTAAAAATATATTATTTTTTCAATTTTAGCCTTCCATTTGTAATTTTCAAGTTTTAAAAAATATTACAGAAAACCTGTAAGTACAAGGAAATTAAAGTTTAGGATATAAAAACTGGCATCACATTCAGTTTGCAAATTGAGATTTATCAATGAAGCACAGTAGCTGACAAGCGTCTTTTCAAAAATCAATTCTAATGAAAAGATAGGAAAAATATAAGACTTAAGAACTTCTTTCTCAGATGTTTTGACAGTCATATTTCCCATCAGTATTAGAATACCTCTACAATTTATCCTTCTTGCTGACACATTATTAAAGAACTGACAATTGAGATTTTTTTGCTGAATAGTTGCTAAATTTTGATAATAAATTAGTAATTTTTCTGACAGTCACTTTTCATCCTCTAATGAGGCAAATTTTTTCCTTTTAATGAGGGTTTTTTCCCTTTTGCCTCCCTTGGTGATCAATTTTCATTTCCTCGGACTTAGATAGCAATTTTCCTTTTGTACGTTATTTTTGACATTTCTAACGTAAAATGTCCAAAATTCCTTAAGCTTCATCAGTATAATATTCGTGTTTTTATTATGAAACAAGAGGATGTTAATAGCAGGCTGTTTAAACAACATAAAACCCAAGGGGGCAGGAGTATGCACCAGAGGTGTTCTTTAGCACCTTTGCATGGCAACCTCAGCAAACAATTCTACTGGTCTAGGACCTATCTATCTGGAGTCTCCTTCCACTATCTGGGAAGAGAATCAAAAGAACTTCATCCATAGGACTCCCTTTGAATCACAATTTAAGGTTATAAGTTATAGAAATTACAGTCTCAGTCATGCTCTAGGAGAGAGGAATTTAAAAAGATTTAAGGGGTGGGATAAAACCAATCCTTTATCACCTTATGAAGTTTTTCTGTTTTTTTTTTTTTTAAATGGCCCTATGTTATATTAGGGAACAGGGTAATCCATGGTGTGCCAGCCTGGGCTCCAAAAAGTGGGTGGTCTTTGCCGAGGGCGGTGCTCACTCACTCTACCTCTGGCCACAGCCAGTTCCTGCAGCTGGACCAAGGCGGCCCACAGACTACACTGGGCACATTTCTTCATTTCTCACTTGAGTGCCCTTCTTTAGTTCCCTTTCAACTGCCCACTTTATATCGGCTTCATTACACCACAGCTCCATTTGTAATGTAAATTGGGAAACTCGGGGAAGTTTTTCTTTTGGCCTTGTCTACGGAAGAATACGGAGAGGTATTCAAAACGTATTAACACAAATCAATGGCACCAATAAAAGCAAAATCTCCTTAGCAACATAATCTTGATTGCAAAAGGAGAACTGAGAGCATTTAGCAGAACAGTGGCCCACATGGAATACGCATTTGTCTGGAAGAATCCAGCACAAAGCCTAAAAGAGAGATTTTGAAAAAATCCAAAATTAACTCACAGGGAACAGTTACTCTTTTTTTCAAAAGTACACAATTGGCTACATTAAATCTATCGTGTGCTTTTGGCTCAGCAACATTGTATCACACCGCTTTGCAAAGTGAAATTACAACACCCTGCATGCTTCACATGAGTTACAGGGTGTTTTTTGTTTGTTTTGTTTTTTAAGGGCTTTTTTCTCTTCGTTGATTTCTTTAGTAAAGCAAACAAAAGTCTCCAGAAATATTCATCTTACACACAATGCAAAGAAAATTGAATAGCTATCTAACAATATCTAAGACTATAGGTACAAAAGGTTAGACTATCCTTTAGATTTTGTAGTGGATTCTGAGATAGTAACCACTACAAACAGTAATGGCATTTTTGCTTATTTCTCCATTTGTGAAAAAGAAAACTTGACACACATCTGAGAACTCACACTTTTGTCAGGATGAAAAAAGAAAAAAATGCAGAACATAGGCATCAATTCTTTCAAAACTAAAATATTCAAGAAAACAACCTACATATAAATTTCCCTTCTTTGACGTTTCAATTAGAATCAGTTATTCTTTTTTTTGGGAATTTGAACTAAAACAATCCAAGTAATGGAAGTAAAGCATCTTTAATAAGTAGCAACAAAGAGGTGTTTTTAGTAAACTGAGTCACTTAAAATTTTTTCTTAGAAAATTTTCCCACAGATATACAGAACTATTTTCAAAGTTTTGCACTAGTGTTTGGGTCAACTGGTATTTATGAGTAACGATTAACACTGTATCTTCCTCAACATCAACCCCAAAGCTAACCCTAAATAAGACTGAGAGCTCTATTCAAAAACCTATTGGCTCTGAAACTTTAGGGACAACTTTACATATAAAAATATGTAAGTTTTATTTTTTTCCCATTTCTTTTAACAACTATATTGTAAGTTCATGAATACAATTAAGTTTATTGCAGTTCCTAAATTCATCCTTATAGTCAATTATGTTATTCCCAGATATTTGTGCAGGCTGTGTTTACATGAGAAATGTGTTTGTGTTTATGTGTGTATTCATTCATGGTTAATTCAACAAATATTAGACTTGGTCAATTTTCTTGAAAGTGTTTTGAACTCCAAGTTCCAGACTACCTTTTTCAATTTTACCCAACTTGACTTAAAACTTTTATTCAATACATTAGAATCTTTAAAGACCAAAGAATTAGTCCATATTTAGTTGTGACCATGGAATTATGTGTTAACCGTCATGTGTTAAAACACACTCACTTAGAAACAGTAAAAATTTAACTAGCCAAAGCAAGCAAGCAAAAAAAAAAAAAAAAAAGTCCATTTATTTACTAGAAAAAGTCCCATCAATAAAGAGTTCAAGACTAAATATGCTGCTACCAGTATGGCACAGAACCAACTCACTTTTAACTGTAACCCTTTTATGTATTTCTTCACAACTATAAAGTGCACACAATTTTATCTAGCCAAAAATAAATCTCTTTTTAACAAAAATGAACTTTTCTGGGGGTCTCCCTGGTGGTTAAAATCTCAGCACTATCAAGCAGCCACTGTGACCTAAGTTCCATCCCCAACTGGGGAGCTGACCCACATGGCTCAGCCGACCTCTCACGTCTCCCCCACTGCTCCCCTCAGCAGTGGATTTCAGTCAATCCATTTATTCTGGTCCCCACTTCTCTCACCCCTTGCACCTCTACCCTATATGCCCCATTCTTCTATGCAAAATAACGCTCTTACAATAAAGGAATAATTCTCTCAAAATAATGGACTATGTCTGCCTGGCAATGGTTTGTTTAATAATTAAAAAATATATGTAACATTACTTTTATAATTCAACTTTTACCAGAATTATTTTCATTTTGTTAAATGCTATTAAACTTACCTGAATAAATAAATTTAGTTAAAAAGGGAAATAAGGACTCTGAACCTGAATCCACAGTTGCTCACCCATTAGAAATTTCTGATGACTTAATTTGCTTGAAATTAAGCAAATTCCATGATCATTAAGTATATAGGAACAAATCCCTAAACTCTTTTATTATATTTAATTGCTTAATTGTCACACAAGTTATAAAAGATAGAGTATTTTATTCAAGGTGGCCTTCCACTATCTTCTCCAAGAAGAAAACTATGACAGTATTTTTCTTTTTTAAAAAAAAGTATTTCTATTGTAATACATAAAGAATGTATAAAAGGAAGCAGAAAGCTGCAGATAATTCCTGGCCATTGCATCACTTTGCCCTTGTAAAACAAAGTACAGGATAACAATGCAGTTACTTCTCTCAGCCAGTCATTGCGGCATATTGCTTTCCAATCATGTCTCCTTTGCGCCCACGGCCAGTTTCACAATGCCTGACTATTCTAAGAGGACAAACGTGATTAACTCCAACAAATGTGACAAGAAACAGAGACTTCAGAAAAGGCTTAGAACAAATTCCTGTTTATGAAGACATCGTGTCCATGCAATGAGATTGCTATGATTGCCTACTTAAATAAGTTGCTACTAGAAAAGGAGGAAAAGGAGGCCTTTTATTTAGTACAAAGGTTTCTGAGCAAATAGGATACCTTTTTCTCTAAAATATTTTAAATCTATACAGTATTTATGTCAGGAAAGATTTGGAACCAGTTTTACTAAATTAAGAACCAGAAGAAAAGGGAAAAATCTATAGTTCAAGAGTACACTGTGATCCAGTTAGGAGTAGACAAATCACTGATCCATTACTTGTCTAACTTGAAACTTGAAAATTATTTTATTATGCTCCTTTAAAAAAAAAAAAAAACAGAAAGGATTGCTATCTTATCTGTCAAATTAAGAATGCCTGGTTAGGTTAGTTTATTGAACTGTTTCTTTCACAGAGCTAGGAAAGTACTATCCTACTTTTCATAAAGGAAAAAAAAAGTAATCAACTCTCAAATTCAGAGCACCATGTTTATAAAATAGAGGAAATATTAAAAAGGAAAAAAGGCATGATTTTGCTTATATACTTGAAATGTAGCTAAATTTTAAAGATCTTATTAGAAAACTTCCTCAAGAATGACATTTGCCTGATTTTTAAATACACAAAGTTGTACTGCAACTGCATATAGGAAATACTCTCTTTAAATGTGAAATGTGACAATAACTCTGCTGACATGGTAAGTAAAAAAAAAACTACTCAATCATTTCTATTAAACATGTATCTACTTACTTATATATAGTACTTGATAAATAACAGCAAGATAAAGGATTAAAAACATGAGGTAGTCATAGTATCTTTCTTTTGTGGAAATAAAGATAAAAGCAAAGAGGCCAAGTAACAATGATTTTGGAGAACATCAGAAATAAATTCAAAATTCATTCAGAATTAGCAGTCTGGCTGTTTTCAGTAATTTCTATTAAGGCTACAGATAACCTTTGTTGGTTTAACTTGCCAACAAGTTGGGTTGGGGGGGGGGTTTATTGCTCCCTATTACACAAACAAGTATCCTGAATTATGACTAATAATATAAACAGTATTTAGACTTCTCATAAATTACTATCTAAAAATCTTTGTAAAAATACCGAGCAAGATGCTTTATTTACAATTGGAAAAACATGGAAGCAGCCCAAATGCCCAAAAGTAGATGACTGGATAAAAAAGATGTGGTACATATATACAATGGAATATTACTCAGCAACCAAAAAAGAGAAACACGTGTCTTCTGCAGCAACTTGGATGGAGCTGGAAAAGATCATGCTTAGTGAGATAAGCCAGAAAGAGAAAGAAAAATACCGGATGGCTTCACTCATAGCAGGAGTATAATGGACCAGGTGGAAAATAACAAAAATAATGAACCACCATATACCAGAGACATTTTGTGGGGGTGGAGTGGGGAATGGGATCAAAAACGGGGTGGAGGGAGAGAAATGCACGGGATTATGGTGATGGCACATGGGTGACTTGGTGATGGGAAACCCGCGGGGATTACAATTGAGATGGAAAAAAAATGTACAAAATGATGTAAAAATAAACTTTTGTAATTAAAAAAAAAAAATACCGAGCAAGATAAATAACTCAAGATTTAAAGACAAATCCTTAAATCTCAACTTACATAAAAGGTATGTTCCTGAAAACAATATAAAAATTGTTCTTTTATCCATGGAAAATGAAGTTACTTTATTTCCTTTTGAGAAGGGTATTACAACACAAATTATGATGGGATAATTAATAGTTGGATGTAGGACTGGCCTTGAGTCTATTCTTTCTACCGTAATACTACAGATAAGTCAACTTTCTTCAGAAATAAGTGGTTTGAGAAGCCTCACACATAAACCATCCTGTTCTTCCCTCCCTAGGAGGTCTGGACTGATAGGGTCTGTTTAAATGGAAAATACCAATCACACCACTGAATCAGCTGGAAATTGAGGTTAAGAAACTACCTAAAATGAAAGTATCACTTTGCAGAATCAAGTGTCCGCCATTCAATCACTTTGGTTGATCTAAACACCTAGCTAAGGATACATAACAATTAACACTTTGTGGGAGCTTTGAGAAGACAGAAAGGCAATTTTGAACTATGTCCATGCCTTGGTGAAGACTCTGGACATCATGTGGGGAGCAGCAAAAGGACCCATAGTGATTGAATAGAAGTCAAAGAAAGGAAGGTTCTGGATTAAGTGCCAAAATGGAGTCAGACAGTTTTAAAAACATTGTACTTCTGATCTAGTACTACTGAACAATGAAACATTAGGCATGCAGCTAAAGGTTATACTTGTGAAGTAGAATACCATAAATGTTAAAACAATCTATGCATAGTATGTTATATACCACTAGTGATTTGAATTCATGCAACTGTGGGCCCAACTATACATGTTAGCATATAATCATTCTGTGTGTACTAATATAAAAAAAGCAATCAGCAGCTCCTATAAAAAATGATTCAATTAAAAAACTAGTTTTATAGTAAAAAAAGGAAATCATAGCTTACTATTATTTAAGGTATGAGCATTTCTTGATTTTAGTCATTATAAGAGACTTAACAAAGCATCTAATTATCACTTACAAGAGGTAAAGTGACCTCTTGTGAGGGACCTCTTGTGAGGGAGAAGCAGTATCTATGATAGAAGCTAAATGTGTTGCTTTAGTAATACTAAAGTCATTTGAAGTATATATTTTAACCCAGAAAGTCAGATATTAAAATATTAATAAAGAAAAGAAAAATAAATAATAGGGTTTGCAAAGTATATTCTTTTCATAAAGAATGTTTCTACACAGGAATGGTGAACTGCTTGTAAAATGCCAGTAATGTACAAAGAAAGATCTAAGTTATTCACTCAGCATGTAAAAATCTACATATGATTTTCTGCCAATAATACTTTTTGGGCCCATTTTTAAAATTTGGTTTATGTCTCACAAATTTTACATCAGAAAACAAGAGCTGAAGAACAATTATCATTTTTAAATATTTCCTTCAGGCTACTTTCACAGAAAATAAACATTGCCAACATTTCTATTTCCATCAACATGTGCACTTATAAATTCATGACTTGAGAAAGGATGAAAGAGGGGATTCATAGTAGGGGCTAATGAGGAACTCTAACCTCTGAAGGCATAATTGGCTTATAATAATGCCACATGTTAAAGTATTCATGATTCTCTTCTCTGTATACAAAAATGAATGCATATTTTTAGGGAATCTAAGTAACTGACACACCTCTCAGTAAAATTGGAAAAACTTTTAAAAGCCCTTTAACTATCAACTATGCAAATTATCTTAGTTAAAACATTCTGATGGAAATACAGCATAATTTTTAATTTATAGAAGGCTAAAAATAGAAAAAATATATAGCTAAATAGGTACAGTTCTTCCTATAAAGTTGATCAATATAGTGTCCTACAAATTTGAAAATTTTAGATATGGAACACTGTTGCATAGTCTACAGAGATATATTTTCTGCTTTTTCTAAATTCTAAGGCCAATACAGCATTCCCCATACAATAATTCCCACACTGAAACCACAGAGGAGCACTGAAGTTTGTGAAAAGCATTACCTTTTAATCATGCTATTTTATGGTGGTAAGTTGCACCCTAGATACAGGGAAGATAGTGAGAAGCATGTGAATTCTTTGTACTTTCAGTTTTTTCAGGGAAAAGTGTTTTGCAAACACAAGTTCTTATGGGCTTTAGGGGGACAATGAAAAACAATTCTCAGACCCCCCCCCCCCAAAAAAAAAGAAAGAAAAAAACCAAACTCTGGTTTTTAAGATAGTTCCTACTTTTCAATAGAGGATATCAGATACTGGCATTCAACTATTCAAATTTATGTAAGAATTACAGTACTTGAAAAGAAGTACAAAAGAATTTCTTTTTTAAAACACAGGTATATAAGTTAATGAAGCTGGTATTTAAAAGATTTAATACAAGGGAAAAAAGGTGTTTTATAGTGGTACCAATTCTTAATACAAATTATTAAGCACAGATTATATAATTTTCAAAAGTTAATTCACATTATTGCTCGATACCACAGTTGTATGGAACAAGCTCTTGACAGACATTGAAATTTGTACTTCTTGTTTATAAAAACAGAAATTTACACAGTGGGCCATTCAAAAATTTAGAAAGTCTTAAACTGCATGGAGATACGTACAACCAAAAGGAGGAAGGATATTTCCACGCTGAGCTGATTTATTTATATGTCACATTTCCAACCAAGAAAAGTATATATAACTGGCTGGAAGCAAAAGTGGATAAAAAAGTACTAAATATGCTCTCCACTTTTTAATTATAAATTTCTAAATATCAATGGACTAATACACACCATTACCCTTCACTCTAGAACTTTTGCTTTCTTTCAAAAACTTTTCAGAAACATATCCATTCTATAATAGTATTAGATTGGGAGAAATACTTAGAATTTTTTAAAGGAATGATTTTCATACTACTGTATATAAGATTTGATAAACAATAAAAAATAACCCAAGTAAGGCCATCATTAATATCATCTTGATCAAAAATATACAGATAGTGATGCTACTATATTTTGTGAACCTGAGTTCTAGTTACCATTAGATGCATGCATACTATTCGTTGTTTTGCCTATTCTAAGAAAAATAATTTAATCCTGCCCTATTACCTTTGAAGACAGTAATACTCGTAAAACTTTTTGATAGGTCTTTCTAATGTTACAGATATTCTGCTGTAAACAGAGCATTAAGAAATGTATGAGAAAGGATATGTTACGTTCCAAAAAGCTATTAAAGAAATCTTACTATTTTAAAGTAATAACTAAGTTAAATTTAAAAAGAAAAATAATACAAAGTGTGTGCTTGCTAGAATAGGGAAGTAGAGGCTTATAAAGGTGTTTTTCTGTGTTAAAGAATTAATAAATAAAGGACTGTGTGTTCCTTGGTGATAAAATAAAAAAGGCTGGCCACTTTTTATGCTAAGTTCAAATGTATTTTTTTTTTATAATACAAAAAGTACTCCTTGAAAATCAGAATACATAACAGAAATGACCACAATAACTTAAGTACTAAACATCTGTATGAAATAACTGCTGCAAAGTTTGACGAAAATGCACACTTAGAACATGCGGTTATTTAAAAAAAAAAAAAAAACAGGGGAAAAAAAAAAAACCACACAAGTCTGTAGAACCAATGTTATGTCACCACCAGGAGAGCACCAAGCAAGGCACCATTGGAAAGACAACATACTTGGAAAGTCTCTATAAATAAAGTAAATGCTAATCTGGTCGAAAAATCGGTGTCTTTGGTAAAAATTCTATAAGGATGACCTGTAGGAGGAAGAAAAAAAAAGGTTTTAAAAAAATTTCAATAGATTCTTATCTTAACAAAACTTCAGTTATATTCCAACATTTACAACAATTTGGTAGTGCCTTTGACATATCTAAGAAAAATGCACGTGAGTGAAAGAGAAAAGGAGTTTAGCTAGCATTTACTAAGAATTAACCCCATGCCAGGTACTTCGTAACAGATATCCATTTCATTTCAACAATTTTTCTTTAAGGTAAATATCAGCATCCTAATTTTATAAATGAGGAAACTGATGATATGAGAAGTTTAACATCATAGACTGTGGAGTTGGTATCTGAAGAAAGACAGTCTTAACTCCAAAGCACTTTCTACAGCACTATGAGGTTGCAGCTGACCTGATTTTTATTTCCTCAGGCTTCCTTCCTTTTATCTAACCCAATTTCATGGGTCTTTATGTTCTAGATTTGCTCTCATTTTACTGAATCAGAAAGATATGTGCTCTTTAGATAAATGGTATTGGTCCTTTTTCTTAATTTTTTTAAGTCCTTTTCTTCTTAGGCTAGCAAAATTCAAGTTAAAAATTTATTCCAAAGGGCTTTTAAATAGTGAACTAAAAGGAGATCAACAAAAACAAAAGTGACACAGAAATACAAAAGTTGACCAAAATTCATTTTCATTCCCAATTTGAGCTATCTTTAATTATAATCCATTCTTTCCCTTGATCCAACTCTAGATGGAACTGATGCTGAATAAAAAATTATTTGAATAGGTTTCCAAATCTGGTGAACCACTCATTCTTTGTAGAAACTGTGCCTTAATAAAATCTCCAGGTGTGAACACTCTTCTGTTTCTCTAACTTTCACTTTCACTCTTCAGTTCTCCTGGCTTTTAATCTGCCTTGCAATAAAGGTACTTTTACACCTAGCTCTGAGACTTTCCTCTCCTTATTTAATTATCATGAATTGAATAGATAGGTCCACTTTTGCCAATCTGCTGCCTTGCTATTTACCTATAAACTATTCACAGCTTTCTACCTGGTTTCTTTGAATTATACTTGCATTTTCAGTATCTTCATCTATAAAATAAAAGGAACTGAACTAGATAGCAGGATTCTTTGCAGCTCTAAAATATGATTAAATGTTTAAACTACTTATGAATGAATAATCAGTAAATTCTTCTTTATTTCAAACAAATCCCCACTTAAGCAGTCCTTACAATTTTGATGCTTAGGTGTAACTATTACATTTTATACTACATAATACATAATGCAAAATTAAGGTTTCCTTGACTATATCTGAATAATTATGTTTTTATAAGTATACCCTACACACGCTATTTTCTACAGAAGACATACAACAACATAGAAAGTGGCCTCTAGTCTCACTTCTTGGAAATCAAACTGTTAGACCATAATTGAATAAAATTTAGTATTAAGTTGGTAGTTTTTGCAGATTGTCTGATATTCAAAATATAATCAAGAAAATATTTTTCTTTAACAAATGAAGCTTTTGTAAGTTCATAAAAGTTCAATTCATCAGCTAACATAGCATTCCCTTTTTCCTGCATTATTTGTTATCCTAGTTTTTGTATAAATTTTTAGGAAGTTTTTGAAATTATGTTTTCCCTCATTCAACTATCACAAATATATACACTCTGAAAAAAAAAGAAAAAATACTTTTGG
>NW_004567113.1:30921646-30989223 GCF_000260355.1 Condylura cristata | reverse complement strand
TTTTTAATCACACTCCAGGAAATCTTTTATGATGGCTAGAAAAATAACAGCTCCAGTAAAAGTGTTTATTATTTAATATTACATGATAAACTAAACTTTTTACAAAGTACCTAGCTGATGTTCTGAAAGGCTAGTAAATTATTTTATTTTTAGCAAATAAAAGAATGTCATAAAAATAAACATGGAATATAATAAGTTTATGAATGAATGATATTCACATGGTTCTACCTGAAACAACACTGGCAGTAACTTCTAAATTTTCCTTACCAAAGTAAATTTAGAAATGTACAAAAAAAATTTCATGTTGCAGTGATTTTATAAATACAGCAAATACTTTTTCAAAAAATATTTTAAGTCTCCTACATATTCATCCCTCCTCCAAAAGTAAACTTTGTCATCTATGGTGAAAATACAAGACTAGCATTTTCATAGGTCAACCTAAAAACAAGTTATTTTAATATGCTTTTTTATTATAAAGAAGTATCAAGTGTCTTTCTCATCATCATAAATTAACATGTTTGAAGATATAATAGATAATGATAAAATCTACATTATTTGGTTCACTGAATAGAGCTATTCTCTGGGGGAAAAAAAGACATTTTTAAAATGTCTTTTATGTTCAAGGCTAGAAATGGGATTTGACTGTATGATAATGAAAGGGAATGTTACAGAGAAAAATGATTTTATGATAATTTCCAACTATTTAAGCACTGTTTTAATCAATCTTTTATACACACACACATATACTATCTATGATGGCTATATTGTTTAAAAGAATAGAAAAAAATCATCAGAAATGATATGTCATGTACTTCACAAAGGCTATGACTTTAGTTTTAAACAATTAACTCTTTCTAAGATGGTTTTCTTTTAATGGATTAACCTTTGTGTATTGAAAACAAAACATTCAAGCTTTCGGAGAGAATAAAAATTCATAGTTTTCTATAGTATTCTGAATTTTTCAAAAGGAGAAAAACTGTTGAAGTAAAATTAAGGAATTAAGTCCCATCCTGAATAAATCCTAAAATTCATTCCATATATGTGTCATATTTGATATCTTTTAAAGGATAAACAGAGTGAGCAACTGCTCCCCTACTATGAAAGATAATCTTTACAAAACAATATTCTAAAAACACTCTGAAAGATTCTTTAAAGTCTACTGAGATGGGCAGTTAAAATCTATAAAGGCTAAAGGTTTCTTAAGCTCCAATGGCTTGGCTGAAAGGTTTTCTTCCATACTTGGAAACTTGATTAGCATTATATAAAAAAGCCATATCTGACTTGCTGCGTAACCAAAGTTGTGGTTATTCTTTATACAGCATCTAAAATTTCACACTCCATCAACACATGTTCAGCCTATTTTATCTTGGCAATTAATTTATTATTTTTCAGAGCACAGTGAAGCCTTGTTTTCAAGTCATTCATAACTTTATAAATCAGTCCTGCACATGAAACCATGCATCTGTGAACCGTAGAAAATCCTTGCGCTCAGGAGATTAAGCTCCTGACACCTTTGCTGATTAATAATCATGAAAAGAATAAGATCAGAAGCAAAATAAATGATCATTTAATAGAGAAACTCACAAAACAGCCCTTTAACTTACATATTCCATCATGTTATTCGTTTCACATTTCCTTTTGCTCAGTCTCCAGTGCAAGCACAGCTAGACACATAGGAGAGTAAAAGAAGAAAAATGAGCTCTATTTTATTGCAGTACACAGACTAACCCATTTGTCCACCTTTCATATTTTTCGTTCAACAAAAGCATCTGTTTCCATACTGCGCAATTCAGGCCCCAACAGTACGAAGCTGCTCCCTGTGGTACTCACCTTGTGGTATAACCTATTGTTTTCCCATTCTAATAACTTCTCAATCGATCTTCTTGTCTAGAAGATAAATGAGAAAAAAGTTTACTCTTGACTGGTTTTAGAAAACTTTGTTTTGCAGCTGCTTTTTGTGTGAAAAGGAGAACAGTGTAAGACAATGATTTTGTATAGGGTGGAGTTGGCACTACCAACATTCAAGCACTATGTATATAGTAATCTAAACAGCAATAATAACCTTTCTGTAGTAAAGATATAGTTGTTTTTCAGCATATGTGTATTTTTCTAACTGTTTTGAATTTATTAGCCTCTGATTTTCAAACTACCATATGCTAAAAGGTTAACATTATCTACCAAATGATACATATTCAAATCCTCATTCTTTCCAAAAAAATATTTATAGTACTTTAGTAGTAAGAATTCCTTAGAATGTATTGTTAAACAAAAATTATTTAAATATCAATTAACAAAACACAAGAGGCCTTGCTTGACAGTAAATTCAAAAAGGAAACAATTAACACTAATTAAATGAAAATAATCAGTTACCAAATTTTTACATTGTACTTTTTAAATATTATGTCCAAATTTAAAAGTATATTTATTACTCCATAGTTTTTTAAGTGGAGGACAAATTTTATTCAACCCAGCAAAAGCTGCTATCTGATACTAAAATAAAACTCTTAATACTAATGTTACAGGAAACAACTGAGAAATTTACATTAAGATCACTTGATTAGTGCAGTATACAACATTCAGTATAAAATTCTTCTTGCTTGGGAGTATGAATAAAGGAAAGGATAATTCATGATGCCAGGTGTCAGGATGAGACTGACTCAGCTGCAGGTGCAGAAAGGACAGTGTTGCCCCAGCGTCAAATGCAGTTGGTGCAGCTGCAGATTCCTTGCAAGGCAAGGGGAAAACTTCCCGTGTTATTAACAACAACAAAATAAGTAATAGTCAGTCAAATATGAAACTGTCCATGTCAGGCAAAACTGTTACAGAATCAAGATGGTGTGGGACAGTGTAAAATTAAAATATTTACTTAATATATCTGCTGAAATCTGGTTACCATGTTACCTTTACTATGTTTTATAGAACACAGTAAAGATACAACACAGCTACAAAGGTGACAATTATAATTCATAACTACCAATGAGTTACTACATCTGCCTTACATTTTCCAAGTTTATGTCATAAAAATCAGTAAATCAACTAACGCTCAGGATAATAATATGCCAATGACTAATTTATTACATTACTTTTGAACAGTTTTTTTGGCAAGAATTTTAAAGAAAAAAGTGCCCTTGTTAACAATGATCAGCAGACCTCACTTGTTTCTTTGTAAAGATAGCCTTTTAGAGGCAGCTCTCCTTTTAAATGAAAATAGGGCAGCAGTTATGGTCACACTTTTTGTTAATTTAGTTGCCAGTCAGCCCCAAATCAAAAGAAAATAAGGCTGCAGAGTGTAATTAACATTCAGTTCAGTCGTTTTGTCCCTTGTCTAGCCCCCAAGCTTTGTTAAAATTGCCATCTGAATGCTGAAGGCTGTAGGGAAATCGATTTGATTCTAATCGCACCATGAAAAGAACATGATCTAACTGCTTTCAGCCCTCCGTAAATCTGTACTAGGTCTTTAGCACAATGCAACTTCCAATTTAAAAAGCACTGAATGTCTCGTCAATGACTTTGTGAAGAAAAAAGAACAAGGAGCAGACATAAAAATTCCAATAGTTGTTTAAGCATTAAAGTTCATTTGCATCACAGCGAACCTGAAAAGGGCTGACCTCTCAAACCGCCTCTCAGGTCTATGAAGTTGTAGCCTTGACAAGCTCACATTGACAGAGCTCATTGACTCTGAAAGGCTACTCTATCAATGGTGAAAAATGGCAATAGGTTCTACTCTGAGCAGGCATCTGCCTGCCCACCCGCTGCTAAACCAATGGCAAAACCGATTCAAAACCTGAATCTACCTTGTAATCTTCCTTTCTAGGACCTTTTAATAATAGATTAAGATTACTATACAATTTGAGGTTTTACTTTTACTGATGGTTTAAAGAGGAGCAGAGTACTATGAAAGACCTAGAGTGGGCCGAACAAGTTTTCCAAGTCTGTTGTTTTATGTCAGTGTAAAAAAAATTAAAAGCTTAACATTACACGCTACAAATATTTCTTACCCAAAGAAAAAAATGTAGTTATCACTGTCAGTTTATCAAAAATTTAAGGCCATGCTATATTATAATGAGAACAGATAACCTTATAAATGTGGGTCATAGTGTATGTGAGATATATATATATGCTATGTGAGATATATACATATACACACAGTATATATGTACATATATACCACATAAGTGTTATTTATATATGCACACAACTGAGAAACTACTTTAATGTAAGTCAACTACCAGTATTTGAATAAGTAATTATAAAGTATGAATCTTAAATTCCAAAATATGTAGGAATTCTGAATTTACTCATTGCCTCTAATTAGGAGCTTAATGATAGGGTTTGTTATAATAATTGTATCTTACATATTTAAGAATTCTAAAGCAAACAAACCCTGGTATGCCATATTCTGAGTAAGCATATAAATATAAAATATTTCTAAACACTGACAGTCTGGAGTAAAAGCTATGAATTAGCACCATCTAATCTTGCTATAAGACTTCTACCCTGCTTGACAGGTGAAGGGAAAAGAAGCACTTGCACGTGCAGCTTAATTAATCATTACACTTGACATCTCAATGATTTACAGTGAGGAGCAGGTGAGAACATACAAAACCAGAATAGAACTCTTGATCTGAGTGGAACATTTCTAGCACGCTAAGGTGACAAGTATATAGATTCTAGCAGTCATTTAGAGAGAGAGAACTGTGCCACAAATTATTTGTTAGTAACAACAAAAGCTCAAATTAAATGGAAGAAAAAAGTCTTAACTACTGAGGATGTTTAATACTCTGCAATTATTGAACAAAATCAAAATATATCTCTAAGATAAAACATCACACCGATTTGATACAGACAAATTAAGCATTTTAAAAAAGCAATTTAAAAGTCTTTAAACACAAAAAGAAAGCACCTTAGTCAGTTAGAAATAAAAATTAAAAAGTTTATGTCCACAAGATTGTCACATATAATGAAATGCATGATGAAGTGCATGATTCAACGCTGCCAAACTCTGTAATTACTATTGGCCAAGCAAACCTAAATTTTTAAGAACCTGTTCTTAATTTTCAACTCTTAAACTGACCAAGAAATTCAACATAAATTAAACTAATATGCATCAGAAAAGAATAGAATGTATAGTCTGCTGACATGAAATACTAACAAAACATCATTTTTCAGTATTCTAAACTAGTAGATTTGTAAAATAAGTCTTCTTAATTTTCTTAAAAGAATTTTGTGCTTGTGAAAAGCACCAGATTGATAGTCATGGGAACTAAAAATCTTCTATTTAACTGAAAGAACAGGGGAAAGGGCAATGCAGGCTTCAGTGTAAGCTTCCCCACAGTGGGCCTTAATCCTTTTCAGTGCTCACACCCTGGGGGTGAGAGGACAGGTTAGTGGTGCTTTAAGAATGATTCCTCACTCCTTCTTAAGAGGAACGTGGATTTTATCGTGGATTCTTATCCTTTTATGAGAATAGATCATGTGACAAACCTAGTTAGAAGATGACTCCAAACTGTCTGGGCTCCTACCTATCCCTCATCATAGAGCTCACTTTAATTTTCTTTTTCTAGACGTTTATTCATTTCACCTTGCTAATTATATTTTTCTCATTCGTAAACTAGTTCTAATATAATCATTAAGCAATCTTAAAGTAAAAAATAATGGATTCAAGCACATCATTTCCCTTATTAAATAAATGTATTAAATAGATTTGAGTAACAAGTTAGTATTAGCAACAGGATAGAAATTTTGCCTTCTATTTCTGTTGATTTTGTGTGAAATTTTTGGTAGAATTGTGGAAATAATCCAATACATGAAAGCTACAGAAGTTAGGATGGGATATTAGACAAAGTAATTAAAACTTTGGTTAACCAACAATTAATAGTAGGTATGACATACTCCTATCATCTTTCAAAGAAGAATCTAATGTAATGTTACACTAGTAAAATACAAATGAAACATTTAGAAATAGTAAGTTACCACAGTTAAAAATTAGGGTTTCACAAAAATTCAAATTTAGCTTATTATGAACCATCTTTATAATTTGTTCTAAATATCCTAACTTTCTAAGGAATAAATTGTTATTCTCTATA
This sequence comes from Condylura cristata, assembly GCF_000260355.1. Lineage (NCBI taxonomy): Eukaryota > Metazoa > Chordata > Mammalia > Eulipotyphla > Talpidae > Condylura > Condylura cristata. The sequence continues at coordinate 30,983,137 of NW_004567113.1, read as the reverse complement.
AACAAATTATGTGCCATTAGCTATAAATAAGCCTTTCAAGGCAGCAAGAAATTATTTACAAAATCTTGAATGTATTACTCCCCTACTTAATTACCACTATTACTTAATAGTATACTCATTACCAACGATTCACTTATTTACAGTCAACTCTTTAAAAATGTGGTTTTTCAGAGAAGTGCTTTTCTAGAAGTTGCTAATGAAATCAATGCAAATTCCATGGATTATAAAGAACCTAAAGGATAAGGGGAAAATGTTATGTTTCGGAAACTAACAAAATTGTCTGAATTTTTCCTAAAGAAGCATCCCGGTCAGTCTTTAAAACATAAAATGCTAAGATATGTTTTTAAAAAATGTATAAATAGTAATGTCTCACTAACAACTACTTACACAAATTCTGTTACTTTAATTTACAAATTAAAATTTATTTTAATGAGAATTATTCATATCACAGAATATCAAAATGCAATTTCAAGAGTTCAATTCCTTATTTAAAACAAGTTTTAGTTTTAAACTCCTAAGTTTATAATGCATTTATTAATCTTCTACTGGAATAATGCCTCAAAGGTATTCATAATCTTATTTCTTAAACTTTTAAGTAATTTTCAAATCAGAACTCTACTTATCCTTGACATTTGTACAAATTCAAATTTTTAGAATAATTTAGAAATGTTCATTGAATCTGTGTATTATTTTATGATAAAAATCACTTGATTCACCTGATTGTTCTGGATTAATATAAATCTTTCATTGCAATGATGTGCAGAAAATTAAATATCTCGGTATTATGATACATGAAAAATCTAGATTCACCAAAAAGATAAAACTAGAATGATTAGATTCCACAGAAGTATTTTTAAATAAATTCCCTTTTGTACTTTAAATTTTTTTAGTATTAACTTTTATATAACCGAGAAAAGCTAAAACAGCCACCATCATTAGGACAATCTGGTTTAGTAGAGTTTGTTAAAAGTGATGCTTTTCGGTCCTCCCTGGTGGTGCAACGGGTTAAAACTCAGCCCTGCAAGTGAGCTGCAGCCCCTTCAGGGCAAATGTTCAAACCCCAGCCCCAGGTGATCCACAAGGTGCGTCAGACCTCTCCTGACCCACCCTGTACCCCAGTTCTGTATGCATAAATAAATGTTTTTAAAAGGGGATGCTTTTAGATGAAGATGGCTAAACAAAAAAGCAATTTGTGTGTAAAAATTACCCTTTTAGTGGTAACTTACAAACATTAATCTTAAATAAGGTATGCTTAAATACAATCCCATCAAGAGGTTATGATCTAGGCTAGTCTTGTTAATTTTTTTAGATAACTGTACTTTGTGGATTATTAAAAAAGTATGTGCACAAATATGCAAAATGCTGCACATAATTTTAAAGGGATTATCCACTGATCTCTGAAGAAAATACTCAAAACACCCCAAAACAACAAAATGAGTTTCAACTGACAGCAGAAAATTAGAAAAAGTGCTCAGAAGAAAAATTAACTTCACCGATAATTTCATTGTATTTCACTAAAATATAGTCAAAAGTGTATTGCTATCTTGAATTTTTAAAAACTACATAATTATACAAGGAAGAATCATTGATTAGAAACAGGAAAAAACAAACTGCCCGCTACTGTCTACAATGGACAACTGCAGAAGCATAAGGATAAGGAATCAGCCCCCATACCTATTTCATATTAACAACAAACCTATAATGTAGCTTGTATCACTTTCGTTTTACATATGAAAACTATGGTATAGTGGAGTTAAGAAACTTATACCAGGAAATGATGCTAAGACTTGAAACCAGGACAAAATGGCCCTCACCAGCTCTTTCTTTCCATTATACTGTTGCCTGTGGAGTTAATATCTGTCATGCAAGCCACATATCTACACCACTAAGTTGTTGGTTCTGAATAATATACTTACTCTAAAACCAATTTTTTTCCAGCTATAATAATCTGGGACTCGAAGGTCTAGGAAATGCCCACTCTACTGTACTGTAGTTTCAATGAGATTTATCATTGCCTTGTGAGGTTTATTTTTAGTTAATAGACTAAGTACACTATCTTAAGGTAAGTAAATAAATGGTTTTCCCAAGGTCACACTACCAGTAAGGGTACTAATAGGATTAAAACTCAGATCTCCAACCTTTAAACCCAATATCACTTCTACGTTAGATAAGTAAGTGTAACTATTTTTACTTGCATCTGAATTTAGTGACACCGATCTATAAATCCTTCCATTAAGGGCACAAGCATAAAATGAATACAAAATCCTTACAAAAGGTATTGACTATACAGTTTCAAATGCTAAGAAATTTTAAACAAAACATTAAAAATTAAAGAAAAATCAATGATATCATTCTTTCCTTCCAAATATGCAAAGTGAAAGGAACTGGAATACTGAGTAGGCTCTAGTAACAACAAGTCAACACTCAATCCCAGCACAACAGAAATGGGTAAGTTGAAGGGGAAAGCCTCATTATTTTAAAAATAAAAATGTGGAGTAAGGACCAGATGAAATAAATCCAATGAAGGAAAGGGCCTTTCCAAAATAAATCATTTGATGATTACTGGCCATTTTCTTTCTGTGCTAATTCTAGGAGCCTAGAGATCAAGCTTGGCACTACCAGTGGGTTTTCTAGTGGAGGAAAAAGGAAATCAATGGAGCTTTTGCATGTTGTGCAAGCTAAGGTCAATGGTTTGGAAATTCGATGTGCCCTAAAATGCAGTGTCACTTCTCCCTAGTGACAATGAGTTCTGGGAAGCATGAAAGAATGGGAGAGCAAACCAGAAAGTCAGAGAAAAATTACTTGAGGTCTCCCTGTGTTTAGGAGACAAAGTCCTACTAGAAAAAAAGTGATCCTCTAATAAACACATGGTCGGCCTCCTTCTAGAGATAACTGAACCTGCTTGAGATAGAAAACTAAAAAGTCAAATTCAAAATATGCTAAGGATAGAACTGTTAGGTTAGAGGGGCCTTAGGCCTTCTAGACCTCAATCAAAAGTCAAGAAATAGGAAAACCAGAGTGGACTGAATCTTACTAAACTTGCAACCCAACCCTACCTATTAAACAATGCTCTCTTAGATAAAACCAAAATGTCCATCCCCCCCACCCAATGTATCTAAAAAAAGGAAAGACAGGTGCATCTAAAGATAGCTTCATCCGGCCCTCCCTGGTGGCGCAGCGGGTTAAAGCACTGCGGGCTAAAGCCACTTCCGCATGAGTTCCAATCCCCACCTGCCCCGGAGGTGACCCACATGGCATGGCAGACCTCTCCTGGCCCACCCGCTGCTCCCCTCAGCAGTGCACTTCGTGGATCTGCCTGTTCTGCTTACCACTCTGTGTCTGGTGAATCCTCTCACCCTCCCCATCTCTGGCCTGTACCCCAGTTCTGTATGAATAAATAAATAAATCTTTAAGAAAAAAAAAAAAGATAGCTTCATAGCTTCATCTGGCACTTCTACTTTGAATAGTCAAAAGAGAAAAAGAGTGAACACTGGATAAGCCAAAATTGGGATTACCAGACAAGACTTTGATTATGAATAATATGTTCAATATGATAGAGGATAACATAGACAAAATAGAGAGAAGATGAAGAATTCTGAAAGGGAACTGGACTCTGAAGACATCTAATGGACAATCTAGACCTGAAAATACAGTATCTAAAATTAATAAGAGTTCACTGCATGATTTAACAGCAGGCTGGACACTGATGACTGGCAAATCTTTCTAGAAACCACACACCAATGATATTATGTTCCAAATATTCAGAGAAAACTCAATGTCAGCCCACTCTTGGGAAAATAAAACTTCAAAGAATTTGAACACATGTGTAAAGTACCAGGACCACCTCTGAACATTTTAAGGCTCAAAGTTTATACTTTTGTTAGTGTCCGGCCTTATAATATGAATGTAGTAACATTTTTGTTCCAGTTAAAAATAGTCAGCACTGATTCACAATAATGGCTGCCATTTAGTTTATTTAAGTTTCAAGCCTAAAGTTTTCTTTAAATTGAAACTGCAATAAATATGTTCCTCTGGCATTGAGATCCCTTTTCCAAAGTAAATAAAATAAAATTTCAAAGAGGTTAAACCTATTTATTTTTCTTGAACTTTATAACAGGGGAGATACTGTGTAAGGGGCAAGAAGCCATAAACTAAATTACCCTGAATTAGATAGAGAAAATTAAACTCTTCCTCAGTGAGTCCCTGGTTCCTCCTACATTATATTAACTCAATCAAATTGGCTAACATGCTAAAATAGTTTAGCATTGATTTTCTACATCTTCAGTCAGTAACAGTGACTACCATAAGAATACATTTTATTCATTATATTTTGTTCACTAGAAAATTTTCAGGATTTTCCCCTTTGCTAAAATTTAATTAGGATGATTTGAAGTTTGTTTGGCTTAGTTACATTATCTGCAATACATCACAGGCATTGTTCTTAATCTAATTCTTTCTTTATCCAAATGTTCAGTGCGCCATTCTCATTTAATGACAAATGTTCAAATGCCAAACACATAGTAAGTAAATAAAGAGTTTTGAGAAGTTCTTAGCAACTTCTAATATTGTCAGTGTAACTAAGCAAATCTCAAATTTCTCCCATGTACAAGTATTTTAATTTTCTGTCTGATTTCCCCAACTTCACATCCTCCTGAATTTCTGTAAGTCTTGCAAGGCCACATTCTCACTCAAAAACCTCTACAGTTGATAGTTCCCATTTGAATTCTCAACCTCTATCACACCCCAACCAAAACTTCAAGTTGAGAGAAAGGATATTCACAAGTAAATATGAGTACATGACAAGTTAAGGAAAAGAAGTACTATTAGAATTCAGGAAGTTTTCATCAAAGTTTCAAAAACTAAATAGCAATTATCTTTTATACTTTATCACCTTGCACTTTCGGGGGGGAAATCTGTTATTTACTCTAAAAAGCAGAATGCTTTTATTAAGAACATACCTTCTGAAATATAATTTTATTGCTCAAGGATTTTTGCTAATGAGTGCATTTATTCAACAAATACTTACTGAACACAAAGTAAATGCAAGGCATTATGAGAATAACTGGAAATATAGTGGTTTGTAAAACAAGCATTGGGAAGAATAATAATAAATGCTAAAACTAGCAACTGCCATTAACTAAACACCTACTATAGGCAAAAATAATATACTAAGTATGCTATATGTATTTGCTCTAATTCTCAACATCATAAGAGAACATCCCCTTTTCAGAGGGAAAAATATCTGAAGTTTAGAGAGAGTAAACTGATCAGTTACTTAATAAGTGCCATTTTCTATGCCAATTCTTTCTAGCACCAAAGTACAGGACCCAGCTACTTCATTTTGCACCCTATTTATAAGTGAATGATGCCCCACTATAGGTCTAAATGCAGATAGGAGAATACAAAGAAACTGAAAACATGTATTAAATTTACAACAAATCAGGAACATCCCTGGTGGCACAGGGGTTAAAGTCTCAGCACTACTAAGCTATCACCAGCCACTGTGGCATGAGTTCTATTCCTGACCAGGGAGCTGACCCACATGGTACAATTGACCTCTCGTCTCATCTGGTGCTCCCTTCTATTTCTAACGCCTAACACAGTAGTTACACAGTTTATTTCAGTAGATCTGCCTGTTCTGCTCCCCACTCTGTCTCTTGTGAGCCCTCTTACCCCTCTGACCTACACCCCAGTTCTTAGATGTATAAATACATAAATAAATATATCTTTTATAAAAACACAACAAATCATATAAATAACACTTCTAGAAGCTATACAATTCTAACCACAATATGTGAGAAACTTTAAAACACTAAAAATAGAAGACATCTAATAAGAAGTTGGTATAGCTATAAGCAGTCCAAACCTTCTTCACTCAGAAGGGATAATGGTAAGAACACACATAAACAGCATCTATTAAAAAACTGAAGTTGGCCCTTCCTGGTGGCACAGCAAGTTGGAGTGCTGCACTGCCAAGCTAAGCCAACCCATGGATGCTTTAGTGTAAGTTCCATTACCACCACGGAGGTGATCCACATGGCACAGCAGACCTCGCCTGTCTCACCCACTGCTCCTCTCAGCAGTGTATTTTAGTAGAGCTGCTTGTTTTGCTCCCCAGTCTGTATCTGGTGAATTCTCTCACTGCCCTTGCACCTCTGGCCTGTACCTCAGTTCTGTATGCAAAATAAATAAACCTTTTTTTAAAAAAGTATTTGTTAAAAAAAACAACACTGAAGTTGAGATATGGGATATGATACATATATACAAAATCTCAGAAGACTGAAATTTATAGTTTCCTTATGATGGAAAATAAACCAAAACAAAAGATATTATAATACAACCCCCAGTAAAAATATGAAAGTGGTTTCTCAAAGAAACGAGCCAGATTGAAAGCACACATATTACTCAGTCATCAGTTTTCTAAACCATACTATGACTAAGGTAACATTGTTCAAGAAACAATATACAAAAAAACCCCAAGCTTTTGTAAAGCTAATATTATAAAATCTATTTAATAAAATTGGAGCATTTTTTTTTAAAGATTTATTTATTTATTCATACAGAACTGGGGTACAGGCCAGAGATGTGGAGGGTGATAGGATTCACCAAAGACAGAGCGGGGAGCAGAACAGGCAGATCGACAAAGTACACTGCTGAGGAGAGCAGTGGGCGGGTCAGGAGAGGTCTGCCACGCCATGTGGTCACCTCCAGGGCAGGCGGGAATTGAACTCATGCGGAAGTGGCTTTAGCTTCTCAGTGCAGTGCTTTAACCTGCTGCGCCACCAGGGAGGGCCCAAGTTGGAGCATTTTATTCACTTGTAAACTCCTCTGGCTCTTATAAAGAACCTACTAAAACGCTGGGGTTTTCTTTCAAGCACTTATCACTACATAAAATTATCTCATTGGTCTATGTCTACTTTTAAAATCCACAAGAGAAACCACATAACCTCTAAACAATATCTAAAAGGCATCTAAAATCATGCCAAACCCACAATGCTGCTTAGAAATGTTAATTAAATTAATGGATAAATAACTTCCATAGTATAACACATGAGTGGCATAAAGAAAAGGCAGCTAAAATTAGCAATTTCATAAGACAAATATGCTTATTTCTAAGAGCATCAACTTTACTCAAGTCATTTTAAACATTTTCTATTAAAAAATGTATATTATGTAATAAAATGGAAAATTCAAATGAATGTTTGCAATATAACACAAGATCTCAGATATATTTTGTGATACAGGTAGCTATTTTCTATTTTTAGATTCTAAGGACACTTTTATCTCTTGTTTTTAGATTTCATGAAAAAGATGACAAGTACTTACAAACATAAACTAACTCAACTCTGTGCTCATTTAACCAATTCTCCAAATGACTATATACTCTTTGAGTAGCTCATTAAAAAACACCTTTATATTTCTAGTACCTAGCACAGTACTTACAAATCAAGAACAGTTCTATATATGGATGTTCCAATGTTCACTTTGACAGAGATGCAGACATAGACATCAGACTTAACTTTTGGCTTAAAACAACATATATAACACAATATTTATATATTATTATAAATTATATATTTATATTATAGAGATATGTACTTTTTTTAAGTTTTCAAAACAATGGAAGACAAAAGATTCCTGAGAAACTAAAACAAATGAGACAAGCCCTGTGACTTTCAGGTCACAGAGAACGGAAGGGAGAACCCTGGCCAAGCCTTGGAACCCCCTGAGTTAAGGAGTCAGGGCAACTAGAAGTCACAGTACAAGGTACCAGAGAGGAGATGCTACAGCGTCTGAATTCCAAAGATGGGCAGATGGTCCCTAATGAGTATTCAAGTGAATACTGAGTAGTGAATTAGGTAAAGAAATTACCAGAAGTACAACAAAGTATTAGAAATGATAACAGTACTAAACACTGTCTGGCTCCTCAGGAAGTTAAATACAGAACTGCCTCATAACCCTATGCTCCTAGTTATTTATCCAAAAGTTCTAAAAGTATCAAGCAAGTACATGGAAATCTAGGTTCATTGCAGCAATGGTCACATATAGGGTATAAACAGTCTACTAATGGATGACTATATAAACAAATTGCTGTATACAAACGAGACTATTATTCATCCATAAAACAAAATAATGTATTGATATATGCTACAACACAGATGAACCTGAAAAGCATTATGCTAAGTATAAGAAGCCAGGTTACAAAATGCTATTTATATGAATATCCAGAATAGATAAATGCAGAGACAGAGCAGACTGGTGGTTGCCACAGGTTGGAAAAAGAGGGAACTGGGAGGAATTGGTTAATGGGCCCTTAAGGGGTTTTGGAGACATGGAAATGTTTGAAAGAGAGAGAGGTAACAGTTGTACAACATTGTGAATGTGCTAAATGCCAGTGAATTCTTCACTCCCAAGGTGGAAGGAGGAAAGGAGAGAACAGAGTGGCAAGAGAGCACAAAGGACTAGGGTAGAGGTTATGATTGCTCTGGTGATGGATACAGTGTAGTAAGAACAACTGAAAGGGGAGATCCTATGCACAAAAAGCACAAAGGTTGAAAAATCAATGTTACCTGAATTTAAAAAAAAGAACTTTAAAAGTTCAAGGTTGGCAAAAAAAATACCTTGGTAATATAAATCAGAAGATTAAATTAATATTAATATTAGAAAAAGGTTTCAGATGAAAAAACATAATTGGCGATGAACACTGATTTCATAATGATAAAGTGGTGAATCCATTAAATAATAAAAAGCCTGAACGTTTATGCCCCAGTTATAGGGGTTAAAATAGTTGAAACAGGCCCCTGGTGGCCCGGGTTAAAGCACAGCACTGAGAAGCTAAAGCCACTTCCGCATCAGTTCGATCCCCGCCCCGGAAGTGACCTACATGGCGCAGCAGACCTCTCCTGACCCGCCCACTGCTCCCCTCAGCAGTGTACTTCGTCGATCTGCCTGTCTCCGGTGAATCCTCTCTGTCTCTGGTGAAGCCTCTCTGCCGCCCCTGAGCCTCTGGCCTGTACCCCAGTTCTGTATGAGCAAATAAATAAAAATCTTTAAAAAGAAAAAAAAAAGAAATCATGTATTTGAGGACTCAGTATTTTGATAACTATATTATATATAGTTGAGTTCCTTTATAACCCTATGTATTTTGTATATTTAAAATACATTAAATATTACAGAAAGTATGAAATATTAATTCTATGAAAAGGTTTAATAGGCTCCCTAGACTACCTCAGAGGTCCATAACAAATAAAAACCTAAACGTCTTTGCTGTAATATATCATGTGCCCATTTTATAGCACCCATTCCAGAATCTCTAATACCTTTCATAAATGCAAGAATGTCATATTCTCCATGGTTCTACAATAGTTTACACCCATGACATGTAAATCTGCAACTTTTTAAGTAAGTAGTAGCCATATTTGTTTATGCTCACTAGAGAGCAGAATCCATATAAAATTAAAGGTATCAAAGTGCTCCACCTATTCAAATATACACAGAAACATTAGATTGAATACCACAATGTTAAATGAAATATACTTTCTGAAATTATAAGTGGGGCTAGCCTAAAGAAAAAAAAATCTATCTTATGTCTCCAGTAAAAAGGAATTTAATAAAGCATCTGAAAAATTATATTAAGTACCAAGAATGAGTGGAGAAGGGTAGGAAGTTTTGTGTTCTAAATCCTATCTATACTGTGCACATACTATCATTTTGTTTACTCACTTAAAAAAGCAGATGACAAGGTTTCTAGAATATTACATTTTTTTGATCCCTTTATTAAATGACTTTAAACAATGGAAACACCCAAATAATACAAATAATAGGAGGGTAAGGGGTCTAAATTGCAATAGTGATAAATCCAACTGTGGATCCAGGGGCAGAGACTACAAAAAAAAAAAGAATTCCATGTTCTGAAGGTAAACCAGATGAGAAATATATGTGGAAAAAATTCTTAGGAAAAAGTAAATATTATAACTATTACAGTAAGTATTATGATCCCCTTCATATCAAATGTACTAAAAAAATTATATCCATAGGAATGTAAGAGAAATCAAAGTATGAAAAGAATTTGCTTTTCCTCACTTCCTATTATTGTTTCAAAATGAAATAGTCACACAAAATCATTCATTCAATTTAAGCTTAAAGTTATTTGATTTTTTTTAATCGATCTATTTATTTATGCATACAAGAACTGGGGTACAGGCCAGAGGTGTGGGTGGTGAGAGGATTCACCAGAAACAGAGTGGGGAGCAGAACAGACAGATGTGTAATGAAGTACACTGCTGAAGGGAGCAGCAGGAGAGTTAATAGGGGTCTGCCACACCATGGGGGTCACCTCCCTGGCTGGGAATCAAACTTGTACTTCAGTCACTGGGGATCACTTCATAGTGCTATGTTTTAGCCCATTGTGCCACCAGGGAAGACCAAAAGTATTTGATTTTATACACATAATTGTCATTTTTCAAACTTTTACAAAAACTTAACATCAAGCTATATTAATTTGCTATGTATCTACTAACATCTTATAAGCTGTCAAAATTATATTCTTTAGCTCTTTTTTCCTGATTACAGAATCACTATTCATTGTAGGGGATTTTTAAAATATAAAAATAACAAAGAAAACAAAATTCCCGTATCTTAGCAAAATGAAATAAACCTATATCCACGTTATTTCTTCTATGAATACTATTTACATGTTAGTAGTAATGTCATTATTCAAGATTTATGGACATTTAAGTTTTAGCTAAGAGTGGTATAAACATTATTTCAGTTTACCCTTAACCCTTAAAACAATCCTATGCACATAGGTTGTTTTGTTTTTTGTTTTTTGTTTTTTTCATATATGGTAACTGGAGTTAAAATCAGCTAGGAAACATGACTAAGGCCTCAAAGATAAGTGAATGCTGCCTCCAAACCAACACTCCCAATTATTGTACTGGGCCCCAATGCAGAATGAATGCTATATTCTAATCCATTTCCTAAGTCATAAGTGGTCATTTACTATAATAGCATTTGAACATAATATATTCATTTAATTACTCTCCTACTAGATCAGATTTTTATAATTATTCAAGTTAGTGTGATTCATTTAAAATAAAAAAATGAAAACTGCGTGAATGCAAGATTTGCTTATCTACTTTTAAATTTAAATTAAAATATATAATTCAACTTACTCTTTTACTGAGGCAAATAACTGGCCACATACTGCAACCTAATGTGCAGCAGCAACAAAGGCAGCCACAAAGTAGCCATCGAACATTAACAGGAAGATTCTTCTTAAGACAACTGTTAACTCTGTTGATGCTGGCTTTAAACTCTTCAGGAGCTACCTAGAGAAAAATTTAAGAAATAATAATACTGCAGTATTAAAGTCAATTAACATGTGCTGTTAGTACAGTTTTTTTCTAATTTGTTAGGAAAAGACTAGTTTTGAGGCATATAAACATATCAAAAATAATTGATACTCACTTTTCCAGTTAATGAAGAAGGGAATTCTGATTCAAATTTGTTGCTCAGTCCAAATCTATTTAAAAAGGAAGAAAATAACATTATTTAAATGTCATTGGTACAAAAATAATAAGACTATTTACCATAAAAGGTAAGGTAAATAGAGTGCAACTTCATAGAATAACAAAAGAAGTTTAAGACAGAAAAAAACATTGTAGTCACCAATTTACGACACTTAATAAGCAATTTTTGCAGATGAATAAAAAGTTCTTTATAATAAGGGGTTGGGAATACAGAAGGAAGTTACTTCTTTGAAACTACCTCTATGAGCCAAATATTAATATTGTAGAAAACAACATAATTGTCCAATTTTGTCAAAATTGCTAATATTTTTCCAAGTAGAAAGCTAAAATTTTGCTACTGGCCACTCTTTAGGTAAAGAGCATTTGTTAACATTAAATAAAGCAGTAATGTATCTAAGAATGTACATTAAGTATTTAGCATTTTCTGAGATCAGTGTATATACCACTATTACAGTCAGAAAATTATAAAAACACCTGCAATAATGTGATAGTTGGCCTGGCTACTTAAACTTTTAAGGACTGTGAAAGAAACAGAATTAAGGTAGAGCAGTTCAATGTCTCTAAGCTTTTAAATGTTTGCCAAGATCGGGAGGATTGACTGGAGGATACTTGACTATTTCTTTGCTTAAGTTAGTATGCAAATATTCAGCTACATTGGTAATTGGACACTGCACCTGGAAATAAAAGTTGAGACTTTTAAATATGATGACTTTTACTAGATACTAGAGCCATTTTTTCCAGCTTTGATGAGCTATAACTGACACTGTATTAGTTTAGAGTGCACAACAATTTGTAATATGTATCCATTATGAAATGATTACCACAATAAGTTAACAATCATTATCCCACATAGTTACTTTGCTATGAACCACTCTCTTAACCAATCTAAAATACACAATTTTACACTACAGGTAGCAGGCACTAGTAAGGATTTCCTGAGATATTCTGTATGAAACAAATAGTCAGGCTATGGGTTTGAACCATCAGCAAAGCTTAATAGAGGAATCAAATGAGGTGGGCTGTGTGAAGTAGTAAAGAATAGTAGAGACTGGGTAAGTGGAAAATGAAAATGTGGAGGAGGTCATGGATCAGGTCCACCTCTGTCCAACTAGAATGAAGTTCCATATATGATAACTGTATGATTTTTCTCTCTCCAAGAGTAAAGTAGAACAGATTTCTATGCAAAATCTGCTATCTTTAAAATACTGTATCAGTCATTAGACATAAAAACCAGTGGATTCGGATAGAAAACCTAGATATAAACCCACAGGTTATATATGGACAGCTAATCTTTGACAAAGGAGCAAAGAAGATACAATGGAACAAATAAAGTTTATTCAGCAAATGGTGCTGGGAAAACTGGGAAGCTACATACAAAAAGATGAAACTAGATCACTACCTCACACCATACACAAAAATCAACTCGAGTGGATTAAAGACCTAGACATAAGAACAGAAACCATACAATACCTGGAAGCAAAGATGGGCCAAACACTACACAACATACACTTCAGCAACATCTTTAAAGATAGAGCACCCAATGCAATGATAGTGAAGGCAAGGATAAATAGATGGGACTACATCAAATTAATGAGCTTCTGTACAGCAAGAGACACTACAGAAAACAGACAGACATCCCACTTAGTGGGGAAAAGTTTTCTCCACAAAACTAGTGATAAAGGATTGATCACAAAAATATACGGAGAACTGATGAAACTCAACAAAAAAAACAACTCCATCAAAAAATGGGCAAAAGAGCTAAAACGACACTTCTCCAAAGAGGAAATACAGAGGGCCAACAAGAATATGAAAAAGTGTTCAACATCACTCGTAGTAAGGGAGATGCAAATTAAAACCACAATGAGATACCACCTCACCCCAGTGAGAATGGGACATCTTAAAAAAACTGGCAAGGGCCCTCCCTGGTGGCGCAGCGGGTTAAAGCACAACACTGAGAAGCTAAAGCCACTTCCGCATGAGTTCTATTCCCGCCTGCCCCGGAGGTGACCACATGGCGTGGCAGACCTCTCCTGACCCGCCCACTGCTCCCCTCAGCAGTGTACTTCGTAGATCTACCTGTTCTGCTCCCCACTCTGTCTCGCTGCCCTTGCACCTCTGACCTGTACCCCAGTCTATATGCATAAATAAATAAATCTTTAAAAAAAACTAGCAAAGATGTGAGAAAAAGGAACTCTCCTGCACTGCTGGTGGGAATATAAACTAGTACAACCACTATGGAAAACTGTGTGGAGGTTCCTCAAATTGCTAAATATGGAGCTTCCATATGACCCGGCGATCCACTCCTAGGTATCTACTCAAAAGACACAAAAACACTGATTCAAAAAGATACCTGCACCCCCATGTTTAATGCTCCTTTATTCACAATTGGAAAGACATGGAAACAGCCCAAATGCCCAAAAATGGATGAATGGATTAAAAAGATGTGGTACACATACACAATGGAATATTTTTCAGCTACCAAAAAAAGAAACACATATCTTTTGCAGCAACATGGATGGAACTGGAAAAGATCATGCTTAGTGAAAATCAGCCAGAAAGAAAGGAAAAATACTGGATGGTTTCGCTCATAGCAGCAGTATAATGGACCAGGCGAGAAAATAGTAAGAATAATGAACCGCTATATACCAGAGACATTTTGTGGGGGTGGACTGGAGAACAGGGTCAAAATAGTGGGGGGAGGGAAATGCAATAGATTATGGTGATGGCATATGGGTGATTTGGTGATGGGAAATCCAAGGGGATTGCAACTGAGATGGAAAAATGCACAAAAAGATGTAAAAATAAACTATTATATATAAAATAAAAATATATATACTGTGTAAGTCAAAAAACTAGTTCAATGGATCAGGCTGTTTGGTTTGTCCCATGGTCTAGCTTTTCCTACATGTGGATGATGGCATCTAAGACCTTTTTATCATTTTAAGTAATTTCATACATCATTTAATAGTGGTACTGAAATAACATTAATTTGTTCTGCGATATCAGAACTATCACATTCATTAATATCACTAATAAACTCAACAGGAAGGTCTTCAAGTATTACGAAGCTGTCAAGTTCACAGTTAAAGTTTTCTAAAATCCTAATTTTCATTTGAAAGCTGGAGTTTTATTAGTGATAACAAATGCTATCAGTTGCCTTGAAATGACAATCTTGCTTCCGTAATTAAATCATATCACCTATACTTTAAAAGTTAATTTCAAAGCATATTATTTTAATACTTAGTCTTCTTCTAGCTTTGAATGTTTTTAGTGGAGATAAGCTATGGCTGAATTTAACAGGTATCCTTCACATACATAGGCAATATAAACAGGAGAAAGAAAAATGTAGGGACAACTAGGAAGGAGAAGTAGAAGGAAAGAGGGAGAGAAGAAATGATTGGTCCAGTATTACCCATGCTTATTTACCATTCAACACCTACTGTCAGTCCTTTAGACGATGTGAAGGAAAATGTAGACATCTACTTAATATACATCTATCCCTACTCCCTAAAAGACACCCTCAGGTGTGATGACTACTAGGAGGGCTCACAACATATAGTCTACTCATAGAGTACAGTTAAATGTACAAGACAAAATCAGCAAAGGTAAAAAGGTACACTGGAAAATGTCCAGAGGAAACTAAGAATGAACTAGCAATAGTGTTTTGTTTTGTTTTTTCTCCTCAGTGGAGACAGACAATATGCTTAATTCATAAAGCAATTCATTTTGATATGTATAAAATGTTTGCTATCAGCAAAGTTCACTAATGACTAAGTGCCTGAGGCTTTTGTTGAGGATTGGTCATGCAGGTACAGGTACCCTATGTCTAGCCATATACCAAGACTTGGGACTCCCAGAAGGAAAACAAGTATTCAGAATAAACTACATTACCTGTACACAGTTTAAACACTCTTACTAATTCTGGAAATACTGGGATCCTTCTCAAAGTCCACATTCCCAAATATCAACCAAGTATTGACAATGCAAGCAAGTCTTCTAAGACTAGCAAACTCAGGTCAGCTTTGTTAACATTCTTCTGCACACTTTCATACTCTAGGGACACAGTGTTTCTATCATGACTCTAGTCTTCTTCCCAATTAGTTCAATATTCAGCATCAGACTCTTAACTGGTTAACCTGACCTCATCTAATGTGAGATAATTCACTGATATTTAATTCAGTCATGAAATTTTCTGTATATTTTCATCACTTGGAACTATACCACCTCTGAAATTCTGAAATGTAAAAATTCTCTTCTAACTACCATCGTTTCATTTTTCCCATCCTTGCCAAATGTTGTGGCTCTGGTTATAATCTGCTTGTTCGTCCTTTTCCTCCTTGCTTTGCCATATCACATGTGTTCCCTGGGACTCTACTTATTCATCTGCCATAACTATAATATACAGTCAGTCATTCTGACCATACTCCAAGAAACAACCATTATTTTCTGCATCTTTATTATCTCTTGCCAATCCTAATCATTTATTTACGTTCTTCAATTCAATTCTCATTAAACAGAAGAATCAAAACTATGATTATTTCTAACATGTCAGGTTTGTATTGATTTTCATTCATTCCTAATTAGCACCCTTTTCCATGTTCTATTGTTGCTGTTCCTCTCCATATACAGTCAAATTTCTGTCATTAAACATAGTTGTTTTTTGTTTTTTTTCTTTTTTGAAATAAACAATGCTTACAGCTCACTGGGGGGTGGGGGGTGGGAGGAGCCCTTTTGTTTTCTTTTCCTTTCATTTTATATGTCTCAGAATCTTTACCATCTTTCTCAGTGGACATAAGCTTTCTAAAGCTCACCATTTGCTCCTGGTCACATCTCCTCCCATCGCCTCTGCTATCCACTGCATTTCTCCCTTTCTCTGATTCCTTATACATAGGAGTCTATGAAGCCTGAAAACCTGAATCTCTATCTTCTTCTTCCTCAATGTATGATGCCAAGCATCTCTTTTCCTTCTTCAATGGCTGTCTTGAAAGATTTCTTACATTCACTTTCTATCTCAATTCCCATTCTCCATTCAAACGAGTACAGTCCAGACTTTAATCCACATTTCTTTACTGATGACAACAATTTCAAGAGTAGTTAGAAACAACTCTTTTCAGCACATGCTCCTTCATACAGAATCTAGCACAGAATTTGAGTGTCACAATGGGGAAATGTCTTATTAAGCAGAGGCTATAGTAAATGCTGTTCTTCTATTTATAAATAAAACCTTTCAAAAAATTAAAAATTTTGACAAAATCATTCTACTAGAACTGATTCAGAAGAAAATACAGTGGCACAGATATGTTAATAAATAGTTAACTGCTCTGCAGTGTTATTTTGGGGACTATATTGAAGACATTTTGATTCATTTGTTTCTTAAAATAGGTAATATTCAGTATATATGTAGTAGTTATTAATACTAGTAACTGTAATAGTTACTCTGAGTGCCTGGCTAGCAGCTCCCTATAGTTTGGCAAAACCACCACAAATGGGTATCTACCTTAAGAACAGTTAATCCATGGACTAGCTAATAGCATATGGTGTCTCAGATACTAACAGCCCGACTCAACTTGGGCAACATTAACTAAACCTGATCCTTTTTCTTGAAGCATCTGTATAAGAGACAATAGTCGGTAACATGAAGCTTAAACTGAAACCAAGATAAAGGAAATCATGATTAAGTAGAATAAGCTGAAGCCAATAGCAAGCAGCAACTATGGGGGGTGAGGAGGCTGCAATGCCAGTTGATGTCACAACAATAGGAGCAAGAAATCAAAGTAGGTAAGTTCCCCGTGACAGAGTTCTAGACTCAGGATCAAAACACACATGCTGTTGAGAAAAAAATAGCCACACCATCAGAGCTGCACTATACCCAAACCTGTATTATTCCAATCTCCTCGAAGACTGCTTGCAGAATGGCAGTTTCCTGTCTCCCTCAGGCTCCACATATTTTCATAATAAGTTTCCCCAACTTGAGGCCCCCTAGGAGGTTCTGTTCTTTGAAAATGAAGAGTCTAACATAACATACTTCTTGAGAATCCACAATGGTGTTGGTAAATGTCGCCAATATGTTAAATGAAAAATACCAGACAGAAAATACTTTCTGTAAGTATGGTCTCAACTTTTTAATAAAAATATTTACAGAGAAAAATTTTAAAAAGTTAATCCAACAAAATGTTAATAGTGGTTGATACTTGGCAATAGAATGTGGGTGGCATTTCACATTTTACAGTTCTATGTTATGAAAAATTTCTATTATGTTGCTATTTAAAAGTAAAGATCTCTACAAAAAAAATTAATAAGGGCTAGGAGCAAAAATACCAAAATTTTAAATGACTTTTACCTTACTGATTAGAGATGGTGTATTTTCTGCTTCACAGAAAAGTACTCTCTTTCAATTTTTTACTAATCTTTGTCTTTCACTGTAATTAGTAAAAGGATTAAAATTTGCATAAAAATGAATTAAAGGGGATTTACTTTTATTTTTGACAGATAAAGGAAACACATGTGTGCAATTGACATGTCTAGATTTCAAGATAACTCTAATAGGTTTTAAGTACATTTTAAAGTATTGTTAAAAGATTTTTATAGTATGTTTAAGTATATGTTAAGTATATAATAGAGAATTTAGAAACTAAGACAAAAATATAAGTACTAATACCACAACAGTAGAATCTAGATTCTGAGAGCAAGAGTGGACCATGAATATAATTTAATCCGAACATTTCATTGTATAGCTGAAGACACTGATGCACAAGAAGCAAGCAACTTGGACTTCAAGGCTAAGTAATATAAAGGATCTAGGCTAGCGCCTCACTGTCCTGAGTTCTGGTCTACAGTAGTTTCTAACACAGAACAATGCCTTTCATTTTCTCAGCAAGTAATGTTTCCCCTTGAATTAGAAATTCTAAATTGAGGAAGTATTTGAGAATTGGAAGGGAAAAACTTTTTCATCAAACAGAAATTATAAATGAAGACATTTGTTATGTATACTAAATGGTAATGTATTTATATGGGTCTAGATAAAAATGTTCCATTTTCACTTGATTTTGTTTGTGTCTTGTTTGTGTCTGTTTGGTAAAATAAAAGCAGCAATTAAGCAAAGTGACTCTGGAACAAGACTCCCTGCATTGAATACTTAACACTGTCACTGACAAGATGTGTCACTCTGAGTAAGTTGGTTATCTTTTCTGGGCCGGTTTCCCTATTTACATACCAGTAATAGTAATCGTATATAACTCATTCAATGAGTTCATATACATAAAGCACCAACAGTGTATGGTATAACCCTGTATGTGGTAACTGACTTTAATATTACAAAACATGTCTGCTGTGTTTTTATTGTAGCTATCAAACTCTTAATAAAGTGGGCAGTATTATCATTTAATATTCACTCGGATAACTTGCTAAATTCTATGTCCAGATCTCAATGAATTCACAAATATCCTTTCTAAACAGCTTAGTAAATAAACTAGCCAATGATCAAACTGGTTAATGTTAAATGTCAAAGATTTTCCAAATTTCAACCGTTTCAATGTCAGGTGGTGGTAAGGAGGAAACAGGGTTCACAGAAGGGTACTAGGTTCAGGAAAGTCAGGCAATAGTAGAGTTTGTAGCTGATGTAAGTGAAATTATGCTAGGAATCCAAGCAGGTAAGACAAAGGTTGGCAAGCACAAAAGAGTTATTGTGATAAAGATGAAAGAGTAACACAATGAAGAGACAGACTACCTAAATTCTAATTTAGGTCCAGATACCAACTAGATATACTATCTTAGGAAAACGAATCTCCCTTCTGATTTTGTCCTAGGTAAGGGAACTGGTCTCTCAGGGCATATATGGCCTAAAAGTCAAATGATGTCCCAAAGTTTTTGAGGGGAAAAAAAAATAGCATGGTTTCTGGTTCACATTTTATAGATGGGACAGCTGTTACAACAGTTGTCAAGAAAGGTTGAGTTTTTCTCTTTTTAAGAGAAAGTTGTATAAAATTTGCATTCTTTATAGTCTGATTCATCTCATGTTCTGACAGAGAAAACACTGGGAAAAAAAAGTACACAGAAGAAAAGTTGGAGAAGTTTTCGTTTTAAATAGAGATGAGGGTAGATTTCATTAACAAAGCAACTGAAAGATCTGAAGAATCCCTAAAATTGGAAATAAAATATGACTCTCAGAATAAGTCCAAAAGTTTTAATTCTGTAACCAAATCCTGAATATTTGGGTCCATCAGGCTTTATTAAGGTACAATCTTTTCCATAAATTAGTGAAATCAAAAAGTTAATTATTTAAATCATGTATGAAATTTACTCTATCAAAACCATCATCATATTACACAATTCTATAATGTCCAACACTACAATTTTACTGTTTTTTTTTAAATATATATATCTATTTACATTATTGTTACTTATGTATGAATATAAAGGGGTGGGGGGGATTTAGCCCAGAGGTAAGGGAGTGAGGGGGGTGGTGCATGTATGAGAGGATTCACCAAAGACAGAACAAAAAATGTGAATTGGCTGAGAGGAGCAGCTGGTGAGACAGGAGAGGTCTGCTGCATCAAGTGGGTTAACTCCCTGACCAGGGACAGAACTCAGGCCCTGGTGGTTAAAGTGCTGAAACTTAACCCTTACACCAGCAGGGAAGCCCTGAAAGTACTGTTTAAAAGTGAGTTTGGGACCTTCCCTGGTGGTGCAACTGGTGAGGACTCAGCACTGCAAGCTAGCCTCAGCACCTCAGTGCAGCCCCTGGGGTGATCCACATTGGGGGGCGGCGGTTAGTGGAGAGCAGACCTCTCCTGACCAGCCGGCTGCCTCTGCTCTGCTCTGCTCTGCTCTGCTCTGCTCCCCTCCCCTCCTCCAATCAACCTGTTCTGCTCCCCACTGTCTCTGGTGAATGCTCTCACTACCCCTGTACCTCTGGCTTGTACCACAATTCTATATGCATAAATAAATAAATCTTTAAAAAAAAAAAGTGAGTTGAGGACTCCCTGGTGGTGCATGGGGTTAAGAAGTCTCAGCACTATGAAACTACCAGCAGCCACTGCAGCACAAGTTTGATTCCTGGCCAGGCAGCTGACCCCACATGGTGTGGCATACCCCTCCTGTCTGGTCTGCTGCTCCCCTCAGCAGTGTATTTAAGTGGATCCACGTGTTTTGTTTGCCATTCTGTCTCTGGTGAATCGTCTCACCTCCTATGCACACAAATCTCTGGCCTACACCCCAGTTCTTGTATGCATAAATAAATAAATCTTTTTTAAAAAAGTGAGTTCTACAAATATAGACCGATAAAACATCTTATTAACATATTGATATAGTAACTTAATTCAACTCAAGTACTTTAATCTGTTCCACATTAAGAGGGACTTCTGTGTACTTAACATACATATTTTTAAATATTTTCATACTCATATAAATCTTATGAACAAGATAATAGCAAATATATTTGATTAAGAAATAGCATATGGGTGAATTGGCTTATAGTATAGATTACAAAAAATATCAATTTCATGTAATACTGACAATAAATTGGAAAGGTTAGGAAAAGGTGAGGTACATAGGAACTCCATCATTGGACAAAGGACTACATTATAGTCCTGCAACATAAGATCAAAGAAAATAAAACAAAAGCTCTTGCAAGAAACTCATACACACATTCAAGTATCAGTGAAAAAACCAAAAGTCGTTATCCCAAAGTCCAACCAACTCTACCCTAAATAAACTTCATTTACTAAATGGTTGGTGGAAAAGTTTAGGAAGAAAAAAATCAGTTTTCATGACCTTAATGAGAAAATGCTAGCCTCTCTAGAGCCAATTCATTGTTTAAGTACAGAGATGTAAAAAAGTACAATCTCTTCCTCAAATCTAACAAATCACTGTCAAATACCACACATCTAACTCAAGGATACTATTTTATAAAGGGCTTCACATCAAAATTTATGATCTTTGGGAAAGCCCCTCCACTTCCAGCACAGGCTGTTCTCTTGGCCTATTAGTTTCCTGAGGCAGCAGAACAGGAAGAGCAGGTATGTCATCAAGTCAGTTTGCAATCTACAGGATGGGCAGTTATAGTTCTTTGACCTCACCTTCCAAAAAGCCAAGACAAAAACAAACAAAAAACCTTCACTACTCAAGAATGAGATAGCAAAAATGACCACTGCTATGTTTTTCCAAACTTTGTTGTGCAATCTGATGGTGGACAGCCAAAAGGTAACACCTCCTTTAGCTAAAGAAACCACCCAGAGACCAGGTCACTAAATGTCTCATCCAGACTCCCTCTAACTCCTCGTCCAGTATCACAGTATTTCTTCTATAATCCCCTTGCCCTAACATCACTCCCAGGCACTCTTCCCTTTGCCACATTCTAGCCACAATACAGAAGTATCCATCAGAATTCCTCAGGCAAACCAAGCTTATTTTTGTTTAGTCTTGCACCTGCTGTTTTCCATAACTGAGGTGCTCTTCACAACTCTTGCAAGCTTACTAAATGTTACCTCCTCAGAGAAGTTCATTCTAGTTATAACAATTATTTTCAATCATCATACTATTTTATTTTTCTCCTTCATAGCAATCTTCTCAAATATAGCTCATCTATTGAGCTGTTAAGTCCCATGAGAGCAGAGGAACTATGTGTCCTTCATTCTTTAACTATATACCCAGAGCCTTAAGGAATACCTAGCAGGATATGTGTTAATTACTCATCAGGAAACCTCAATAAGACACCTGATAATGAAAGATGAAACAAAAAAATAAGGAAACAAAAGTAAGCATTTAAAAATCCAGCTATTAGAATTCAAGCATCTAAATGCAACACTTAGAATCAACTTCTCTTACTTAATAAGACATAGTTCTAAAAAGGCTGGTTGTTTCATTTCCAAGCTACAGTTGATCAATCAGATAGAAAGATGGTAAACAGCAAAAGTCCACACATGAAATAATAAAAAAGCCATTTAAAGAACCTCAAACTCTAACATATATCAGTCTGTGAGAACAGCAGCATTGTGTACCAAACTGAAATCTTATGATTAAATGATTTCTCTGCTCAATCAGATAATTCTGATTTATACTCTGGATCATGTTTTAAAGCAAGAAATCATGTCAACTTTTTCTAAGCAAATGGTTAAGAAGTTTGACCAAAAAAAAAGTGCAAAACATCAAAGTAAATGATAAGTAATAACTTGCTGAAAGTCCATCACGAGATCACATTAGAAAAATTACCTATGGTGTTCATTCATAGTCTCTGATAGTAGATACTATCCCTTCTGCAAACAAGAAAACTAAATTTCAGAAAGGTTAATGGTCAATTAGGAAGTATCTGAGGACTGAAACCCATCTGCTCCACATCAAAGACCATACTCATTCTACAATATCATCCATTGCTTTCCTAATTATCAGATATAATTATCCAAGCTTTTATTAAAAACAAAAATTCATACTTTTCCCCTAAAGATTTTGGTTGGGGATGTTTGAGGTAAGAATCTAAAATACTGGAGTTTTTTAAGCTTTAGTGATTCTGACAATCAGGCAAATTTAAGAAATCCTGAACTGTGATAAAACTAGACTTCATGACCATGGAAACACTGACACAAAATTTCAACTATAAAGCAATTCTAAAACAAACTTTGATAAATCACAAAAAAAATCTTTCACCAAAGAATCTAAATAAGGATACCTACAAACAAAGAAGCTTCAAGTTATTTAAACTTTAATTTTATTGAGAAGAAATGTTAACAGGTTAGAAAGCTAAGGCAGATATAGATACTATAAAGACTTAAAAATATTCCCTTTTGAGGATATAGCTGGACTAATTTCCTAGCCCTTTAACTTGCTAGGAATATAAGCGAAAGTTAGTATTCAAAGTGGCTCTCAAATCAAAAGTATATTTTAGAATAATACTATTATGTAATATTATTAAAGTAATAAAAGGACTTAATTATTTACCATTATAATTTCATATAATTTACTTTTCACCATTTATTTCTGTATTCCACTTAGTTACATAAAATTTTAACTACTAGTCAATTTCACCTCTGTTGGTAGGCAGAATCCAACAATAAATTATTTGGACTGAACTACCATATGAATTTTCAAATTCAAATAAGATTACTACTATATTTCTCATTTAAAAAAGTTTACCTATTGAGAAGTTCTAGCAGTTGATCCAATTAAAATGTTTAGTGTATCTTACTTTACATTACCAAAGATATATTCAATGCTGTATTTTTTTTTTAAAGGTTCATTTATTCATGCACATAAGAACTGGAGTACAGGCCAGAGAGCGGGGTTAAGAGGATTCACCAGAGACAGGTGGGAACAGAAAAGGCAGATGACTGAAATACTGCTCAGGGCAGCAGCAGGTGGGAAAGGAGAGACCTGCTGTGCCATGCGGGTCACCTCTCTGGCTAGGGACTGAACTCATGCTGCAGTGACTGGGGAGAGCTTCACAGAGCTGTGTTTTAATACCTTACACCAACCAGGGAGAGCCAGTCTCATTTAATCCTTAATAATCTTAAAAGTTAGAGACTATAATTATCCCCATCTTAACTAAAGAGACATAAATAATTTACCGAAGAACTGGCAGGGGGTAGATCTGAAATGCAGAGCTTAGGACCAAGATAATCAGAAAAAGAATGTAGTGGCTAAAGGATATGACAGAAAGAGTAACTCTAAAAAAGATAAGTGGCATATATTCATTCAATAGTTCTGTCTTATGAGCTGGACAATGGTTTTCAAAGCCAACTACGCATTAGAATCACCTGAGGGATTTTAAAAATAAAACTATTCACACCTGGGACCTTTACTCAAGTTCTTGACCTTTAACTGGTCTGGGACTTTTTTTTAAAAAGGAGATTCTGAGTCCTCTCTGGTGGCGCAAGGAATTAAAATACAGCACATGGAGGTACATGGAGGTACCTGAAGCCACTGAAACCACTGCAGCCCGAGTTCAATCCTCCCCCAGGGAGGTGACCTGCAAGGTGCAGCAGATGTCTCCTGTCCCACCCACTGCTCCCCTCAGCAGTGTATTTCAGTCAATCTGCCTCTTCTGCTCCCCACCTTGTCTCTGGTGAATCTTCCCAATCTCTGCACCTCTGGCCTGTACCCCAGTTCTTGTATATATGTATATGTATAAATAAATCTTAAAATAAATAAAAAGGGGATTCTAATGGACAACTAAGACTGAGAAACACTAATAATTCTGTCCTACCCTATTAATCTGTCAGTAGTTAACTACAATCAAATTTACTAATCATCTATTTAGTTCTAAGCACCCATTATATTTTTCATTACCCAAAAAAGTTCTCAGCTTTTCCTTAAACAACAAAAACACTACAACTATAGCTGTACCTTTCTAAGTAACAAAATTTGCCAGGTTTTCTATGACATGAGGAATGTAGGGCACCAGGTGGGCAGACAACATAAAAGTTTGAAAATTTCTTCTTTAAACATGTATATTGTTTAGCTTTAAAATAAAAAACAGGCCTGAGTCCAAGCTAAAATGGCAGGCTATGAGGCTAAAAATGGCAGGCTATGAGGCTAAAAAGTTTGTCATACACATTACAGACTTAATGCCCATGATATGTGATTGCAGTTCTTAATTTTGCTGGCGACAACAGTTAAAACACTTAGTAACTGTTATTGTGGCCATAAATCCCATTGTCTTCTCTTGGCACTAAGCCAAATTATGCAGTGTTTTTACCCTGTTAAGTCACCTGAATATAAACTACAGGTGCTGAATATATCAAAGCATTACATAAGCATACCTAAACAACAACATGGCTGGTCATAGCATGTACTGAGAAACCCAAGGGTAGATCTGAACTAAGAGCTTAGAACAAGCCTGCTGTCAAGCTCGTGTTAACTGTTTCACTCAAAAGTTACTCACTGCACACACATCCCACTCACCTTGTACCAAAAAACACAATGAAAACTGTACCAGGCTTGTTGGCACTTTAATTTGACCAAAAAAGTAAAGTGTGAAGACAGCTGACCAGCATGGAAGTGTGAGCTAAGGTTTGCACAAGAGATCTAAAATGACAAGGAATAGAAATACTTAATGCTGTACAAAACTCTGGACTTCTCCAAGAAACATGACAAAACTTCCTGCTTCCGGACAGCTCATTATTTGGTTCAAGTCTTCACATTCCTTTATTACTCATGACCTTTCAGAAAGCTTTTATTCTTTACTGTTTCAATAATCCCGGACTTTTCAATGTTGCTAATCAGACTTACTGGCAACTCTTATCAAACGAAGGCACTCTCCCAGGGTTCATGGCCAAAGGAGGGACTTTGATGACAGAAAACGCTCAGTAACCTAAGCAGTGTCCATCACAGTAAGATTTTTTGTGATTGTTGTAAACATGCATCTTTATGCATGTCTTAAATATAGGTTCACCTATACACTTGCATCATACTCAGTTACAGCAACTTGCATTACTTCTGCAGAGACAGACTCTGCAAGGCACTGGGTAGACCTGTGGGTATGAGATAGGAAACACACACACAACAGTGAACCTCATTACCGGCTGTCACTTAGGGTCTCAGAAGGCCCAGCTCTGGCCTCTGAGCCGTATGTCACTAGGCTCAAAGGCACAGGCGTAGAGAGAGTAACTGGATGAGAAAACAAGGGGGAGGCATCGCATTAATGCGAGTACTTCCACCCCGAAACTGACGGGTGGCCCCTAAGGGCAGACCCTGGAAAAAAAATCTTCCCTTTGGGGATCCAACCGCTCGCCCCGGCCTATGGGGCCTGCTAAATAAAGGGGGTACAAGGGTGGGTGAAAGGGCAGTGTTTGTCCCCACTTCAGAGACCTAAAGAAATGAAAATAAACCAAGTTTTCACTTCCTGGTCGATTATTACTCTTCTCGAAGGCCCCCGACGCAGACCGACAACGGGCTCCCACGGACTAAGGGGAGACCCACCCCAGCCCTGAACCTCCCGTCCTCGCCCTCGCCCTCCTCCGGGCCTTACACGGTGACGTGACCGGAGCCGCGGACCACCACCGGGTCTGGCGAGTACTTGAGCAGCTGCTCCTCCAGGGCCCGCTCCTCGTCCTCCTCCTCCTCATAGATCTCGTCGAAATCCGCCATCCTGAGCCTCCGCGGCCCCCTGCCCGAAGGAGCCCGACTCCAGGAGCTGGGGCTGGGAGACCCGCCGGCGAGGCGGCGGAGACTGAGGGGAGCCGCCGCCGGGCTCCGAGGCCGCGGAGTTCGCTGCTGGCTGTGTCGGCTCTGGCTACAGAGGAGATGGGGTCCCGGCCGCCGCCGCCGCCGCCATTACCGTCAGCAATAACAACAACACAATGTCAACATCCGCCCAAGGGCCGACACCGCTACCAGCACCGCCGTAGCCGCCGCCGCAGCAGCAGCAGCAACTCAGGCAACCACAGCAACAGCCAGAGCCACCCGCTGCGGGAGCAGCCGGCTACGGCATCGCGAGACTTCCCGGGAGTGCGGGCGGGCGCGTGGGCGCGCGGCTGGAGGGCGGGCGCGTGCACGTGCGGCCACGCGCGCTCCCAGGCTGCCTTCCGTCTCACCTACACTCCAGCCGCCCCGGACGCCTCGGGCGCGCACCCGCCGGCGCGGCCCCGCCCTCCGCCTCCAGCGTGGCTGACCCGCTGAGGGGTGCCCCTGCGAGCGGGAGGCGTGCACCCCAACCTGACTGGAACTTATTGTACGCGGGATCGTCAGTTTATCTCCCCTCGCTTTTCATCAGTTGCTCTGGTCTGTAAATGACAACCAGCTTCCGTTCTTTCCCAATTTGAGTAACCCTCCTGACTCACTGAAAACATTGTGTCCACGCTTATGCAGGATTTTGCAAATATGTTCACGTTCCAACATCTCGCCCCATCAACCCCTTAAATATAATTCACTATATAAGGCCAGCGATGTTATTATTTTTTTCTTACAGGAAAACTCACTGTAGGCATGCCATGAAACAAAATTCACAAATCCTCTGGATTCCAGATTAGAAGGTGCAGTCTTCTACCCCAACACCCTCAGCAACCATCACCTGTTTTCTTCCACTGCCTCTCCCTTCCCGACAGCTCCTCCCATAGAAAGGAAGCGGGGTGCACTACTGGGAAATGGGGTCCTTAGCCAGTTTGATAATGAGCACACACTAAATGATAATCGTACTAGCCTGAGTCACTGGAGAGACTCTTCTCCCAGAAGAATTCATGTCCTGACAATGGGTCACCCTGGAAGTTGAGAAAGTGTAAAGGTAGCCAATGAAGACAGTGAGAAATGCCTAACAACCTGCTAGAAGGACATGAGCACGGTTGACCAAGAAAAAAATGAAGGAAAAGCACAGTAAATGTATCCGAGTACAGGAGCACTGTATACCTCTGTATACAAGTATCCTGTATACCTCTGTGTACATTTATTTAATTGTTCAGGATAATACGTACTGAATGCCACAGTAGGTAATAGGCAGTGTGCAAGTACTTGTGGGGGGGGAGGGGAGGTGGAAGTATGGGTGTGATGAAGTGCAGTCCCTGCCTTCCAATAGCTTAAGTAGAACATTAAGGCACCAAATATAATTCTGTCAGATGCTCAGAGCAGTTTTTCAAGGGTGGCATGGAGCCTACAGGAAGCCAGTTTAGGTCCTAACTGCTTGTCTTTGAATCTCAGCTTTGCCACTTAGTATATGGCCTTGGTAAAGTCTCTTAACCTCTCTGTTCTTTACATGTAAAATGAGGATAATAGTAACCTGGCCATGGACTGCTCTGCAGAGTAAATGACTTCATACATGCGAAAAGCCTAAAAGGCCTGGCAGTAAGGGGATCTCCAAAACCCATCCAGCTCATCACCTCTATCAGGATCACTGCAATTTTTGCACTCTGCAATGATTCACTGTTTATGAAGCCGATGCCTAACTTCATTTAATATTCCCCAAGAACCCAGTGAGGTAACCAAGGAAGACAGAATTTCTGAATTTCAGAAATGCTATGCACATGTCTCATAGCTAAATGGCTATATGCTATATTTGAAGAAATGTGAACCTAAGCCCTAAAACATAGTGTTGTCAACCAACCTTACTTCAAGAATTAATTTTTAATGAATAAAATATTTTTAATAATATAATAGTTTATTTTTACATTATTTTGTGCCTTTTTCCATCTCAGTTGTAATCCCTCTGGGCTTCCCAACACCAAATCACCCGTGTGCCATCACCATAGTCCAGTGCATTTCCCTCCCCCCATCATTTTTGATCCCATTCCCCACTCCACCCCAATAAAATGTCTCTTGTATCTAGTTGTTCTAATAAAATTTTTAAATAAATAAGTACACAAGTCCAGTACACAAGCTTCTTAATCTCCTTAGGCAGGAATTGTCCTAGCTTAAAGGACCAACTTCAAACAGGAGGTATTACAGGGTACCCCAATGTGAATTGGGTTGCCTGTCTGTGGGTCTTCACCCGTGCGCTTACGATTCAATCGTATTATGGACACACTCAAAAAGGTTAAATAATGGATTTATTTATAAGGAGAAAGGTAAAGGAATAACTCAGGGAAAGAGGGAAAGAAACACAGGTTAACTAGGATGTCCTACCAGTTCTGCTGACTTGGACTCCACCGGCATGCTGAAAACCGATTGAGAGCCAAAACGATCAGCTGCGAACCACCAGGTCTCCCCACCAAAGCCCACATGTCCAGTTTTATCCCAACCTGGCTGCTCAGCTCCGCCCTCAGGTCCCTGGGTGCTTCTCCTTGGTACTGATGGGATTTGGAGTCCCAGCATCTGGAGTAGGGGCGGAGTCCATGAAACCTGTACCTGTTACAGAGGGTAAGAAAAGGGATCAAAAAAAGGAAGCTCTAAATGTTCTAGCCATGGCTCATGCCCCCATATGCTGTCACTAATATTTCACCTTTCTGTAGAAACAATGACCAAAATAAGAGGGATGGTACCCCCAAAGTATCGAAATCACATAGATGACAACTTCCTAAGAGCAAGGGAATCCAAGCATAGTTCCTTCAATCCCCAGCACCTTCCACAGTTCCTACTTTAGAGCTCAATAAGTTATCCAAATTGCGATATAATGGTACTAATGCTATTTCCAGAACATCATGAGTTAATGAGGCTTCTGAAGACTGTGAGAACTTCAGCCTTATCTTAACACTGGTTCTATGTGGGAGAAATGTTCTTATTCTAAGATCTCTTCAACAGAGAGATCTTTGTAACTCCCACAACCTTGGTGTAAGGTGGGGGCTGTCTTATTTTTGCTCTTCTATTTTGCTGTTCTTTTTCCTGCTCTGAAAAACCTGTCAGAGCCAGCAAAAGGGTGTGGGACCTGGGAAGGAGGCCCAGAGGGTGAGGGCAGATGAGTCAGACCGTTGACTTCATAAAAGCAAATTCCACCCCCAACCCTCCAGGGTCCAGTTTCCTGTCAAATTCCATCCCTGAGGGTGAACCCCCTTCTCGATTTATTTTATTTCATTGTTCAGATGCCCTCCTGCTCTCTGCCTTATTGGACTTTTTTTCATTTGAGTTTTCCTTTACATTCTGGTCTCGTGAATTTCACATCTACACTCAGACCAAAAGGCTCAAAACCAGAGGATCATACCTCAGGGGCCTCACAAGGCAAAAATCAACTTGCAAATATCCCTAGACTTGAAAATGTCCAAGTCTTATTAATACCTATTTGAGTACCCTTAGGGAGATTCAATTCTCTAAACTTCTCTTGCAATCCTAGAATAGAACCTATCACATGAGCTATTGAGACACAAATGATGAAATACACATGCTGTGGACTGAATCATGCCCCCTCCACATTCATGTGGGCAAGCCCTAACTTCCAGTGTAATGGCACTTAGAGATAGGCCCTTTGGGAGGTAACTAGGTTTAGATGAGGGTGAGGTCATGAGAACAGAACTAGCTTATACCATCTTTCCCTTCTCGCCTTCCTCCCCACTTCCCTTCAACCCCTCTATTCATGTGAGGATGCAGTAAGAAGATTGCACCTGCAAGCCAGGAAGCACTTTTACCAAGAATCAAATCAGTGGAGACATTTATCTTGAATTTCCCAACCACCAGAACTTTGAGAAATAAATATCCGTTGTCTAAACTCCCCCAGTCTACGTTGTTTTCTTATAGCAGCCTGAGCTGACTAAAATAGCAGATATAATAGCCCTCATTTATTCACTCCTTTACTCACTAATCTTCACTCACAGACCAATGGGTTGAATTATTCCCATGTGCCATATTCTATGCCAAGAACTAGAATTTAGCAATGCAGCTGTAAACAAAACACAGTTTCTGCCATCACAGAACATAAAGACATTAAGGAAGATTGACAGTCATAAAACTAAGTTAAGTATCACAGTTGTGATCAGTCCTGTGGAGAAGTTTAGAGGGCCAAGAGAGAAGTTAATGGACGTAGCTCACTGAGAACTTATGGATTATTTTGGGGGGAAAGGATCTTTAAGTTGATGGCCAAACAAAGTAAAAAGATGGGGAAATAGAAGAAAGAAGAAAATTCCAGAGAGTGGGGCCAGCATGTCTGTCTTAGTATGGATGCTAAAACAGAATGTCATCAACTAAGTGACATATAAACAACAGAAATTTATTTCTTTGTATGCATAATCACCACCCACAGGTTCCACTTTCTAATACTATCACACTGGGTTAGGATTTCAACATAAATTGGCAGCAGTGGTGGGTAGACACAAGCATTAGTCTATATCAGTGTTTAAATGCCCTTAGAAGAAAAGGGCATAGACTAGATTAGGTACAAACGAAAACCATTGTGGTTGTGCCACAATGAGAAAGACAGAGAAGATTTTGAGATGGAGTTAAAAAGGGTGGTGGGGGCCCTCCCTGGTGGTGGGTTAAAGCACAGAACTATGAAGCTGGCCATAACCACTGCAGCACAAGTTCTATCCCGAGCCAGGAAGGTGACCCACATGGCACAGCAGACCTCTGCTATCTTGCCTGCTGCTCCCCTCAGCTGTGTATCTTCACTCTGTCTCTGGTGAATCTTCTCAAACCCCCACCCCCAAACCTCTGGCCTGTACCCCAGTTCTTGTATGCATCAATAAATAAATCTATAAAAAAATTAAAAGGATAGTGGGAACTTGAAGGCCTTGGTAAGCATTCTAAGTTCATCCTAAAGGTAAAGAAGATACATTGAGGATGTGAACCAGCTAGTCACATTATCAAATGTACATGTTAAAATCTCCAAATGGGAGGACATTGCTGGCCCAACTGACTCTGCCCTACTTGCCCAACTGATTCAGCCCTACTTGCTGTGAAAGTAGCACATATCCCCCACTCTCCAGATGATTTAAGGTAACTTAGATCTCTCTTATTATCACTACATGTGATTGGCTTAAGCTGACACAGTCCCAGCTCCCAGACTGAGGGGCTCATCAGAAGCTGGAATAACCAGCAAGCACAGTGACAGGCTTCTATGGACACTTGATTCAAACAGGTCCAATCAGAATCAATAACAGGACTTTCAGTAGATCTATTGGGAAGGGGTAGGGGATATCTTTTTCTATGAAGCTGCTAGGAACCATACTGCTCTTGCAATAGTAGAAACTGCTTGACCCATGCTAATCCTGGAGGAAATAGAACCAAAAGATGATTATATCCTGATGACAATCTTTGAGACCCTCTGAGTTTAGGTAAAGCTCCCCAAGATTTGTAGGAGAGAATAATGGATTCAGTTTCTGGAATATGAAATACCCAGCAGAGATGTCCAGTAGAACACTGATAGATTGGCAGTGATATTAGCTAGATAGATGGAGAGATGTGTGGGTGGATGGGTGGGTGGATGGATGGATGGATGGAGACAGAAAGGGATCAAAGAAGAAAAGTAGGTACAGAGGCTCATAAGAGAAATGTTAGTGGGAAATAAATACTCACAGCTGATAAAGGGAGCCATAGAAGTGACTATGACAGTTCAACAACCAACAGGTGAGATGGCCTGAGGAGAGGTTGGAGGTAAGAGGATCTCACAGGAAGGGGTTTAAGTGATTAGACATAGAGAGAAAAGAGGGGTTTACAAGCTATCAGGAAAGATGAGCAAAATACAAAGGTGGCCACTGTCTAGGTGGGATACTGCAGAAATCCTGGGAAAAGACTCAGTTTCCACAACTGGATACTTGACAAGAAGACCCAACACAGAAAGTCTTGAGTTAACAAACACAGAATAGAGAAAAAATGTAACTATTAAAAAAATTACAGTAGGGCCCTCCCTGGTGGCACAATGGGTTAAAGCACAGCACTAACAAATTAAAGCCACTTCAGCATTAGTTTGATCGATCGCTGTGACAGAGCTGACCCACATGGCGTGGCAGACCTCTCCTGATCCACTCACTGCTCCCTTCAGCAGTGTTCTTTGTCAGTCTGCCTGTTCTGTTCCCCACTCTGTCTTTGGTGAATCCTCTCTCCAACCCTGCACCTCTGGCCTGTACCCCAGTTCTGGATGCATAAATAAATAAATCTTTTTAAAAAATTACAGTAAAAAGGCAGATATAGATCTCTACTCCTTAAATGCAGGCTATGATTAGAGACTTCCTTACAAAGAGTGCAGAACAGAAAGAAGAGAAGACATTTTACAGCAACATCACCTGACAAAACACTATTTCAGCCAAGAAAAACAAAGTCAACATTAATAGTCATAACTCATGTGAATGTGATATGATGAAAATGGTTCTTTTTCTTTTTGCTTTTCTCCCCAAAATTCAGAATCTCATTCTGATCATGAGAAAAATATTAGACAAATTTCAATGTAATGCACCCTACAAAATACGTGAACAGTACAAACCATCAGGGTCATCAACAATGAGGAAAATCTGAGAAATGTAGCCAAGAGAAGCCTAAGGAGATGTGAGCCTGAATGTGGCTCTGAGTTAGAACAAGAAAGTTAGGCCAAAATTTTTAAAAATCTGAATGAGCTGTAGACTTAAGAATAAGGTATCAATATTGAGTCATGGCATTTAGCAAATATACTATGACTTTTTAATCAGGATTTCTCAGTACTATCTTCTCAATTTTCTGTCAACCTAAAATTGCTCTAAGAATAAATCTTTCTATAAATAGTAATAGAATATATACTATATTCAAGAGAGAAGAGAAACATTTTTTTCTAGATAGAAGTTTATCTTAGGAATTTTCATGAAAGAAAAATAAACATTTAAACATCTATTAATTTTTTAGTGTTCAGTTTTATTAATTTTTGCTATTAACTTTTTTTATAATATAATAGTTTATTTTTACATCATTTTGTGTCTTTTGAGAAGGAGAAACATTTTAGTACCAGAAACAAGATAAGCTTATAACTTTAGTGATTAACTCATAGACCTCCATCCAATTTTGGAGGGGAAGAAATTCTGAGGCTAGGAAAGGAGACTTGACCTTGACTTTTTTACTCACGGAGGTTATGATTGTTCTACAGTTTTCATTCAAGGCAGGACACAGCATTGAAGCAGGAAGGCCTTTAAGACAGGAACCAGAAACACTGCCCATGGACCTATGAAAACAATGTGGAAATTTCCTTCTGCAATTCAGTAGTAAATAAAGGCTAGATAAACAAAGGTCTCCGGTTAAAAAAAAAAAAAATCACCCAAAGCCTGCACCTATGCTTAGATACCATGTCTGAATTAATACTAAATTTTTATGTTTAGGTCCACCCAATTAAAAAATTAGTTGAGGGAAGTATCATGTCTAGCAAACAGTTTCTGTATAAAGCAAGTGAGATGAGATCTAGAATACAGTGCCTGAAATCTGATGAGTGTGGCAGACCAAATTAGCTGTTTCCTACTTATTACATTATCTCCACTAATATCTAACAAAAGTCATAGGGACCATAGTAATAACTAGAATGTATGATTTTTTTATGTTCTTTATTTGTATGGGGTAGAGGTGTACTGGAAAATGGCCTCAGAAGCAGAAATAATTCAGTGTCAGCCATGAGCACTATCTTTCAAGGTGTGAGGAAGAATTTTAACTTGCATCAGGAGATATTTAAATTGCTCTCTTGCAAAATTAAAATTTCATGACCCTCTGGGAAAACAAAATGTCTTACTTAAATCTTACTCATACGTTTAATTCTGAAAAAGAAATGAGTTCTTTCAATCGACATGGATCACTCAACAAGAAAATTAACCTTAAGTGTGCAGGATGTGTCTCAAACTTAGATTTGTGGTACTCTGAGTGCAAGTAGGAGCCCGAGCAGTGAAGAAAGGCTGTGTGCAACACTACTATGGACCAGGTCTGGGGAGCAACAGATTCTCTTCTGCCTCCAAAGTCAGCTCAGCAACTATGGTGACTGAGGGAGAGGGAAGGAAAATGATCTAAACTAGATGGGAGCTGTTTCCTGAGAACTGCAGAGTGAGATGGGGGTGGGGTGAGAGACAAATGGCCATATAGCACACATAGTGTTCCAGGCACTATTCTAAGCACTTAGCACATCTCCGACCATTGAGCCTCACAAGCATCCCTATATCATTGGTACTTTTTTTTTTTTTTTAAAGATTTATTTATTTGTGCATACAGAACTGGGGCACAGGCCAGAGGCTCAGGGGCGGCGAGGAGCTTCACCAGAGACAGAGTGGGGAGCAGAACAGGCAGATCGACGAAGTACACTGCTGAGGGGAGCAGCGGGCGGTCAGGAGAGGTCTGCCGCGCCATGTGGTCTCCTCCGGGGCAGGCTGGACTGGAACTCATGAGGAAGGGCCTCAGATTCTCAGTGCTGTGCTTTAACCCGCTGCGCCACCAGGGAGGGCCTCATTGGTACCATTTTATACCTCTTTCACATTTAAGCAAACTGTGGTCCAAGAAAATTCGGTAACTTGGCCCAAGATCACACAACTGGAAGTGGTGGAAGCAGGATTTGAGCCCGTACAAGGTGTTTTCTCATCCCATCATCGCACACAATGCTATACAGTAGAAAATACCAGCAGAGAAACCTTCAGCAAAGCTGCTAAACAATTTCCTAACCCACAGAAATTTTTAGGAAAACAGATGTTTAATTGCTTTAAGTCACTAAATTTGGGGATAATCGATTTTGTGACAGTAGATCATTCACAATATATGTAAATCAAACTATTATGCTATAAACCTTGAATTTACACAGTGATATATGTCAATTATTTATGTTGTGATAAAGCTGGAGGAAAGAGACAACTATTATAGTCAAAGAAGAAGAAAAAGAGATTAGTGTGTCCTTCTTGGCCCTGGAATATCAAGAAGAAACAGTAGAAAGACAAATAGATTGACTAGATTGATCAAACTATTCACTTTTAAACTTTTATAGCTGTTTCTCATGTCTATGTATAAAAAGTATTTTGGTTTCTTTTTTTAGTTGTTGTATTTTTGCCCTATAGCATTGGCATAGCAGACTACTTAACTTACACTGATATTCAATACATAGCTTTTACAGGTGGGGGCTTTACCTTAAAGCTTGAAGGGCACAACCAGTGTTTGCTCTTGAACAGCAAAAGTGAAAATCTACCCTTTTGTAACTCTCCCTGGGAATCAATGACTTTTTTCTCACTGAGGTTACGATTGTTCTACAGTTGTATAAGCAAGGTACAGTGAAGGGCTTGATTTAATACTTACAATCATGCTGGGCTTCTCACATGATTAAGTTAAGGTAGCACCAAGCTTCAAATGGAAACTTAGAAAAGATCTTGCTGCTCCCTGCTCACTGCCCACCTCCATATTCAACACACACACACACACATCTTGCTAGTGTGTGTTTTTACTCATGTTAAATTTTTCTTAGGATATATTTTTAAGTCATTTTCTTTCTGGATGTCTGCTTTTTACATTCAGGCATTTAAAATTTTTTAATTTTTTATTTTCACTGTTTAGAACATAAGTTTTAATATAGAAATCTTAAAAGCTGAATTACTTTTGTATAGGACTATAGTTTTAAAGAAAAATTCTCTTTAAATTTAGCACACAATATACAAAATATTATGTTATTCCAATAAACCTTTGTGGGGATGAATTAAATGTAGACTTTTGAGGATCATCTAGTAAATCTGTACTTGGTATATTCAAAGATACCCAAGTATTCTTTGGAGATGTGATATACTATGAGGTAACGTGGAGATTAAGACATTAAATATACCATGAGAATAACTTAGACCTGGAAGAGCAAACTAGCTCTAAGTGAACCTATTCAAAAATCTTGCTATTTTCTTTTGTGTGTAGTTAATGGTACAATTTGAAAGCTATTGAGTGTAAACTTTTGAAAAAGCACAATGTATTACTCAGAAAAATAAAAGGGAAATGAGACAAAGATAAAAGCCATCTATAAGTAGAAATAATACACCAGTGTTTACATAGTGTTTAACATATTAGAAAATATTTTCGTTTATATCTCATCTGACCTTTACAACATTCCAGTGAAACAGATAATATTCTCACTGTACAGATATCAGAGGAGAGTGAAGTTCAATGACTTACTCAAGCTATTGGCTCCTGAAATAAAAGGAAGATCTAAGACTGCTTTTGATTGTATGGATAAGTTTCCCTTCTGAGTAAGGGAAGACACACAAGAAAGAAAAAAAAAACTTAATGAAAAAATACGGCTAACCATATTTACTTAGCATCCTGAAGAACTACCTGGTGGTTATAAAGAGGCTCATTCACCTCCCCCAAACACTTCACAATCCTTGGATAATACGTAAGAAATGGGAAATGGATTGACTCAATACTTACTAGGCTCATTGTTCAGGGGCACTAATTATAGTACTCATTGCTGAGACTTGTTGGGAGGATTAAATGAGAATATCTATGTAAAGCATGATAAGTACTCGATAAGTGTTGATTATTATTGTTATTGACAAAGTTATTCCAAACAGGCTGGATAGGATATTAGAATAAAGAATAGTAGTTATGCATTTTTATAATACATTCTTTTTAAAAAGCTTTTAAAATTTATTATTTATTTTAAAATATTTATTGATTTATGCATAAAGAACTGGGGTACAGGCTAGAGGTGCAGGGTGGGATTAAGAGGCTGAGAGGATTCACCAGAGATAGAGTCGGGAGCAGACCAGGCAGATTGACTAAGCAAGATGCTGAGGGGAGCAGTGTGGGAGACAGGAGAGATCTGCTGGTCACCTCCCTGTCTGGGGAGCCAACTCATGCTGCAGTGACTGCAGACAGCTTCATAGTGCTGTACTTTAGCCGGTTGTGCCACCTGGGAGGATACTGTAATGCATTCTGATCAACCCATTCTAAGTTATCTTCCTTCAAGTCTCTTATGTAGAGAATGAAACAGTATTTTTTCTAAATGTCTCCTTCACATAAAAAATTCACCATGCCATATCATGTTCTCAACACCCATAAAACCCTGTAGAAATGCAAGAGGATACTGCTACTATTTCTCTCTTCTAATCTTTGTCGTCATTTTGAGCAAAGTTTATGAGTAGTTATTCATTATTCAGACCTATACATCTGCCTGCCCAACAATTGAAGAATTCCATGACTGGACCTGGAAGGAACCACCAGCTTCACTGTTTTCTGAGATTCAAGTGAACAGCTTATATTATTAACCAGAGGTTTGTTGAGGGGGCAATCTAAGGACTGGGCAGATAATTTTGCCCTGGATTGGCATGGTGATTTGCCGGTGAAAGGTTTCTCCACAAGAGACGCCTTTTCAGAATGTCCTTACAAGACTATTGTGGAAGCTTCCCAGCATAGAAGGGATCCCACTTTGATGCAGAGATCTTACCCTATTCAAGGTTTTGTTAGGGTCTTGTAACTTCATCTTATAACAGCTGTCCCACCACCCTGATACTAATTGAGAGGACCTGTTGCTTAAAGGCATTCACATGAGCAGGGAATCATCTGGTCAGTAACACCAAGCACTTGGTCATTCATGATGGCTGCATGAATATGTATTAAGCATGTGCTTCTATCCTGTCCTGTCTGATTTGAGACACTTGAGGAATGACGTAACTTGACAAATGAATCAAAACCTGTTTAGATGATGATCTTAAATAAACAGTGAGTGATGCCAATCAGCCCATGAGTATGTTAGTTACCATTTGTGGATCCTATAATTACTGCCCACCCATAAAGGTTTTTTTCAGGTACTGAAATGAGTTTACAGACCTCAACTAGTTCAGGAGCCTACTATCATAAACAAGTCAAATATCATTTTGATAAATGCCACTGCCAGTGGGACAGAAAATACTTTCTGATCTCACTATGATGAAAATAACATTTTGATGGTCATGTTGAACAAAAGAGCTCACTCAGGTTTTTTTAAAGATTTTTTTATGTATGTATGCAAGAATTGGGGTGTAGGCCAGAGGTATGGGGGTATGAGAGAATTCATTAGAGACAGAGTTGGGAGCAGAACAGTCAGATTTTCTGAAATATACTGCTGAGGGGCACAGTGAGTGAGACAGGAGAGGTTGTGGGTCATGTGGGTTAGCTCTCCCCAGGATTAAACTCATGCAGCAGTGGCTGGCCATTGCTGATAGAGCTGAGACTTTAACTCCCCACCAGGGAGGCCCTCACTCAGACTTAAATGAGTGAGATCAAGCTCACACTGAGGGAAGAGTTCTATATTCCTTTTTAATCTGCCTTTTAATCTGCCTTCTGGGTCATATGAAAATAAAATAAAAACAGCCTTATTATTAATAATGAACAGCTATATACCAGAGACAGAGACACTTTATGGGGGTGGAGTGGGGAGTGGGATAAAAAACAGTGGGCCGGGGGTGGGGAGGGAGGGAAATGCACTGGACTATGGTAATGGCACACAGGTCATTTGGCGATGGGAAGCCCATGGGGATTGCAACTGCGAATGATGTAAAAATTAACTTATTAAACTATTAAAAAAACACTCTTATTATTATATTTTGAATTACAGTTGCCTTCTTGAACATGCCTTTCATTTTTCTGTCTATTCAGCCTTAACAAATGTTCTGGTGATTTTCAACTGTTACCTTTGTATTTCCCACATGGCATTAAATTATCAGTACTAGAAAATTTACTGTATACATTCTTTTCCAAGTTCGTATTAAAACTTCCACTTCCAGGAAATTGACTACTATCCCTACCTTTTGTTTTCTTTCATCTTTTCATATGTTCCTGTCTTGAGACACCTTATTTTTTTACCTTTGACCATAATCATAGTGAGCTCCTTTTTCCTCTCCTTTTCCTTAATTAATAATGCAAAGGTGTTGTAGTCATTTAGTAAAAAACTTAAATTTTTTGAAGATTAACACTTAAGATTATTTTCTTGCACTTAGACTATAACAGTTGATATGAAAAACATAGGAAAGACCCTGGCCAATGTGATGTATATTTTATCTTCTTTGAAACATTGGCTAATAGCCATCAATTGTCAAAATGGGTGTTTCCTAGTGTGAGATTATTTTGAGAAAATCTAGCCCTGCACACTAGGGGAAAAAAGGAAGTGGAAGAGGGTAAAATCGTGTTTAAGGTATCCATTACAAAACTGACTTCAATTCTCAAAAAAAAAAAAAAATTTATTAACTTCACTGATGGTTAAAGGCAGGACACACAGGCACAAGTTGATCCAGCCTTCAGTTCTAATTCTAGATGATTTATATTGGTGTCGTAGATTCTTCCTTCTCTGCAAAATGACAGCAGCAGATCTGGCCTTCACATTTACACACCACACTCTCCAGAGCCTAAGGGAGGATCCATTCTTAAAACCCACTCTCCCCCCTAAAGTTCTGAGACTTGCTCTATTTGGGTCTTCTCCGTTCACATACTATTTGCCAAGTCAGTAATTATGAAGAAGATAACACACACTAATTGTCTTAGCTTAGATCACATGTTTATCATTGAAACCTGAGGAAAGGTGAGCTTCTGGAGAATTCCAAGGCTGAAGTCAAATACTATGAATTCTGTGGAAGCAACTTACAGGTGTCCAATTTAAATAAATGTGGGGAATATTGGCTTTTCCCCACTTTCTCAGTCATGCAAAATATTAAAAATGGGAGTTCAAAGTTGTAGAATAAGCATTAAGAAGAGACCAGTACAAAGGAACCATTAAGACATTAGCTCCATTAGGAGAAAACTTCATCTGTTATATTCACTTTACCTCACTTTACCTGAGCACTTGAAGATTGCTTAACATATAATAAGTACTCAATACATATCTGTTCAATTAATAAAAGAGCTGCTTTCTAGAAAAGGCTTTTTAGCTTCCTCAAAAGGAAAGAGGATAAATAAAAGTCACGGTAAGCTCCTTCTGAGGTAATGGACAGAAAGAGTGATTTTTCCAGTTCTCTGTGAGGTCTGGCTTTGCAGTTTCTAAGGTAGGCTCTACTTTACTTTATTTCCCTGCCTATCCTTTCCAAAAATACTCTAACTGCTGAAGTATATTGAGCACCTACATGTTTCTACAGCCTAATGGAGTCCATTTACTTGTGGCATTCAGTACTCAGCCCCACACAAGAAGGAAAGGAAAGAGATCAAGAAAACACTAGAAATTGTTCATGCCCTTTAAAAAATGAACACTAAATAGGGGTCCTCCCTGACAACGCAGGGGTTAAGGTCAGTACATCAAGTGATCATCAGCCACGGCAGCCTGAGTTCAATCCCCCACCAGTGTCCTAACCCACACAGGGCACAGCAGACCCCTCCTGTCTTGCCCATTGCTCCCCTCATCAGTGTATTTCAGTAAATCTAAGCTTTTCTGCTCCCCACTCTGTCTCTAGTGAATCCTCTCACTCTCTGTACCTCTGACTTGTACCCCAGTTCTTCTGTGCAAAAAAAAAAAAAAATTAAATGAAGACTAATAAAAGGGTAGAAGCACTATAAGTGGGGCATAGTGTTAGTAGGAAGCCCTAGACATGGTCAAGACAGCTGTGTGAACAATGGATTCCAAAGAGGCCTTCCTGGTTGAAGCAGACAGACTGATCCATCGTGTAATGGGATCAGGGCAATTAAATCGGTAATTAGGTAAGTGATGGAAAATTAACAGGACAAGTAAAAAAAATCATAGCTTATGAGAAAAGGTGATGCTGTATATGACTTCGTGGGTGCCTAGGTCCCTTTTTTCTACCTACCTGGAATCTCAAAGATGAACAATCTTTTAGACGAGGTGGATGTGACAGTCCATTTTGCAAGCACTCTAAATCCTTCAGGAAGTACAAATAAACACCCTGTGACCTGGAGCAGTCACTTAGGATTCTGACTCAGCCTGGGAATCTGAGCAATGCTGGGTAATAAGCCAGGACCAGACCATAAACACCTGGTTACCCTACTTGCTGGATCCCTGTTTAGCATATCAGCTGGTCAGCAGGCCTATGGAGTTTAAGCAAGGTCAATGAGAAAACTAGTCAAAAGTCTACTTGAAAAGAGAGCTCTTGGAAAGAAAATGAAGCAGAGTGTCAGGATTTCCCTATTCACTCTGTCTGTTAGAGGGGTTGGGGTGCAGGAGTCCTCAAGCCTTCTCTCTAGTCTGGCTGGCCAGAGGAAGCTATTTTAACCCTATTCCCAGATTCACACCGAATCAATCACCTTACAACCTTGTTTTGATTGCCAAATCTCCTGTATTCCAGGTCCACAGTCAAGTTGTAGGTACTTGATTGTCCCTAAACAGGCTGACCAAGAAATTACACAGCTCCTGTGAGCAAAGAAGTGAGACTTTGGAGCAGAGTCTGCATTCAACAAATATGTTAAATACTACGTGCCAATTACTATGACAGGTATTGTCCAAACAACCACCTTGAGGCCTTTCCAGACAGGTCTTAACCATCAGTCATTTCATCTTAATGCCACAACGATTATATGTGGTTTAATACTATAGACTGCTGCCATTTTATTTTATTTATTTGATTTTTAAAAGATGTATTTATTGGCCCTCCCTGGTGGCACAGCGGGTTAAAGCACCGCACTGAGAATCTAAAAGCCACTTCCTCATGAGTTCGATTCCTGCCTGCCGCGGAGGTGACCACATGGCGTGGCAGACCTCTCCTGACCCGCCCGCTGCTCCCCTCAGCAGTGTACTTCGTCGATCTGCCTGTTCTGCTCCCCACTCTGTCTCTGGTGAATCCTCTCACCCTCCACATCTCTGGCCTGTACCCCAGTTCTATATGAATAAATAAATAAATCTTTTAAAAAAAAAAAAAGATGTATTTATTATTGGCCCTCCCTGGTGGTGCAGCGGGTTAAAGCACAACACTAAGAAGCTTAAGCCACTTCCGCATGAGTTCGATCCCCGCCTGCCCGGGAGGAGATCCACATGGCGTGGCAGACCTCTCCTGACCCTCCCGCTGCTCCCCTCAGCAGTGTACTTTGTCGATCTGCCTGTTCTGCTTCTTTTTAAGAAGATTTATTTATTTATGCATACAGAACTGGGGTACCGGCCAGAAGTGCAGGGATGGTGAGAGGATTCACCAGGGACAGAGTGGGGAGCAGAACAGTGATGAAGTACACTGCTGAGGGGAGCAATGGGCAGGTCAGAAGAGATCTGCCATGCCATGTGGGTCACCTCGGGGTAGGTAGGGATCGAACTCATGCTGAAGTGGCTTTAGCTTCTTATTGCTATGCTTTAACCCTCTGCGCCACCAGGGAGGGCCCGATGCCATTTTATTTTAAGGTGGTTTCTCTCAAGTTCAGACAGAACTTACAACTCAAAATGTTTAAAGCCAATTACTTTATCTTCCTTTTCTTCCACTCTCTCTTTCCACAGACTGAAATAATGAAAAGTGGCTCACCTCCCATTGTTATCACCATACTTATTAACACCATCATCATTAACACAGACTCTGAGCAAGACATTTAGCTCCCTGCTGTCTCGTTTCTCTTTGTGTACCCACACCACTAGTAACTAAGTCTTGATGGTGCATCCTTCCAAATTTGAATTTATTCTCTTTCCATTCCCACCACCACTGAGTTTCCAGTCTGGACTTCCAGACTTCCACTGCTTCTGTTTTTTTGCCTTCCCAATCCTCCTTTACAATGATGACAATATAATCATGTCAGTGTTTTGCTTAGCACCCTTGAAATACTTCCATCTTACAAAGCGAAGTCTCACGCTCCTTCCCCTGGCTCTCCAAACATTAGCTTGCGGCTGCTTAACAGACTTTGCTGTTTCTCTTCTGCAGGCAATTCTTTTCCTTCACAGCATATACATCCATCTTCTAGGTCTGTGCCCACAAACAGGTCTTTGACCTAGAAGTCTCTTCTCCCATTATTCTTTTTTTGAAGATTTATTTATTTATGCATACAAGAACTGGGATACAGGTCAGAGATGGGGGGGCAGTGAGAGGATTCCCCAGAGACAGAGTGGGGAACAGGACAGGCAGATCAGCTGAAATACCTTGCTGAGGGGAGCAGTGGGCCAGAGGAGAGGTCTACTGCACCTGTGAGTCAGCTCCTGGGCCCGGATTAAACTCCTTCTACAGTACTAAGTGGTTAAGTGCTGCCACTCAAACCCTGGCACCACTAGGGAGGCCCCTGTCATTTTTGTTTTACTCTGAGCATATCCTATAAACATTTCAAGGCCCAATTGCACGGTCCCTGATGCCAGCTGGAAGAAAGAATGACTCTACCCTTCCTGGCTCCATGGATAGTTATATCCCCTTATCACATAAACTGACAGAAAGCCTAAACAGTCAACTATACATGTAGTAAAAAAAAAAAAAAAAAAAAGTAATGTTTCAGAAAACAGGCATAAATATAAAATTACCAGTTTTGAACAAGTTTTTAAAGATAATATTTTTTTCCTCAACAATGTCCCACTTGTTATAAAATAATTTGAATTCATGTGTATTGAGTTCTAAATGTCTTTATAGCGTAGACATGTGGGCACTTAATAAATAATGGTACTTACTAATGGAATTAAATTGAATTTAACTAAATTAAATTGAATTTAAGCAACTGTACTTCA
Source organism: Condylura cristata (assembly GCF_000260355.1). Taxonomy (NCBI): domain Eukaryota; kingdom Metazoa; phylum Chordata; class Mammalia; order Eulipotyphla; family Talpidae; genus Condylura; species Condylura cristata. The sequence continues at coordinate 30,938,773 of NW_004567113.1, read as the reverse complement.
ATTTCCAGAAGTTCCCCTAGCTGTATGTCCTCGGCCTATCATTAAAAGGACCCATTGGCCCTCCCTGGTGGCGCAGCGGGTTAAAGCACAGCACTGAGAATCTAAAAGCCACTTCCGCATGAGTTCGATTCCCGCCTGCCCCGGAGGTGACCACATGGCGAGGCAGACCTCTCCTGACCCGCCCGCTGCTCCCCTCAGCAGTGTACTTCGTAGATCTGCCTGTTCTGCTCCCCACTCTGTCTCTGGTGAAGCCTCTCGCCGCCCCTGCGCCTCTGGCCTGTACCCCAGTTCTGTATGAACAAATAAATAAATCTTAAAAAAAAAAAAAAAAGGACCCATTATTTTATTTTGATAAGCTTTGTCTATCACTGACAACTATATCTACTAAGAGTCCTACTCTACCTGAGAGGGGCCAGTCTCTGGTTAATATAAATGGTGTTGTGATAATTATTAGGTACATTGTTTGGGATGCCATTAATTTGCCTTAGTTCTAAAAACAGCAGAAGGGGAAAAATCCTCTTCAGAATGGCAATGGTGTAGTTAACGTTGGCTGCATACTCCATCCTGAACTATGGCTTCTACATTCACACTGAATGTCTCTGTTGCACCTGGAGCAGAAAAACAGTCTGCAACTGAGACGTGTATTAAATTCTAAGTGGAGAGGACGTGGAGATAATCTGTGAATGCCCAAGCACCGAATTAAGACTTCAATAAACAATTCAGTCATCTTTTCCTTTCTTGTCTTGAAATGTTTAAATTTCCCCATCCCATAAAAAATAACAATTTATGCCATTTGAGAAATAACAAAGCAATAACTCATTTCTTTTACTATAGTGCACATCCTTGAGGAAAAAATATTATCTTTAAAAACTTGTGCAGACTTGGTAATTTCATATTTGCACCTACTTTCTGAACCATGTTACTATTTTTAACTACACGTGTAGTTCAATGTGAGAAATTCCCTGGCAATAGTTATTGGTTAAGCTATTAAGATAGCAAAGTTCTCATAAAGGGACGTCAATTACTCCTGGCATCAGCGGAAGACAATGGTGCTGTGTGTGCCTAGAGAACGAGGAACATTGTCTTGCTCAATCATTTCGTAGTCAACGAGCTCATCAGCTAAACCTGATGGACTGACAGAGGGCCCAAACATGAGGAAGAAACTGTAATATATTGACTAACTCAGTATGTTGGTTTGCCTAGAGCATTCAGACAGGGGACGGCATCCAGCCAAGGGCAGAGATTCCGGCCTGACTCCAAATGAGCTTGAGCTAACAAGACAATAAAATATCTCTTGTTTTCAACCTCATGCAAATTATAAAAGCAAGAGGATGTGGCCATTGTGGTATGTTCCTCCAAGCATGACTCATTTCACTAGGGCTTGAGCAACCGCATTAACACGGAGGGCTGACAGGAGAGAAAGGACCCCAGCCCTTACCCCAGGCCGGGTTAAAATATGAATGTACTGTGAATCTCGTAAGCTGTTAGTTTTCCTCAGTTAGTCAAGAGCTCTAGAATGGAGAGCTTATCGCCTACCAAAGATGACACTGATTTCGATCCTGAATCTGATTTGAGCAAGTCCTTTGAACTCTGCAGACCTTGCTATAGAAATAACAGTTGAAATGTAAAAAGTGTTATTAATTTATATAATTGTATAGCTCTAACAGCATAGCATTTGAAGAGTTTTTGTGGTTTTTAAAGAGATTGATTTTTTTATTGATTGATGCATACAAGAACTGGGGTGAAGGGCTATGTGGGTCATCTCCCTGGCCAGGGGATCAAATTCAGGCCATAGTGGTAATAGTGCTGAGACTCAACCCCTATGCTACCACCAGGGAGTCCTCTTAAGAGCATTTGTAAATTCCAAAATTGGAGTTTTTGTAAACTCAAAGTAGCATAGAGAGATAAAATAGAGAAATACACCTAAACACTGGCTTTCTTTCAATCCCTCAACAAATGTTGATGGAGCATCCAGTATATCAGGCACTCTTCTCAATGTCCCCCTGCCTCTGGTGGACACAAATATCCTCCAGGAGTTTTCAATCTAGAAGGGAGAGGCAGACGATGGACATACAAATACAGTATTTTGGAAAGTGATAAGCACTGTGGACTTGATGAGAAGGAGTGTGGTGAGAGGTAGGCAATGTTGTATTTCTCCAGGAATGAGACAGTTATATTTGAAAGAAGAACTGAAGGGGAAGAAAAGGAAGAAGTGAGAAGAGCAAGCTTTAGGGAAGGGTTCTGTGCTGAGGGGAAGGGCAGTGTAGGGGAGGGCCAGGCAGGCTAGAAAAGTAGAACCACCAGGCAGACAAGTGGGGAGAGGACTCAGAGTGACCCGCTCCAATCACAGACAGCCTTGTTGGCCATTGTAAGGATGCCGGTTCGTGCTATGACCTGATCTGACTTCTGTTTTTAGAGGATCCTTCTGGCTGCTGAATTGAAAACAGATGATAAAGCAAGTAGAGGAAGAAGGAGCCCAGCCATGAGCCTATGCTGTAGATTCAAGCAGAGTTTGCACCAGAGTGAAGTGGGGAGGGTGTCACAAGTGGTCAGGTTCTGGATATGTTCATAGATAGAGCCATCAGGACTTCCTGACAAGTTATAGGTAGGAACAGACGAGAGGAGTAACAGAGATGGCAAGGCTTCCGGAGTGAGCCTCCCGCTGGCAAGGAACAACCAGCAGCAGGAATATGCCCATGTGAAAGGAGACAGAACGTCACCCTCTTTCTCCTTCTAGTTGCCAGATCACCTTCCTGTGGGTAAACCACAGATAAAGGGACCACACTGAGTCAGTTCTACTTGGTGACCTCTAGACAGGACTGACCACTACACCATTTCATTACGCTGGACCTCAGATTCTCTGCTTATAACATGAGGTTGGTCAACTGGCAAAATTCCTTTTCAGCTGATAAAGAACTCAGATGCTGAGACCAGTTCTCACACCTTTTAAGATTTTTGATATTTTTTTCTTGAAAAAATATCTTGAAAAAGTCTCAATAAGGAAACTCAATCTTTAAAGATATTCTTTTTTGTTAGAAAACAATTATTTTGTAATCCTAGTTTGAACATAAAAAAAAAAGCATCTCAGTTAGATACCCTTCTTCTTCAAAAAAAAAAAAAAAGTAATCCTTGCAATTGTTTATATAATCATTCCAGGGAGAAACACTTGTTAATCAGGAAACCTATTTCTTATTTTTTATGGGAAGTTTAGCTTGCAAGGCTAAATCACAGTATATATTTTATTTCACTGCAGAAATACTTCCTTTCACTTAACTCCAATGGCACATGAGTGGACTAGAAATGCTTTTAAGGCTATTTGAAAGAGCATTTTACTCTTATTCCAGTGTGTTCTTGTGATCTTCCATATCACACTTTTTAAATTTTCCCTTGACAAACAACAGCATTATTGGTAACATTGGTGTAGGAGAAGTCACTTGAGAAGAATGAAGATTAATCACTGATGCTAATATATGAATTAATTTAAACCTACAAATAATCTCCTAAAATTTGTAGCTCACAAATGGAGCACTTTAAATTTTCCACAACACTCCATCAGGCTTGGGAAAATCACATCATGGTAGCTTGTATACGCTGAGTGCCAATAATGTGCTGGGCACTGTACCAAAGATGGTCCTGCCTTCTTATTTAATACTCACAGCCACTCCAGGAAAGCATGCCATTATTATTTGTCAAGTGAGGGGGATTCACACTGAGAAATTCCTAGCCCCAAGCTCAATAGTGCAGGGAAGGAGAAGAAATAGGAAATGCATTTGCACTGATTTCAATACATTGTCTTATTGCTGCCCTTGTCTGGTTTCTACACTCTTCTTCCTCTTCCGTTTTCTGACAGAGCCCAAAATTTGTACCACCAGATTTTGTAGAACAGTTACACTTGAACAGAAAATGGAGATGTGGCAGCTGAATAAATGAGACCTAAAGTATCTTGTTCTCCCTGTTTTCCCCAGTGCCTCCAACAGAACCTGGAGTGGTATAAGCACTCCATCCACCAGCAGGAAATGGACAGAAAGTTGCTCCCGAGGGCAAGTGAGGAAAACTGGAGGCATAAAAGAAAGAGGGGACTTCGTGTTTGCAATGTTCTCAGAGCCCCTCCACTTAGGCATCCCTGTAAGGAGAAACTCCCATCCCCCTCTTCCTGGTCCCTCCCAGTAGCACTGCAATTTCCAGGCCCTTAACCAGCTGCCACATCTTAGAGAATGCAGATGGTGGGTGGGTTGCCCACCAGGTGGGAGGGAGTGAGTAGCTGAGACACAGGGTTCTGGGAACCCGGCCCCATGCCCACACAGCATGCATCCCTTCTCACACTCAAACTTCACACACACCCTAGTTCCCATATCCACAGTCATACATTCACACTTCTACTTAGTCTCATTACACACCTAGGTGTGCTCACACCTTCGAAAGCACCCTCTCACATGTTTACAGCAAGCACACACTTTCACACACTCAAATGCTCACTCACACCCCCTCTCCCGCACAGCACGTTTATATATTCATACAGGCTGTTGTAGTTGGATACCTCATGCACAAACACCTACACCTTATACACGTAACACATAGATACACACACTACCATTCACGCGCTCTTCACCCATTCAGACACATGTTCACACCCACGCAATCACGTGCGCTCTCCACACTCATTCTCACACTCTTCACCAGCGCTTGTGTCCACGCGCTCCTGCATCTCCCCAGCTTCCCCTCATCTTCACGCAGGCGCACCTTCCCGGGGAGGACGCTGTGCCCCGCGGCGCGGACAGCGCTGTGGTTGGGGTTTGGGGGTCCTAAACTCCTTCCAGGCCATGTGTTTACTGCAATCGCGTAGAGTCCTTCCGTTTTTTTCCCATTGGGAAATAAATTATCCAGGGAGAGGGGAAGACAGACACTCCGAGAACAGGTTCCAAGTTCGGCTACTGTGGGAACAGGAGCAGCCGCGTCCTGAAAGCCTCGCACAGTTTCATAACCTATTTACCCCCCATCTAGAAGACATCTTGAGGCTCGCACAGCTTCTGCCTCCAGCGGCTTCGCCCAGGAATGCGGCGGGGAGTGAGTAAGCAAGGACTAGGGACATCCCGACGGCGCGGCGCAGCGCAGCGTAGCCAAGGGTCCCCATGTTCAGCCGCAGTCACCGTAGTATACAAGCTAGGACGGTTGAGGACTAGGCAAAAAGTCGCCTTAGACAGTCCTCTGTTTGAATCCTCCCTCCTCTTTCCAAGCTGTGTGACCTTGCACAAATTACATGGGTTTTCAGTCCCAATTTCCTATCTGTAAAATAAGGAATCAGTTATTCAACAAATATTTCGCTTCTAATATATTCTAGTTTTTATCTGATCCAGTTTCTATCCAGGTACAGCTTGTTGTCAACTGGGGAGATACCCCAACCAAAATGAAATAAACTATGAAGCTGTCCCCCAGCCACTACAGCAGGAGTTTGATCCCTGGCCAGGAAGCTGACCCTCATGACCAGCAGACCTCTCCTGACCCATCTACTGCTCCCCTCAGCAGTGTATTTCCGTACATATGCCTGTGCTACACCAGCAACCCTGGCCTGTACCCCAGTTCTTACATGCATAAATTAATGATTTTTTTTTAAAAATTAAATAAGCCAGCAGGCAGATGTATTGATTTTGATGAAGGCTTTTGAAATAATGGTCTTAAACTTGTTGCTTTAGTCTGTTTCAAAGTCTTTCACCACTTGCTTGTTCTGGACTCAGGGGAATAAACACACTTTCCTTATTCTGAGCACAGGTGAGTAAAATCAACCACATTCCCTATCCTTATCCCAATTTCAATCTGTGCCCTTTCTGTCATTAAACTGACCACATTAAACGGGTCGTAGTGATCTTCAATGTATAAGAAAATCATACTCAGGGATTACAACTGAGATGGAAAAGTGCACAACATGATGTAAAAAAATAAACTACTATTATATTTAAAAAAGGAAAATCATATTAACCATGCAGTGGTTAATAATAAGTGAGTACATAATTAAAGTACATACCTCATTGTGAGGGTCATTGTGAAAATAAATGACCCAGTAAAGGTTTAACTCACAACTAGGTGCATAGTAGGTGCTCAGTAAATGCTAGGTAATATTAAGAGATAGCGCTGCCTCATGCCTAAGACTTCAGTCCCCTATATTCAACAGACAGAGTCTGAGTGCCAGCACTGCCATCTCTAACTGTGTCTTTGAACTTCACCTAAGACTCAGGACTCTTATATGAGACACAGTCATTATAATGGTGCTTTATCTGGTGGGGCAGATTTGCAGGTCAAATGAGGTCATGCAGATCAAGTCTCCAGATTCAGGCTCAGGCACATAGCTCAGGATGTCGTGTCTGAGGATTGTCATACACTAAAAGAGTACAATTCCTTCTCTGAAAAACAGCGAAGCTGGAAGATTTTCTATGGACTAGAGGAGACTTGGAATTTAGGACACAGTCCCAAGTGGCTTTCAATGGAATGAGGAGTGGAAGACAGTGAGGCTTCTCAGCAGGTCCAGGTTGATAGGGCTACGAAGAGACAGGTATACCCACAAACTGATGACTAGAGAAATCCCAGCCTGCAAACCTTCAGGGTGAGGATGCCAAGCTGCTGTAGAACCTAAGAGGGTAAAACTCAGTGCAAGATATTTGCACAAGGTCATGCAGATGACTGGATGCCAGTATGGCGTCCTGATTCCTTGCTGCAAAACCTAGGGCTCCCTACTTCATTTCCAAGCACCCTGTGTACATAGAGCTGCAGGTCCCAGATAATATTAAAAACAAGAGATGGTAGGAGCATTTACCAGGCACCAGACGGGGTGCTAAGGAGCCCTTTAGTCCTCACAACTTCAAAGCAGCAGGCATTTTTTCCTATATGACAGAGACAGAAACTGAGGTTCTTCCACCAATATTCTTGGCCACCTTTCAGTTCTTGCAATTAGCCAAGAGAAACTCTTCTCGGTTCTTATACAGGTCTTCTGTGGCCCCTTCCTCCCAATCAAATAAAAACTGCCACCTCTAAAAAGGGAACACTTTCCCTTCTCAGGTCAGCACCCCTTTACTCTGCAGGTTATTTCATGCTTTTTACATTTTGTCTACTTCCATAGCCAAGTGGGCTTTTTTTTTTTTCCCATAATAACCTGACCTCGAGTAATTCACCAGTTATGAGTTGATTTTTAAACTTTTTTACTGTATTGGAAACTCCTGTAGGAGGCATCTTGTGAAGGAGAATTTCCTGGCAGGGGGCTAACACATTGTAGGCACTCAATACACATTTTCCAACTATCAGTTACTGAATGAAGCTCAGAGAGATTAACATAGTCTCTTTGGGAAAAGTGGCAGTAGGGGTAGGTTTCCCATCCCATCTGCATCAAAATCACGTGGTGCCTTTTTTTTTTTTTTAATGATGGTGTTCTGACCCACCACATCCAATCAAAATCTCTGGGTATCAATATTTTTATAAAGCTTTCCAGGTAATTTTTGTAGATATTAGCCAGGTGGCTAAAAAACGATAAGGTTCACATTCTTTTTGGTAACATTTAAAACAAACCAAAAAAAAAGAGCTGTCTGGAATCCCATTACCAAACAGCTATTTCTGTTCAATGCTTTCAGCAAACTTAGGCCAAAGGAAGTAGGGAATTGGTATGCATGTGAATAATTCAGCCTCCCCTTACACTCCCAGCTCCCTGCTCCCAACCAAACAAAACCCACCGTCTATGAAAAAGGTAGTTAAAAAAAAAAAAAGGCAAGCGCCTAGGGAACTGGAGAGGAAGGGAGGGAGGTGGAGCATTTGCTTCAATTATCCGGATAATTGTTCCCCACCTCAGGCCATTGTTACTGAAATGAAACAATATTCTATTGGTTTCAGTCTTGGCCTTTTCAGGCATGCTCCCCGCAGTGCCTAGCACACGCTGGGCACTGAGTAGGAGCTCAATAAATTTTATTCTGATGACAGAAGGTTCTTTTAAGGGTGGGGGAGGGACGTCTTGTGAGACTTAGGGATTTGGGGGTAGGCAGTATTAACTAAAGCGAATGAGGGAGCAGAGGGCCCATGAAGTTGGGATTCAGAGCCATGAAGATTCTACTCCAGAGGCTTCTGAGAAGCTGTTCCTTGAAATTTGGAACCAAATTCCGTACCGCTTTCTCAGAAGCCCCCGCCACCTTCTTTTCCGAGGGCCGAACTGAACTCTTGCGCTCGTGATGAGCACAAAGGCGAATTCAGGTTTCTCAAAAGTCCATCGGCTCTGAATAAACACCAGGGAGAAGCAAGCGAGGCTCTCTCAGCAGAACGGCCTGCGGGGTCTTCAGTGAAAAGTGTCAGTATTGGGGCAGCGCAGCCCGGCGCCTGATCCCCTCACCAATCTGCCAGCGAAGGACTGTGGGAACTGACTTTCAGCTGCTACGCTTTCATCCTGACTTACCGCGTTGCGAAAGGGGCTTGGGTTCTCTAAGAGTATGTCTTTGCTAATTGCAGGCTCGGCTTTAATGAGATTCTTTTAACTCACCCAAGACCATTTGCAGGTTACAGCCTTATCTGGGGACCCTCGTCTTTTCCATCCTGGTTACACATCCTCTGAACAATCGCCTCTTCGGCGCCTGAAAGGAGAGCGAGCGCCCCATTTCTGCTGAATGCACGTCTCAGTTCATCCAGGGCTGGCGGGCTTTTGATGACCACAATGCAAGTTACGCCCAAAGAGTGTCTCTTTGGTCAGATCGACAACGCTTGGCTTCACGTTTGCAAGTTAAACCGGCAGAAACCCGGCTGAAACTCCCACGCCAGACGCCGCCAGGGACATTTCCCTCCGCCCAGTTCTCAGCAGAACTGGGGAATGGGCCTGGAAGAGGGAGAAGAAAGGGGAGGAGAAGATTTAGAAGGGGGCGCGGGAAGAGAGCCCTAATTCTCAGCCACCGTCTAGAAGAAGGGGGGCATTTTCCCTTGTATTTCCCTCTTATTTTAATTTTTTTTCCATTTTGCTTTGTTGGCAGCTTTACCCAAACAAACAAAAAAACCCAAATGAGAACGTTTTCTCCTTTCCCTCACCTAGGTAGCTGTTTTCCTCCAGCTCCTGAAAATGTGACTCCTTCATAAAATCAAAATTTATGATTATTCAAATGTTGGGGACTGTGAAAAGAGAGGAAGAAAGAGAGAAAATTAATATTGCAGCTGTTCTTCTGATTAATGAGAGATAATTGCTCATGAAAAGTCACCCCTGTGGCATTTTGTTGTCTCCTGGATCTTTGTTCTTTTCCACTATTATTGAGGACTTTCTTGAAGACTAAGCGGTTCTTTTCAATTTTTGGGTATTCAGAAAGGGTTGCCTGGTTACAGAGAATGGGGAAATCTCGGGCTATATCGGGTAAGATGTGCCACAGACAGCAATATCACAATGCCACTTGGAGAAAAGGATGGATACAAGTTAACGATGCGCTTTCAATAAAACATTCATAGACTTGTTCACGCTTTGATAATGACCTCATTAAAGGGAGCTGGGGGCAAGTAAGTCCTGTCTCCTGTTTGTGTTCTGCTAACAAAACCCAGCTTTGAGATCATTCATCGCTTTGGAAACTAATATGAAATCAATGTAAGAGGAGCAAATAAATCCGAGGCAGCCCCGCCAACTCCAGGGTTGTCCCGCCCTGCCCGTGGCCTCTGTGAGGAGCTGGAAACCATGTGGGCAATGATGAAACTAAGAAAAAAAGAACTGGAGGTAGTGTGTGTGTGTGTGTGTGTGTGTGTGTGTGTGTGTGTGTTGGGGGAGGGTGAGTGCTTACTTTAGGGGTGGACACAGAGCTAGGGGTAAAGTGGGAGTTACAGCAGCAAAACCCCAGAATCTGTCAATGGGTCAGCACCCTAGGGCCTGTTGAATAAGCAGCAATCAGTCCCTGACTTTGCCTTTGAAGAGAAACTGAAAGAAAGGAAAGGAGCCTGGGTTCAGATCAGGTGTGATCTGGAAAAGAGAAAAGTACTGGAAGATTCTGGGAAAGCTGTAACCAAGAATTCACATCACAACTTTGAGCTGGAAGGAAACTACTCCCGCAGGCCCAGTTTGAAGAGTGCAGAAGCAAAGAGGGAGCAACTCTGAACTGCTTTGAGTTTTTTTCTCATTTGAGCATGAGGGTGGGCTGTCTTGACTTGGGCTGAGTGGGGACGAAGAAGGGAGACAGTTTTGTTAGCTTTGCATTTGTGATACGTTCTGCAGTCATGGAAGACAAAGCCATCCTCTGTCATCCTGGGCAAGAGGAAGAAAGCCAAAGGACTCCCCCACCCTCTTTAAAAGAACCAATTTTCTCCTTGAATTATGAAAGTAATGGCTTAGGTAACAGCCTGTACTCTGTACCCGGCTGCTTAATACCAAATAAATCCTTCCACGTGGCTCCCCGAGTCGTGGCAATTAGAGCTCATTATAGGCTCATAAGAGCTCTCATTTCAGGGATTACTTAATGGATGATGAAATTTTATCGGACAGAATCACTGAGAAATAAAACTGGAGCAGTGGGGGCACCTCGGGGCACACCGGCCTGCCAATGGTTTACTTGGGGTCCCCCTTGTGCTCTAAGTATGTTGAGAATGCTGTTGCCGCAGGAATGGTGTTCGGAGAGGTTCCCCAGCAAAGCTACAGAGGCTCTTGGAGGGTAAATTTCTGGAAGGGGGAGTTGTAGAGACAGTGGGGTGACTTTTGAAGCTGGATCTGGAGTAAAGGAAAGACTAGGAGAAGAACAGGGAGGGGGGAGACAAGGACATGGGGAGAAAAAGTAAGGACAGGGGCTGGGGGAGAGAAAGAAAGAGAGAATATGTGCAAGAAAGAGAGAAGACACTAAAAGATCCAAAAAGAACTAAAGATATAAAGTCCTATCATCCCATGGTACTTACTAATGATAGACTCAAGCAATTAATGAAGTGCCTGAACAGTCAAGTTTCTCAGACACGTCTTGCTTTTGACCTCTGTCTGCCCTCAAATCAGTGCTTTCCACATGGCCCTAAGCAGCCCCAGACCCCTCTCACTTTTTCTCAAAATACTCTTTAACATTCCATAGTCAGGTATAAATTGAGTTAGATGCTTAAGCTTCATGATTATTATCTTCTATAATAAAGTGTTCCACACAGGGGCACAACTTTCAGCACATTAGCATAGGGGTATAGTTCTTCCCACAAACACATCCAGAACTCCTGGGAAACTTGTGATACAAACCATCACCCCCAAACAGACCTTAGAAAATCTTCTGCCTAACCCAGAGAAGAAGAAAGGAGAAATCTATCCATTTCAAAGATGTGAGCATATATTACAGGCAAAAGGAGTAAAATACATACAAGCATATATTAAAAATATATGGGCAAAATGAATGTCATTTGGACAATCTTGATCTGTAAAAAGTACCCTGCCATGAATCATCTCAATTGTTGAGTTTCTAGTTTTCCTCCATGAGACTGGCATGATTCCTGGACTGTCTGGATCCTCCCTACAGGAGTGAGTGTGGGTTGGGCCTGGCAGGATGCATGGAGACAGCATCTATGTCGGCTGTATGGCAAACCTTGTGGTTCAAAAGTAGTTACAGCTGAGCCGCCCTGAGTTAAGCCCTGACACTCCTTAATTGTTGTCACAAGATGTTGGATTAGCACATTTCTGGAATAGCTGTCTGTTTACACTCTGGAGACCCACCGTCCACTAACCGCTTTCTAATTGAATTCTAATCACATTCAAATAGCTCAATAACCAGCCTCAGCTGCAATTCATAAAACTTTAATTGCCATCCATAAATCCTGGGCTCCCCAGAGCGGGGCGTCCCTACAACCCAATTACACTTCTCTAGCAGGCAAGAGAAATGGTCACAGAGACAGAAGAGAAAACGAGACAGAAAGGACAGAGAGACAGTTACCGGCCTTTAACTGAGAATCTGATATGAGAATCTGTGGGCGCTTGGTTCTCACTGGTGAAGGGAGCCCTGTCCTCAAGTTTCTAAGAACTACTTCGAACTGGGCCTGAAATTCAGTTTTGGGAGATCTTGCCCACTTTTCTACAGGGCAAAGAGGAGAAAGTTGTCACTTCAGCTTCCTTACTCCCCCCAGATGAATAATCCCTCTCTTGGCAGTCACCCCTTCTTATATAGCCTCTGGAGTCTAGGCTTTTCACTGGACTCTATGTCACGTGAGAGGTTGGTCATTCCAATCCTTGATTCCTTGCGTGGCTCAATTCCTTCAACATTTTGCGGGCTTTTAAAAGGGGTGCAGAAGGGAGTGCTTCCTGGCTAGACTTTCCTGTTGCCCCAGATCCACAAAATACTGGGGGGGGGGGCGCAGGAGGTCACTGGATCCAGGGGAAAGGCTTCCTGATATCTCTTGCCAGTCTTTAGGAGGGTTGGGGTTTGGGGTCCTTTCTCCAAAATTCTTGGAATAGTGTTTGCAAGGTTGACATGGAAATACTGTGGTGGAACAACCCCTCCACTTTCTGTCAAAGGGGAAACTGCTGGTTGGAAGGGGGTACAAAGAAGGGTCATTAGTCTGAATGGCCCCAGGAAGACCCCAAGTGCAAAGGCATTTTAGAACTTCTCAAACATTAGAATGAAAAGCTCTGGAGCTTCTTAGTTGGGAGGCCTGACTGTTAAGACCCGATCTATCACAAATTAAATACTTGAATGAGCGTGGCCCAGTCCAAAAATTGGGGTGGGGGAGGGGCTCTGCGAAAGAAACTGTGTTTGTGTGTCCTTCTGTATGTGGCACAAGCCGCGTTCTAGGGCCACTGCCCGTCAGCCTGGGCTCGATGGTGCTCCGCAGGCCTTACGTTTATTTCACCGCGCCTCAGTCACCGCTGACCGAGAAGAGCCGCGAGTACTGGGCATCCCTATTAAAAGGGTCGCTAAAGTCCCCACCTGGAGCGCTCTGTGGCCAGGCGCGGGGCAGAGTTGGACTGCGGCCCCCGCTTGGAAGAGGAGTGGGATGAGGATGCTGTGGTTTCTCTGGAAAGCGTGGAGAAAGCGGGAGAGGAGATCGTCCTCCCCCGCGAAATTAACAAAACCTACACTTTGCGAAGTCCCCTCCACTCTCCCCCCAACGACCGGGCCCCCTCCGCGTCCTTCCCTGCGGCGCGCCGGCCCCTCCTCGCCGCTTCTGTTGTGACTCGGGCAGCCTATCCCGAGGGTGGGGAGCTGCCGTGGAGCCTGAGCGGAGCGGTACTCCGTAGCGTCACGTGCCGGGGTGGGGGCTATAAAATCCCGGAGCCGGGGCGCCGGGCGGGGGACGTGAGGACCAGCCCTCTCCCGGGACCCCTTTGTTCGCAGCCCAGGCGCCGACACCTCCGCGTCCCCCAGGGCTTGACCGCCTGCGTCCGCGCCGCGCCGGGGGCAGAGCTCCGAACCCAGAGGGGAGGGGGCGCCGCGCCGGCCGGGCCCTCCTGCCACCCACCCCTCGCGACATGTCGCGCTCCTTCTATGTCGACTCGCTCATCATCAAGGACTCCTCCCGGCCGGCGCCCTCACTGCCGGAGCCGCATCCCGGGCCGGATTTCTTCATCCCGCTGGGCGTGCCGTCCCCGCTGGTGATGTCCGTGTCGGGGCCCGGCTGCCCGTCCCGCAAGAGCGGCGCCTTCTGCGTCTGCCCACTCTGCGTCACTTCGCACCTGCACTCGGCGCGGGGCCCGGCGGGCTCCGGCGGCGGCTCAGGGGCCGCGAGTGTGGGAGCCGGGGGCGGCGGGGCGGCGGGCGGCGCCGGGGACCTACCTCTGCTCAAGAGTCAGTATTCCTCGGGGCCCGGGGACGCCCCGTTTTGCTCCCGCATGAGCCACGCGCACCACCACCACCACACGCCGCAACACCACCATCACCACCACCAGCCCCAGCAGCCGGGTTCCGCTGCTGCAGCGGCGGCGGCAGCGGCGGCCGCGGCGGCCGCGGCGGCCTTGGGACATCAGCAGCACCACGCACCTGTCTGCGCAGCCACCACCTACAACGTGGCGGACCCGCGGAGATTCCACTGCCTCACCATGGGTAGGGTTGTGCCTCTGGGGACCTGCGTGCGCGCCTTCGCAGTTCCCGGGAGCAAACTTTTTCTCCTTCAGTGGAGGAAGTGGGAGCCCGAGGGCGGGGTGGGGAGGGAGGAGGGGCTTTTGGTGTAACTGCGGAGCGGTCCCCAGAAGTTCCACGAAGGTGTGAGTTTCCTTGCCAGCCCCTCCAAGCACCCTCGCGCTCCGGGGGCGCTTCCCTCCTGGTAGCTCGTGCCCAAGCCTGATACTATGTGGGGGCCTTTGGGTCCTCGACCTTAAGGGCCGAGAAACACGAAGTTGACCGATTGAGGCTCAGGGTGGGTGTATCAAACCTCGACGGGACGTTATGGCGTCCCGGCCGCTTAAAAACCTTCCGATGCCACTGGCTAAGTCTGCCTGCCTGCTCGCTAAGTTTAGGCGGGACAATGCAAGTGTCCACCTTTCTTTTACTCCTCTAACTTGACATGGTACACATCAAATTTGGGCCTTCACTTGCTTTGGGCGTCTCTTCCCAGGTTAAGTAACCGAATGCGATAGAAAATGGGGAAGGGTGGAGGATGGATACAGGTGTTTGAGCTTCTCCGGGTGGGTACTTCAGAGGCACCATTCGGGTGGCAGGTGGGGGGTGGAGAGGCGCGGCCGAGAATGACCCCTCCGTCCTTGGTTTGTCTGCAGGAGGCTCCGACGCCAACCAGGTGCCTAATGGCAAGAGGATGAGGACTGCGTTCACTAGCACGCAGCTTCTGGAGCTAGAGCGGGAATTCTCTTCCAACATGTACCTGTCTCGACTGCGGAGAATCGAAATCGCCACGTACCTGAACCTGTCAGAGAAGCAGGTGAAAATCTGGTTTCAGAACCGCCGAGTGAAACATAAGAAGGAAGGGAAGGGCACGCAGAGGAACGGTCATTCAGGCTGCAAGTGCGTCGGCGGCCAGGCACACTACGCGCGCTCCGAGGATGAGGACTCCTTGTCGCCGGCCTCCCCCAACGATGACAAGGAGATTTCTCCCTTATGAGGGGAGGCCGCCTTCGTCTCACCACTTGCTCCGGTCGTCCGCGCACTGCCAATTCGGCGGGGTACCCAGGGGCCAAAATCCTTGCTGTCCCAACGGAGAAAGAACTGAGCTGAGCAATGGGGTCTATGCCTCGCCTGACCCTGCGTGTCTCTTTCCTGACCTACTTGTATAGGTTTCCACTCACAGTTTTAGATAGTTTTTAAAAAATGTAAATAACTTAGAATTCAACTCAGTCTTGTCATAGAATGGAGAAAAAGCAGGGCTGGTTTAACACTGAGGGGTTTTGAAAGCGCATGTCATTCCTCTTCCGACTGTTTTTCAGAACCTGACCAGAGCTGGCTGGGGGTTTCATGACTACTTTCTGTTGTTCTTTAAATGAACTGCAAATGATTTAAAAGTCCTGCTTTCTGAAAATGTATCAGGGGAGAGTTTAAAGTTCAAGTCGCTGGAAGTCCCTTTGTATGTGAATCGTTTTATATAAAATCTATATTTATATTTATTTAAATAAAGCAAAATGAAGATTTACAGTTTTGTGGTGTTTGTTCTAGCATCTTCTCTCTTTTCCTCCCCAGCATCTAGAGAAAGATATGGAAGGGATGGATAAGAACTGTGTCTGAGAATATAGGGGAAAATTATGACTACTGCTTGGCATTGTGAATTTCTTGGTTGAGGGTGTTTGTGGCTCTCTAGATTTTCTGAGTAACAGAAACTTCTACCATGAAGATACCTTTAGTCCTTATGCTGCCTGCCAGGACATTCTCCCCAGCCTCACAACAGGTAATTTGCCCCCAATCCATATCACTCCATTTAAAGTCACACCAACAGTTTGTCAAACATTTAAATTTATTAGCAAAGAGATGAAGTCCCATACCTAAAATTAAATCATGGTGGTGCCCCCCTTTCTTCTTATCTGTTTCAGTACTAAAATCTGAGTTATGTGAAGGAATTTGAATAGTCAGAATAGTTTTAGAAAAAACAACAATTCACCACACAGGTTAGAAGCAAATGCATGGAAATTTACAAGGGAGTCTGCAAGTGACTAGAAATATCACTATTCCTGGTTTGTGTAGCTAAAAAATGAGCTGATTTTCCTCCATGTTAAGTAAACAAGGCATCAGGATCAGAGAATTAATCTGTGCAAAGATTTACATTCTTATTTTTCCAAACCTAACTCACAAGTGCCTTTGGACTTGGGGTTTAGCTTTGGCTTCCAAACACTAACCTAACCTGGCTTCTGTCTAGAGCCTGTCTTCCTATCACCTTGCAGAGTTACTGCAAGTCTGGTCCCAGGAACGAGTTACTTCTGCCATTGCCTTCAGCAAGGCAACCTTACTCTTGTCAGTTCTTGGGGAACCCGAGCATGCCAACAAAGGAAGAGGAGTGAAGAAGAGCACACAAGTAGACCTCATGCCGTGTGAGCCGAGTCCCACTAGCGTGCACTGGTGCTACTTCTGATTGTCTTCTATACAGAGGTCATGCAGGAGGCTCAAGTGACAGAATCTTTACAACATACACACACACACTTCACTAT
Organism: Condylura cristata; assembly: GCF_000260355.1. NCBI lineage: Eukaryota > Metazoa > Chordata > Mammalia > Eulipotyphla > Talpidae > Condylura > Condylura cristata. The sequence continues at coordinate 30,922,251 of NW_004567113.1, read as the reverse complement.
GTCGGATATACTAGAGTGTGTAGGAACTGAAACTTCACCAGGGGAGGCAAGCTGGAAAACAGGTCTGGAAGCCAGTCTGTGAAGGGAGAAAGAGGGTGTGAGGATCGGATCTTTGCCCAGTGAGATTTACTCTCACTCTCATTCTCCCTCTCCTCTCCCAACCCCTTCACTAGGGAAGCTCGACCTTTTTTCCTTTTTAAAACGTTGAGGCCCTTCCTCAACTGTCACTGCGCCAACGCTGGGTAGGCAGGAGGGTGGAGACCCGGAAGGGGTGTCGTGCCCAATGGGGAGCTCCCACTCTTTGTGCAGCGACCTGGGCTTGACTGAGGCGGTGGTCAGGGGCACCTGGATTGCCCCTGCTCAGGCCTAGAAGGCGTAGCCTTTGGGTCTCTCACTTGTTCAACCTACCGGGAACTCCTAGCCCTGTGCGAGGAAGGGAGGGCACCCAGAGGCCCTCTTCCTTTCCTTGAAGACTCCCACCTCTCTCTTTCGCAGTAAATTGTCCTCTTCAGGCACGAGTACAGGGTGGGTGTGAGGGAGTTTCGCTGCGCGAAGAACAGGCATTTAAAGAGAATAGTTCCTTCGCAGGAAATTACAAGGACAAA
>NW_004567113.1:30914716-30921546 GCF_000260355.1 Condylura cristata | reverse complement strand
CCCCCGCTGCCGCTCTCGTCTCCCCTGCCTCAGCTGAACCTCCTCTGCGCAGTGGGCTGGCACCCCAAGCCCCTCCCACCTACCTCCCACTGGCCCTTCTGTGGTGGGGTTACTGAGGCCCGGCCCACCTGCAGTCCCTGTTCGTGCAGCCCCCACCCCGCAGGCCCCGCGGCAGCGAAGAGCTGAGTCCCCCACTTGCCACACCCAAAGTTGCCAATGCTCGGAGTTCACCGCTCGGCAAAGGAGGGAGGTGTTGGCAATCTTCGTAGCCTAATTTTGGGCTCTTTGGATGGTCTCTGATCCTCCCCCTCCTGTTTCTGGGAAATGCTCTGAGGGAGAGAGAATACCCCCACAAATCCTCCACTAAGGACAAGAATATTTAGGGGGAAAAATACCTATTTAGGCGTTGGACACCTCCCAGAAAAGGCTCTCCAAATTTCCCAAGGAAATCCACCTGTTCTAGCACTTTCAGTGCTACTGGGCCTTCTCACTTTGAGAATGGACCATGAAGTTTCTTTGTCTACTGTGGTAGCATTTGTATCTTCTCACTTCCTCTGCCCCCTACCCCAAAGCAGTTTTTTTTTTTTTTTTTTAAGTTTGCAGATCAGAATATGACTTTGGGTATCTGTACATTTTAAAGGCCTGTGTTTTACCTTAGGTTAAGAATGCCTAAACTCATTACTCTTGAGAACTAAATGCTCTTTATGTGACAAAGTGTTTTAAAAAAACAACTGACCTACAAGGAGGAAAATAGGACAGCTGATGAACAGAGATTAAGTGAGAAATATATATTTCCTTGTATGTATTAGCAGTTTTTAAATTTTGCACCAGGTGATTGGATTCCAGTACACAGGTGTGATAAATAAAAACAATCTCAAGATGGAAAAAAAAAAAAAAAAGAATGCCTAAGCTCAAACTCACACAACAAGTTCAGCACACTGCTAAACAATCTTGGTGTCACTCTAAGTAAAGTTTCCCCAGATTTTTTAAAAAGAAGAATGTTTAAGATGTGTGGAGTAACCCTTGACAAATTTTCTCCCTGGGAAACACTAGATGCTAGCTTTCAAAACAAAACTCTGTTTCCTCAGAACTTGGCCTCTTTGGGGGCTTATAGACTCATGATGGAAAGTGAGAAAGCTTGTGAAAATAAGAATTAAAAATTAGAAACTTTCTTTATTATGAGAAAACAGTGAGCAGCAGGAGCTAGTGTGGTTGAGAGAAAGTCCTGGGGCAGCTTTAAAGAAGAGGGGGGGGGGAGCCGGAAGCCTGACCCCTCCTGCCCTCAATGCCCTGACCCAATCTAGACATTCTGAGCAGAGACTTCCCCTCACCCTCCCACTCAGTGGCCAACACAAGCCCAAGGCCAAGAGCCAATACAATACAGGATACAGTCGTTCAGCAAAGCTTCTTGTTTGTAATCTATACCAGGGGCAGAAGGGAACCAGCAACCCACTCTGGGGGTGTGAGTGGGCTCAGGGGATAGGGACCATGGCGACAGTAGACCTTCCCCTTTACTCTAAAGTGCTTCTCTAGGTTAGGCCATCCCCCATTTTTCCCTAAGAATCTCTGGATTTTAGGAGAACAACAACTTGAGAACCTGAACTCTTAGATTTCTGGCTACCTCCTCCTTCCCTTCACACCAGTGTTGCACCAGTCTTGTCTCTTTATATCAGACCAGGATCAGAAATGCAATTTGTTTGATTGTGGCCAGAGAATTGCCAGAAAAGTGATTTTTCTAAATTGAAGAGAGAGAGATTTCATGGGCAATATACACATGGAAAAACAAGAATATTTTCACCAGATTTATTGTTGTTCTGTTTTGCTTTTCATTTCTATTTTCCCTTCAGGTTCCACTCACTCTTCCTGGCATTTGTTGGAATGTTTCTTTGAAGAGGTGAAAAGGTCCTTAGAGTTAGAGTGGGAGGAAGAAAAACTAAACCAACACAGGAGACTTAAAGCTCTAGGGTGGGAAGTCAGGCCCAGTCTAAAGGATGTGAGAGGGCAGGAGAATGGAACCCACTTGCTAGGGAAAATTGTTTTTTTAAAAATTAATTGTTTATTTATGTGTACAAGAACTGTGATGTAGGCCAGAGGTGTAGGGTTGTGGAGTGGAGGTGAGAGGATTCACCAGAGACACAGTGGGAGTAGAACAGGCAGACCTACTGAAATACACTGCTGAGGGGAGCAGCGGGCTGGTGAGATTGGCCAGTTCTGCCACGCTAGCATCAGCAAACTGCATCAGCAAACTGGGGGAATCAGCTCTGGCCACTGTGGCTGGCAGTAGCAGGAGAGAGCACTGTGTCTTTAACCCCTGAGCCACCAGGGAGGCCCTAAGGGAAATTGGTTTTAAAGGAGCAATCATTGCTTTAAAAGGAGCTCCTCCCATCCTCTCCAAACACGCCAAAAGCTGTCCTAGACAGTGAATACAGCTCAGTGCATCAAAGCAATTGTTCCTACTTTCATTATTCACAGGGAATCTTTGAATGTACCTGTTAAGGTGACAGACCTCTTAAAAGGGAACATTTTCCATGCAATTAAATGGTGCATTACTAGGCTTCTATTAACATAATTTAATATAAATCTATTTTATAAACCTTTAGGCTTACATTACTGAAAATCAAGCTTCTCTAGGGGGAAAATGCCCACATCTCTTCCTTAAGTTAAATAGAATAGAATCCAAAAACTTGCTCTTCTAAGCCAATTGGAAAGATTAAAAGTAGAGGAATCTTTTGCATTGTCTTTTTTTGATGGCGGAGGCATGAAGAAACAAGGCAGCTTCCCTTATGGGAGATAAGAAATTCCACAGGGACACTGGGTGCCTAGAGCCAAGACCATACTTTTGGGGTAGATAACACTTTGGAGCTGTGGAAGAACTGATGAGAACAGGAACTTAAAGAGACTGCTTAAAGTTGAGTCAGAGCTCAGAGGAAGAAACAGCAGCCCATGCAGAACTGAATTTCTTCTGTTTGGGGGGAAAAAATCCAAAGCCAGAGACCTCATAATTCAAAAGCTACTCCACATGGAGGTAGAAAGTCTTTTATGTTCCCAAGGCTGGACTCACTCTCAAGTGTACCTCTCCAAATTCGGGGTGTCCCATTGTTTATGAAAGCAGTGTTTTGTGCTCCCTTAGGTTGATGCCAATGCCTGCCCGTCTGCAGCGGGCATTGCTTTTCTTCATGCACAACCCTGTGTTTTCCTGAACCCCTGTTGTACCTTTGTTGAGCCTTCCAAATCCCAAAGGCAGGAAGGCCCCAGGGGCTCCTCTGAGTGAATCCCAACAGATCGGAAGTGTGTGCTGTGTGCTTAGGAAAGTAACTAGTTTCAGATTAATGAAGCAGTGACAATTTCAATCTGCTTAAAGGCGGAGGTTGGCACTGCCCAGGCCTGAGCGTGGGGAGCTCGCCAGGCTGGGCTTTATATTGTCCGCTTTTCTGAAGAGCAGACAAAGATGGATAGAGAGACATTGAAAAGCAGGGGGCGTATTTCAAACAGCCCCATAAAGAGGGCTGTCACTTTAAGACAAGAACCATAGTGCTTTGATGACTTTGTATTAGCTGCACCATTTCAAATAAGGGACTCAAGTCTCTAGTGAGAGGGAGGAAAAGGGGAGAGAGAGAGGAAAAAGGAGAGGGAGGGAGGGAGAGAGGGAGAGAGAGAGGTGGGGAGGGAGAGGGAGAGATATAAGGAGAGGGAGAAGGGAGAGGAAAAGATGGAGAGAGGAAAAAGGGGAGGGAGAGAGAAGGGGAGAGAATGTAGCTATATTTAGCCTGTGTGAAAACTATCACGGGACTAATTCTTAGGCAACTACTTGATTTCTGAAGTTGGGGGAGAAACAACCACAGCAGGTGCAGAGATAAAAAAAAGGCAGGTGGGAGCTGCTCCCGAAGGAAAAGAGCTCCCTGCCCCTGGGCTGCAGCCGGCTCAGAGGAGCTGCAGCCAGCTTGGCCTCAGTTTGCTGGGGAGTGCTGGGAGCAGGGGCGCAGCCCCAGACTGCCGAGGATTATAATGGAAATTTTTGAGAGCTTGAAAGAGGAAGAATAGAAAGGAGGGGGAGGGCAGGCTTTTGGAGTCTACCTTCACAAAGCCTAATTTAAATTGTTTGGGGTCAAGCAGCAGCAAGCCACCTCCCCCCTTTCCTCCTTAATTAATTAATGACCACGATTAATTATTAGGGTCTTGCATCTCAAGACTTCAAAACGCCTTCGCTGAGCCGCTGGTGAGTTGCTTGAGCCAGACACGTGGTTTTAACTTGGGAGAAGGGAGTTGGCAGCCTGTTGGCTCTCTGTCCTGTCTGTATCTGCTTTCCTCGGTGTGTCTTTCTGTTTGCTTTTCTCTGTTCTGCCTTAGGGTCTTGGGGTCTTGGTCTCTCTCTCTGCCATCCTCCCTCCTTCCTTTCTTCCTCCATCGTCCTCTCTCTCCTTTGTTCTCCTGGCTGATCTCCCCATCCTGTTTCAGTCTCCCCTGGCCCTGGCTCAGCCCTAGGACCCCAGCTGTCTGGTGAGAGAAGAAGGTGTCCAAACCACCCAAAAGGGCACTGGCATCTTGGAATTCTGCAGCGTTGACCGTGGTAGGAAATGAGTAGACAGCAGCATAATATCATAGGGTGCATCGAGTTATTGTGCATTTAGATATGTTATATATGTATATGTACACATATACATATATATTTCCTGCAAAGAAACCTGCTAGTATTTTAAGGATACAGGAACCAGGACCCGAGATTGCACTGACTTTGAAGACCTGAGTAAGGGCTCCTTGGACGGTGGGGCTGGCAGGAGAAGCATTTAGTCACTGTTTCATTAGGCACTATTTGAACCTTGCAACATGTGGTAATTTCTGGGGCAAGCTGAAAAGGGAGGATTATGTAGAAGGGACACAAGGAAATTAGCGAACGGTTAATTTAACTCGTTTTCTGCTAGACTTTTCGATACATTCCTAATTGACTGAGGGGCAGGTGAAGCTCCAGCCCCATGCAGGCTCATTCACGGTAGGAATAAATGGTTCTTTTTCAACTCACACTGTTCACAATATATCATCAGGGAAAAGACATGCAATGAATATGTTGATTTTTTTTTATTAATGGAATTACACCCTGCCACGCAGGTGCGAGGGTAAAACCTATACTGCAATGAAATAAGATTAACAATGAAATTAGAATTTTATTAGCTTTATATGTCACATAGACCTGGATTTGAACTGTCAAAACAAGCAACAAGAAAAGATATTCTGGAAGCAGCCCTGCCAATCAACCAGAAGAAACGGAAAAGCCTGGTATATCCAAGTCATAATCAGCTTCCAGTTTCTTCAGCGCCGGTGGTGAGAGGCGGGTGGGTGGAAGGTCAGCATGGGTAACTGGACCCGCAGGTAGTAGCTGGACCACATCACTCGGGCTCGAAAGGCCAACCTAGCACTAGCAGGAGCCTGATGGCCCCAGGCCGCTGAGAGGTCAGCCTGAGGGGTCCGGCTGCGCTGCCCATAGGCCTCAGTTTTTTGCGTCCTTTAAATTAGCTGTCTGGGCTCGCCGTCACCCGGGGAAATGGAGAGAAAGGTCGGGAATCGAGGCTGGAGGCGGAGCAGGGTGCCCCTTGGAAACAGCTCGGAGTTTTGTTATATGGGGCCTCCGGGAGCTTCGATGCAGCTACCTGGGTCTGGCAGACGTGAGGTGCCCTATGCAAATGGTTCACTATTAGAGGAAAAAGAAATACTTCAAATGGCCCTTTGTAACCTTCTATAGAAAATCGAGGTACTCTGCATGACAAAGCACAATTAAGCTTTCTATTCAGGAGTTCTGCAGCTGGTAGCCCATTGGGAAAGTGGGAGGAAACGCGAATATATTAATAGTGTGGCAAAAGTTTTTTGTGTGCGTGTCCTTTTCTGGGTCGGGTGGGGAGGGGCAGTGGGTGGACCCGGAGGGGAAGAAGTCTCCGCCTTGGATCTCTGCCACCTGAACAGCGGCGCCTCGGCCCACGTGGAGTGGACACGGAGTTTCTGAATGGTGAGATGCCTCAGGCGTCAGACTCGGCCGGGTGGACCCCAGGGGCACCAGCTCCCCCCCCCTCTCCCGCTCTCCGCCCCCGACCCCCCCTCCCACACGGGCGGGGCGGGTTGCGTGCCCCAGTATAGCCTCTAGCACGCTGAGAACTAACAGATCTTGGTTAGAAGGAAGGCCACCCTGTCCCGGTGCTTCACCCAGACACCAAGGCAGGTGAAGTGCATCGCAGCACACCGGGAGAAGCTCCGCGGGAAGAGGCGGGCAGGACCGTATTATCGATTAGCTCCAGCTTTCTTCACCCCTGCTTCTCCATACTTGAGATTCATTTCCTAGTCGTTTATCTTTACAGTCCCTAGGGAGAATTTTACTGCCTCCTAGTAAGAGGGTCCCTTAGCCAACTGTGGTGGCTATTCTCCTCTCGTTTCTCCAGACCTATTGAAGTTTCAGCCCAGCGCTGTCCTGCTTGGTGCCTGCAGATGCAGCACTTTGTGGATTGTATTATTCCCTCTGTGGACTGCATCACCAGCAGTCTTGCCTCAGGCTTCCGTTTGGACTTGATGAATGAGTAGCTTAGCAAAAAGAAGCCTGAGGACAGGGAAGGGGACATATATTGATTGTTTGGGGGATGCTGCATTGTCTCAGTTCCAGCAGTTGCTGCTATTCTCTAGAACTTCCTTTCCTTCTCTAGAGCCTCTTTTCCAGACTCCAACTTTTTTTTTTTTTAAAGATTTATTTATTTGTACACACAGAACTGGGGTACAGGCCAGAGGCTCAGGGGTGGTGAGAAGCTTCACCAGAGACAGAGTGGGGAGCAGAACAGGTAGATCAACGAAGTACA
>NW_004567113.1:30894690-30913741 GCF_000260355.1 Condylura cristata | reverse complement strand
CAAGCGAGAAAATAACAACAATAATGAACAACCATATACCAGAGACATTTTGTGGGGGTGGAGTGGGGAATGGGATCAAAAACAGGGGGTGGGGATGGGGAGGGAAGTGCATGGGATTATGGTGATGGCACACAGGTGACTTGGTGATGGGAAACCCATGGGGATTACAATTGAGATAGAAAAAAAAAATGTACAAAATGATGTAAAAATAAACTGTTATAATAATAAAAAGAAGATTCCCAGGTTGGGCCCTCCCTGGTGGCGCAGAGGGTTAAAGCACTGCACTAAGAAGCTTAAGCCACTTCCACTTGAGATCAATCCCCGCCTACCCCGAGGAGATCCACATGGCGTGGCAGACCTCTCCTCACCCGCTTGCTGCTCCCCTCAGCAGTGTACTTCGTCGATCTGCCTGTTCTGCTCCCCACTATGTCCCTGGGGAATCCTCTCACCCTCCGCATCTCCGGCCTGTACCCCAGCTCTGTATGCATAAATAAATAAATCTTTAAAAAAATATTCCCAGCTCATTCCATATGACCCAGCAATCCCACTCCTAGGTATCTACCCAAAAGACACAAAAACACTGATACAAAAAGACACCTGCACCCCCATGTTTGTTGCTGCTTTATTTACAATAGGAAAGATAGGGAATCAACCCAAATGCCCAAAAGTAGATGAGTGGATTAAAAAGCTGTGGTACATATGCACAATGGAATATTACTCAGCAATAAAAAACACATGCCTTTTTGCAGCAACATGTATGGAGCTGGAATGGACCGTGCTTAGTGAAATAAGCCAGAAAGAAAAAGAAAAATATTGGATGGTTTTACTCACAGCAGGAGGGTTAAGGACCGGGGGGGGGGGGGAAACAATAATAATGAACAACTATGTACCAGAGACATTTTATGGGGGTGGAGTGGGGAATGGGACCAAAAAATGGGAGAGTGAGTGTATGGGACTATGGTGATGGCACATGGGTGATTTGGTAATGGGAAGCCCATGGGGATTACAAGTGAGATGGAAAAAGACACCAGATGATGTAAAAATAAACTATTATATTAAAAAAAAAAATCCCAACTCAGGGTGGATGCCTACAGGGTAACTGGCAATATTGTTTGTACTGGTTTCTGCTGTAACAGCTAGGTCAGTTGTCTTCTGACTTTTGTTTGGGCAACTTCTGGCCCCATTGCATTTTCAGACACTTGGATATTAGAATCAGAATCTAGCTCTGTAATTGCTATCCAAGGGTTCTACTCAGTTTTTCTCCATGGAGCTTTTATGTGTCTTTTTCCCCTTTTCCAATTATGACATCCCTACTGATGGCAACTGCATTTTTCAGCTGTGTATCCTCAGTATTCATCATAGTGCCCAGCAATAGCAGATGGTCATTAAATACGATGTAGGTCAATGCATCATTCTGTTTCCAAGTCTCAACCAATTGGTCTCAACCATAGAGATTGTATACACATATATTCATTATAAATAATGTGTGTGTGTGTGTGTGTGTGTGTGTGTGTCTCACATACACATAAACACATATAGGACCTATATCCTCTTTATAATATAAACATAGCTAGGATACAGAAAAAGTTCTGGAATCAGCCTACATTACTGGGGGAACTTAACTTCCATAACTTCCATTTGCCTCAATTGTAAGACTGGCATAAGTAATGGCTCCTTCCTTAAAAGGCATTGAGGATTAAATAAGTAAATAAATGTGAAAATAAGGAGTTACTAGGTAAGCTAGAGAAGTTCTAACTGAAAAAAATAACTTTTGAATAAAGACCTAAAGGGGTCCTAAGTGGGGGGACCATCAGGCTTAATGGAGCAAGAGATTTACAGAGTAAAAGGTACAGCGACAAGTAAAAGGTGGAGCAGGCTTGCCGTGATCGAGGAATAATAAGAAGGCAGATGGCTAGAATAGAGTCAGCGTCTAGGATGATATAAAGGGAGGCCAGGATGATGGTGGGTAGGGACTAGTAAGAACTTGTGTTTTTATTCCAAATTAACTGGGAAGCCTTTGGAGGATTTTGAGCAGAGAAGTGATATATCCTGTCACAGCTAATCATGATGAATTTGGTTGCTGTGTTGAACATAGACTTTCAGTAGGCAAGGACAGAAGAAGCAGGAAAGTTAAGATTTTATATTAGCCAGGTTGGGGATGAGAGTGGTGAGAAACCATAAATTATTGGACTTAATTAGGTAGAGTGACCAGGGTTGCTGACAAACTGCATCTGAAAAGTAAGAGACAGGAGAGGGTAAAAGTTGACACCATGGTCTTTGTCCAGCTAACTTTTTTTTTTTAAAGATTTATTTATTTGTGCATAAAGAATTGAGGTACAGGCCAGAGGTATGGGGCAGTGAGAGGATTCACCAGAGACAGAGTGGGGAGCAGAACAGGCAGACTGACAAAGCACACTGCAGAGGGGAGCAGCAGGTGGGTCAGGAGAGGTCTGCCGTGCCATGTGGGTCACCTCCTGGAGTTGGAGTAGAACTCATGCTGAAGTGGCCTTAGCTTCCCAGTGCTGTGCTTCAACCCGCTGCAACACACTTCATTAAAGAAAAACAAACTTCATTAAGAAGAATACAAGAAGAGCAAATTTTAGGATGTGTTATGTTTGCAATGACAATTAGACATCAAAACAAGGCTATCAGGGGCAGCTGGAAAAATAAACTGAAGTTCTGAAGGGAGAGAAGTTACTGGAGCGGTCAGCAATATAACGAGAGCACTAAAGCTGTGTGCGAGGCAAGTGCCTAAGGAAGTGAGAATGGGGCATGAAATGGAAGAAGCCCAAGAACTGAGGATTGGAGAGTCCTAAGACTCAGAAGCATGGAAAAAATCATGGAGCTAGAAGGAAGCAGCATAGAAGTAAACTATGGGGTAAGGTACAATGACTGACCCAGTTTGCTGCCTGGATTGGCTTTCAGGACAGAGTGAAGGGTATAGCAGAGAGAATAACCCAAAGAAAGGTGAGCCATCTTCCTGAGTTAGAATTAGAGAAGACCCAGTGTGGCTAGACTTCAGAAGACATAGTACCTGTGGAGTGGTGAACTACTTGGAAAAAAGCTCTAGAAATACTGGCACAGTGAGAGGACTCAACAGAGACAGAGTGGGGAACAGAATAGGCAGACCGACAAAGTACACTGCTGAGGGCAGCAGCCGGTGATATAGAAGATGTCTGCTGCGCCATGTGGGTCACCTCTCTGGTCAGGGATAGAACTCACACTGAGGCAGCTGCCACCAGCTTGCAGTGCTGTGCCTTAATGCTCTGCACCACCAGGGAAGGCCCCAATCTAACCTTGTTTTATGAGTGCTTTTCTTTAAAAACTGTATATGTTTTAGTAAGTAGATTAATTCACAAGTAAGAAATTTGCAAATATGGAAGATAAAGGACAGCCGGAAGTTAAGTGTGTGAAACAGTAGCACAGAGGTTGAAAGGGAAAAATGCTCTTGTAAGATCCTTATCCCACTGGCATGGCTCTTACGCTGTAGGTGGGATGCTCTTGCTTGAAAGGAGATTGTGATAGCAATGCATGCTGTGAACCCCAAAGCAATGACCAAACCCAAGTGGAATAAGCCAAAGCTAAAAAAGACTATAAAATGAAATAATAAAAAGTAATGCTAGTGAGATATCAAGGCATAAGGGAACCAGTAAGTTCCTATGAGAACATGTGGAAGAAACAGACCAGATTTGAAGTGTTGTTTTAAAGTCTGAGTGTATTATGAGTACAAACTGGAATTTGTTCAGGAAAAGACAGGTATTTTTGGTGTGTGCTTGACTGTCCCCTCCCCCTAAGGACAGTGTTGTATCTGTTCTCATGCTCTGTAATCGTAATGACCAAATATATCAATTGTTGATAACTGCCCTAGGATATGGCAGTTTTAAGTCTAGGGAACGTTTCTTTTTCTCTGTGATTGGTTTGTGATAATTAACTGACGGTCCCATGCTAGAGTGGTTTGAGTTATATTTTAAATGAATTATGCAGGCTTATTGAGTAATACCCACATTTTCCACAGAATTCACTGATGCAGACATTAATAGTGCTCCTGGAATTATGCCTAGAGCCAATGCAGATGGCCTTTCTAAAGAGAAGGGAATTTCCAGTCAATATAAGAAACACAGCTCAAAAACTCTAAAAACAGCTTTAAAAAAAAAACATGTTTTAAAAAATGCCTACAAATATAGTATCCAAATATTGCAATAAATTTAATAACATAGAGTTCTAGAAATGCCAATTAACCCATGCAAAGTCACTTTCTTTTTTTTTTTTTTTTTTTTTTTTTTTTTTTTTTTTTTTTTGCAAAGTCACTTTCTAAGGTGCAACGCACCTAGACAGTAATCACAAAATAAATTTGATGCTATGACTTGTCCCAATTGATTCACCTAGAAGACACCTGAAGACTAATTGTTCTTTGATTCATTTTCAAGTAGCTTAAGGCGGGTTCTCGGTTAGTGGGATTATTTTACAATTGTTTTTGACTGTATGCTTCCCATTCCAGTGTGATACAGTCAAGGCATGCACACACACAATGTGTTCTTTACACTCTTCTTCCTTTACACTCTTCTTCATGTTGAAACCTTTAGAACATCAATTTCTTTTGTCTTTATTTCCTAGACTTTGTGAAGTTGAAATTGGTAAGTCTCTTTCTCAATATTCAAAGCACATTGGATCATGTATGGTGTTAGATGAAGTTATCTCCCAGCAAAAATTCCATTCCAAATTTCCATGCTTGATAAAATTTTTTTAGTTTGCTAGAAACAGAAATTGATAAAGGATATTGGTCAGAAACTAATGGCAAATAATTATTGAATTGTGAAATATTCACAGGATTCCCATAGGGAAAGAAAGTGAATCAAGAAGTATCAGTGCAAAAAGGATGAGATTCAACTATACATAAACTTATATATAGCATATGTATACTTATATAATTTATATTTATATGTGGATATTTTATATCAATTCTATATAAAGATAGTGATCTATATTTATTATTCTATTTATATTAGGTAAAGAGATATCTACAAAGAGTGAAGTTGTTAATAAGATACTTAAAAAAAGGCTTCTCAGAAAATTTCCAAACTTGAACTCCTGAAGGCTGGCAGCCAGTAACACTTCTTAAAAATCCTATTTATGGACCCTCCCTGGTGGCGCAGTGCGTTAAAACACAGTACTAAGAAGCGAAAGCCACTTCCGCATGAGCTGATCACCTGCCCTGGAGGTGACCCACACAGCCTGGCAGACCTCTCCTGACTCGCCTGCTTCTCATAGATCTGCCTATTCTGCTCCCCACTCTACCTCTGGTGAAGCCTCTCACCACCCCTGCACCTCTGGCCTGTATCCCAGCTCCGTATGCACAAATAAATAAATCTTAAAAAAACAAAAATCAAAAAACCCTATTTAGTGGGCAGAGGGCTGTGTTTTTTTTTTTTCAGTGTACTAAGAAATTCACAAACCTACAAGAAATCATGCAAATAAAACATAAATCACAGAAAGCACATAGTAAAAATGTGTAAAAAGTTAGAACATCTCTCAAGGAAAGTACACATAGGACTGATGTTCGGAAGTTCAATTTGCATACTTTGTGTTGTTTTCCACTTCTCATAAGTCTGCCATTCTACCTCTTCTTAGTCAATCAAAGGTGACACAGTGAATTTAATGAACTTCGAGTCTTCCCAGTTGGGAAGATCTGTCAAAATGTAGGTCATATATTTTAATTGTTTGTTAGGAAATAGTTCACTTTCTATAATCTGTGAATGTTTATTTTAATCTGTCACTTTGAGGAAGAGTTATTAGAGGACATTGTTTTAATATCCCTAGAATATCTTCTTCAAAGGACTTGCAAATAGAATGTATTTACAGAACTAACATTTGGAGTACAGTAAATTAAAAAATAAAAATCTATTTAGCTTAAGTGAAATGTGAATTTACAGATTGTCTGCTTTGCTAGGTCTGTATTTAAAATGAAGAAATAGAAGAATGCCTCCTGTTTTTAAATGACTTTTGAAGCAATACAAATAAAATAATATCTTCCTCAAACCTTTCATAAAGGTATATGATTTCATAGTTACATTTGAAAACTGGGCCTGGGCCCTCCCTGGTGGCGCAGCAGGTTGAAGCACAGCACTGAGAATCTAAAGCCACTTCCACATGAGTTCATTGCCGCCTGCCCAGGAGGTGACCACATGGCGCGGCAGACCTCTCCTGACCCGCCCGCTGCTCCCCTCAGCATTGTACTTCGTTGATCTGCCTGTTCTACTTCCCACTCTGTCTCTGGTGAAGCCTCTCACTGCCCCTGAGCCTCTGGCCTGTACCCCAGTTCTGTATGCACAAATAAATAAATCTTAAAAAAAGAAAAGAAAAGAAAACTGGGCCTGACTTGTAATTTTATGAAATCTTTCTCCTTATTTGAAGTGAAACTGATGGTATAAGAAAAAGAACTAGAACATAAAGATCCACTTGGGTTTTAGTTCTGGCTCCTTTTATTATGACTGTATGCCATAATTGTTTGAGCTCTCTGGTCTACAGTTATTTCTATCTGTGAAGTTGAGAGCTGTGAAGATTATATTAGGTAACATGCAGACAATATTTTGCAAGCAAGCTGCTATGTAAATATTTAGCAGACAGGTTTTTCCAAATCCCAACCCCTGTGGGAGTACTGAAAATCAGTATTGAGGGGCCTCCCTGGTGGCCTAGGGGTTAAGTCTCAGTGCTGTCACCACCATAGCCTGAATTTGATCCCCAGCCAGAGAGCTGACCCACATGGCACAGCTGACCTCTCCTGTCTCACCCACTGCTCCCCTCAGCAGTATATGTCAGTAAATCTGCCTGCTCTGCTCCCCACTCTATCTCTGGTGAATCCTCTCACTCCCTGTACCTCTAACCTATACCCCAGTTCTTCTGTGCAATAAACAAATATTTAAAAAAACAAGCAAATAAATAAATAATAAAAAATCAGAAAGGGCTTGTTTTTGTCTTCAAGAGAGGCACCTGGCTGACCTCTCTCTGCTTGCGGAGTCCTTCAAAACCCAAAAGAGAAGCAAGTGACATTTAGCTGCAGTCTCCAAACAAAAGTCAACCTGCACATCTTGGGTGGTCAAGAACATGGAAGTGGATCAGAAGGACAAAAGACAAAAATTTAACCTTCAAGTGCCCAAGCAGAATGTCCTACACCCTATTACTAACTTCCTCGGTGGGGGAAAACTGTGTAGGTTCACAGAACAGTATCTTTCCTTTCAAACTACCATGACAGTCCATTTTGATGCTAACTAACATTGTAGAAATTAAAACTGAGGGCTAAGAAGAATCCTGACTAGAGAGAGCACTCAGATGGCTGAAGAAGGGCAGGTTTAACCATGTGTGACTGGGAAGGTACTGTGCGTGGTACCCTAATCCCTGGGAATTCTTGGGAGAGGCTGGCTCATAGCAAGAGGGCTAGGGAAGCTGGTGCCTCGTTAGAAAATTGCTCAAAGAAATACAAATTAAGATTGATGCTCGGAACTCCAATTTCCATACTTTCTATTGTTTCTCTCTTCTCATAATAACGAGTCTGTCTTTCTACCTCTTTATTCAATCAAGTAAGACACAGTGAGTTTAATGAGTTTTGATTTTTCCCAGTCAAGAAGACCTGTCAATATTTTATAGGCAAGCAGAAAAAGGCACTGAAAGAGCCCTATTAAAATATTTTAGTCACTTCTGAAGATCCAAAGACAGGTTCTTTTTGCAAAGCTTTATTCTCTTTATGAATTCCTCTGCGCTTTTGTGATTACTCAAAGATCACGCAGCTCATACGTCAAAAATTTGTGGCTCTTGCAGGGTAGCCTGTTGCCTCGTCTTCATAACTGTCAAGCTGCAATTAAGTTGTCAAAAATTTTTCGGCTTTCTACCTATTTACAATGTAAACAAGTGGTTGCTGGTATCATACTACTTGTGACTACAGGATTTTTGTGCATATCCTTGGCTAAAACAATATTCTTTAAAAAGAAGATGTACAGGGTCCTCCCTGGTGGCACAATGGGTTAAAGTGAAGCACTGTAAAGCTGTCTGAAGCCCACTGTAGCACAAGTTTGATCCCCAGGCCCGGAGCTGCCCGCATGGCCAGACCTCTGTCCCACCTGCTGCTTCCCTCAGCAGTGCATTTCAGTGGATCTGCCTGTTCTACTCCCCACTCTGTCTCTGGTGAAGCCTCTCACCACCCCTCACACCTCTAGCCTGTGCCCTAGTTCTTATATGTATAAATAAATACATCTTAAAAAAAAAAAAGGAAATACAAGGTGGGAGAGTGGCAGGAACTGAGCATGCATCAATACACTAGGCAGCATGTTTTGGTTTTAGGATTTTGCTTTAAGTCTCTGAATAGTGTCTTAGTCCATGTAGATTGTGTAGCAAAAGTGGCTTATAACAACAGAAAGTCATTCTTACCAATCTGGAAGCTGAACTCTAAGATCAGGGGTCAGTCTGGTTAGTCAAGTGGCCCTCCTGGGTTGCAGATTCCCTGAGTCCTGCAGTGGAGGAAGGAGTTTCCTGGAGCCCCTTATCAGAGCACTCATCTCATCCAGCAGGGCTCTGCTTTCATGACGTGATCTCCTCCCAACTGCCCCCAATACCGTCAACTGAGGTGAGAATTTCAACCTATGGATTAGGAGTGGTGGGGGTTGTGGGAAACAAACATTTAGACTACAGCTGCCTTTAAACCTATGAACTTGTTTCTTGACTCACTGACATTATCAAAGAGATGATCAATGAAATCATATTTAGAACAGCCCTGGTTTGGCATCTCTGCATTTACTCAAGTTTTTACTTCATCCTGACAGCTCCTGAGCTTTTTAAGGAACCAATTCTCTCCACAACATAGGTGCTTTGGATAGTGTGGATCCTGCCTTTAGTTCTAGGGACAGGCTTTGAATATCTTCAGTCAATGTTTTTGTTTGGAGACTTTAAGGAGATCCCTAGTAAATATTATACACAGGCTTAGGTTCTGAACAACTTGAAAGATAAAGCAAAGAATAAATTTGAAGTTCCTGAACAGCATTTTTATTGTTGTTGAAGCCAGGAAAGATTAGCCTTTTTTTTTTTTTTAGAAAGATTTATTTATTTATGCATACAAGAACTGGGATATAGGCCAGAAGTACAGGGGGTGAGAGGATTCACCACAAACTGAATGGGAAACAGAATAGGCAGATCAACTGAAATACACTGCTGAGTGGAGCAGTGGGTGGGAGAGAAGAAGACAGCTGCGCCATGTGGGTCACCTCCCTGGCTGGGAATCGAACCTCTACAGAGTGCTGCGCTTTAACTCGCTGTGCCACCAGGGAGGGCCCAGGAAAGACTAGCTGTAGGTCTGTTAACCAAGTGAATTCACTAGTACTCAACTGTAAATGATGCATCGGGAGGTCCCCAGGCACAAGCTGTGATAGACTGGAACAAGTGCTGCTCCGTAGAGTAAGAGATGAGCTCTCCATTCTCCAGTGGGAAGTCTACTCCCCATAGCAGAAGGAGAGCCGAGTAGAACATTGTCAGTCTTCACAAAATTACCCTATCAAATGTGTGGGATCCTCTTCCCAGGAGTAGAGAGAAGCTGGAGTTCTGGTAACTGAAGCGACATCACCAGTGGGAAAGAGGCATTGCCCGAGTGCCCTCTCAGCCTCCAGCCACGGTGATTGGTTTGTGAGTAATTGTAACTCAGGCCTAAGCCAATCAGCCACAGAAATCCCCGAGCCTCAGAGTTTGGGTGAGAAATGTAATTATTTATCTCTACAATTGACTAGTGTGGACATAAGATCTGCCAGAGAATTTAACACTATGAATGCATACTCCTAGGAGATTTTGTCATACTTTCAATTGAATTTTTTTCAATCTTATTTGCTATTTAGAGCCCTGCTATTTAGTTGCCTGCCTGGTGGAGATGACAAAGAAAGACAAGACCCATATTTATCCTGCAAGCCATTTTGATATTCCTGTTTCTTCCGACAAGTTTTCCCTAAGCAAACTTGATCGTAGGTGCTATAATTTATAAGTAAAACTTAAAAGTCATCCCTTGTCTCATATTCCTCTTCACTTATACACATATACTCATCCTTTCCTGTCTCCCACACAACAGAGCCACAATTCTGCTACTGACCAAAATGAATATATTTTCGGATTTATTTATTTTTCTCTCCAAGTTCTTTGAGAAGATCTGGCTAGAAGCCAATCACCATTAAGGAACTCATTTCTTGCCAAGCAGCTACTGCTATTTGTTCAAAACATATAGCGTTGCCACTGTAACAACTTAGAAAATAGATTAAAATCACTGCCATCCTTTCCCACCCCTCAGCAACTTTACATTTCAATGCCTCATTGAATGTTTCCAGAATAATCAACTCAGATTTTTCTCTTTTAATTTGTAAGCTAAAGTTTTGAATGGGAGGGATGTAGAGTCTTAGATGATTTGGCTAAAATCCTTTCCTTCTTCTGCCCTTAAATGTGGATATCCCTAAGACCTTGTCTGTTTTGTTCTTCACTCTCTTCCTCAAAGCTCTTATTTCTCGTATTAGATTAATGATTCATTTTATAAGGATAATTTGCAAATCTAGTGTATATTTTTTTAAAGATTTATTTATTTATTCATATAGAACTGGGGTACAGGCCAGAGGCTCAGGGGCGGTGAGAGGCTTCACCAGAGACAGAGCGGGGAGCAGAACAGGCAGATCAACGAAGTACACTGCTGAGGGGAGCAGCGGGCGGGACAGGAGAGGTCTGCCACACCATGTGGTCACCTCCGGGGCAGGCGGGAATCGAACTCCTGCGGAAGCGGCTTTAGATTCTGTGTTGTGCTTTAACCCGCTGCGCCACCAGGGAGGGCCTCTAGTGTATATTTTTAATGTGCTAAATTACATATAAAATAAACTTTACCAGGGTTATTTACCAGTTTTAGTTTCACAGTTCAGTACATCACATAGTTCTGCAGTCATCACCACTGTCCACATCCAGAACATTTTCATCTTCCCAAATCAAAACCAGTTGACAAATTGTTTATCTCTCAAACAATAATTTTTTTCTTCCCCTCCCTACAGCCCCTGGCAGTCACTTTGTCTCTATGTTTATGAATACCCTAGGAACCACACACATGTGGAATCATTCGGTATTTGTGTATTTGGTTCATTTCACTTAGCATAGTGTCTTCAAGATTCACCCATGTTGTAGCATGTGTCAGAACTATATTCTTTTTTATGGCTACACAGTTAAATGGGTTTCTATAGTCTTGTGGAAATTCAGAGCCTAATCTAGATATTAAAGATGACGTGACTGCCCATTAAAAAATGGTTTCAGGGCCCTTCCCAGTTGTGCAGTGGGTTAAAGCACAGCACTAAGAAGCTAAAGCCACTTCCACATGAGTTCGATTCCCGCCTGCCCCGGAGGTGACCCACATGGCGCAGCAGACCTCTCCTGATCCGCCCGCTGCTCCCCTCAGCAGTGTTCTTTGTCAGTCTGCCTGTTCTGCTCCCACTCTGTCTCTGGTGAAGTCTCTCACCACCCCTGTACCTCTGGCCTATACCTCAGTTCTGTATGCGTAAATAAATAAATCTAAAAAAAAAATGGTTTCCAGAGGACAACAATGAAATGGTAAGACCTAGCAGGGCTGGAGTTATTTTTTTAAGATTTATTTATTTATGCATACAGAACTGGGGTACAGGCCAGAGGTGTGGTGGGTGAGAGGATTCACCAGAGACAGAGTGGGGAACAGGACATGCAGATTGACACTGCTGAGGGAAGCAGCAGGTGGGCCAGGAGAGGTCTGCCACACCATGTGGGTCAGCCTTGCCTGGGGATCGAACTTGTGCTGCAATGGCTTTGGAGAACCTCATAATGTGGTGCTTTAACTGGCTGTGCCTCCAGGAAGAGCCCTGCGATGCAATTTTGCACAGACCCAGAACACTGTGGTCACCTAGGGCATTTGCTCAATTAAAAGCAAAGGCATTTACCAGCCAGGTGCACAAACTCCCATTTGGGCAACTTCTCCTAGAGCTTCACTCATTTATTAAAAAAAAAAAAAAATCAATAAAAACAAAAAACCCAACAACACTGTAGACTTTGTTTTAGGGCAGTTTTAAGTTCACATCAAAATTGAATGGAAGATTCAGAGGTTTCCACTTATTCCCTGCCCCCACATAAGCATAGTTCCTCTATCCCCTCCATTACCAACAGTGCCCGCCTTAGACTGGTACATTTGTCACCCTGGATAACCTGCGTCGACACATTGTTATCACAGACAGTCGCTAATTTATTAATTTATATTAGGGTGAGTTACTCTTGGTGTGTTATACATGTGAGTTTGGACAGATGTATCCATACACAAAATATGACATAGTATCTTACAAAGATACAGGCATAGTAGCAGGTTTTCATCTTAGGTAAAGGCCAACAGCTTTGAGTGTGGGTCCCATTATGTTAGCTGCAGGAACTGAGATTCCTGGGGGGCGGGGTAACAATTCTCAAGAGAAGGGGAGAAACCATCTCTTTGAGGAGAATGAATGCTGAGCTACCTAAAAGAACTGATATTTGCAGTTTCTCAAAACAAGAATCTCTTCATTCAGAGTAATTGATAAAAGGTGCATGAGTAGGCAGAGGTCAAAAGATCAACCAGGTATAGGTTTGTACTTCACCAAGACAGCACTGTCTGGGTCTCAGGATTGATTAGGCCAAATGCTGAATCTACTTTCTACCTTTCTGGCTGTTTGAATCTTAACACAAGTTAGAATTCTTACAAATCCTTAGGAAAGCTGCTCTTTACAATAAGTACACAGTTTAGTGCATTATTGTTTAAAAGCTGAAAAGGGTTTCTTTTTTTCCCTTCCTCATTACGTTTTGGCTTTTCACAGTGTGCAATTTTGCTGCATTTATAATCATTATGTACTTTGTTTTGGGAGAATGCAGTTTGTCATAAAAGCTTTTCATACAACAAGAGGAAGCATCAGTTTCACTATCAATATCTCAGAAAACCCCGCTTTTTCCCCTCTTGAGAATATTTAAAGTAAGTTGTGAAACTCAGATGTATAGCAATTGAAAATGAAAACGGAAACCAATTTGTTTCTCTTAATAGAGAAATAATTAATTTGTGCATGATAATATTAGAGTATTATAAAAAAAGACTCCATGTATTTATTCCTCCTGCTTTCCCTTTCACAAAGTTACCATTTAAATCTAGCTTTGTTTGTGATATAATAACTTAGAGCTTGTGCACAAAGTAAGAATAAACTAATGCAAATACTTTTCTTTTGAATAGGAAAAATGAATGTTTTTTTTTAACTTAAAGGAAACTGTATTTAAAATGTAATTTTTGGAAAATATAATAAAGTCAAATATAAATATTATGAACAGATGTTTCTTATGAAGCTGCTGGAATGAATAGTCACCATCTGGAGCCATTTACAATGAGAAGAAGGTAAGCATGCACCTGTTTCTTTCTTTAAAAAGATGCAATCTCTGTATCAAATTATAAACAAGTATGACAGTTTCCATAAAAATTCAATATTCAATTTGCTAAGCTGTTTTAAAAAATATTGATAAGAATGTAGATGGTGTAAAAAATGTGCTTCCAAAAGGATTAGTATGCTTTCAGATTTCTTTGTTTACTTATAAATTTTAAGGATGAAACTCTTTTAAGTGGGTGAATGTTCTACATTTTGAAAGACATGCAGAAACCTGGATAGACACTGCTGCGGCCACCACCTTCGCTCAAAGTATCTGTTTGCCCATTACCACATCTTAGATGCTCTGCAATATGAACTCAACCTGTAATTGTTGCATCCTTGATGGTTTGATTGCGTTAATGGCTCCAGCTAATGGTCTCCTGTGTCACCTCCTTTGCAATGTGGTATTATAGCAACTTGCACCAAGAGGCGGGGTCTTTTACTCTAGTTATCAGATCAGGACAGAACTTGTGATTTGGTTAGACCAACAGGATGCAGAAGAAGGCCAACATACCAACTCCATGCTTAGGCCTCCAGAGATTTTACATGTTTCCATTCTCTCTCGTGGTACTCTTTCACAGTCATTCAAAGATGCTGAAGGCCTGTACGCTGGAGGATAAGAGATCATGTGGAGGAGAGCCCAGCTATCCCTGGAAAAAACATTCTAGAACAACTTGCAGACAACCTACCCCAACATGTGAGACAACCAGCCAATGTCAGCAGTTAACTGTAGTTAAAAATTTAAAGGACCTTTGAATTCTCTAAGGCTAATGAATGGCAGGGGGTCATGCAAGTTGCTAAAAAATTTTGAAAATTTTGACTGCCATGTTTTTATCTCCTTGATGTTAGGGAGTTGGGTGTGATTGCAGGGTATAGCTCGAAAGAAATGATGCTGACATTGCAATTTACTCTCCCTATTGAGGTTGGAAAGTCCAAATAAATGAAGCATGAAAAATCCCCTGCCTAGGTGTAGATATGTGGTTACTTACTGTCAACTTAACTTTCAATAATTTTAGTGTACTGTAAATATAGTTACAAATGAGGCTATTCTCTTTGCTAGGAATCCTTCCTAGAGGTGGATTCTTCTCATTTCAACAGTTGGCTTTACATGTTATATCTGTTCTTTTAAAATGTTCAATTAATTCATTTATAAAGTAGTTCTAATTATTTACTGGCTAATTAATCTGAATTAGAGTAGCTTTATGGTAACTAAATTGATTGGGTTGTATGAACTCCTCTACCAGATTGACTTGATAGGTACTGAAGCTAAATTTCAAAGGATAAAGCAATCCAAGGTTACTTTTTTTCTGTATTTTTGATGATTACTTATTGGTTTCCTTCTAGGAATCCACTTTCCATTTTCCCCTCTATCCTCCCTCCAAAATTTCCTTTTCCTCATCCCTCCTTATATGATAAAGAGAAGTTTGACTCTTTCTCTGAGTGATATGAGGTCAGAAATTATGGATGTCAGTTTCTGTAAGGAAAGAGGGTTTTAGAATTGCTGAGGGCCCACAAAATGGAGTCTAAGATTGAAACTCACCATAGGTAGCCGAAAAGAGAGTAGAGAGGGGAAAATGAGACCTTGGTTTTTGTGTTCTCACCTGCTCCTTGCTTGGTCAGACATTTTCCTCTATTAAATCATTAAATGTTAAAGCTCTTCCCAGTAGTACTCTAGGGCTGTTCCTTTTCTACACTTACATATAATTTTGCTGGACATTTCATCAACTCTCATGACTTAAAATTCTTTTTAAATGTCAATGACTCCTAAATCTAAGCTTCCAAATGAGATAATTTCCTCTAAGTTTCAGATTATAGCATATGCTTGCTCGGGCCTCTTCATCTTAACTTGTCACCTTACCCCCAAACCTGTCTTTCCTCCAGCGTCAGTACCCCCTGAATAATAACCATTATGTATCCAGCGCTCAACCAAAAATTTGGGAAGCATGTGTGTCTCTTATCTCTTTAATCTGAATCAAATACCAAATCCTGTCAATTCTGCCTCTTAAACATTTCTTAACCTTGTCATTTTTTGCCATCCTCTTGTCCCCACACAGTACAAACCAAGCCCCCGTCTCCAGATACTACAGTGGTCTGCTAACTGATTTCCCTGCTTCTATTCTGATTCCTTCCTTTCCATTCTCCACCTGTGTATTATCTTCTAAAAATGCAAAATATGGGGTCTCCCTGGTGACCTACGCATTAAGTTTTAGGCCACTGCAAGGGCCCACTGTGAAGGCCTGGGTTCGATTCCCAGCCAGGGAGCTGACCCACATGGTGCAGCAGACCTCTCCTGTCACATCTACTGCTCCCCTCAGCAGTGTATTTCAGCAGATCCACTTGTTCTGCTCCCCACTCTGTCTCTGGTGAAGCCTCTCAACATCTACCCCACTGCTGTATCTCTGGCCTACACCCCAGTTCTTGTATGCAAAATTAAATAAAAATAAATGTTAAAAAGAAAAAAAAAAAAAGGCCTTCCCTGGTGGTGCAGCAGGTTAAAGCACAGCACTAAGAAGCTTAAGCCACTTCCTCATGAGTTCGATTCCCGCCTGCCCCGGAGGTGACCACATGGCATGGCAGACCTCTCCTGACCCGCCCGCTGTTCCCCTCAGCAGTGTACTTCGTCCATCTGCCTGTCCTGCTCCCTGCTCTATCTCTGGTGAAGCCTCTCACCACCCCAGAGCCTCTGGCCTGTACCCCAGTTCTGTATGCACAAATAAATAAATCTTAAAAAAAAAAATTTGGAAAAAGAAAATGAAATCCAAATGCTTTTTGGATTTAAGATGATAAATATAAATAATTTCATTTTTAAATTTTTCATATTTACATAAACATAAAGCATTGGAAATAAGTTAAAAAGGAAGGTAAGTGTTTTACATAAAATAAATGTCTTACAATATATTCTTAGCTTGTAAAATAAAGAAGTGTATACAGATGCCCTTTTTAAAAGTAGATTTAAAACCCATTATTTAAATAAGTCTCTTACAAGGCAATGAATTTGGGAAAGCAAAGTAAAATCTCTCAAACCTCTCAAACATATTTCTATTTTTGTACCTATTTTTCAGCATAGAAGGAATTGCTGACAAAAATAAAGTTACTCATCTAAATAGAAAGGCAATCATTAACCAGTGTTACAAGTTAAAAATCTGAATTATAAACGTTGACTAATTGTCATTACATGTAGTTTCTTTTGATAAGATCCTTTTAAATGTAGTCCAAATTTCAGTTTAATGCACTTAAAAATAAAATGTATGCCATTTATCAAAAGAAAATGTGGGCTGATTGTTAGTTCAGTCTTTGTATTTGGGGTAAATGAGTCAGAACCTTCCAGCACCTAAGCTTTTCTTAGGAGGTAACTAAGATTCTTGGAAGTCTTTATTAACTCTTTGTACCACATTAGCACTGTTCAAACATTAGAGTTTGAAAGCTGTGTAGAAGAGAAAATGAGAGGCCCCAGAACACAAACTGATTTCATTCTTCTGATTCACTCAGTAAACAGTTATCCCCGCTGTCAATCAGTTATCAGAGACTTAGGATCTATGCCAAACACAGGTGATAAATTTTTTAAAATTAGCATATTAAATGAAGTCATTTAACACCAAAAACATACTGTATAAGATTTATATTTTGTGACCTTTAATGATGATAACTGAGACTACCTACAGCACGACGCTGTGTACTCTGCACAAGGATCTCACTTCAGCCTCATAACAACCCTATGTGATCGGGCTGCTATTCTTTATTCATTTTATGCAGTGAAGACAACTGAGGAGAGAGATTAAGTAACCTGTCCACAGTCATAGTGCTTGCTGGAGTTGGGGGCTCTACTAAAACACGTGAGTGGCCTGTTTTTCCTCTCTGTAGGCAAAGACACACTACACACCTACTGCCAATGGAAAAGGGATCAGAGAGGGAGTTCCTAAGCTCTGCTTCCCTTAGCAGGGTTATGGATGGGTGTTTATTACCCCACCCCAGCTCCACACCTTCCCCACACCTACTGTCACCTGCAGTGACATTTTTTTTTAAGATTTATTTATTTATGCATACAGAACTGGGGTATAGGCCAGAGATGCAGGGAGGTGAGAGGATTCACCAGAGACAGAGCAGGGAGCAGAACAGGCAGATGTACTGAAGTACACTGCTGAGGGGAGCAGCGGGTGGGACAAGAGAGGTCTGCTGTGCCATGTGGGTCGCCTCCCTGGCTGGAGATCGAACTCATGCTGCAGTGGCAACAGATCACTTCACAGTGCTGTGCTTTAACCTGTTGCACCACCTAGGAGGTCCCTGAAGTGACATTTTAAGCCCTGGGTCAGAGATGGCTGTGTGAAGAGGTATCCAGATGCTGCTAAAACCCAGTGAGAAAATTCCTAAGCAGCAGATAGATGAATAGTAATTCATAAAATTCTTAATTTTAAATTAATTAAGATAGTAAGTGCTTGGGAAAACACATCCTGCCAGCACACCACCCCAGCAAGATCATATTAATGCATTTAATATGGGAAATTTAGCAGGATAGAGCAAGTAGAAGAAAGTTTAGTTACTCATAGGTGGTGAAAGGTGGAATTGCAAATATAGGAACTGGCAGGGTGAGGCAGAAGGCCCTTGAGGTCCATTACTTGGAGCCCAGAGGCGTGATGTCCCTTTAAAGACTTACAAAAATGGTTGTTCAGTTTCACCCTCTTTTCCGCAGCCTTCTCCTCAGGACATCAATGGCAGAGTTCAGATCAAAGCACTGAGCAGGTGACATCCCCTCAAACTTAGGTGGACCTCAGGGTACAGAGTTCAAGTTCAGCCACTCATCTATTCCAACAGGATTAATCTGTCTGTTGTTAATTTGTTCATTCACCCAGCCTCAGAAGATGGGTTGGGGAAACTCCCCAGTGTGCTCTGACACTTAAATATACTTTCAAACCTCATAGAAAAATTGAAAAATCTTTATAGCTATGCTGCAAATGTAAGAATCATGTGAGGTTAATTTTCATAATGTATTTTATTTACCCACAAATAAAAAACACCATTATTTTTGCATGTAATGATCATTGAATGCTGCTGATTTTTTTTTTTTTTTTACATTCTTTTTGTTTTTCAAGTTGGGTCTAAATCATGGAGTTGAGAGTGATCCAACATCACTGTTTTATAGGTGGCTCTGCAGTTTTCCCTCACCATTTGTGACAGAGACTCCTATGTCAACTCTATGGTTGTGGCTGCCTTATAAATAAGTAT
Source organism: Condylura cristata (assembly GCF_000260355.1). Taxonomy (NCBI): domain Eukaryota; kingdom Metazoa; phylum Chordata; class Mammalia; order Eulipotyphla; family Talpidae; genus Condylura; species Condylura cristata. The sequence goes on along the minus strand of NW_004567113.1, from coordinate 30,895,073 downwards.
TGATATGTAAGTAGATTTATTTCTGAAATTTCAATTCAACTTTATTGATCTAGGTGTCTAGCTTTGTGCCAGTACCGTGTTGTTTTAATAATGGTTGCTTTTTAGCATGGTTTAAAATCAGGTTAACATGATGCCTCTCTCTAGTTACCTTTTCCTCAGGATTGCTATTGCTATTTGAGTCCTTTTATTGTTGCACCTAACTTCAATAATGATTATGACTATTTGGATAATAATTTGGCAATTTTTTTTAAAGATTTATTTATTCATACAGAACTGGGGTGCAGGCCAGAGATGCGGAGGGTGAGAGAATTCACCAGGGACAGAGTGGGGAGCAGAACAGGCAGATCTACGAAGTACACTGCTGAGCGGAGCAATGGGCGGGT
>NW_004567113.1:30845865-30894330 GCF_000260355.1 Condylura cristata | reverse complement strand
CTCCCCACTCTGTCTCTGGTGAAGCCTCTCACCGCCCCTGAGCCTCTGGCCTGTACCCCAGTTCTGTATGCACAAATAAATAAATAAATCTTTAAAAAAAAAAAAAATAGTCCTGCCCTTTCACCCAGTAATTCTATTTCTTCGTATATACCTTAGTGATATTCTTACACAGGAGGTCAAGTTTATACAGAATTATTTGTTGTGAAGAAATGAAAACCATTTAAAAAACTATCGATAGGAAATTAAATCAATAAATTATATTTTGATATGTTCATGTTATAAAGTACCATCCAATGGTTAAAATGAATGATATTGAGCTGCTTGCATCAAAATGGATAAAGACTTAAACCACAATTGTGAATAGAAAACCCCAAATTGAAAATAAAAGCAAATACCATGGTACTATGGTTTAAGATGACACCATGTTATTAAGTTTTAAAGCCTACAAGCACAATACAATGTCTTGTTTAGGAATCTAAGTCATACTAGAAACGGACAAAAACAAACAAGTGAATGAAAACATTAAATCTTGGAGGTGGGAGGAGAGATGAAAGAATTGGGAAAGGAGAAGGGTCTGCAACTCATTACTATTATTTCAAAACTACTCCATGAGTTTCCCGACTCCTTGCTTGTCCATCAGCCTTCAAGATAAAAAACGCTTTTCTGAAAAGGTTTGCAGCCAGTACTTTTCTGTTAGGCTTTGTGCATCTTGTCCTCCACAAACTGCCAACTTGGCTCAATGAACTGCACCCATGATGCTTGCAACTGCTACTGCTCGGGGCACCTCTGTGTCCCTGCCAGGTCCTCATCACCATTAAACACTTTCTTGTAAACATATTTCAGACTCAGCTCGTAGTTTCTTGGTCCTGGCTCATTGTTCTAGGAGTGTCATTGTACCCAGTGCATAGATCTAGGACTTCCTAGATTTATGTATACACACATGGCGCTACATATTTTTTGTTGATCTATGTTTATGGAAAATCACAGGTTTGTACCAACACATTTAGTTTCAGTCCAACATCAAAGAATTTATTCCAGTTTTCTCCCTTTCCCTAACAACATGGTTCCTATTATCCTTATTGCACTTGACAATTGGGGTAATTAATGAGTAGATGAGTGTTTTCTGGGTACCCTTTGTGGTATCATTTCCAAATTATATGTAGTAAACTTTTTTGTAGTTTAAATTTCTAATCCACAATAGCCTGATATCTTTGTATCTATAGAAGAACACTTAGAAAAGTGAAATAAAAACATCAAAGACATTTTACTGATTAGATCCAACAGTTATAGGTGCGTCTGGAGTTCCATGAAGAGTTCTAAGGGCACACCCCGTTTCTGCACTTGTCTGTCTCACCGTTGTTCAGGACAACTTGTGAACCAGCAGCTGCCGCCGCTCAGTGTGAGCCACACTGCAGTCACACGACAGCAGCACTGCTGATGTCACCTTAAAAAATGGGATTAAAAGCACAATAAAACTGAAACGAGACAGGTCAGGAAACAGAGGGAATGGCCTAATTTGGTGAGTTTTCACCTGCTGCTTAAGAAAACAGGTCATAGGCCCTCCCTGGTGGCGCAGAGGGTTAAAGCACTGCACTGAGAAGCTAAAGCCACTTCTGCATGAGTTCGATTCCCGCCTGCCCCGGAGGTGACCACATGGCACAGTAGACCTCTCCTGACCCGCCCGCTGCTCCCCTCAGCAGTGTACTTCGTTGATCTGCCTGTTCTGCTCCCCACTCTGTCTCTGGTGAAGTCTTTCGCCACCCCTGAGTCTCTGGCCTGTACCCCAGTTCTGCACAAATAAATCAATCTTAAAAAAAAAAAAATACAGGTCACATTGGGCCTTACCTGGTGGTAAAGGGGTTAAAGCACAGCACCACGAAGAAGCTAGCTGCAGTCACTTCAACATGAGCTCAATCCCCAGCCAGGGGGACCCACAGGGCGTGACAGACCTCTCCTGACCAGCCCGCTGCTCCCCTCAGCAGTGTACTTCCTCAGTCAGCCTGTTCTGCTCCCTACTCTGTTGCTGGTGAATCCTCTCATCACCCCTTGCACCGCTGGCCTGTACCCTAGTTCTGTATGCATACATAAATAAATCTTTATTAAAAAGGAATACAGGGCACTTCGGGGGAATTGAAAAGGATTTACTTATGTAAAACATAAATACAGGGAAGACAGAGAATATTTATAGGCCCGTCTATAGCCAGCTGTGTCTTTCCCACCAGCAGGTGGCATCAGCTGAGAAGAAACCAGGGTGCACTGCAAAGTCAGCTGAAAAAGAGAGGGCCTGAAATACCTGGGTTCAGTATTTTGAGTCCAACATGGCTGCTCAGCTCCGCCTAGGTCCCAGCAGCCACATCCTGTTCAGGAAGTCAGAGTCTTGGCTTGCAGATAGTTGTAATGCTCCTCACCTGTGAGCAAGGTGGGGATGGGTTCAGAAAGATGTGAGGGGAAGGGGTTGCAAAGCTCCCCTCTCCCTATGAGCTTCTCCCACTGGCCTGGACTTGGCTCCTCACGATTCCTCTAACAAAACCAAGGGCCCAGCTTCCACTCTGGAAAGTCACAGGTGGGCTCTTGAATTGTGGGTGCCCAGGGCAGGCCTGTGCACTAATATTCCACTGCCCACAAAATGGATCTTGGGGGCTGGTGGATCTGACCTGACCTGACCTTGCCTTCCTGGATTCCAAGGAGGAAAAAAGGGCGAGAGAAAGAGCAAGGGAATGAAATGGCAGATGAGGGATAGACAGAGCCCACTGGAACTTCTGCGTGGGGAGGAAGTAGGCCAGCACTTGTAAAGGGGTGACATTAGCAAACATGTTTCTGTGTTTCTGGAGCTTCCTAGACAAGGCGTCTCCTTCCAGAGGAGTTTCAGTTCCTGGCCTGAGTCACTTGGGGAGCGCTGGCAGTTACTCTGCAAACCCCCGCCTTTGGCTCAGCGAATGCCTGGGAGCCTGGTCTTCTATCATCTGTGTGGAGATTCAACAGTCCCTGCTGTTTCTGGGACCCTTGTAAACAAATCCCTATGGAAGAGGAAGATAAAGAACAGATGTGATCATGACAATCTGAAAAACAAAACACAGCAAAGCAGTAAGGCAGCAAAGCAGCAAAGCACAGGGTGGCTGTTCACCCCCCAGTGGAAGACTGAGCTGTTCTGAGGTCCTCGGAATATGTGTTTCTGTTTCTGTCTCTGTGCCATTTTCTCCACTGGCCAGTGTGGGTGGGGCGCAAGCTGGGTTTGACTTGTCCTTGGCACAGACGCTGAGTGGGCAGGATCGTCCTCAACATGGGAAGAAGGGGGGTCCCTTCAGTGTGTCCGTTGATGGTGTATGTATGTTTTTAGAGAAGCCATTTTGACCTGAAACTGTGTCAGGTTAATATTCTCTTCCCAGAACCCTCAAAGACTGTTACTGTAAGTGTGAATTTCCCAACGAAATATTTACCAGATTTTTAAAAAAAGTACATTTAACTTGGAATTTTCCATAATAGTTGCAAGTTTTTTTTTTTTTAATGAACTCTTTAATGCAGTCATGTGGAAAATATTATTCTTCATACTTCCTCTGCTAGAAGGCTTCAGATTGTATTTTCCTTCAGGCTAATGGGGTTGCTGTCTGTGGCTGACAAGTCACCTTGAGAGATAGCTCTGAGAATTTTCTGGAGGCCAGGGTGAGGCCTGAACACCGTTCCCAGGTGGTCTGAGGACACAGAGACTAACTTGTAGCATTCTGGGTCTGGGATCATTTCTCAATTTGCTCCTCAGAACAGTGTTGCTTGTTCTAGGAGACAGTTTTCCTTCCAATGTATGAACTGGGATTTTGGCTGCATGTGCTCATTAAGAAAACCAATGTCACTTGTCACAAGTGTAAAAAGAATGTTTTAAATGTTTCTGGAAAACTTTCAACTGGTTCATAGCCACGCCTAGTTCCTCCCTACAGTTTTTCCTAATGCTCCCCTTCCCAGATGTCCAGCAGAGTTATTTCTGATGCCCAGTGATTACAGGGGCTTTAGCCAGGCAGACTGGCTGTGCATGGGTAAGGGGTGAAGTCATGGATGTGGATGACTGGCTGACATTGTAAAGTTCTTTAGGGATGGAGTGAGGGGGGCTCCTGGGCTGGGTTTGTGCAAATATGGCCAAGAAAAAAGATTTATAACAACCCATCAAAGGTTTAATACCCTTTTGCAGACATACTCCCAGTGGATTTTATTAAACACAGAGATGTGTTTTAAAGCAAAGAAACTCACTGGACATACGAGTAGAGAGAAAATGCTTAGTTCTTACATGCAAACATTTACTCAGGACCAGAAGGATTTTTCTTTATTCTATTTTCTTAAATATGTATTTATTTATAGACACAACAACTGGGGTACAGGCCAGAGGTGCCAGGGGTGAGAGGATTCACCAGAGACAGAGTGAGGAGTAGAATAGGCAGATCGAGGAGGCACACTGCTAAGGGCAACAGTGGGTGGATCAGGAGAGGTCTACAGTGTCATGTGGGTCACCTCCCTCACTGGGGATCGAACTCATGCTATAGTGGCTGTGGATAGCTTCATAGTGCTGTGCTTTAACCAGTTGTGCCACCAGGGAGGGCCCTAGGATTTTTCTTTATGAAACTCCATCCAAATTTAATTTTTCTGATGTAGTTTGAGTCTATTTATTTAAATTTCTAATTATAACATAAAATGTCTACTGAACACCTTCTCCATTTGTAACCAACTTTTCTATGAACATAGTCATGAATGACTCTGAGCTGTTCCTGAGGTCTTCAGGAGAACGGCTTCTGATTTTGTCTTTTCCTTCTAAATCTAAATTGGGAAAGAAGCTAGCATTACTTCTGAATGGTATAGGAGGCTATTCACCCTAGTGGGTCAAGAAGTATTGACTGCACTCAAAGCAATGTAACTCTTTAAGAGATCGAAAAGTCAAGCCACAGATTAGGAGAATTACTCTGCAAAAGACATACTCAAAAAATGACTTGTATAAATAAAGAACAAAACAAAGAAAGAACTTCAAATTTAGCAAAACCCCCAAACAATTCAATCAAAAATGGGCAAAAGATCTGAACAGACACTGCACCAAAGAAGCTGGCACATGGACTAAACATATGTTAGCAAGGATGTGCAGCAACAGAAATTCTCATTTCTTGGTGGAAGTGCAAAATGGTACAGACACTCTGGGAGCCCATTTGGCTATTATCTTACAAAGTGAAGCTCTTACCAAGTGATCCAGTCATCATGCTGTTAGGTATCCCAAAGAAAAACGTATATCTATGTAAAAACCTACACATGAGCACTGGTGACAACTTTATTAATAATTCTCCCAAACTGGAAACCACCAAGATGTCTTTCAATAGGTGAATGGATAAACAAACTGTGTGGAACATCACAGAGTGGAAAAATAGTGAGTGATAAAATGAAATTAATTATGCAAAGACATGGAGAAATTGTAAATGTATATTTCTAAGTGGAAATAAACCGTCTATAAATATCCAGTTTACATTATAAATTCAGCTACTTGACCTTCTGGAAAAGGGAAGACTATGGAGTGGGTAGAAAGATTACTGGTTTATAGAAGTTGGGAGGAAGAGGCAGAGAAGTACAGAAACTATACTGTTTGATACCTTAATGGTGGATAGATGATAATGTGCACTTGTCAAAATCCAAACTAAACTGTATGACATAAAAGTGACTTCTAGTATAAGTTATGAGCTTAACTAGCAATAATATGTTGATATTGATACATCAATGATAACAGATGTACCACACTTGTTGCAAGATGTTAATCATAAGGGTTCTATGTATTTGGAAGAGGTATGTAGGAACATTATATTACCTGATCAATGTTTCTTCAGACCTGAAACTGTTCTAAAAGTCAACTTAACTCAAAATGGTCAGGTTTCTTCACAACGAAATACTGTCTTCTATTTCATCCCTCTTCTACGCTGGTTCTTTGAAGACCATTGTCTATCTGCTACAGTCTGTGGCTCCAATGACACACAGTGAGAGCTTGCAAAGACTCCTGAATTAATATGCTCACAAATATTCAGTCACTAAAACTCTGCTTTTATGTCTTGATACTCTCTTTGAATAGACAAGCTTCGATCGAATACGACCCACTTAGTAGCAGTTAATATGTATGGAATAAACATTGAGTCAGGCATATTTATCTAGACCCTTGAATTAGTGATTCATTCATTCGTCATAGCAACCCTTTGAAACATGTTTTACAGAAGAGGAAACTGGGCCATGAGAAGTTTGAGTACCTTGTCCCGGGTCATAGGGTTAAATCATGACAGAGTCAGGACTTGAACCCAGAAGGTCTAGCTCCAGAGGGCACATTCTTTGGGCAACTCTGCTAAAATAGAAATTGTGGGAATAAAGAGGTACACAATGAATAATCTACTCCCTTGAGGTGATTTTAATCTATCAGTTCAACTAGGCATAAAGACAATAAACAATACTTAGGGACTGGCGTCTCTCCTCTGGAGAGCTAGACTGAGATTGCCAGTCCTTGAGAGGCCAGTGTTTAGGAAATTGGAGATGTTCATTTTAGGACACTGTCCTATTGTATGACTGGATCAGATCATTTAGCTTTTCTGAGCCTTGCTACCTGCCTTGCTGACTTCACAAAATATTTGTATCAACTGAGGTTTTGTGAATGAATTATCAGGAAGTCACATATCTTGAAAGCTAGGTGGTGGTGGAAAAGGACAGAGATCACATTTTGTGGTTTATTTTATTATATTCTGCCTTATTGTTTGAAACAGAGCAGCATAAAATATTTTTGTTTGTTGTTCTAGAATATGTAAGAGCTTCTAGCAAAAAGGTTTTGATCCTCTGGGCCAAGGCTTGATGAAGAACACTCATGAATGCCCTCTTTTCTTTCTTAGTAAATTTCCCTCTCTTGAGCTTGAGGTATTCGTAATTATTGGGCTGTTGAGGAATTATACATTGCAGCAGGAACTGCATGCACACTTGCTGCTAGTAGCAATGATTTTAATAGTATGTGTCTCACTGGGGAAAATGTTTAAATAAAGACTAAGTATTATATCATCCCAACTTTCTTAGCAGTTGGTCAGTGGCCAAATAAAGAGGAAAAGCAGATACGTGTTTACATCACCCACTTTCTATTTATTAGTTCACAGTGGCTGGAACCCTTTACAGTCATTGGAAAGTGGGAGAAAAAATTACCAAATTACTCAAAATAATTTTTCCAATGAGTTTCAAAGCTTCCCTTAGAGACCTTTACACCATGTTAACAACCTGACTAGTCTTTTATCTTTGGATCTGGAATTCAGAATATAAGGAAGGCACAGGGGGCTGGAATTCAGATAACTGGGTGTGAGAAAGACTGAAGCGAGGATCACAGCCCCATGCTCAAATCCTCCCTCACCTCTCGAGGACACCACTGCTGGGTCCTACCTAAAAGGATCACAGCAGCAGGGCAGAGGCTTCATGCTCTTTGTCCAAACATTACCATTCCTTCTCCCTCCCATCCCCTGTGAATAAGGAAGGGGAACAACTTTGGCAGAAATGTCACATGCATACTCCACCAGCACTTTGCCAAAAACTGTGTCAGGCTCCAGGGAGACTAGAACAGTCACTTTCTCCACTGCCTCCCTGCAGGGAGGGTGACGCCAAAGGTCACCAGAGAAGGAAGCCTCATAATTAGGAACCTTCGCTTGTGGTTCAGTGCGCTCACTGTCATGAGATACTTCGGAACAGAAGTCCTGGTGGAGAGTGAGCCCGTGTGTGTGTCTGTGTCTAGCCGAAGAAGAGTCTTAAGACTACTGCTTTGCAGTTAGGGGGAGACCTTTGGCCCCTGGGAGACAGTGTGTCAGAGAAAATCTAGATTTCTGAGAGTGTGGGTGCTCAAGTGAGATATAGCAGGGGGAAGACTGTATCTGTGGAAGGTGAATTTCTGGAAGGTTGTCACTGCTGGACTCCACACTGATGCTCACATTGGGGTCACACTGCAGCCAAGGCTACAGGAGAGGAAAGAACTGGGCCAAAGTCTGGGCCCCTCACCCAGAAAGCTCTGATCATAGATTGGCTCCCTGTCCATTGTGAACTATTGGTGACTTCCTTACACAGTCCAGAGCCCTCGGTGCTCACAGCTTAGCTGGGTGCATGAAGGCTGTTTGAGACCAGGTTGCTTAAATCTTTCCAGCCTTCATCTTTATTAATTGGAAAATAGAATAATAATAAAAACTTCGACCTAATCATCTTCTGGAGAGTGTGGGTGGGTGAAAGAAATCACACACACACACACACACACACACACACACACACACCTCTAATACTGTGTCTCACCTGTGGTAAGAGTTCCATAAATGTTGGTTACTGTTTCACAGGAGACTTATATTAGCATTATTTGCATCTAGACAAGGCACCCCTTTTAATTACAGGTCCCTCGGGGAAGACTCAAAGCTATTCATCTTTGCCTTTTTTTAAGAATTGGGAGCTCCTTGAAGGCAGGGACCTTTACTTAATCTTCTAGATATTTGGTGCTAACACAGGACCTGGTATAAAGTAAACAAAGTATAAATTTTTGTTGCTTGAGTGAGTGAATGAATGAAAACCCACACTAAAACGAAGAGAAGGGAAACCCGAGAATGCAGAGACTCTTAGAGTTATTTTTGTTTGAATTTAATTCTCAGATTCTCTCTGCTGGGATCTTGGCTGACATACATTTGCTGGGGTTGACTGGATTATATAATTGCTGTTTTCTGTCTCTAACTACTGTGATTATGACTCAAGTAGTGGATACATTTATGGCGCTACATAAATAATAATTATTTTAATTACAGTTTGACCTGTACAATATATTCTAACAACATAGCTGACTATGCATTTGTGTGTGTATGTCCCCTGGAGAGTGATGGAGAAATCTATTATGAAGGTACAAAGGAATCTCCCCTTGATGCACATGGTAATTTTAGAATTATAACACGAAGAAGTACAATACCACCGTAATTATAGCAAGTTTGTGGAAAGAAATGCCTTAAAATAGAGTATCATCTAAGTGTGCACTATTTAGATAATGTAAAATTTATTTTATGGACAATATTTATTTTTTGGTCCCAGGAAAGTTGGCAATGGTGATTTCTTAGGCTTGTAAGAGTAGGAAGGTGCCTTATAGATTTAAATGTGACTAAAGCAACATAATTTGTGTAACACGCTCAGCCAAGTGCCTGGCAAGTAGTAACTGCTCAAAACCTTGGATTGGGGGAACCTCTCAATGGGAGGAGACATGTGGATTTGTTTTCTTTTTTTCTGTCAGAGGTGCTGTGGAGGGTGCTGTGGAGGGTAGTCAGCCACCAGGAAGCTGCAGGCCTCTGTCCACTACGCCCTGTACCTGAGTAGCTGACTGGACTTTCTGTCTCCACCTCTACCTTGCTAGTTCTTAGAACACATTTTCTTCAAGATTTATTTTTATTTATTTATGAATATAAGAACACCTCTGGCAGTATAGGCCAGAGGTGCAGGAGGTGAGAGGATTCACAGAAACAGAGTGAGGAGCAGAATAGGTGGATTGACTGAAGTCCACCGCTGAGGGGAGCAGCGGGTGAGACAGGAGAGGTCTGCCGTGCCATGTGGGGCAGCTCCCTGGCCGGGGATCAAATTCATGTCACAGTGGTTGGCTGGCAAGAGCTTATAGTGCTTAGACTTTCACCCATGACCCACCAAGGAGGCCCTTGTTTTTTTTTGTTTTTTTTTTTAACTGTACCTTGGATCTTTTGTATGTTTTTAGGGTGATGAGAACTAGTGAAAGAGATTCTAACCTGGTGACAGTTTTTAGCCCCGTTGCCTGGTAACAAATAGGTATTAAGGTATCACTTGGCAGCAACATGTATAAGTCTCTAATGTAAATGATGTACTCTGCATTTTCAACCCTTCACAGGGAACTCAGATTTGATCCATATGGCATTCTGGGACCTTTATCCATGGCAGCAAACAATTTTTACTTGCTTAAGAGACCATTAAAGGACCTTTAGGAGTATCTAAGGCTTTTCTAAGGGGCTGTTTCACACACAGGTGGAAAAAGCTTGGGACCTATGGGGTAGGACACTAAGACAAATATCTTAATACCTGAGTTGAAGGAACTTAGCAATGAAAGAGATGAGACGGTGAGAAACAAACTCAGAGTTCCTATGAGCACTTACTACACATTAGACACTATTCCTAAGAGCTGTTTTCCAAGCTAACCTCTTACGTCTTCATGCAGATGAGGAAACTGAGGAAAAGGAAAGTTCATGAAGACGCACACAAGCACCCGCTCCAGGCTGTCTGACCAGAGTCCACACTGGTGACCACTCTACTAAGTTGCTCGACCGCAACAGTGCACAGGTAGCAGTGAGGCAAGAATTGATCCTCACAGGGACCAGAACACCCCCAGGGGGACTTTCCTGCCAGGGGTTTGGGGTGACTTCTCTGCGGATTGGCATTTGAGCTGGATTTTGAACTGCTGGGGGAAGGAATAACAAGTGACCCTCCCCCCCAATCAAATGTGGGGTAAATCGCTCTTCTTGGTCCCTCCAGATACTATCTTCCCTCTTGGTACCCCTCAGTACACCTCACCACATCTGCCTGTGTGTCTGTCACCCCCCCCCCCATGAAATACCTGCTCCTTAAGGACAGAGACCAGCTTGGACAGCTTTGTCACTAAGCACCTACGAGACCTCACGCATTTACTGATATGATCTACCAATTATTTTTTTCTGAAATGAGGTACATTAAACAACAAAATGATTCCATTTAATTTGAAAGACCACCTGCCCTGCAGAAATTCACATTTATATAGTGCTAAGATAACGTTGAACATGCAGCTCATTATTTGAAACATACTTTTGTGGCTGAATCAGTAGGCTTATTGGAGCCAAAGTGAACCTTTTAAATGCATATGCCATGAAGGAGAAATGCTTTCCAATTATCTAGAAAGTTAATATGGCATTTTAAATGAAAATGACAATAATCCTGCTCTTGTTCTCATTTGAATACTTTGTACGTTTTTATTCTGCTCACACACAGAGGATGTTCAGCCTCTCTAGTCCAGTAGAAAATATATAGCAGTGGCTGTCAGATGATGCTATTTGATGGCATAGACAATAGAGGGAAATCAGGTTAGCACAAGAGAGGATGAACATATTTAAGAAATGTACAAAATTACCAATTTACAATAATTAATGTATTCTCAAAATTCTTCCCAGGAACATTATTTTTCACATTATCAAGCCTGTCCCCATTGTTATTGAAATGCTAGAAGATGTGAAGCACAGTCTTTGTCACTCTCAAGTTACTGATTTTAGGATCTGAGCCAACCGATCCCTAAGGCTGAAGTCACTCCCTAGGAATGATTTATACCTGTAGAAGAGAGATTCCTGGGCCCTCCCTGGTGGCTCAATGGGTTAAAGCACAGCACTAAGAAGCTAACGCCACTTCAGCATGAGTTTGATCCCCAACCCTGGAGGTGACCCACATGGCGCGGCAGACCCCTGCTGACCCGCCCGCTGCTCCCCTCAGCAGTGTACTTCATCACTCTGCCTGTTCTGCTCCCCACTCTGTCTCTGGTGAAGCCTCTGACCGTCCCTGCACTTTTGGCCTGCACCCTAGTTATGTATGCATACATAAGTAAATATTAAAAAAGAAGAAGAAGAAGAGAGACTCCTTCTGGGAAGACACTAGAGTGACTTTGGAGGATGTGGAAGGATACTTGATTAAAAACAAGAAAATTCTCAGAATATACAAGCCAAATCCCAGAGGCTGGCCATTTCTCCCCTCTTTTAGAATTAATGGCAACTCTTCTTTTTCCTAGAGACACTGTGCTCCTGGACAAGCTCTAGGATGCTTGTCTCTAAGTGCATCCCTCTGTCCCTTGCCATATTCACTTCTGGCAATGTTTTTTTCCATGCACACAAAGACTTCTTCCTTTAGTGGATATTAAAACTCCACACTCAAAGAGGATATTAAATATTACTTAACTCTTAGTCTGAGCTAGATTGCACTTATTCACTCATTCTTTCAATAAACATTTGGTGAGTCCCCAGGATAAGCCAAGCACTGTGTGCCAGGCCCAGGGCTGGGCTGGTTATAAAATTTAAGGCTCTTCATGGGCTTTACAGTTTAAAGGGAGGGGGAAAAAAAAGGAAAGTGGGAATGTACAGACTATTAAGGAAGACTAAGTGGGAGGGAGGGTCAGGGACTTCCAAGGACATACTTGGAAAGGAGACAGACGGGCTAGGCGGGAAGGCTGGAGAAGTGGGTGGGGCTGAGGGACATTTCCCAAGCTGAAGGAAAGCAGTGTGCATATCCAAGAGGGAAAGAGCCTGATAGTTGTTAAGAAGGAAAAGACTGGTGTGGAAAGAAAGTGAATGGACGTGACCTGTAGTGACGTGGGTGGGTGGGTGGATGGGGCAGTCTCACATTTAAAAGTCTGGTTTTATTATACATTCAGTGAAACCCCATTGAAGGCCATTACATTAGAAGTGACTTTGGTGAGATTTATGAGCAAAATGTCCCTTGGAATGACTGAAATGAAAAAGATAAATATCAGGAATTGGCAAAGATAAAAGCAAATGGAGCACTAGACATTGCTAGTGAGAGCCAAAGTGGATACAACAACGTGGAAATTGGTAATATCTACCCCAGGATCCAGAAATTCCACTGGTAGATACATTCTGAACAGAAACTCACCAGAACAGGCCGTTCAGATGCTCATATTCAATTTCATGAGTTTTGCTGAGAAATAATTAACATGCATGATCATATAAGTTTAAGGCACACAATGTGATGGTTTGATTTCTTAATATGTGAAATGGTTAAGAATTATTCTTGACAGCTAAATACCGGAAACAGTCAAGTGCCCATCAACAGTTAGTAGAATAAATAAACAGTGGTGAGTTCATACCATGGACTACTTCCCAGAAATGAGAATAAACAAGCTACAACTATAAGCAGCAGCATGGATGACTTTCAATAACAAGATGCAGAGTGAAAGGAGTCAGATACACAAGAATGCACGTTGTATCACTCCACTTATATAAAGCTTTAAAGCTAAAACCAATTGATGGTGTCAGAAGTTGGGGTGGTGGTTACCCTGGGGAACAGTGTGGAGGGGCATGAGGGACTTCTGGGATGCTGGTCACAAGCATGTCCATTTTATGTAAAATTACTAAGTTATATACATTTTTGTGTAAATCACTGAGTAACTATACTACAGTTTGTGTTCTTTTTGTATGTATGATATGTTTCAATAAGCCATATTTAACTTGCATAAAAACTAAGTTCATATATTTTTTTAAAGATTTATTTATTTATTCATATAGAACTGGGGTACAGGCCAGAGATGCGAAGGGTGAGAGGATTCACCAGAGAGAGTGGGCAGCAGAACACGCAGATTGATGAAGTACACTGCTGAGAGGAGCAGCGGGCGGGCCAGGAGAGGTCTGCCGCACCATGTGGTCACCTCGGGGGCAGGCGGGGATCGAGCTCATGCAGAAATGACTTTTGATTTTTAGTGCTGTGCTTTAACCCACTGCGCCAACAGGGAGGGCCTAAGTTCATATTTTTAGAAGTGTACTGCAACGGGAGTGGCTTCAGCATTAGGGAAAAGTTGCCTCAGACCCTAAAGCCAGTAACTTGAGAGTGACAAAGACTGTGCTTCACATCTTCTAGCATTTCAATCACAATGGGGACAGATTTGATAATGCAAAATGGATGGATGGCAGGTAAGAGCAGATGTGAAGAGGCCATTGGAAGGGAATTCCTGGTGTGAAGAGTCTCTCGGGACCAGGTGGATAGAGGGGAATGGACAGACTTAAGATACTATTGGAAGGTAAAATCAAGGGGGCTTAAAGGAGAAGAAAGAACAAGTTTCTAGATTGGGGTTTGGGCAACTGAGAAGATGGTGCTGTCATTACCTGGGAGAGGAACCATGAGAGGAAAGTCAAGTTTAGGTGAAAATCCACGTTTTGTGAAACAAGACTTGCTACGACCTCGACCTCTACGGATACAGGGCCGATCGCAAGGGAAATAGAGAAGGTCAGTGATTCCGGACATCACTGAGGCGCCAGTCCTGAAGTGGCCTCCCTGGGCTGGAGAACGGGGCATGTTCCCATTCTGAATGACCTGCTTCCTCCCTTGGATCCCAGGTTCTCTCCTCCAAACCCTCCTGCTCCCTCAGCTATGGGCCTAATAAGCAACACCCACCACACACCAGCAAGTAGCACAAATATTTTCACATTCCTCTCTCCCCAAATCTTCCTTTGGGTCATAGGTAGCTGAACTAAAAAAGGGAAATGAACTTTACTAGGAAAAGAAGAGAGCCTAAATAGCAGCCAGGGAACAAAGGGAGAAGGAAAAGCAGAACAGTGTTCTGAATTGTCCAGATTCTGACCTAAACTGCCGGAGACAGGCAGAGGTGTCCAGGGCAAGGCTGGAAACATGGTCAAGGGCCCTTTCCGGTGGGCTTTGGGGGCTGTTCCAGGATTCTGGAACATGATCTTACGGTCGCTGGAGACCATGGAGGAAGCTCAGACACATTAGCTCAGAGCTGCAGAGGATGCTAGGACGAGGGTAAGGGAACGGTGGAAATGCATCAGGAGGGCTGTTCCTCGTCTGCAGGAGAGATTCTAAGGCTTGACATAGGGCCCTGCAGGCCAGAAGGAAGAGAAGGAGGAGGTGATGTTGGGAAATTTGGGGAGATAAACCTGGAAGCTTTGGGGAAGTGAGCAGATTCAGATGGGGACGGAGGTGGGGCTAATCAGAGAAGTGTGAGAATAAAGGGCAAACAGAGCTTCAGAAGAGTAGCTTGAACAGGTTGGATGCTCACCTGGTTTTTCGCTTCCTGAAAAGAATCTTCGTTTTTGGGCCCTCCCTGGTGTTGCAAGGGGTTAAAGCATAGCACTATGAAGCTATCAGCAGCCACTGAAGCATGAGATTCCCCTGCCAGGGAGGTGACCCACATGGCACAGCAGACCTCTCCTGACCCGCCTGCTGTTCCCCTTAGCAGTGTACTTCGTGGGTCGGCCTGTTCTGCTCCTTACTCTGTCTCTGCTGAATCCTCTCACCCTCCACATCTTTGGCTTATACTCCAGTTCTTGTACATACAAATAAATAAATATTAAAAAAAAAGATTTATTTATTATTTGTGCATACAGAACTGGGGTGCAGGCCAGAGGTACAGGGGCAGTGAGAAGATTCACCAGAGACAGAGTGGGGAGCAGAACTGGCAGATCGAGGGAAGAACACTGCTAAGGGGAGCAGCGGGCAGGTTAGGAGAGGTCTGCTGCGCCATGTGGGTCAGCTCTGCACCCCCAGGGCAGGCATTGAACTCTCACCTAAGAGGCTGTGGCTGGCTTGCAGTGCTGCTCTTTAATCCACTGCACCACCAGGGAGGGCCCAACAGATTATTTCTAACTGCAAAGTGCATGATGATGAGTGTGGGGAACCACTCCTGGATGCCAAAAGGTCCCCCCCTCAATCCCTGCCCCAGAATGATAGTTAGGGTAAGCAGTCACCTTTTCCATTGAGTTTCTTGTCTCAAGGTGGGATGAATATGAAGCACTGCCTGTTCAGTCCAGGCTGGCAAGATCATCCGAAAATAGCATACTCACGAACACTCTGGGATGGTGTAAAGTGGCTTAGGAGTGTGGGGTCATCTAAAATGAAATAAAGAAAAAGAAATTCAGAAAAAGTGACTCATACTTACAGTGATCTATCTGTGCTTGAAAGTATCAGAGTAGTTGAAAATTTACATTTCTTCTATCCGTGAAGTACTATGTTTATCCACTGAATGAGCTTTGCAATTGTGATTAAGGGTGAATTATTGTCACATAGCTTTAAAATGAAGTTTGTCATGGTCACAGAGAGAGCTGTGCTTTCTAGCCAGTCACCCTGGCTCTTGGTTGTGTTCAAAGACTAATATGAAAGAAGCGCCTGTGAATTCCTGTTTCATCATCGAGGTGGGGGTGGGGTCAGAGTGCTCTTGAATGGCTGATGCCACTTTCTCAGATTTTATTGGTGGCTTGAGGGAAAGCAAACAGCACTCAAAAGGGCAGATAAGATAACCACTATCTGAAGTGAGAGCCTGCAGTTTTAAATTGTGTGTGTTTGTTGTTGTTGTTGTTGTTTTTTTTGAAATACATTTAATTTTATTTGAATGCCAGGACAAAGCTTAATTATTCAAGCACATAGCTATAGACAATTCACTTATGAATTGTACAAAGCAAATAGAAAAGCTGAATCTCTATGCACAATAATAGACTCATTTAGTAAGCTAGATATTAGGTAAAAAAAAAATATGAACTGCTGATGTTCAACTGTATTTTGGATCTACTGAGACAGCAGTTACATATGCCAGAATTGTCAAATCAAACTATTTGATAAGAAACATACAGATTCTGGCACTGGAATAATTTGGGTGACCCACAGGAATCTCTGACCGGATCCATAGTCATCATGCCTTCCGTTTCACTTGTGGTAGATTGATGTGTTAGCTCAAGGAGTATTGAAATTTATTTTTTCTTTTGTGTACTTTTACAAATAAAATCTTGTCACGACTTCTTGTTCAGTTGAAGATGGGTTGGTGGTCGAGAGTAAAATGCAAAGTTGGGACAACATCACCCTTATGCCCTTATTTGACCAGATTGGACATAGGTGTTGGATCAGACGTATCAAGATCCTTCTAGTAGCAGGAGTTAGGTAATCTTTGTGTCTGTAGTATTATGCCTGTCTCATCCAGAGAAACATGAGTCTGTTCACTGGCTGGGGTTCAATGATACTTTCCCCAAGTGAACAAAATCGAGCTAACCCACAGTACTAATATCAACTTTTCCACAGGATCATCATGGAAAATTATTTGATAAGCAACATTTCCCACAATGCCCACTGATCTTAGAATAATATTTCCCCAGAAGATGTCCAGAAAGTTCAGTCTTTTCTCTCCATAATGCAGGACTGTTTGCCAGAATGCATCTACCTGTTCGAGCTAACATTGTTTACCAGAGACTGAGATTCCAGCAAAGGATGTAGAGTGAACACGATGAGGCATGGGAATTTGTAACAGGAGTCAATTTTAGACAGTTCCCTTCGAGTTGAACTTAAGTTCATGTCCTGAGATCTCCTTGCAGTCTCCAGGGTCTTGTTGGATATCCAACCTACTCTGGCGCCTCTACCGGAGTGCCTAAGATCCCTCTCCCCACTCCTGCCTCTGCGCCTTAGTTCAAGCCTGCTCTTCTACAAGGCACACAGTCCTCACCTGGTTCTACAAAGCACACAGTCCTCACCTGGTTCTACAAGGCACACAGTCCTCACCTGGTTAATCTTCAGTCTTGGCTGAGACACCACCCTGGAAGCCTTCTCCTAATCTCTGAGGTTGCATGAAGCACCTCAAGAAGTGCTTTCACTTCTTTATACTTGTAACTGTGTTTTTGCCAACTTTGTTGTTGTTGTTGTTGATATTATTGCAATTACCCTCCACATACCTAGCACAGAGCTGGCACTGGGTAGGGTGGAAACGTTGTGGTTTGAATCACAGCAGGCGCCTCTCTCCCCTCCCCCCTGCACTGATAACGCAAACCTCAGGATGGCTCCTTGCAGGGTCAGCCTTTCAAGAGCCACCCCAGGCTCCTGAGGGCTGGGACTGGACTTGGGAGGCTTGGGGAAGAGAGAGACGCCAACCTGGCTCCTCTCCAGAACCCTTGGGCACCCCTGGCTTGGTTTTGGGCACTCGTTGTGGACATCGCCACGGGGGACTTAGATTCTGAGCTGGCCTCTCGCGCCCTCTAGTGGCTAAAATCACAGCGAGGAGAGCGAAAATCCACAGACTGGTGGAATTTTCTCCAAGAAAGCATTGACACCCATCAAACATCTAAGGTGCCGTGAAATCATTGTTTTAACACGCATAGGGAGCAATAAAATAATTATCTAAATGCACACACAATAAGGGACATGGAACATCTGGTGGTATCCTTGAAAGGAGTGGGGTTGTAGTGTAGTGCAAACTCCAATAAGCTGTCTGTACCCAGTGGATAACAGGAAATGTGCCTTCATCAACCTGTGAAACATTAGCTCACAGAGCAGGACACAGCACACTTTCCTTTGACTTCCTCAAGACAATCCAGGAAAACAGGAGAACTTGACTTGGGGATGTCACGAACCTGGCTGCAATCTGATGTCTTGATAGCCAAACCCAGGAGGAGGAAATGATCCCCTCTGAATGAGGGCAGTCCCTTAGCTGAGTGTGTTCATTTTGTGATTCAACACCAGAAAATGACAGCTCCTTTGGGAAACTAAGAACTATCATTTCCAGAAACAGGAGAGTGCTCTTTGCCATGGTGGTATTACTCCAAACACACACGGTTCCCAGGTTCTAATTTGCTGAATGCCTTAAAAACAATAACTGACTGTAGATGCTTTCCTCTGATTTGCAAGTAGCTTTACACATCTCCCCAGGGATACTGTCTGGAGTCTCAGGAACTCTCTGGTTTTCCTGAGAACCATCCATAGTCCCCAGGACAGCAGAGTATCTGCGCACACTTATCCCACCTGTCATTTAATCAAGGCCTGGCTTGTCTTCTCTTACCCCTACCAGGAGCCAAGCCCCTGGGAGCAGAGGGCTTGTTTGCTTCTCTACTGCAACATGCCAGAGTCTTGTAAAGTGTCTGACATAGGAGTCACTTCCCATGGGGTAAATGCTAAGGAGAAGGACTTAGACAAAGGAAAGCTGATTTTAGGGTTTTGAGGGAATCTTTCCTTCAAATGTGACTGAAGATTCTCTGATAGTTAGAGGGGATGGTTGAGATTTGCATCCAGATACCTATGCACATCTGTAGTTACCTTAGTGTAGGGAGAGGAGTGAAACTTGTTCTCTCATTAAACTCCCGATCCAATCAGGAATCATCATCTTGCCCCCATGGGGCTGCATTTTTCTGCCAACGGTCTGATGGAAGTTGGCCTCAGCTCTATGGACCTTTTTACTAGCAGGGCCATTTTATTACCTTGAGATGTGGACAGGAAATTTCCCTTTCTGAAGTCATATTTTTTAACCACTACAAATCAAATGAGAATGTAAATACATTAAGATTCTGGGACAAGCATGGAGAGAAAGCCAGAAACCTGCAGACTGTAAGAATATAATCAAGGGTAAGAGCATGAATATATTAAAGAATGAAAATCTGGGACAAAGAGAAACTAATGTATATATTTTTTTGTCTCCTTCAGATTCCCCTTTGTGTTGTTGACTGTCCAAAGATAAATTCAGCTGAACAAGCAGCATGTTTGTGTTGAGGTTGTAAAGCCACACACACACTTAAAATCCCACAGGAATATTGTAAATGTGAGCGTAGCATCAGGGACACATCCAGAGCTGGTAGACTTAACAGGGATGTCACACAGCTGTGTATGTGTTTTCAGCCCTTTTATCCCCAGACAGTTTTCATTTTTGAGCAAGGGCAGTTATATTTGTATTAGGAAAAAATAAATCCTTTCTGACATCATTAGTTAGGTTAAAGTTTGGCTGGAATAACAGAATTCATAATATGTGAGTTAGCAAGATAGAATGTTACTTTCCCTACATTTCCAAAAAGACAGTGGGTAGCTTATCAGCATATGTTTGCAACTTTGTGGGTCAGAGACTTTGCATTTTATTGTACCATAATGTGTGGTTTCCCTTTTCAGGGTGCCCCACAACCTAAGATGGCTGCTCAAGCTGCAGTCGTCCATCTGCTTCCCATCCAGCAAAAAGACAGGATGGAGGAGGCTGTGCCTTTCACACTTAGGACATTTCTTGGCAGTTGAACCTACAACTTATGCTTACATCCCAATGGCCAGACTTTTTTTCATGGCCACACTTAGCTGTAAGGGAAACTGAGGGGAAGATATTGTACCAGGAAGACAGATAGTCAGAGATTCTACAGGTGAGGAGCAAGAGTGATCACTGAAGCTAAAATGCGATCTCTGTCACTGGAAGCACACATCATTATTTTTGTCCCTGAGAGAGCGCTCAGTCTCCTTCTCTCCAGTGCATGATGTGGGGTGATAAAGAGCTACTGTGGTTTAGCTTTAGGACAAGGGTCTGGTTTTAACACCCATTTGGGGCTCTGGGTGGTCTGAAATCCAAATATGGGTATACATGGATCCTTAAGAGTATGGACATGGGAAAAATAATCTAGTATTGTCAATCATATCACAATGAAAGCTCTCATGTTCTCATGCAATTTTCTTAATCACTCATAAACTACAAATCATCAGATATGTCTGGCCACAATTTATAATGCTGAACTCAACTGATAAGTAGACAACTTTTTAAATTCAACCAGCTCCCAATGGATGGATTCAGGACAACAGCTGAATATTCGGGAGATAAAAATTCCTGCTGTTCTTTTTCAGAGTTTCTCTGCCACTGATAAATGCTGGAGTTACTCAAGATTCTGCTCTGGATTTTCTTCTCAGTAATCCTTGGCTTGTCTGAGTTTTGTCAAATGTATCATGTTAGAACAGACTCAACATTTTCCTTGCCGAATCTGTTCTGATTATCCTCCAACAGAAATGGCACCAGCGAGGGACCCCCACTTCCTCCCAGTTCCCATCCAACCAGGAGTCTATACAGATTGCTTACCACTTTCCATTCACTTTCTCCGAGCCCCAGGCACCAGCCAGGCATCAGTGAGGTGGGGGGGGGGCATCCTTGCTGACTAGATCACACAGGAGCCTCCCTGGCTCCTGGCATCTTCCAGACTAATCTTAACTCAAATACAATTCTGCTTCAGTTATGTACGTTCCAGACTGTTACCATGGCCTGGAGGTCCTCCCTGATTCTCTCTCTACCTTCCCACTTTCCCTCCAAGTCCAAGCAGCTGTGACTGCCTCAACCAGCTTCTTCCTCTTCTTGGGTTGCAGGGAGATCCCTTCTCCCTAAGAAGCCGGCTCTGACCTTCAGGTTGGAGTCAGGCTCCTGCCGTGGGCTCAGCATCGCTGGGACTCTGGCATGTGCTGCAGCCACACTGCAGCTTCATGGTAAGTAGCTGGCATTACTAGCCATGGCCTGTAGGGAGGCAGAGCCATCACTTGGCACTTGGCACAAAATCTTGGGCATCTTTAGACTCAATATTTATTTATTAAATTGGATTAAGATAAGCTCCTCCCCTCCCCTTTGAAAATCCCAGTTATGAACATTCTGCAGAGTCTGGGGAGGTTCTGGGGCCCATGACCCAACACTTTGCTTGTTCTCCCTCTTCTTCATAACTATCTCATAGGGAAGTGAGCTCGTCCCCATGTGGACTCGCTTGATACTCAGTGATGATGCTGCAATGGGGGAAACCCTGGGGCTCAAGTATTCTAGCAGGTTCTCTGAGAGCAAAGACCATATCTGTTCTACTGACTACTATACTCATATATCTATATCTATATGTTCATATAGATATATATCTCCTATATCCAGGATAGTATCAGGTACAAACAGATGCTCAGTGAGCTTTATCAGTGAATCAGTAAACATTCTTGTTAATTAGCCTCAAATTAGGAAAACAATGTTGGGGTTGGTTAGTGGGGAAGGGGGACCATGTTTGAGAAGCATGGGTCTCTTCCTACCAAGTACACCCTCTCAAAGTCAGGTATCCGGTGTACAACCCCAGCAGGACATCGAGGGGTTCCCAGAGGTTGACGTCTCAGTTTACCTTTCTTTCTCTTGGCTTTCTCCCAGACACTGGCTGGTGATGCTAGCCTGTCTACCATCTTTCAGGTTCTTCTCTGTTCTTTCCCATTTCCTTCTTGTTCTGCCTCTAGGCCTGAGATTAATCATCCACCAATCCTGGGATATCCTTGCCTATCAGTACAGATGAGGAAGTTCAGGCTCAGAGAGATGATTTGCTTTGGCCAGATCACACAGTAAGTGAAACCAGGACATGGACAGACAGATGCTGGCCTCGCTGTGTGCAAATTGCTCAATGCCTGTAACTTCGTTCATCTCTTAGATGGGAATAATCCACAATCATGGGTTATGTTGGTGGTTAAATAAGATACTACCCTGATTAAATAATAAGGTTCATATTCAAACCTATGTTCTATAATTAATGTCATTGTGGGACTCAGCTTCCACTCATTTTTTTACTTCACAATACTTGTGCTAGAAAAGTTTTTTTTGAACATCACAGGACCCTGCTGTTCCCCTGAGACTTCCTGAGGACAAGGCCCTTTCTTCAGTCAGGCTGACCTAAACAGAGCCAGCCCTCCCAAGCCACAGCTGTGTGCTAGAAATCTGGCAGACCAAGGCCCCTAATAAAGAGCAGACCTCCCAATCTAGTCACCCCCCTCCACACACACACACACACACACACACACACACACACACACACACACACACACACACACACACGGTTTTCAAATTAAAAGTAACAGAAACTATGTCCTAAGAGGAGAGGGACTAGAGGCTCAATATCCCTAGACTGAGGACTCTAGACGCTAGATCCTCTCCCAAGGAAAAGGCTCACACAGTGGCCACAAGATCCAGAGGGCTCCCGTGTGTGGTTACCTCATTTTTCCCACCTGGGTCAGCCTGGTCACAAAACAGGGCTCATGGTCTCTGGGCCTCAGCTTGATAACACTGCTGGGTTGCTAGGAGTCCTAGAAGAAGGTCCCAGCTGGTGAGCCCCAATCTGGAGATGCTGCATTCTGAGGTTCAATTGGTCTCCATGCAGAAGGGGACAACGGGTGCCAGGGGTCTCATGGAGAAGTCACCCCACATTAGACAAGACTAGTGGGTAGACTTTTGGAGAACTTTCTTTGCTAAGACCTGGAAGTCTCTCAATTCTGATTGTGCAAGAAGGCTGGGAGACAGTGTCAAGTCGTATTTGGGGAAGACCCCAGGCAAAAGCCAAATATTCCCAGCAGGACCCCACATTTGCCTGCCCCACCCAAAAGTCTTCCCTCAGCCTTTCCAAGGAAGGGGTCTTCACAGGCCCAGGGAGGCAATTCCTGCAGAGGGAATCAAGAATGTGGGGTTAGGTGGGTGAGGGGCTGGATGGGTAGGGACGATTAACAGGGAGTTAGGTCCGTTTTCTTTTTTCTTATGGTCCCTCATTTTTAATTCAAGAAGCTGGGCGTGGACTTCAACCCCCATTGTATGTGAAAGAGAAAAAAAGCACAAGTTTGTTAAGATGTGATTTTCACTAAGGCTTTTTGACACAATGTCTTCTAAGACAAAATGGACCTTGTTGCTTCCTTCAAGGAAAGCAAAATTGGAGGGAGGTGGAGGTAGGGAGCAGGGCTAGAGTAAAATAATAAAAAGCCAACTCAGCAAGAAACGCCCACGAAAGCCAGAGGCTTGACGCGCCCGCAGCGGCCCACCGAGGTTACCTAGGAGTTGAAGCTCAAAGACCGAGGCTGGGACATAGGGCTCGGGGTAGGTTGTGTTTTCGTGACCATTTTGATTTGGTTGTAAGAAGTTTTGGCTGTAAGATTTGGTTGTGAGAATGTTGGCGCTACCACATCTCTTTATGCTCTTGCGACCAATTTTCTTTTCACCCGAGGGCCTAAGGCTGCAAACCCAGCCAGAATCGCCGCGCCCCTCACCCCTGCCCCCCAGTCTTCGATCCAGCATAATTCTAGAGTTGGGCCTCTTTCCCAGAGAGTCACAGCCACCCAGGTTGCCGACTTGGGGGCGAAAATCCTTATTTTTGGACCAATGATGATCCCTCAAGGTAACGCGACAGGAGATTAATAATCAAAATCCGGGTGTGGGCTGGGACCTTAGCACAGCTACCCAGGCGACAAAGGTCATTCTTCAAAGGTCATTCTTCGGGGCGCATGGGCGGTCTGGACCCCCGCGACATTCCTGGTAGACGCCAAAGGTGAGAGGAAAAAGACCCCAAAGTCCGCCTTGGCCAGAGGACGCTTCTTGCCCACTGCGGCTTCAGGACCACCCAGGACCCGGGTCGTCGGGGGAACAATCTGGAAGGATCTTAGAACAACACTGGAGGAGCGCTGCTCGGCTCGCCCCACCTCCCCGCGACGCCGGGACTGACTGGCTCCTTCAGACCAGACCTCTCGCAGCCTGCGACACGCGGCAGAAGGCGGACAGAGGATTCAAACCCGCCTATGAGCAGTGGGAGGGGCGGCGGGTGTGTGTGTGGGGGGGCAGAAGGGGGGGATTTTCGGGGGTGGGGTACGTGGGCAGGACTCGGTCTGAGAAGCGAACCGCCTCTTTTCCAAGGCCTCCAACGCCGAGGTTGCTCCCGGGTTATTTTGCTTTTCTGGGGAGACAGATGTTGACCTCTCTCCATCTTTGCGCGGCCCTGCCGTGGCGAAATCTTGACCCAACCATTTGCTTCCCCGCGCCACCCCCCACCGACGCGCTATCCCGGGAGTCAGCTCCCCAGGCCTTTAAACCTTCTGGAATGTCACACATGGAAACCTTTAGCAAATGTTTGTTAATGATCATAACAAAGGCATCATTCAAATTAGGCAGGTAATTACTACCAGAAGGACAACTGGGTGCTCTCTTGCTCATCCATTCTGGTCGCTTTAAACACTCGAGGAGTTTCGGCCCAAAGTTCCCTCCGTTCAGCCAGCTTTTCGGGCCCCTTTAAGCGCCTCTGAAACGAACTGTGAAGTTACCATTTGTGGGCGGGGAGCTCTGGGGCCCTGCATTTTGGAGACCCCGACCTGACTGGCAGTTTCTCCGACTGCAAAGCAGGCCTCCTGGATAGACTTCCTGCCTTGTGTCCTACCCTCTTAGATGTTTTGTAGAAAAGAAAGGGGGGGGGGGGGGGAAAAAAAAAAAAAAAAAAAAACCCTAGATCTCAAGTTGTCTTTATCAATAAATGGTACTAAAGCTTGCACCCGCTATTCCTTTTTATTCTTCATTCTGAGTTTTTTTTTTTTTTTTTTTGGTGGGAGGGAGGAGGGAGAGTCATACGGACGGGTTCATTATCTACAAACATTACGGTATCCTGTTAGCATTCCGAACAAGGGACTGTTCATATATTTGCCTTCAATGATTTCCTGAAGGAACATGTGGAAGTAATAGTGAGCAGAACAGTCACCCGAACTGAAGATGCACGAGAGGTAGCCGCGCTGAAGGGCTGCGGGAATGGGCCCCAAGCTCTGCCGCGCGCGCCTTCCCAACCCCGACATCCCAGGACCCCGTCCTAGTTTAGCACAGCACCCCCTTGGAGAACTTTCTGTGACCTTTCCCTGCCCTCTGTCCTATGTCCCCCCCCTCTCAGCCCCCCAAAGAGAGAGAAGGTGATGGCAGTCTGAAGGGTTAGCGTCACCTGGCTGCCCTAGTCTTCCGAGTTTGTGAGGGGGTGGGAATTGGGGGTGGGGTTGGTGCGAATGGCAAACCCTCGACCTAACGAGAGAATTCAAAATTAAAGAAGGCGAGGAAGGTGAACGAAGTCCTTTTCCTCAGTCCTCTCTCCAAGGACCCACTCCGCCCAGGTCTGGTTTCTGGAGCGTCAGCGCCCCCTTTCCCTCACTAGCAAGATTGCTCGTTCCGGGTTCTGGCTCTTGCTTATCGCCCTGGGCACAAAGTTTGGGGCTCTGCTTTCACCCCGAAAGCTCTAGTCGGGTCCAAACGCACCGCGCGGCAGGGCGCGCCGGGAGGGTAAGAACGTCTCCTCCCCCTGAACGCGCTGGCAGTAGGCTAGCCATAGTGGATTCCCCAAACGCCCAAGCCAGAACCTTTTTGTGTGCGTGATAGAAACCAGGGCAACCTCACCCAGATAACCCGAAAACAAAGGCAGGGTAAGATAAGTGGCTGTAAGGGACTAAAGGTCGTGGCGTCGGAGAACGTTCCAAACCTACGCAGACACTCGATTCTTTGTACCTCCTTTCATAAAACAAAACCCAAAACCCATCACCTTCATATTGGACTCAACAGTTTGCCTAATCCTATTAAAGGATTAGCGAGTACAAGGCACTTTCCCCCAAAGACCCCTGGTTCAAAACGACGACGGACCTCCTGGACACCTCTCCGAGGGTCTAATTGAGCGAGGAGTGTCCACAGGAGGAACATTTCTAAATTTCAGATTTTAAACACTTTTGAGCATTCACTGCAATTTTACACGTCCTTTTTGTACCTTTTGAAGAGAATACAAAACAATATAGCCGCGTCCGAAAATATCCTCAAAATCCGGGGGAAACTCATTCTGGAAATGATGGGCAGTTTATGTTTTCACGAACATCTTTCCCGGCAGAGAATCTACACCTCCCACTTCCACCACCCCCACCCCATCTGGTCTGCTTCTCCCCGCCCCCCAGTTGTTGTGGAAGCCTGGGGGTTGGGGCTGGACCCCCTGATTGCGTAAGAGCAAAATCCGAAGGCGCAATCTGGAGGCTGGGATATTCTGAATGTACGGAGTCCGAGGGTAACTTTTATTTTGAAGTGGAGGGGGGGGGCTTCATTTCCTGACAGCTATTTACTTAGAGCAAATGATTAGTTTTAGAAGGATGGACTATAACATTGAATCAATTACAAAACGCGGTTTTTGAGCTAGAGGGAGAGAGACAGAGGGAACTACAGGAGAGGACTAGAGGCCGCGGACATTCTTTTTACTTCATATGTAGGATTTTCATTTCCAGTTGACATAGGAGAAGAAGGTAAGGGAGGAGAAAATATAATTTTTTTTTGTTTGTTGGTAAGCGAAGTCCCCGATCAGGCAGGCCTTTTGGGCTGGAAGAAGTGAGTAATTTTCCTCAAAGTTTGGGCAGTGAGAAACAACAATACAAAACAAAAACGAGTTGAATTCCAGTTGTATGTCCAGAGAGTAATTTATTTTGAATAAACTTCATTTGGAGGGAAAATAGCCCTGGAGTTCGAAAGTCTAGGGATTAAAAAACCCCTACATTCTCAGACCTATTTTTAAAGCAGCGTTTTTCTAACAGCTCTGTGGCCTCCTAACAAATTGTTTAGGCTTACATTTTTGAGGTTTCTTTTGGAGATGGGGGTTGTATTCGTGTGTACTGGGACGAGGCCCAAGTAATGCTGGGAGTGGGGACAGAGGTGTTTGCCCTCGTCTTGGCAGTGGGTCCTGGAAGGCGACAGCTTTTTAATGAGTATTTTCATTTCTCGCTCGCGGTTTGGCGGGACAGCGCTGTAGCGGGTGGTGTGGGAAGTTGCCGGGAAGCCGCGGGACGAGCGGCGGGAGGAGTGCCGAGCGCGGCTCAGAGGGGTTTGCCGAGTGGGGCGGCGTGAAGGGCTCGGCTGGAGGAGTCGGGACCTTGGGTGCTGGCCGGGTGTTCGTAGCGCCCACCGAGAGCGCGATTCTAGACGGCGCAGCGCCGGGTGCTGGTCCCGGGCAGACTCGGCACAACCTTGACAGCTGCGAGAAGCCAGAGGGGTCCCGGACTTGGGCAGGCGTTTGAGGAGCCCCCAGTGTTTGTGGGGTCAGTTAAGTGCTAAGTGGAGGCTGCCGCAGCTCTGCAGTGCGCTCAGGTTGCGCGCCCTAGCTCTGGAGCGACTGCGGCGCAGGCTGCGCGGGCAGGAGGTCTGGAGTAATGACAAACACATTTGGCCCGGAGTGAAGAAGTCGTCGTTGCCTCGCATTCCAGTAACTGGGATTTGAGGAATTTCGAACTGCGCTCCAAGGGGCCCTTACTGTGCGCGGTGGTCCCCACCCCCACCGGTCTCTGCGCTCCCTCATTCTCGGTGGAACGGTATCTGCACAGCCCTGGGCTCTGCTGTTGCCGCGGAAAGCAAAGAAGAAAAGTCATCAGAAAAGTGCGGAACTTTTTGTAGGGAAGTTAGGGACGATTCCCAACAGAGAAACTTACTTCCAGGTAAGACTGAAAGGTGGGAGTCTAACTGCCCTCACCACAGCCCAGGGGACCCCCGTGTCTTGGGCGCCCCTCGCGTGCCCAGGAAAGTGACACTCAGCCTGCAGTCGCTCTGCACTGCTTCACCCTCGCCAGTTACCCTGTTTCTTCCCTTCGTCGGCCTCCTTTAGAACCATCTCCTCGCACCTCCTTCCTCCGCCAACTGTCCCGTGGAAATCTGCCTTTGTACGTGAGGTTCACTTCTCCCGGCAGTGCCTGGGGAGCTGCGGAACAAGTGGGATCAGCGGTCTGTACGGAAAGGGTCGCGGCCAGCTCAGAACGAGAGCGTGACGCTATTCGAGTGAGGCCGCCCGAGAGTTAGGGGCCGGGGCTGCCTGGCCAGGTGTTCGGGAGCGGTCAGTGGCCCGGCCTCGCGTTCCAGTCGGAAAGGAAGTGCCCTCTATCTGCTGTTTCCCCTGCAACCAGAGCGCTGTTCCCGCACCTCGAGCCTCCTGGCCAGCTAGTACTTCAGGACGCGCAGAAAGAGTGCCTGGGAGAATGTGGCGTTCACTACATGTATAGGGCAAGGCAAACCCAGGTTGGAGAGGACCGTGGATGGCCCTTGATCAGGTCGGGACGGCTTCGCGCCTGGCTGAGCTGCCTGGAAAAGCCCGGGGCTGGGCAGTGTGGGAAATGGCTTTTTGGCTCCACAGCCTCATTGCTCAACGTTTTGGACAGACTCTCCTTGCCGCGGTCGCTCTTGACCACTAGGCAGAGGTTTAGAGCCGGGAGACCTCTGGGGTATACGGGGCACAGCAGTTAGCCACTCAGCTCACCGGACTAACTCCAGAGCCCAGTGGGCCCCAGGAGAGGAGTCGAGCCCAACAGGGTTTGCGCGCCCCCGTCTGATACTGTTCTGAATCTGGTTTTGAACCCCCTCCCCCGCATCTGACCCACCCATCGGCCCCCGGCGATGCTGCTTTGCATCCTTCCCTCCATTCCTCCTCTTTTGGGCGAAGGAGGACCCTTCTCCGCCTCCCTGACAGACGGGGGCCGCATCAGCCTAGCTTTGACGCCATGTCAGTCACTACTTCGGATTTTCCAGTCTTGCTTTTGGTTTGACCCGAGTGTAGTAGGACTCCAGGACTGGCGTCCTAAGATTCGCGGGAAAGTGAAGGGGGTGGGAGAAGACACTAGGCTGGAGCGAGTAGCTGACCCTCGGTTCTTGCACCGAGGAGTATAGTATGAGGAGGCTCCAAAGCACAGACCCTGCTCTCGGCCCCAGGTCCATTTTCTCTTGGGGCGCGGATTGGGAAGGGGTGCAGGGGTGGGAGGAGCCTCGGGCTGGGCTTTCCAGCTGCTAACGCGTCTGGCGCCGAGGCGGGCCCATTTTGTGCCTCCCGGGGACCGGCCGTGGGCGGCGCGCAGCGCAGGGACGCGTCCTGGGGACGTGGTGACTAGCGCCTTCCTGCAAATCCCAGCGCCTGGGACTCCCTCTTGACTCCGGGAGCTGCGACAGGGTTACTTGATGCCGATGGAAAAGTAGCAATTCTGGGGAGCGCTAAAAGCCAGCGTGGTAACCGAAAGGTGCGGCTCTCAGCGTCGGTCGCGTCAAACTTCGCGGGGTGCGAGAATAACATTAGTCGTCTGGGGTGGAGAGGGAAGGTGTTGGGGTCCGCCACCCACGCGGGTTGTTGCGCGCGCTCCAGTCTGGGCTTTGCTGGTGCTGGTCTTTTGCTGAAGTGGCTCTGAGGCATTTCCTTTTGTTTTAAACCAAGCAGAGAGCCAAGGATCGGTTGGAAAAGTAGATTGGAGGGGAACTTGGGGCGCTGCCTTCCCGCTTCTGCAGACACTCTCCTCTCCCCACCTTCTTTGCAAAGGGGCGCGAGAAGAACATGCAATTAGCGTGAGCTGGGCAGCCGCGGCACTGGATGGCGTCGGGCAAGTTGGGTACTGGTGAGGGCTTGGTTCTTAAAAGCTGGGGGGGAAGCCAAGTCTTGCCTGGCCCCGACCTTCTCCGCTAGCAGCGGGCCCCCGCCTTGTCACTTTCAGACCGATAGGAGGCGCTGGCGCACGAGTGTAACCCTAAACCCCTTGCTCCCTCTCCACCCCACCCGGCCCCTCTCCCTCCACCCAGTCCGGCCCCCTCCCAGGTCTCAGCCGAAAACAATGCAAACGCCCTGCGTCGTGCCTGGGGCGCAGCGGCCGCTGCAACTCTGAGCCCCGGGTGCGGTGGGCTGGGGCGCGGAACCCGGGAGTGGGCGCTCGTTACTGCCAACCCTGCTGGGACTTAGCGGCCGAGAGCGTGGAGGCGGTAGGAGGGGAACGACCCACGCTGTAGCGGTGCAGAAGGGCGGACGCTGCCAGCGTGGAACCTCCCGGGCGAAAGTGGGCGAGCGGCGGTCGGGGCTGTGCTGTCGGGGAGCGAGAGCAGAGCCTCTCGGACTGGTGGGGGTAGGCGAGCCGGGTAAGATTCGCGGAGCTGCTGCGCCCTCTAGCGGGACTTGGGAGCGCGGTCCCGCGTCCCGCCAACCTGGGGTGGTCAGACCTCTAGCTGCGGCTCTCCAGACCCCCTAAAGACTAAGCAGAGGCACCTTTCCCCCCTTCTGGAGGCCTCAAATGCTCACCTCGAAGGCGCTCTATAGGCACGGGTGCAGCTGGGTGAGCGAGAGGGGGCGGAGATGGTGTGTGTGCATGTGAGATGGGAATTAAATGTAAGAGAAACGGAGAAGGGAGGATGGAGGGTCCTCCTGGGCGCTTTGGGGGGGTCGGGGTGGGGGTAGTCGCCGACGCTTGGTTTCAAGCCCCTCGTCCGCTCTCCCGCAGCGCAGGCGGCTTGTTGCTGTTTGTTTTACTCTGCATTATTGTGCAATGGGAACAGTCGTTTCTAATCAGCCTGCGGTTCCCGGGCTGCGCGGCCGTCGTGGCCTTCGCGCGGAGAGTTTCCGAGGGCTGACAATGGCTGCGAACAGACTGGGAAACGCGGGCCAGGTAACGGCGCCGCGCCCCAGCCCCGTTTGGCCAGGTCGTCGCCCCCCTCGGACTGGACGGAAACTCCAGTTGGGAGTTGGGAGGCGCGCCGGCAAAAAAAAAAAAAAAAAAAACTGAACCGCGCGTTCTTCTGTCGAGAGGCTTTTTATTTGCTGCTGCACGTCTGCATTCTCTTACTCTCCGCTGCCTAGCGGAGCCTCTCGCAGTGATGATGGTGATGGTATCTGTCCTTTACCGTTTTTTCCTGGGGCCCCGCAGAAAGTCATTTTCGGTAGTAGTGTCCCTATTTGTGCTGCCATTCTGCGGGCCTCGAGCTGCAGTCCCCGCGAAACTTGAAAGTACAATCAAAGAAAGATGGAGATTGGAGGTTAAGATTTGGGATCGTTCAGCCTGGAACCAGCAACAGCGTCTTGTATCCCTGAGAAGCGCCCCCCACCCCCACACTCCCGGACGCACGTCCCTGGACCAACACTGCCATCTGCTGGTCATACTTGAGAACTGCAGTGACCTGCCGGGATAGGCTTTGCGGATGCAGTTTTTTGAGTTTTAAGACCCAGTAAAAGATGACAACTGATTTTATTTTCTTTTAAAGCTCCAAGGATCATTAGGAAGACAAAATTTATTTTGGGAACTCTGCAGATTTTAGCCTTAGTCTTTTTCATTTATGTAATGATCAAATTGCTGGCTTAACGCATCTGATTGTCAGAGAGAACTTGAGAGGAAGGTAGGCATTTCCCTTTGTGAGTGAAATTCTGAGTATATGTGTGTGTGTGCATGAGAGGTGGCTTGATTCTAGAACTCACATGTAGTTCAAGAGCACTACACGATACACTGCCTAAGGTTGTCCTGTTAGGTGGCATCCTTATTTATGGCTATCCAAAGTGGAATTTTAATGTCCTATGTTTAAGTATCCACTGCAGGGTGAGCAGAGAGGTTTATGACCTCAGATCATTCCTTAAATGCTCCCATGTAAAAATGCTGTAGCCCCCACCTATCACTGGAATGTCTAATGGAGCCCAGAGACACCAAAACATCACAACTGGCTCTGGTAGAGGGCAGAAATTGGTAAACACGCCCTTGGTGAAGTTACCACCAGTGTACACCCGCACTTGGATTGCCTGGGCTGGAGTTATGAGACTGAGCAGGACATTTGTCACAGGGAACAGTAGGACATGTAATTTTCACAGTTAGAATTAACTTAGGAGAGCTGAAATTAACTAAACCTCAGAAATCTGAATCTTGAAGTCGTCAGTGGCTTTGGGGACTGGGAGAGTGTCTCCTGTGGCCTTTAATCATGCCAGGGTGGGGTGAAATTCAGTATCCAAAGCTCTGCACACGATGTTTTGTACAGCTGCTGATCGGGAAGCTAGCTGTCTGACTCTATAAGAATGCAGAGCTCTTCTGGAGAGGAGCCTGGCGTTGTTAGCTCTGTTTACACTCTAGCTTGGCAGTTGTCTTTGCTTAGAGGGTCCACTTGATGGCTCTTTACATCTGTTTGCAGGGATAGGTTGGCAAGTGCTAATAGATTTGCTCTGTTTATGTGACTATAAGTATTGATTTTATTTAAAACAATCTTGATAACTACACCACCTGGGCTGAAGGGGAATTCACCCAGGCAGGTGATTCAGGACCAGTCACATGGTTTCTGGGACCAGCTGTTCACCGTCTGGAGAAGTTGATGTAGCCACAGTGACATCCCTCTCATCTAAAACTGTGCGGTCCTGTGCGCTGACTACTAGCTGGCCATTCATGAGCACCTGTGACCTGTTTGCTAACTACACACCACAGAAGGACATTTCTTGACTGCCTACGGCATATAGTCTACCTCATGAGGCAGGCCTGGGGATGTTGTTGACATGACTACCTGCATTTATATAATGCAGTTCCTTCTGTGTGTCCTGATGGTGATTACCTGACTATCTGTCTGGCTAACTCTGCCTGTGATAACATCATACTATGTTGACGCAAATGTCTCGACGTATGGTCACAATGCCCCCATTCCTATCTGACCCTCCCGATTTCATTCCTCATACCATTGTTGCATGGTCATCGTTTACTAGTTCTGTATGACTTTAGTAAATGGCACAAGAACTTCTACTCAAGTAGCAGTCTTGCCTTGCTCCACGATGGCTGTGTCCCTCATCTGTCCCTTCCTCCTCAGTTTCTGGCAGGAAAGTGGCAAGGAAGTTCCTGTTGTAACATAAACATCTTTGGAGTCTGCAGAAAGACAATATTAAAACCAATAGCTGCAGTTTCTGAAGTCCTTTCAATTTAATGATATTTAGTCTTTATAATTAGGTAGCAAGCCCAGCCAGCAAGTCCGTTTATTAGACCGTTTACACAGGAAGAGACTGATGTTCAGAGAGATGGATCATGTCAACTATGGGATCACAGCTAGTCCAGTGTGCTTTCCATTCTGAGAGAAGGAAGGAGAAGGAGGAAAGAATGGGGTGTGGTGGAGAGAACCCCAAATCACTTGCCTAAGAGTGATTTCAACCAGAATCCCTGTTCTTCCTCTAATGGTGGCAGTGGCTTTTTGAGTTGTGATTATGGAAGATTGGGACTGAAGCCCCAGGTTATAGTATGAGAGCTGTGATTGCTTTAAAAAATTTTTGGATGAAATCTTTTGTTTTCCTTGCAAAGTGATTTGCTCCTGCTGGCTCATGGTGTATATATTGCACATTGTATGTGTATGCATGGATATTATATAATGTATATTTCATATTGCATTACAACATGTAATTGCAATGTAAATTACTTGTATTTGCACTTCTGACTTTTGGATGTGCTCCAGGATCAGGGTTTAAAAGATGAACATTTACTCCCTAGGTAGAAAAGCACCGGAAATAGTAGTGGGGCGCCTAGAGATTCTCACTACAGGGCCAGGGAAGCTTCCATCCTCTTCTGTGGTTTCCCTTTACCTCCCTGTAGGACAAACACTCTGTGATTATTGAGGAGTTAATTGTCTGAGTTACCGATGAGAAAAGACATGAAACTTCACAAATACTCCTGGGTTTGGAGCCAAGGGGAACTGCTCTTATCAGATAAGGGAGTTTGAAATCTTAAGCAAACACATGTTGATTCTCAGTATTTGTATCATTATCATGCCCTCTGAGACCCTGTTTTCATTGCCCACTTGGCATGGCAGTCAAGAAGCCTCCCTGGCAGGGGATCTGCTCTATCAGGACACACAGAAGGAAATCTGGTGGGGCCTGGCCCGGGCAAAAGGCTGCCCAGAACTGCCCTGTAAAAGCAGCAAGCCCCTCTCTCAAGCTTGGGAATGCTTTAAAGATGCATCCTTGGCAAGCTCTGCTAGAGAAATACAGGATATAAGTGTGATAAAACCTAAGACATCAAGCTGGCTCTGGAGGGCTCCTTTGAAGTGCGCTAAGTGGATTATCAGTGGGAGGTTGATATTTATATGTACAAACACACAGGCCTTTACTGCTAATTGCGGTAAATCAGGCTGGCCAGCCTGGCTCTGGGGCCTGCTGTGCCCGCTCATTGCAGCAGAGTGGAAACCCTGCCTCCCCGGGCACATGCCAGGATCCTGGGAGCCCTCAGCCAGCCAACACTGTGCAAATTGCATTTGGGTTCCCAGCACTGCAATTATGCTCCTGTCACTGGTGAACAGAGAAAGAAAGCAGGGGTAATTTGCATGAGGAAATTGTCGGGGGTGGGGAGATGTTCAGGGGGCTGATACACTGTCCTTCCCTTGAGAGAGACCATATGGTACATTGGAGAGAGTGTAGCGTTTGGATCACACAGACATGGTGTGAGAAGTGTGGCTTTCCCCCCAGCTGTGTGTCTTCTGATCATTTGCTAACCCTCTCTGAGCCTCAAGGGTTACTTCGTAGAAATCCAGGGTGTCATAGGCTTATTATCAACAAACACAGCATACACAGAAAAAACTTTGACTTAACAAACACGGATTTCTTGCCTTGGAGAAGTCAGAGAATTATATTTTTTCTTTCCAACTTCCCAACAAACAGCTAGGGCTTCCCTCAAGGACATGCTGAATTTCTCCTTTCTTGCTTTGCATTTCTGACAGTTTGCTCAGGAGTCAAGAGCACAAGACCTCAGCTTCCAAAGCCAGGAATGGAACAAGTTTAATCCATGAGCTCATTTCGTTGCCTGGGCCAGGGACTTATGCCCCTTAGGGACCCAGTGGCACGGGCCCAGGCGTAGGTGGGTCCTTTTAGGGCCTGTACCCCTGCCCAGATCCTTCAGTGGGGCCTGTGCAATTGAAGCTCAGTTGCTCAACGGCTTCAATACCCCTTTACTGCCCCTTTTCGCGGACGTAAGACTGTCACCAGTGACTCCATGGGGGAGGCGAGGAGGACATAAAACAGGCGTGGGGCCTCACCACAAAGAGGGTACAGAAAAGGCCTTGCAGCCAGCGGGCTGAAGGGACTCCTCAGTGGCTTATGCTGGGGCAACAGAGGCCCTTTCCAGCTTCCTTGCGCCCCTCTTCTGCTCCCCACAACATGTCTTGCCGTTGGTTGCTCTCTGTGTGATTTAGACACCATCAGTTTCCACCTGTCTCTCCACTTCTTTTTTATTCCCCAGATTTTGTTACAGGAAACCAAGGACCTTTTATGCTAACATAATCCTCCGGCTCCTTTGAATTTTCTCCCATGGTCTTCTGCATGCACCAAACACAGGGATTTAGCCACATTATTCTCTCCCATTACCTTCGTTGTCTTCACATTTTTTACTCCTCCTGCCATGCCTGTGCCCTTTTACCCCTTCGCCCCCCCAGCCCCACCCCCCAAGTTGCCTTCCTCACCTTGTTAAGCCCAATTGTGAATGTTCAGCTCCTAGAAGAACTTGGCTGGGGGTGGGGGGCTGAAAGAAGCCCGGGCTTGAGACTGGTATGAACCTTTCTCCCCATCGCCAAGTGACATCACCTCTAAGTGACAGTGGTCAGTGGTGTAACAAGGTGGTCCGCAGGAAAAGGGGAGGTTCCAAGTTCCCTTCCCCACCCAAAGGAGGGTGGAGCTGGGCAGGGAGGAGAAGAATCTGGAGAGGAGACTTAGGAGGAAGGAAGCAGGACAGAGAACCAGAGGGAGACTAGAGAGACATGCGAAGAAGCCGCTCTTGTTTCCTGGCCCTGGACTGGGTGAAACAGATGTGGGTGAGGGACCCGTGGGGAGCTTCACTGTGTCAGGGTTTATCTTGATCTTGATTTTATTCTCTTCTTCTCAGACTTGCCTGGCCACTTCTGATGCTTTTCTATGGGTCACTGCTGAAAGGTGCTTTAGACTTGTGAAGGGCTTTTGGGTCTTGATTTGAGCCTATCCCTTTGGGGTGGATTTTTATCCATGAGGGGATGGGTAACTTTAGGTGTTTAATTTAGAAACTATATTCTCTTTCTGTATTGCACACTCATTCTATTAAAGTTCCTTTCCATTAAAGGTCTTACATGTTTTGTCATCCTGCATTGGACGGCGGAACCTGTTTAGAGCGGGCAGGCTGGGGGTCTTGGGGTGCCCCTTTCCCTGCCCTGTAACAGTGAGACTTTAAAAAATGGTGAACTAAAAAAAAATATTTGCTTTAGTTCAAGCATCTTCCAAAGG
Source organism: Condylura cristata (assembly GCF_000260355.1). Lineage (NCBI taxonomy): Eukaryota > Metazoa > Chordata > Mammalia > Eulipotyphla > Talpidae > Condylura > Condylura cristata. The sequence continues at coordinate 30,858,016 of NW_004567113.1, read as the reverse complement.
TGTGGAGGATGTGACTTTGTACTTTCTGTAGCAAAAGCAAGCGATAATACTCTTTGAGTAAAGACAGCTCAAGTTCAGAAGTTTTGGAAAAAATACATGATTATTTTCCAAACTCTTAATTTGAATGGGTTTGTAAGAACAGTTTCCCTGTGTTCTGGGACAGTAAAAGGAGCCGTCTCAGAATTTGAAAGCTGCATGGAATCCACACAGGTTTCAGCTTTAGGTAGCGCCTGTCACACAACCTTGGGTCCTGGCCAGTCTCTCCAACTCTTTCATTTTTGACATCTTACTATTTTACTTTATTTTTTAAAATTTTCACTTATTTTGTTTTTATTTTCCTGTTTGTCCCTTCCTAAGTTCTGCCTGCTTAATTTATTTTTAGATTTTTATTGCTTCCACCAAAACACCTGTGCCCATACTCTATATGCCTCCCTCTCCCATCCCCTCTACCTTTGCCTCCATTCCCTCTGGTATCTTCTTATTTTGCTGAGTTTAAATATTATTTTTTTCTATTGTTTGTAGGTAATATTGTTTGTAAGACATCTGATAGCTGTCTTTTGCTTTTTGGCTGATTTCATTCAACATTGGTGCCAAATGTCACCACTTTATCTCTTCTTCACAGCTGTGTAATATTCCACTGGCATTTCACTGTTTTAATTGTGAAGTTAATTTAGGACACTATTAATTGAAATGATGCTGCCACCATTTTCCATACTATAACGCACAAGAAGAACCAACCTCACAGGTTGGCATATTGACTAACGCTGTTTCTGTTTGACTTTTGCCTTTTCAGTTTTCCACAACTATGGGGACTTCCCATTGGGCATTCCTGGTCCTAGGCTTTCTCCTCACAGGTATGGATTCTGGATGTCTCTGAGCTCATTGTCCCAGGGAGGAAGCCTTATTGTCTAAGTTCTTTGCTCCAAACACACACACTGCCCAAAAGTGTGAATCGAGGTAGAAAATAGTGTGGTCCAGAACGATCACAAACCCTTCTGTTCCTTTTGCTGGATGACAATAATTCCATTTAAAAAAGAATGCCTTTATGTTTGTGTATAGGTTTAAATCTGGCATTGAAATGTGAGGAGTAAGGATGTAAAAGTGTCCACCATCCTCTCCTTCTCCTGCAATGTGGATTTCTATTAGCGGTAGATCAGAGAAATTAAGAATGTTCAAATAAGATACACGAAGGGAAATTTCCCCCGCAAATTATACCTGTCTTAAGTCATACCCATCTTAAGTAGAAGATGTTTAAATTGCTAGAAACTCTCAGAGCCACCTTATCCCTTAGAATTGAACTGATATAATGTTTGACTCTTGGGGACTCTTACTAATTCTTTTCCACTAGGGGGATGCCATTGGGGCCGTTTGTTGAAATATTCATCTAGAGATATATGCATTACAGATGTTCACCAGGAAGCCATTGTTTTGCTAGTCTGTGAGTGTCTTAGGTCTAATTCCTTATGGATAAGGCAGAAGTAAGTGATTTAGTAGTTCTAAACTTGTAAGGGTGCCCCAATCCATAGGGCCATAGATGACCCAGATATACTTAAATCTCCCTTAAGAAACTACAGGAATCATGGTGCGTGCATATTGAAGTTGGGTGGGATTCCCACATTGGGCTCCAAGGGAGTTTAGAGACCATTCACTGATGATTAGAGGTATCTAATATCTCTTCTATCAGGACTTTAGACAGGGAAGCTAGACTGAAATTTTAGGTTCGAAGAAGAACGTAAGGTTTTCACTCCTGCAACTTGCTATTCAGTTTTGAATTAAAACCCACCTCCCCCGGCTTTGGCTTCTGGAAACCATTAGAGAGAAGGCATGCCAGATTGTATGAGAAACGGGAGACGCGCCATTCTTGAGCACAAGTCTGCCTTGTGCTTTGTTGGGCCAATCTCCCTGCCCCTGTTCTCCTCCCATTTCTTACTGAGGGAAGCCTCTGGGGGGGGACATGCACCCATATGAACCCATATGTGCTTGAGCCTATGCCATCTTGGGATATTTTATGGTCACAGATAAGAGTCTAAAATATGGAATTGGAATCAGACGCCCTCTCTCCGTTGGAGTGCTTGGAGGGTGGATCTAGGGGGGCAGGGGGGCCTTTGAGGTCTTTGGAGCATTTGCTGCTCTCAGCAGATGCAGCGGCTGTCACAATGGAGGGCCTTTCATGGGCATCCAGGCTAACGGTTTGGGCGCAGAAATGGTCATTGTTGATCTGAGCGGCCACTGTGGCTTCTCTCAGCTCTGGGTGAGACAGCCCCTTCTGGTGCCTCCTATTCAGAGTGCGTTTCCTTTTGCAGGGCCGAGCCTAATTCTCTGCCAGCTTTCATTCCCCGCTATCCTTCCAAACGAAAATGAAAAGGTTGTGCAGCTGAATTCATCCTTTTCTCTGAGATGCTTTGGGGAGAGTGAAGTGAGCTGGCAGTACCCCATGTCTGAAGAAGAGAACCCCAATGTGGAAATCAGAAGCGAAGAGAACAACAGTGGCCTTTTTGTGGCCGTGCTGGAGGTGGTGGGCGCCTCTGCAGCCCACACGGGGCTGTACACTTGCTATTACAACCACACTCAGACAGAAGAAGGCGAGATTGAAGGCAGGCACATCTACATCTACGTGCCAGGTGAGCCTCTGGGCCCGCCCCCCTGCGTCTCCTGACCTTACGTGATGAATGTCCGGTTTTCACTCTGGGGGCTTGTGTGTCATTACATTCGAATGAAAATAACCTGCTAACTGTTAACTGCATAGAAGTGTCTTCTTTTTTAATTATCAAAATAATAAATATTTATTGGAGAAAAGTTTTACAAATGCAGGAGAACGCACAAGGTTAAATAAAGATCATTTGTGATGTCACCAAGGAATAGTCACTGTAAAGGTTTGGAACTGTGTTGCATTTTGAAAACCATTTTTATTATGGCAGATCCTTGATGGCTTTTGTGCAAAACATTCGAAATGAACTCATTTCTATTCAGTTCACTCAAGCTCAACAGATACTTATTGTGTGTTGGGGATTGTACTAAGTGCCGGGGGTCACAAACATCAATCAGGTGGGCCCCATTTTTGCGCTGCTTATAGTGCATGATAATAGCTTTCAAGTGACCGCACGGTGCTTCAGATTCAATCAAGCATATATTTACTCTTGATAAATTGCAAGGGATTGTTCTTTTCTTTAATTAAAATTTAGGAGCAATTCCCATACTATTGATGTTGCCTCTTGTCCTTGGAGAGGGTAGATGCCAGTTAAGAGTAAGATGGGGGGACTCCCTGGTGGCGCAAGGGGTTAAGTCTCAGCACAATGAAACTGTGGGCAGCCATTGCATGAGTTTGATCCCTGCCCAGGGAGCTGACCCACAGGGCACAGCAGACCTCTCGCCTGTCTTGCCAGCTGCTCCCCTCAGCAGGGCATTTAAGCAGATCTGCCTGTTCTGCTCCCCACTCTGGTGAATCCTCTCACTGCCCTGTACCTCTGGCCTGTAGCCCAGCTCTTGTATGCATAAATAATCTTTTTTTTAAGAGCAAGATGGGATTAAGCATGAAAGATGATGTTAGGGGAGAGCCTGTGAGGGCTGGTTGAGAGGGTTCCTGCAGAGCCCTGGGGCTGCATGCTAAGTGTGGCCCTGAGTAGCGGAGGGAAGGAATGGGCTGTAGACGAGTCCGAGACCTCTGCGTAAGGCGGGTCCAGGAGTCCTCCACTTGCCCATTGTCATCTGCTGGAAATTTCCCCGAGGACGAGGCCTTGGGTTGCGATGGACTTCAGCGCCCTGCTTTGGACAGTCAAGCCCTATAGCCAGGGTTCAGGACTTTCCTTTAGCAACCATCCTTATTGAGCCAAGAGCTTGAGATGCATTTGGTCTACCAGCCACCCTGTGCTCTCCTTCATGATTCTCTTTGTCATTTCTGTTGTCTGTACTTAGATCTGTACTCTACCAATGCCGCTCTCCCTATGCGTGAATCTAAATCTGTGTACCTGTAGCTATGGCTGGACCTGTACCTATACTGACACCCATCTTTGTCCTATATCATCTGTACCTATATGTGTATCTCTCTGTACATATGTCTGTGTAACTCCACCTATACCTACCTATGCTGTACAGGTATGTGTTGACTTCTACCAAAGACAGTTGTTAAAAAGAGCATGACATTATTTAAACACTGCACACTTCTAAGTAAGACTTGCATCACAGAGGAGGTCCTGGCTGATCTGTCATGGATACCAACTGAAATTAATTTGCCGCTTTGTTGGAAAGCTTCAAGATATGGGAATTCTAAGTACAAATTCTAGTATGTAAGATGGAGGAATTAAAAAAAAACTATGGTTGGGATGCTTGGTTTGAAACAAACACATTCAAACATTTACAGCTCTTGTTTTCCTTGCTGCTTTGGCAGAGGGAAAGCCAAGGAGGTTTGTGAAGTATATCTTCCTACCTTGCTGTGTTTTTATGTTCTTAAAATTGGCTCCCCTTCCTGCTCTGTAATCATGGGCATCCAGCTAGATGTCCAGCTTCTTCACTTCTTTCTCCATGCTCCAATCTATAAATTGTTTCAAAAGGGGTAGCTATTTAGACTGTCACCCCCCACACACACTTCATTCACACATAAATGCTACACTTAGACTCCTCTAAATTTGGAGGTGACCTCTGACCTGCTGTAAAGAGGATGGTGGGAACAGGGGTCTGTTAAAGGTATATGAGTCCTGGGATTTTGATTCCCTTAAAATGGTCTAAAAGCTTTTCTCATTTCTCCCTCCCCCCCTCCCCCCGGTACAAACATCATTGAGGTCAAACCATTTGGGATCTTTTTATTTGCAGTTACAGAGATTAAAGGGCCTTTCCGACACTGATCCTTCAGTCACTATATTAATTCTTGACATCATGGCTTAAATAACTGGTTTTTTCAAAAGGAAAGTCTCAGATTATGAAATCAACAAATTTCTTTTATGACTCAAGAGACTATTTTTTCCTAAATAAGTTTTTGTACTACTTTTCAATGATACTGATTATAAGAATTCTTAAAAGCAATTCATAATTTTTCTTTTTTATTTTTAAAAACTTTTACATCATTCTTCATTTTGTGCATTTTTTTCATCTCGGTTGTAATCCCCGTGGGCTTCCTATCACCAATTCACCCCTGTGCCTCACCATAGTCCTGTGTGCTCTTCCCACCCCACTTTTGATCCCGTTTCCCTCTCCACCACCATCAAATGTCTCTGGTTTATAGTTGTTCGTTGTTTTTCATTTTTACTTTATTACAATTTCTCCCCACCACCCTGCCCTGGTCCTTTATACTCCTGCTGTGAGTGAAACCATCTGATATTTTTCTTTTTCTTTCTGTCTTATTTCTTTTTCTTAAGGATTTATTTATTTGTGCATATAGGACTGAGGTACAGGCCAGAGGTGCAGGCACGGTGAGAGGATTCACCAGAGACAGAGTGGGGAGCAGAACAGGCCAACTGACAAAGTACACTGCTGAGGGGAGCAGCGGGCAGGTCAGGAGAGATCTGCTACGCCATGTGGTCACCTCCGGGGCAGTGGGGATCCAACTCATGTGGAAGTGGCTTTAGCTTCTTAGTGCTGTGCTTTAACCCACTGCGCCACCAGGGAGGGCCTGTTTCTGGCTTATTTCATTACGCATGATCCTTCCAGCTCCATCCATGTTGCTGCAAAAGGCACAAGTTTATCTTTTTTGATCACTGAGTAATATTCCATTGTGTATATGTACCACATCTTCTTAATCTAGTCATCTACTTCTGGGCATTTGTGTTGATTCCACATCTTTCCTATTGTAAATAAACTTGGGGTTACAGGTGTCCTTTTGAATCAATGTTTTTGTGTCCTTTGGGTAGATAACTAGGAATGGGATTGAAGCTCCAGTTTTAGCAGTTTGAGGAACCTCCAAACAGCTTTCTATAGTGGTTGGACCAGTTTGCATTCCCACCAGCAATGCAGGAGAGTTCCTCTTTCACCACGCACTTACTGTTGTTTTTTTTTTTTTTTTTAGTATGTGCCATTCTCACAGGTGTGAAATGGTATCTCAGCAATTCACAATTTTAAAAACTATAACTTTTCTCTTGTTTTGAGCAGTTACTTTATTGTCCATCTTCTGTTGTAGGTAGTTGTCTACATTTTGATTTCGATTCCTGGCTTAGACTATAGACATACTTTAAAATCATTTTGTCTGTTAAGATGACTAATGTCTATGAGGTGAAACTTCAGGATATATGTGTGAAGGTAAAATTCACACATAATATAAAATTAACACCAGTGGGGTAATTTTTCTGCAGAGAGGCATAATGGAGGAGTTAATGAGTTGTTTGGTTTTCTATCTTTTCTTATGACAGACCCAGATATAGCCTTCGTCCCTCTAGGAATGACAGATTACTTAGTCATCGTGGAGGATGATGAATCTGCTATCATACCTTGTCGCACGACCGACCCAGAGACCCCGGTCACCTTGCTCAACAGCGATGGGGTGGTGCAGGCCTCCTATGACAGCAGACAGGGCTTTAATGGCACCTTTACCGTTGGACCCTATATCTGTGAGGCCACTGTCAAAGGGAGGAAATTCCAGACCATCCCATTCAACGTTTATGCGTTAAAAGGTATTGGCACTTCTTGGTCCTCCTTAGGGTGTTACAGGCAAAATAACCGGATACATGTAGGATTAAAGTACAATCATACATCTTCCCTGATGTTGGAGAGCTTGATTCTGATTTGAGGGTGTAGATGCCACCTTTACCATATTGTGTTAGACTGGCTCCTGTGGCCGTCATAATGTTCAACTTCATATTACTAAAGACAAAAGTTTTCTTATTCCTGTAAGATTTCATGTTTCATTAGTTGCCTTTAAAATACTGTAAGGAATTCTTTTATTGCATAAGCCTCTTATAGTTTTTCTCACATTCCTGACTACAGGGGTCTTCAAACAAACACTCCTGTGGGGGGTGGATGCCCAGATTAATTTTTGCAACTTAAGAAGAGCGACTTTGATTTTGAGAGAAGTTGGTGGTTGTTGACGCCATCCCTTTGATGTGAGCAGCTTAGGTGCTTGGGAGAGCTTGGGGACAAGGTTATTGAGCAACATAGGTCTGGCAGCAGGTGAATAAGCTCCTCGGCCCTTAGGAAGTTTATTTTAGGTCAGGCACTGTGCTTGGTTCTAGGGAAGTAGTGAGAATAACTGGGGAGCGGAGTGAATCAAGAAAAACTGGGCGAGGAGAAGGATTAAAATATAAGTGACTACGGGAGAGCTGGTCAGTGAAGGTTGGTTGATTAAAGGAATGTACCCATCAGGGAGATGCAAAAGAGCCCCACCATGATTCGACTGAATGCTCAGGAATGTGGTGTTCTCATTTAATTGCTATTTATTTTTACTATTATTTTATGTGTATAGCATGTGTGTGCACCCATGCACAAATTGCTATTTTGGCTTATTAACTGTAAGCCAAAGTATGTATGCCAACTCAAAATCAAGCCTTCTGAGATTTCCAAATGTTTGTCTTGATCAAAGTGTTTTGCAAATTATTTTCAGGGTTTCTTTTTGAAAAAAAAAAAATCCAGACCCTATGAAGATCCTAACTATGCTATGGATATTTAGGGCCCTGTGTTTGTTCTTTTTTTTTTCCTTAATAGCAACATCAGAACTTGATCTGGAAATGGAAGCTCTTAAAACTGTATATAAGTCGGGGGAAACAATTGAGGTGACCTGTGCTGTCTTTAACAACGAGGTGGTGGACCTTCAGTGGACTTACCCTGGAGAAGTGGTAGGTGCCCTCAAGACTCCTGGTGGCAGAGTGGGCACAGTAGGACTCCAAAGACCTGTCCCTGATAAAGACCTGCCCCTCACACAGCTCATCATTGAGCGTCTCAGCTCTACAGTGGGCTATTAGCAGGCTTTAAAACGCATTTGTTTTGATGGATGCCTTTATGGTCTCTGAGAGGTGGGGAGTTTGATTTGACAAAAACTGGACCAGGCACTTCAGATTGCACAAAGACTGTACACTATACCTGCTCTGTCACAGTGTTTCTTTTCTTTCAGAAATAGGAAGGTTCTATGATTATTACAACCAGGCTATAAGAAAAAAATGGGTTTTCAAGTTTGATAGTTGCTGAGACAGTCCTTCATTCTCATTTTCTTGCCCACCATACCTCTGGGATTGGAAGTGTTTGATAATGTGGATCACCTGTTCCCCTTGCATTTCTGCTTCATTGCTACCTGGAACACAGGTTTCTGCCTCCTCCCTGCCTGTCTTTGTTTCCATGGCTCACTTTCAGTGGACAGGCATAGCTTTAATCATTCAGGAAGATTTGCTAAATCCGAGCACTCTGGTAGAAGCTGGACAGGGAATGGGGAAAGAGGTCCCCATGCCGTCTCTTGTCACTGGGGATTTACACTCATTATCTTCCTCATCCTAATGCTCATGGTGAGTGCGTAAGAGAATAAGAGAAGTGATTGTAAAGGCTAAGACAGTCCATTGCAGAAATGATGAGCCGTGCTGAGTATGGCAGCTTCACAGAGCACAAAGAACCCTTGTAAACTGTAGTTGAACTATGAATCTACAACTGCACACATCGGCAGAGGTAGTTTACATGAGGGTTCCCTCTTAGGAGCTGACTTTTCTAAAGTTGCCTTTCCTCCTTTTCTGCTGCAGAAAGGCAAAGGTGTCACAACGCTGGAAGAAATCAAAGTCCCGTCCATCAAATTGGTGTATACGCTGAAGGTCCCCGATGCCACAGTGAAAGACAGCGGGGACTATGAGTGTGCCGCCCGCCAGGCCACCAAGGAGGTCAAAGAGATGAAGATGGTCACCATTTCTGTCCATGGTATCTTCCGCTTTCTAAAATGTTTGTCACCCGTGCTACTGGGGAGCCTGTTGTGATGATCATGATCTAATGGACACTCTCCTCTGCACAGAGAAAGGGTTCATTGAAATCAAACCCAACTTCAGTCAGCAGGAAGCTGTCAACCTGCATGAAGTCAAGCACTTTGTGGTGGATGTGCAGGCCTACCCCCCTCCCCGGATATCCTGGTTGAAGGACAACCTGACCCTGATCGAGAACCTCACTGAGATCACCACTGATGTAGAAAAGATTCAGGAAATAAGGTAAAGGAGCATACATGCTTCCCAAGCATCCCTCTTTGTATTCTATGACAGTCTTAGGTGTGTGTCTTACCATTCAAACCAAGAGTCCATTTAAAAACTGCCGTGATTTGGGGCTCTCCCTGGTGGTGCAATGGGTTAAATTATGAAGCTCTCTGAAACCGCTGCAGCACGAGTTCCATCTGCGGCCAGGGAGCTGACCCACATGACCCAGCAGACCTCTCCTGGCCCTCCCGCTGCTCCCCTCAGCAGTGTACTTTTGTCAGTTGGCCTGCTCTGCTCCCCACTCTGTCTCGGGTGAATCCTCTCACCCATCATGCCTCTGGGCTGTATTACAGTTCTATGTGCATAAATAAATCTTTAAAAAAATAAAAATAAAAACTGCCGCGATCTGAGTTAGGATTACCTTTACTGATAACATTGCAATGTGGACATGGTGGACAGCTGAATAATTAGCAACAAGAGAATAAAGAGCTGAGGAGGTGATGCCGCAATGAACGACAGGTACCTGCATCCCACGAGGGGCGGAGAGAGGAACCTAACATTGGACACAGCTGAATTGAATATACCCCTAGTGTCCATTATCTGTATTGCAAGTAGATACTTGTGATTTCTATTGCGGGGCAATCATCACAAACATTTACATGAAATAAAACATCATTATCTTAATTTGAAACACATTTGCCCTATTGGTGGCCTGCACAGGAAATAAGATAGAGCCTGGTTAACTTTGGTTAGTAGGACATGCACAGTGAGTAGTTCAGGCTCCTGCTCTCTTCAGAGAGCAGACTGTGCTCATCTCTTAACTAATAGCAGGGTTTTGGGTCATCTGTCAGCCTGTTTCCTCATCAAAATCTACAGTTAATCCTATCTGTGTCCTTCAAGGCCCTTGCCTTGGGTCAGATCAGATTGATGAAATATACTGCTGTGGGGAGTAGGCGCGACAGGAGAGGTCTGCTGCACTGTGTGCGTCACCTCTGGGGCCAGGAATCGAACTTGCACTGAAGCTACTGTGGCTGGCTTGCAGTTGCTGAGTCCTAACCCGTTGCGCCACCAGGGAGAGCCCTGTTGCAGACTTTTGAGCTCTGATTGGAATCCAAGAACAGAAGGCACATCTTGAAGGACCAGGCTTATCCAGCCCTTCACCGTGTCAGCAAAAGGGACAAAATTCAGTTGTGTATTTCCAGCCTTCTGGGCAGAGGACAGAACCTCTCTCTTCTGATGACTTAGCCCCCCCCCCCCCAGGGCTGTTTCCTTCTTTTTATATTAAGTCCCATCTGTAACTGAGAGACAGTACTTGAGCCAGTGAGATTGTACAACCTCTGCTGTAGAATGGTGATGGAAAAAGAAGGGGCACACTGAATCTGGAAGGTGTTCAGATGACCCAAAATGAAGATGCGTGAAGAGGTGGGCGTGGCGAGCCCTCCATGAGCTGTGAGGGCAGGGAGGGGCGAGGTGGCGGCACGGCCGACGCTAGCACTAGTGTGCTCTGCAGCAGCTCAGTCAGGAGACTAACAGGACAAAGCTGGCCAACTGGGTGGCCCAGGGGTCTGCCCGACTCAAGAGTTCCTCCAGCACACACTCTTCCTGCCATTATGGAACGGAAGGATGAACATGACAGATGGGGCGTCTGGCTTCCTGGAACGTAGAACTCCATGGGCTTTCTTGGCTGAACATGTGGGCAAAATGAGGACAGAACCCCATTTGGCAATCAGCAGCCTGGCGGGCCTTAGAGGACTTTAAGGAAATGTGGGCCTGAAGCTTGTCCAGGAGGGGGCAGCAGAGGAAAAACCAGGCCAGCATGCGCCCCCAAATGCTGGGCATTTCTTCTAAGTACTTGCAGAATACTTCTAAGCCTTCAAAATACTTGCACACATTTCATTAAACTAATTCTTGAAATGACTCCATGCTGTGCATACAGTGACCCCTTGTTACACGTAAGGAAACTGAGGGAATTTCAGTAATGTGTAGGGTGGGCTCATGCCACCACCAGTGCTCCTGTGTTCCCATTGCTTTTCCACTCCATGATGTACCAAAAAGAAAGACATTCTGGGCCCTCCCTGGTGGCACAATGGGTTAGGACACAGCACTGCAAGCCAGCCGCAGCCGCTTCAGTGAGAGTTCCATCCTGGGCCCCGGAGGTGACCCACATGGCGTGGCAGACCTCTCCCCACCTGCCAGCTGCTCCCCTCAGCAGTGAACTGTTCTGCTCCATCTGCCTGTTCTACTCCCCACTCTGCCTCTGGTGAAGCCTGTCATCCCTTGCACCTCTGGCTTGTACCCCAGTTCTGTATGCATAAGTAAGTAAATCTAAAAAGAAAGGAAAAAAAGAAAAGAGGGAAGACAATCTGATGGCTGTCTGCTTTACTGACAGATGCGAGTGCCTGGCCAACAAATGTGTTCGTTGTTTTGACAAGAGAAAAACAAAAACAATTGAAGACTAACGTTGATTGTAAAGAAGAGACCTAGCAAAATCCAAATAAATCCCAGTCAAATTTTATTCCTATCATATATAAGAAAACGTTTGGGAGAAATTCCCTTAAATAAAGCCTTAGGAGAGCATGGCAGAGCGTGGTGGAGGAATGTGGGAATTTTTGTGGCAGGAAAACTTGGTGACCCCACCTGAGGGGAGAAATCCTACAGCGTGAAAAAATAATAAGGGTTTTTTTTTTTTTAATAAAAAAGGTATGAAGAAATAATATTTATAGCAACTTAAAGACATTCAATAGAAAGTATCTAGTTTCTACAAATATAACTAGTCAGATAATGGAATCTGGAGCTTTAAAAACATTTAAACATAAAGATGGTGCACTGTAAGAAGCCTTAGCCTATTCTGATCATCCCACCTGCCCTATCCTCTTCTTCACTGCCACAGGGAAATGCTTTTATTGGTTTCATTACTTCCACTGGTTGAAACATCTAAGTAATGGGTATTTAGGGAAGCAGGTTTTTTTTTTTTATTTTATAACAGTTTATTTTTACATCATTTTATACATTTTTTTTCCATCTCAATTGTAATCCCCGCGGGTTCCCCATCACCATGTCACCCGTGTGCCATC
>NW_004567113.1:30823129-30845460 GCF_000260355.1 Condylura cristata | reverse complement strand
TTTTTTTTTTAAAGGTAAAAATCAATGATTTTAAAGAAAGGAAAGTTGATAGGATGTGTCAGTTCCCACTCAGAAGTCAGGCTTTACCAGAGAGGGTTGCTGTTGGAAACACAGATCCTGTTGCTCACCTCAAAATGTTTGGCTTCTTGTTTGAGAATTAACCTAGACCTTCAACAAGTAGAAAGTGTAAAGAGAATCCTTGAAAAGTGAAAAGATGGAAACAGGATGTTTCTGTTTTTTACAAAACCAAAATTTAAATCAAAGATGTAATTGCTTAGAGGATCAGAATTTGACCACAACTTGCTATAACAAAGTCTTTTTCTTTCAAGGTATCGAAGCAAATTAAAGCTGATCCGAGCTAAGGAGGAAGACAGTGGCCATTATACTATTGTAGTTCAAAATGAAGATGATGTGAAGAGTTATACTTTTGAACTCTTAACTCAAGGTATGTAAGGGCAGGAAAAGATAATGTTACTCAGTGAACACTTGTTTCTCAAGGAGAACCTGACACTTTACTCCCAGGTCTCGGAACTTTAGAGCAAAGCAGGATGGGAGATGTTACTTACAGGAAAAGCATAGTTGGATTTATGAATCCACATAATTCTGGGAGTTTCTAGGCTCTTCTGGAAAATCTGACTGGGAATTCCCAGGCTCCAACAGCTTCCTCAGCACCTGTTTCTCAATCTGGCACCTTCTGATTCTGGAGGAGTGAAGTAATGCTTTTTGGTCCAGAGGACCTTGGATTGTTCCAGAAAGTCTTGCCATTTTTTGCTTAGCTTCTCTTGTAGCTATTGCACAATGGCTTTTACCAGAATGGGGTGTCCATTCAGCACCTATTCATTGGGTTCCTATCATGTGCCATGTATTGTCTTAGGTGAGCTCATTTGACCCTCACAGTAAATCTCTGCGAAGAATGAGCTATCTCTTATTTGATCACAGATTAAAACTTTAATAACTTAATAATGTCCCACAGGTACTCTTTGAAAATTGTTGCTTTAGATTTTACTTTAGCTAAACCCTTGGGTGAATCACAGCTGGAATATAATTTCAAGAGCTGCCTTGCCTATCGAGTCAAGTAACCACAGAATCTTCACACTTTCCTCACTCCTCAGAGCAGAAACCCTACCATGCTAATACGGTAGAATTGCTCTTTACCATATGGGTGATGGGTGCATCCAGTCTCTAGTGTCGCTAAATACGCAGCCAGGTTCAGCGTTCACAGGTCACCCGGACAAACTCAGAACTCATATTCCCTGTGTCTTTCTCAGAATTGTAGGACATGAACCATTCACCTCCAATTTCCTTCTGCCCCTTACAGTTCCCTCCTCTATTCTGGACTTGGTCGACGACCACCACAGCTCCACTGGGGGACAGACGGTGAGGTGCACAGCTGAAGGAACACCTCTTCCTGAGATCGAGTGGATGATTTGCAGGGATATTAAGAAGTATGAAAGTAGACCTTCCTTTCTCTTTTGTGGTTAGAATATTTCTCGCTTAGCACAAAGGGCCTCAAGTGAATTTTATTTCTTTGGATGGCTCTTTGTCTTTGTGATTCTGGTTTGACCTAAGTTTTGTGAACTACAAGTTAGGTTCTGAAAGGGTCCCCTGTGTGTGTGCTGTGTGTGCGTGTACTTGTGTATTTACAGGTAACCGTAAGCAGGCCCCTGGCTTTCATCAGACTCTCAAAGGGTCTCTAATCCCAAAATGGGAATATTTTCCCCAGTTATGTTTATTGAGGTAAGGGTGGCTTACGTCACTAGCTGTTTATGTCTATCTTTCCCTCTCCAGATGGAGAGTTTCAGTTCTCTCCAAACGCATATTTGTTATCTTTTTTTTTTTTAAAGATTTATTTATTCAGACAGAACTGGGGTACAGGCCAGAGGTGCAGGGGCAGTGAGAAGCTTCACCAGAGACAGAGTGGGGAGCAGAACAGGCAGACTGATGAAGTACACTGCTGAGGGGAGCAGCGGGCGGGTCAGGAGAGGCCTGCCTCGCCATGTGGGTCACCTCTGGGGCAGGCGGGGATTGAAATCATGCTGAAGCGGCTTTAGCTTCTCAGTGCTACGCTTTAACCTGCTGCGCCACCTGGGAGGGTCTGCACGTTTGTATCTTGTGCCCACCACCCAGTGCCCAGCAACACCCCTCGTGCTCCTGGCCTCTCCTTCCCCACACCCATATGGCCATCCTCCTTTCTTGTTGCCTCATTGACAAAGGGAATTACAAGAGCTGCTGCTGTCGGGATTTATTACTGTCCTGGCCCACATTTTTACTTTGCTCTCATTCCTATGTAGCGAACTTATTTGGCTCCTAGCTTTTTGTGAGCAAACGTGAAAATACCACCATGAGGCTGCTCACTGCCTTGTTTGTACCAGCTGTTGGTGGGGTCAAGTCATCAGCCTCCTTCCAGCCCTCTACTCCTCAACCCCTTCAAACCGAAGTGAGCTCTGTGCTCTCTCTTCCACCCTCGGGGACTGTTCAGAAGCCAGGGTTCCTTCTCCTGAAGGGTGAGATGCCCAGACTCACCCTCTTCTAGGGCTAAGGAGCAGGACTTGGATCTTTATTGGGTTATAATCTAGGTCTCATCACTCGTCAGAGAGTAACTCGTATGCAAGTGACACCTTAGGGACTCCTCACAGTGTGGGCAGGGAGAAGTGGGGGCAGGTCTTTTTGAAGTGGAAAAATGGGGTGAACCTTCATGAAGTCCAACTGTTCAGTTTGCTCGTTGGCCCAAGACTTGGGATTGGCAGTTTTATTTTGAACAAGTTAATTACTACCTCACCTCATAAACAGTTAACTTTGAATTATCCACATGTAGATTTTTCTTTGTTGGGGATGTGCAAACAAATGTAACATTAATCTGCATTGAAAATAAGAGAATAAACGTGTAGCACCAGAAATACAGGCAAGGTCAGAAGTGCTCGCCATCGTAGCTAATGCTCACTGCTTCACTACCTCCGCTGCTCCCCATCACTGGCTATCTATGTCTATCTTCCCCTCTCCAGATGTAATAATGAAACTTCATGGACGATTTTGGCCAACAACGTCTCAAATGTCATCACGGAGATCCACCCCCGAGACCGGAACACAGTGGAAGGCCAAGTGACGTTTGCCAAGGTGGAGGAGACCATTGCTGTGCGATGCTCCGCTAAGAATCTCCTGGGGGCTGAGAACCGAGAACTGAAGCTGGTGGCGCCCAGTGAGTTGCTTATCAGTCAGGACAACTCCAGGTCATCAGCCCAGTCCCTTCCCCCTCAGAAAGAGCTCAGAATCCCACATGGGCTCACAGAGGAATGAAGTTCCCATGGCAGAAATCCAGCTGAATACTCTTAAAGTGACTTCCCGGGCACCTGTGGTGGGCGTGGTGGGCTGCCTTTCATGGGGTGGGGGCTGTCTTTCAGAATGGGGGGCCTGTCTTTCAGAGAGAGGGGGCTGTCATTCAGAGTGGGGGGGCTGTGTTTAGATTGGAGGGGAGGCTGTCTTTCAGAGTGGGATCCCAAAATGTATTCTGCAGAAGCCCCTGGCATTTTGTCTGACAGGACAGCATCCCAATCTCTGTAGTCTCAGTGTGGGGTTAGAGGCTGGGCAAGGTGGGTCTTCTGCCTGCTTGCTCCTTACAACAGCTGAAACAGGTTGAACGTTTTTTAAATAAAAATATTAATGAAACCAAAAGCAATAGAAACAATGCAACCTTTCAATAAACTGAACTTACATGTCTTTTAGTAGCTCTCAGATCCACTTATCAAGCTCTGGGGGACTTGGTGGTGGGTGCAAGATAGTGAGATACCTGAGGGGAGCCTATACTTTCAAAATACCAACAATATTGGAATCCAATATTATTGCAATTAAAAAACTAAAAAAAAATCACAAATGTTATCAAGAACCCCCCCCCGAAATAATTCCAATTTTCATTTTGTCCAGAGCTTAATGTTGGAACATTTTTGGGAAACTGTTATGTTCCTTGAATTGAATTTTGTCCCTTCCAAGAGAAGAGAGGGAGTAGCTTCTTGTGGGTAGATGAGGGCGAGGTGGAACCGCCCATCTAAACGGAGCCAGACAGCCCTGAGACCCCCCCACCAGCAGTGAGACAGTTCTGGTCTAGACTCAACCACAGCGCCTCGCCCCTTCCTGCATGTTCCTGCAAATTCTTCATCTTGCCTCTCTCCTACCTCCAGCTCTGCGTTCTGAACTCACGGTGGCGGCTGCTGTCCTGGTGCTGTTGGTGATTGTGATCATCTCACTTATTGTCCTGGTTGTCATTTGGAAACAGGTAGATATTGTATCAAAGAACGGAAGCCTAAAGATAAAGAACAGCAACCTAATTCAGTGGCCTCAGGAACCACATGCTGAACGAAGGCTGTGGGATCCTGCTTGTGTCATCCCTTTGCTGCAGCGGTTAAGCCGTAATGTACTTGGACTTCAGTAATTCACCACCTGTTTGCCTTGGTCGTTTCTAGAAACCAAGGTATGAAATTCGTTGGAGGGTCATCGAATCAATCAGCCCCGATGGCCATGAATATATTTATGTGGACCCAATGCAGCTGCCTTATGACTCAAGATGGGAGTTTCCAAGAGATGGACTAGTGCTTGGTAAGCCCTCTGGGGTGCCCTCCTGAGACTCCATTTTTGATTTGGCGGTTTTACCCTGCATAGGCCTGTATAGGAATAAGGGATGATTTTTTGATGATTTTTACTTGTGCTTATGGAGAGCTAGGCCTGTCATGATAAGGAGTTAATTGGATCACTGCACTGATTTTTTTAAAAAATCTTGTTCCATAGCAAATTGTGGTTAAAGCAAATTTTACAAAAAGAGAGTCCGAGGAGGACTGCCAAAGAGCCCCATCCATCCAATGGCTTTTCTTTGGATATGACACAACTTGAAAATGAGATGAATTTCTGTAGCTAAAAAGAATCAGATGAGAAATGAACAAGGAAGACCACAACATGTATTTTGATCCATTCTGCATTCTGAAGATATATGAAATATATATAGAATAAATATATTTAGAATATAGGATATAAATATAGATAGTTTGAAGCCAAACATGTAAAAATCATCAAGCTAATTTATCACCAACTTTTCAAATATTTCAATCTTGGGTTGAAACCAAGTACATGAAGCTTTAGTCCAAGAGGTTTTTTTTTTTTTTAAACTACATTCTGAATGAGTGAAAAGAAGACAAAAGCAAGCGAAGGTTAGAGCTAACGGATGAGTCACAGGAATATTCTAACTGTATGTACTTTGAAGGATACCAAAGGCAGGTTTTAATTATTTACCTAACTCATTCCCAAATGTAGTAATTTTAGGTTTTCATAGAGTTCCTTGAGCTGAAATATAAAAGACACTCCCAGTTTCAAATACTTGTTCCTGGGAACCAGGCACTCCCCCCCCCCCCATTTTATAAAAAGGGATGCAGCACTTAACGAAAGCTAAAAAGTAGCACAACCAGTGTGTGGAGAAAGCGATACCCCTAATATGCTCAGCGACATTTCTGTGCATCTCCACTGCTTGGGTTACCCAGTTGCTGGGGAAACAGTCCCTTCTGTGTCTAATTTCCAGCAATGCAGACGTGTAGTCAGAGGTGCTGCTGGTTGCTGGCACCCTTATGAGCTGAGTCTGTCTCTGGGACCTCCCCGTCTTAAGACTGGCCGTTCCGGGGAATATCCCTTGGAGACAGTGAGCTCGTTAAGAGGCGGGACCACAGCTCCACTTCTGTGTCTCGCAGTATGTAGCGAAGTGCTGTGCTCCCAGGCGTGTTTGGCTTTTGCTATTCCTGGTTCTCCTGACAGGCAGCCATGAGCTCAGCTCAGAGTCGACTTCTCCACCCCTGGGAATCAGTGATATCGTGCATACTGAAGTATTTCTGGTGGATAGGGATTTATCAAACCAAAAGATGCCCTTATTTGCATGTGAAAACAGAAAGACAGGGAGCAGGGGGTTAGGTGAGAACCACAGAAAGCAAGTGCCAGGGGCCCTGTCTTGCTTGGCACGTGAGCTGGTAGATGCTCACTCATACCAGGGAGACTGCACCCGCCTTTGTCTCGGCTGGGTTTCCTTTCCCTTGCCAGTGTTTTTTTGACAAAAACCAATTATACTCATTTCCTTCCCTGAGGGCTCAAGCTTGGTTTTGACATGACATCTTGGAGGCATCATTATGCTCACTCCAGACAGAAAACACCCCATCCTCTTGAGGGCTCATGGGCACTGCCATGGTAAATCAAGCTGTGGGGAAGCCTGGCATCTGCCTGGCTTAATGGTTCTGGGTGCCCACAGGTCGTATCCTGGGATCTGGTGCATTTGGAAAAGTGGTTGAAGGAACTGCCTATGGATTAAGCCGTTCCCAGCCCGTCATGAAAGTAGCAGTGAAGATGCTAAAACGTAAGTGTCCCTTCCTTGGACTTTTTTTTTGCACATGCAGATATTATGTGAATTGCTCAAAATCATAGAGAGTAAATGCCAAATTTAGGACAGGACCTTTCGGACACGTTCTCCCCACTCTAGGTTTTATATGCACCCAGACTATTAATTAGGTTTATTTAGATTGTTCTTGTTACTTGTATATTGGGAAATGAGGTTATTTTCAGTGACATTTTTACCCGAAAGGGGAGGGATTAGTTAGCCATTCAGAGTCGAAATCAAGTCACTATTTTTCTTTTAGACTCTTGGTGAGTAAAATGATGCCCAATTACAGGATTCTTCATGCTGTTAGCTTTCTCTGGGAAGTAAGTGGCTCAATTGAACTGACTTGTGGTTTATTTTTTCAACAGCCACAGCCAGATCCAGTGAAAAGCAAGCTCTCATGTCCGAACTGAAGATAATGACTCACCTGGGACCGCATTTAAACATTGTAAACTTGCTGGGAGCCTGTACGAAGTCAGGTGGGCTGCTGACCAGGAGTGAGGTTTCAGAGGACACCTGTGGTTCTCCAGACTCTCAGGCTTTTACCCCCTCACATGCCAGCAAATACCAGTTCCCTGAGTGGAGTTGTTTGGACTCCACAGAATCGATGGAAGCTCTGGTCTTTTCAAGCAGCCTCTAATGCCAGGGCACACAGAGCGATTCGTGGTTTTCTGTTCATTTTCATACCCACCTTCTAACTGGCTTTTGTCCCTACAGGCCCCATTTACATCATCACTGAGTACTGCTTCTATGGGGATTTGGTCAATTACCTGCATAAGAATAGGGACAGTTTTTTAAGCCACCACCCAGAGAAACCAAAGAAAGAGCTGGACATCTTTGGGTTGAACCCCACTGATGAAAGCACACGGAGGTGGGTGCAAACAGACATTGCTTTGAATCACTGGTTTATGAAAAGAACCTTGTTCTGACAGATTTTTGCACCTATAGTTCACGGCGAGGAGGTAGCAAGCCCAGTTCCCCTAACCCAACATCCCCGACATGCTGTAGACACTTAGTGATATTGCGGATTAGATTGTCATGAAGGAAGGCTTTGCTGGTAGGTTTGAATGAGAATTAGAGTTGGAATGATTCTGGAATCACTTAGGACTTAGAAAATCTTGTGAGAAACTGTCTGAGAATCTCCAAACTTGAGATACTTTTCCTGAGCTGATGCTGAGCCTTCAGTCAAGTCCATGACCGGGATCCCCATGGCAGAAACCTTTAAGTTGCTACAAAGATCTCTGTGGATACGAAGTTCTACAAGGTCAGAAAGAACAATGCATTCATTTCATATTTAATTTCTCAAGGGACACGAAATCGGTGCTACATTTCTTGCTAGTAGCAGTCTACTACGTGCCACGTGATTATGTGGCCCAGATTCATGGTCTCTGAATTAAAAAACAGAAGGAATAAAAACAGACTTAATGTCATACATTTTTTCAAACCATAAAGGCAATAGACTCTGAGTTTTATGAGGAGCCCCAGTGTTTTAGACTTGGCTTTTAAAGATGTCTAAGCTCCTATGCAGATATGCAGGCCACGGTCACTGACAACATATAAGTGAATCGATAAATAGTAATAACCATGGTCACTACCATTTGTGCCTAGTGCCTACCAGGTCTCCCTGCCTCCCTGTCCCCCCCCCCCCCCCCCCCCCCCCGCACTTCCCAACTTTGTTAATGCGATTCACTCCCAGCATGAATCATTGTCCTTGTAGGTGGGGGAATCCTTCCTGCCTTCCCAGGAGTTGAGATGATCAGTGAATTTCTGTGATTACTGATGAGTGCTCATCTCCCCAGCTACACCTCCCCCCTTGAAGGGTGTGGGTTGGTTTGCTCCACTCACTTGCCACTTCACGCCCAACACACCACCTTGCATGGTTAGGTCCTGGGCACCATCAGTGAACGTCGAATGAGCTCTCCAAAGGGACACCCTGGCTAAGGTTTCTTTTTCTGTTTCTACAGCTATGTTATTTTATCTTTTGAAAACAATGGTGATTACATGGACATGAAGCAAGCTGATACCACACAGTATGTGCCCATGCTGGAAAGGAAAGAAGTTTCTAAATATTCGGACATCCAGAGATCCCTGTATGATCGCCCAGCCTCATACAAGAAGAAATCTATGTTAGGTAAATACGTCTGCACTCACTCCGTGGGCGCTGTGGGCTTAGTGGAGTGTGGGCAATACAGAAAGTGAGGGAGCTTGGTGCACAGACCTGGCAGGCCACATCGTGTTGAGAAGACAGTCGGCACAGCTGGGTCTGTGGTATGTTTGCATAGGTTTGTGGCCTAGGAATTGAAAAGAAGAAAGAAAGTTAACATTAGGAATTTTCCAGATTTTAAATGTCATCATGTTCAAGATTTATTGATTCTGATGTAATGATCTTCCTTTGTTGTTAAAACATTATTTTAACGAACGTTTGGGGATCACTGATGTATTTTTCCAATGCTCTTACTGGGGCAAAAGGAAAAGTCGGTAATCTTCTATTGGCTCCTAATAAAATTAAAAAAAAAATAATCAAGTCTCTGATACTTGTGAGTTGAAACTCCCTCCTTCTGGCTGTGCCCCTATTCAATTTGTGACAGAAGCTGGAAAGTAGACAATTTGAGATTTTATTTTCTGATTGTTTTGGGTGTTTCTATTGAATGTTGTTTGGAGGAGGACTGGTCTGTTTTCAAAGCAGATGAGCACGTGGCAGGGTTGAATTGATTTAGAAACACCAGGGAGCCTAGCTGATGCCCAGAGCAGATGGACCACCCGCCTCTTCTTGGGGGTGGCCGCTCCAGGGTTCTAGTCTAATCACAGGCTGGGGGTGGGGCAGGGGCTGCCGGGTGGGTCTGTTCTCATCTTGTGCCATCATCCTCTATTATTGAGTCTGAACCCTCCCATTGCCAATGGGGAAAAAAAAAACAAACATGTTTAGTGGCCATGGAAATCATTTTGAAAATCGCTGATGTGCTCTAAATGATTTCAGCGTTCTTCAATGAAAGGTACAATCCACTCAAGAAAGAATGGGGTTGTTTTGCAAAGTGCAACACACAATAATATTTTCCATGGCTGCAGCTCCAAGTTCCATTCACTTCTCATTGCCAAATGGGTAAACTTCCAAGCCCTTTTAAAGATCCACCAACGAGGGTTGTCGGAACCAATGCTTCCTCTCCCTTCCTGAGTTGTTAAAAATAGTTTACATTGCTTCCCATGCTGGACCTGGCTCCAGATGTCAGGGGAGTCTGATTCATGCTCGACCCAAGCCTGTTGGCAGGCAGACCGCTGCTTTCTGGCCTTCCCCTTGCTGGCTGGAAAAATGTGAATGGCTGCAGCTCGTCTTCACTTGCCTGAACTTTTTCAAAAAACAGAACTACTGGCCTAGATTGCCTCCTTCCTCGAAAACCCTGGGACCCTTCCAGATGGGCCTAACTGAGGACAGCGGACACACTGCACACAAAGGAGCTAAATGCAAAGTCAGTGGCACAGACCTCAGGATTTCTACCTCGAATCTGACTAGTAGTTGGTTGATGCACAAAGTAAGTGCAGCACTAGGATAGTGGCTTTAAAAAGAAAGGAAGAAAAGCAATCCCTGAAGTTACTTATTCAAAGAGGCTTCATATTTATTCATCTTGGATGATGTATGTGTGTGTCTGATACACGTACATTTAAGCCAGGTATGTTTCTGCAGATATATTTCTTTTTAAAATAGCACTTTTACATAGTTTACATATACCTACCCGTGTGGTCTAGAAAGCCTGCAAGAAAGTAATTTCAGATAAGCCTCTGCATCCTGACCCGGGGCACGGCCCTGCGGGGTGTCACAGCGGGTGAGGTTTCATGCTGGTCGCCATCACTGACACCCATAATTCCATAACTCCTGTAATTCCTTTTTTTCTGCAGACTCAGAAGTCAAAAACCTTCTTTCAGATGATAACTCAGAAGGCCTTACCTTGTTGGATTTGTTGAGCTTTACTTATCAAGTTGCCCGTGGAATGGAGTTTTTGGCTTCAAAAAATGTAAGTGTGTTCAGGGAACAGACCACTTCACACCCAGGCCACAGATGGCTGAGGATGAGAAGCGTGGAAGATAGATCTTAGCAACAGCTGCTTCTCTCTTCTCCCTGCAGAGCAGGGAATCTGATCATCACCAGGTGTCTGCTCCTCCAGAACTTTCTTCCTTTGGGAGTGTTGGGGATGAGCGCCTGGAGAAGCGAGCTCTTTATTCCACGATGGCCTCCCTGCCTCCTGCAGTGGCCTGTGAGGCGGGGTGGCGGCTGTCCAGTGGCAGATGGATGGCTTCGACGTTGTTTCTTTCCTTTCCTCACAGTGTGTACACCGGGACTTGGCTGCTCGCAACGTCCTCCTGGCGCAAGGGAAGATCGTGAAGATCTGTGACTTTGGCCTCGCAAGAGACATCATGCATGATTCTAACTACGTGTCGAAAGGCAGTGTATGTGTACTCTCTTATCAGCTTGTTCACCCTCCCTCATTTGAATCTCTGAAATCAGGTGTTGCTGGTAATCATTCGGTGCCCTCCTCTTTTATACGCACACACACACACACACGCACATGCACACACACTCATATTTGTGCCTTTTTCCACCTCAGTTGTGATCCCTGTGGACTTCCCATCACCAGGTCACCCGTATGCCATCACCACAGTCCAGTGTACTTCCCTCCCATTCCATTATTATTATTTTTCCCTTGGTTCTTTATGCTTCTGCTATGAGTGAAACCATCTGGTATTTTTCTTTTTCTTTCTGGCTTATTTCACTAAGCACGATCCCTTCCAGTTCCATCCATGTTGCTGCAAAAGGCACGAGTTTGACTTTTTGATGGCCGAGTAATATTCCACTGTGTATTTGTATCATGTCTTTTAAACCCAGCCATCCACTTTTGGTGGTGCCCTCCTTTTTTAACAAGGCACTCCCGGGAAGTCAGCTCAAAGTGCACAAGCTGTGGCCACGCTGGCTGGGTGTGAGCACCATCTCCAGTGCTTACTAGTGGGCAAGTTAATGGGACATTGTGCCAGGGTTCCTACCTGAGCGGGGAAGTGATAATAGTGCTTATCTTCTGTGCTGCTGTGTGGGGGTGAGTCAGTGAGTCCATGTACAATGCGTAGGGTGCTCTAAGCACCCAGTAGGGGTGAGCTCTTAGTATGTATAACATGCATACATGTGCATGGAGTCTCTAGCGTTCATCAAATTTCAAACGGCATCTTGACCCCTAAAATAGTAAGACCATTTGAATTGTATATTTTAGAGGTACTGTATCCTTAAAAACAGTCATTTTCTCTTACACTTTTGGCCTACCCTTCCCCCTTCCAACTCTAAGCAGATGAAGAGACTTAGGTTACAACTATCATGTAAAGGAACAATTCTAACCCCATGACTAGTAGTGAGACAGCTTTTGGGGTCCTGCACCCTCAGAGAGAGGATCTGGCCCCTGGCCAGTTCCGTGTGCTTCATGTACAGAGTGGACTTGACCTGTAGGTTGAGGCACCTTGAACATATCCTTGGGCTTTGGTGAAGTCCCGTTTTCTCACCTGTTTACAAAGGTGATGATTGGTTACCTCCCAGTCATTGAAGAGGGCTAGAGGATGCCAGTGTGGAAACTTGATGTGTCTGCCTCAGTTTACTATTTCCACTGAAGGTGGGGCCACCTCACGAGAGTCAGCAAAATGATCAGAATGTCAGAGTAGCAGAAGGAAACAACTTTTTTTTTTTTAAAGATTTATTTATTTATTCATACAGAACTGGGGTACAGGCCAGAGATGCGGAGGGTGAGAGGATTCACCAGGAACAGAGTGGGGAACAGAACAGGCAGATCGATGAAGTACACTGCTGAGGGGAGCAGCAGGCGGGTCAGGAGAGGTTTGCCATGCCACGTGGATCACCTCCGGGGCAGGCGGGGATCAAACTCATGCGGAAGTGGCTTAAGCTTCTTAGTGCAGTGCTTTAACCCGCTGCGCCACCAGGGAGTGCCGGAAACAACTTTTTTTAAAAAGTTCAAAAATGTTTTATTGGCTCTTAGATCACTGGAATAGTTCTTAATTGTGCTATTAGGAACTCCTGAAAATAGGGGCAGGTTGATTCTGAGCTCACATGGAGATGGTCCATATTCAGGATTAAGTACTTGTAGATGTTATTCCTTGGGAGGGTGTAAGAGACAACACTGACCCTTCATCACTCACCCAATATTTATCGAACACCCACTAGGAGCCCCGGCAGCTTCTGAGAGCACAGCCACTGAGCAAACCACGCAAAAGAGACACGTGTGAGAGGCAGGTTCTTCGTGCAGCCATGGTTAGCCCAAAGAAAACCCCTTTCTTGTTTATGCTGCAGTAGAGCAGAAGGCGCTGCAGGTGTGTCCACTGGGTTTAATTTCTTCCCTCCTTCCCTGCAGACATTTCTCCCCGTGAAGTGGATGGCTCCCGAAAGCATCTTCGACAACCTCTACACCACACTGAGCGACGTCTGGTCCTACGGCATTCTGCTCTGGGAGATCTTTTCCCTTGGTACGGTTGCTTGTTTAGAGTGTTCACACCATGGGAAGGGAAACACTGCTTTTCCCAGCTCCAGGTTATAAGCAATGCTCAGGTGCCCTGTGGTCATTGACATCACATGCTGGCACCACGCATGTCTGGTGTGTGCAGGTGCATTGGGGGGGATGCACCCTCTTCCTGGCCCTTTCCCCTCCTACACCTCAGCACTCTCCCACTGGAAGTGTAGACAACAGCTCTCATTGGCTGCTGCTTCTCCTGGCTTTTGGGCTAAGGGAGGAAACTCTCAGGAGTTTCTGCTTTCTCTCTTCGTGCGCCTGGGTGCTCAGGTGGAAAGTAGTGTGGTCAGGAAAGGTCATCTGTCTGGAGGAGCCCTCTTCGTCTCCCACTGACCAAGAGGATGTTGTTCAGTGGCCACATCCTGAACAACACAGGTGCCCAGGCTGCCCAGTGGGGGTGGGGTAGCCTTGGCCCCGACTTTGGGCTGTTCCCCCAGGGAGCTAGGACTTAAACACTTAATGAGAAACTGGGGTACTGATTTACAATAGTAGTGGCAGTTTTAAAAAGGGGCTTTGAGGTAGTTTTACAACTAAACTAGAGTTGGCCTTGGTTATAAAAACGTGAAACATTCCATGAATTTACTTTTACCCTGATGTGACGGTAAAAGGAATGTTCCCTGATGTTCTCCCCTCTCCCTTTCGCTTTCCTCCGTCATGGGTTTATACATTGCTTTTTTGGAGGTGCGAGATTTCCTATCCTAGTCCCTTCCCCATACGCCACTAACAGCATAGAATTAGCTAGCAGTCAAGCTGCAACTTTGACTTTTGCTTTAATCATTTGAATTTCTGGTGAAAATGACCCTGGGCCTCAATGATTCAGGATTTCTCTTGCTTTTCTATTTTGTTTTGTATCTGGAGACCCAGTAGCAGCAGCACTGAAAAATACTTCAGTGCTTTTTCTAAAGATGGAAAATGTTTGCTTACACATGTAGATGTGACTGACTTAGAAATCCTGATTAAACTTCAGTTTTTGAGGTCAAGGAGCCAACGTTTAGTTTACTTGAAAAAATAATACTTCAAGGTGGGGTTCTCCAGTATGTCACCCCGGGTGCTCTAGCAACATTCCACATCCTTATTAGTCCTTTGACTTTCAGGCGGCACTCCCTACCCTGGCATGATGGTGGATTCTACCTTCTATAATAAGATCAAGAGTGGGTACCGGATGGCCAAACCTGATCACGCCACCCGGGAAGTGTGAGTGTCCACCCCTTCCCATGGGCCTGTGTCCCCTGTGGGTCTGTGGCCCCGTGGGTCTGTGGGGGCAAAGTGATGGGACTCCTGACATGCCTGCCAGTGCCCACTCTGAGTTCTGTGCTTCTCCAGCTACGAGATCATGGTGAAGTGCTGGAATAGCGAGCCAGAGAAGAGACCCTCCTTTTACCACCTGAGTGAGATTGTGGAGAATCTGCTGCCTGGACAATATAAAAAGGTTGGTCTGGGCCCCTTGAGAGGGTGGGCAGGTACGAGCAAAGGGAGAAGTCAACCTCTGGCAGGTAAGCCAGCGAGCAGCACTGTTCAATGCTGTTTCAAAGGCCGCTTTCAAAGGAGGAGAGAGACTGTGTGATCCAGTGGCTGTGGCTCCTGGGATCGCTCCCCTGGCCCCTGGCCACCATGATGAATGAAAACCCTCCCTCCCCACATGCTTCCCTTTCATCTTAAGTGTGCAGCACCTGTAAGCACTTTATTCTCCAGATGTCTGAGTATCCGAAGCTACTGTGCACTTAGAAGTCTCAGGGCAGCCTCAGTCATTAAATAGCTAATTTGAATGCACTTAAATCCATGTGAAATTGGCTTTTACCAGCTGACTGGAAGGAAAAACCTCAGCTGTTATCTGTGGCTCCAGCTGGTTTTATGTGGAATAGGAAGCATTGTTCAAAGGAACAAATGTAATTTCATGGAACCAAGCAGGATCTATTAATGAATGAACCAACTTTCTGCTGAGATGCTGAGGAGGAAACCCACACAAACTTGTATAATGAACTCGACTTCTTAGATTCGGACTACTTTGTCGATTTCTTTTTCATACATATGGTTTCCACTCAAGGAGGTACAGTGTTAGGAGGCCCCATGCTGGACTGGAAGTTAAACCCTTTTGTCTATTGATTATCGCACTGCCTCTTACACTAATACCTCAGCTGAAGGAAATTAACTTTAGGTCAATCAGAGATGCTGTGGTTGGTGAAGATTGTTGGTGGGAAATGGTTGAAACTTTGAAAAAGCAGTTACTTTAGGCCCACGGTTCCTAAGTTTTGCGTTAGATTTCTCTGATGTCTGGAGATCAGGAAGGCTTGGGGTGTGGTGCACACAGTGGGAACCCACACCTCTTCCTACTGGGACTCATCCAAGTCCAGGTGGGACAATGTGACAGGTCCGTGTTGTTCCCAGGGAGTGTGTGTAGGTATGGGGGTTCAATTGTAGCCTATCGAGAAAGGCTATGACTTCTAGGGGAGAAAGGCTTTTGGTATCCTGGGATCTACCAGCAGGGGAACTTTGCCATTGGTGGCCCTTTCTTTATGTCCCAGCTCTCCCTGGACAGTTGACATCTGGCTCTTCTTCAGTTGTCTGAATCTCACGTCTGTGAGGTTGTTGGGAAACATAGTTAAGTAACAGTAAGTTCTGAGCAACTAATCCCCTTTTGTGTCAGCTTCATTAACTGTGTGAAATAAATGTTTGTAGAGCTATGAAAAGATTCACCTGGACTTCCTGAGGAGCGACCATCCAGCTGTGGCACGCATGCGCGTGGACCCCGACAACGCCTACATTGGTGTCACCTACAAAAATGAGGAAGACAAGCTGAAGGGCTGGGAGGGTGGCCTGGACGAGCAAAGGCTGAGCGCGGACAGTGGCTACATCATCCCTCTGCCTGACATCGATCCTGTCCCGGAGGAGGAAGACCTGGGCAAGAGGAACCGACACAGGTGGATGTTGGGGGGGTGATCAGCCTCTTTCCCATCTGCTCACCTCAAGGAGGAGCCAGGGCGAAGGCCCTGAAAGTTGAGGTGCTTTCTCTGGGTGGTGGGTCTGTTACTGGGGGGCTGCATTGCCAGCTGCACCCATGGCCATTCTGTTCCCCTATGGGTTGGGCTGAATCAGTCCTACGCGTCATATGATTTCATCCAGCATGTATCTCTAGAAGATTAATCTCTATCTTAAAAAGTAACTACAGTTATAAAAGCACTACAATAAGGGCCCTTCCTGGTGGCAATTCGGGTTAAAGCACAGCACTATGAAGCTCTCTGAAGCCACTGCAGCATGAGTTCATTCCTGACCAGGAAGCTGACCCACATGGCATGGCAGAGCTCTCTGACCAGCTGGCTGCTCCCCTCAGCAGTGTATTTCAGTAGATCTACCTGTTCTGTTCCCCGCTTTGTTGCTGGTGAATCCTCTCACCCTGGCACCTTCGGCCTGTTCCCCAGTTCCTGTAAGCGTAAATAAATAAATCTTAAAAAAAAAAAAACAAAAAACACCTCAATAAGGGGCCCTCCCTGGTCACCCAGGGGGTTCAAGCACAACACTGTGAAGCTCTCCACAGCCATTGCAGCACCAGTTTGATTCCCATTCAGTGAGGTGACCCACTTGGTGCAGCAGACATCTCCCATGAAGCTGCTGCTCCCCTTAGCAGTGTTATTTCTGTAGATCTGCCTATTCTGTTCCCTACTCTGTCTCTGGCAAATCCTTTCAGCTCCCTGCCACACAGACATCTGGCCTGCATCTCCATTCTTGTGTGCATAAATAAATAAATCTTAAAAAAAAAAAGTACTACAATAGGGCCTCCCTTGTGGCCCAGGGGGTTAAAACACAACACTGTAAAGCTATCCAAAGCCATTGCACCACGAGTTTGATCCCCAGCCAGGGAGCTGACTCACATGGTGCAGAGGACCTCTTCCTGACCAGCCTGCTGCTCCCCTCAGCAATGTATTTAGGTAGATCTCCCTGTTCTGCCCCTCACTCTGTCTCTGGTGAGTCCTCTCACTGCCCCCCACCATGCCCCTCTGGCCTGCACCTCAGCCCTTGTGTGCATAAATAAATAAAATAAATCTTTAAAAAACTTGTTAAAAAAATACTACAATGCCATTATCTCACTCCCAAAATTGACAAAAAGCTGGGCATTGTGGCCTGGGAGCCTAAAGTAAGCTCAGGCATCAACTTTTGGAGCCACTGTGAAGCTTGCCAGGCAGGCCAGGGTTATCTAGTGCTGAGGCTAGGTGGAAATCAACTCCAGCAGCCACACCCCTGCCTTCTCTCTGTGGTTGGATTGACAGAGAAAGGAATATGCCAGGTATGGGGTGGAAGGACACGTGTCGGGAAGACTGGTCCCGGAAAATGGGTCCAGCGGTCCAAATCAGTGTCCAAGGGAGTGTCATAGATGTAGGTCCTGGGTGGGTTGGGCTCAGGATCCAAGGGGTGACACAGGCCTCCAGCCAGTGGCAGGACTCAAGGGCAGGGATGACCGCCTCAGGGAATCATCCTTGTTCTTATCAGAACTAGCCCAGTTGGAGACTAGCCACGTGGACTCTGGTTCACAGTGAGGCTCCTGGACAGGGGTGTAGGTGAGGCCGGGTGGATAACAAAGGCTCAGGGCTTGGCCTGCTGCATGGTGCAACCCTTGCCTTAGGTTCTCTTCCACAGGATTGAGTGGCAAAGGTAGAAGCCATCTCAGATCACTAGCAACTTTGACGATTTAAAAGATTTGGTAGAAGGGGAGGGAAAATAAGATGTGGCAATGACCTGTGGATCTTGGAATTGCACAGGGCCCAATGCAGTGTGGAAGATGATGAGTAGCCGAGCTGTAGCAGAATCGTGCCAGAATGGGCAGTCTGAATTTGAACAACCAAGGTTCTGCTAAGACGAGCTCTTTTATTTGGGGGGCTGCCCTAGAGATAACACTGCAGTCTGGTTGTTGACCTTTTTCCTTTTCTCCCTCCTCCAGCTCGCAGACCTCAGAAGAGAGTGCCATTGAGACAGGTTCCAGCAGTTCAACTTTCATCAAGAGAGAGGATGAGACCATTGAGGACATGGACATGATGGAGGACATTGGCATAGACTCCTCGGACCTGGTGGAGGACAGCTTCCTGTAACTGGTGGGCTCAGGGCTCCCGTCCACTGCTGGACCCACTTGGGATCCCTTTAAGAAAACCACTTTATTGCAATGCAGAATTTGAGAGGACTTGGATGATGTGGCCAGAGAAGTTCCTGGCCAAGGGCCTTGGGGAACTTTCTAAATATGAGCAAGCAGATTGTTCTGAAATGAACTCTTCGAGCATTGCCTCTTGCAATGCTTTCAGTAGCATCTCAGTGGTGTGCGAAGACTGGAGGTAGATGGACAGGAAATACTAGGCCATGAAGATGAACTTCGTGGTTCAAGTGCATTGGTGAGATTCCAACATACACAACTTTGACCGCAATGAACTCCAGCGTTGTAATTATGTAAATAACTCTAACCAAGGATGTGTTTCGATTTGTATTAACTATCTTCTCTGGACTTCTGGAGAGACCACTCAACATGTACTTCCTGCTCGAAACCTGGTATCAGCTGCTGTTGAACTTTTTTATGAAGTACATGCAAAACCACTTTTGAACCTTAAGAACCTTAAAAGGTACTGGTACTATAGCATTTCACATTTTTTTTTTTAGCGTAAAGAGATAAAAGATAATAATTAACCAATTTTGTTTAATAGATTTGGGTTACTTAGAAACCCAACAATTCATTTTCCTATTGTAATCTACGTTTATAATCATACTACTGTTATCAGTAATGCTAAATCTGTAATATCTAACATGTTTTCCCTACAGAGAAAGCACAATTAAAAAAAAAATCCCTTACTAAGTAGGTGACCAGTTTGACAAGTTTTGACATTTATATTAAATAACATGTTTCTCTATTAAATATGGTAATAGCTTTAGTGGATTAAATTTAGTTGAACAAAGAGGACAAGTAGCGTTTTCCAGGAAGTCAATGTTTTTAACTGTGTGCTGAGGAGGTTATCTAATCTCTTGTACTGCAAACAATGAACTGCCCTCTGAGGTAATCAGATTCAAAATGAACAAACAAAGCCCCCAAACCCTAAATGTTTTCAACAGGGAGTCTAAGTTTATGCCTAACATGATTCCCCATATTATTACCCCATGGAAAATGCATTTGTCAGCAAAGAGTGAATTTTCAGAGGTTCCTTCCATGCCTGGTGGTAACGTTTGTGGCCCCAAGTGTAGCTATGTGTTTAACTCGATAAGCTTGGCCAGGGTCACAGGATGAGCTGGGCTTCAGCCGCACGTCTTCCACCATCTCTTACCCTAAAGAGAAAGAACTTGAAATGCTGAGGTCATAAAATGCATTGTTTAGAGAAGGCTGTGTGTGCCTTGGCCTGGGTTCTGGGTTCCCCAATGTAACCTGGCATCCAGGTCTGGGTACCCACCCCAAATATTCTGACCTGTTGTTGGGGGAAGCAGGAATCTGTTTTTATAAACTCATTGGACTGAATCAGGTTTGGGAAATACCGGCTTAGGTTACAGGAAGTTACCCTGGGAAAAAAGTAATTTGAAATTTGGAAATGGGCTAAAAGTCAACCATGCAGGAAGCCTACTAGTTAAATCCTTGGCTCCAGATCAGTGACGTTTAGTACTCTATTTCTAACAATTACTACTCTTAATTTAATTTTGCAGTCTTAGCAGAGGCTGAATAAGCTAAATCTTGGTTTGGCAGTTCTTCTAAAAGTAAAGACACTGCTTCCCACTGCAGGGAGGACCGAGCTTGTCTATCCCAGGCCTGCAGCACTCATGAAAAGGCCTGCACCAGAATGATGCAAGTCCGATTGTGCGGGCTCTGTAAAACAAGGTCAATATTTTACTGAAAATAATTTGAAAGTGTTGCTGAAATTTTGGGGTTAGCTAGGAGGACACATTGTCACTTCCACCCCAACCGTCAGCATGACTGGTGTGGGTTCATTGACATTCTTTGCGATACCGTTTAATTGCCGACACCACATGAATGAAACATGGGCTGTGATTATGGCAATCAGTGTGTGTGCTTTTGCCAGGTGATGCTTTGGAAGATGTAGAAGCAATAACAAGGTACTTGACTACCTACTGGTGTAATCTCAATGCAAGCCCTGACTTTCTTATCCACCTTTTTCATAGTAAGTGTAAAGACTGAGCCAGATTGGCCAATTAAAAGAGAAAACCTGACTTAGTTCTGTCAGGCCAATTAGACTTGAAATACATTTGTGTTTCTAGAATCACAGCTCAAGCATTCTGTTTATCACTCACTCTCCCTTGTACAACCTTCATTTGTTGGTGCTTTGCATTTTGATTTACTGTGATGTTTTGCCTGATGTCATGAAACTGGATGAAAATTCTCAGACCAGCAGGATTCCGTCCTATTAAATGCCCTCATCTAAGTTTGTGACTGTACTTTTTTTTTTCTAAAAAAACTGTTTTCAATATATCACAGATTTATTTCCCTTTTGGCCTCTTGCAAAGTCCCCAGGTAAAAACTTGTCAGGCCCTCCTTGCTTTTGATTTTTATGAAGACAATCAAAACTGACCTGAGAAACACAATTTGTGACTTTCTAAATGATCAGTGATGTCCTTAAAATGTGGTCTACCAATCTGTACAAAATGGTCCTATTTTTGTGAAGAGGGACGTAAGATAAAATGATGTTATACATCAATATGTATATATGTATTTCTATATAGACTTGGAGAATACTGCCAAAACATTTATGACAAGCTGTATCACTGCCTTTGTTTATATTTTTTTAACTGTGAGTTTCCCCACAGGCACATTAACTGTTGCACTTTTGAATGTCCAAAATTTATATTTTAGAAATAATAAAGAGAAAAATACGTAAGTGTTCCCAAAACAGTGGTGTGGTGAATGTGTGAGAAGAGCTAACTGGCTAAGAAGGGTCTACCAATACAAATGTATTCTACATGCCCCTGCTCATGTTTTTGTTTGAAAATGTGTAAATGAAGATCTTTATATTTCAATAAATGATATATATAATTTAAAGTTATGCGAAGGTTTCAGTATTTTTGTTTTTGCTTCATCCTATTAAGCAATTGTGCTTAATTTACTGTCTTCCCTTTCAGTGGGGTATTGAATTTTGGTTTTGATGATATCAGTAGGAAATTCAAGATTTAAACATTATTGGTGAGCCACCCTGGGGGCTGAGGGGTTAAGTCCCAGCAATGTCACAGCCTGAGTTTGATCCCCAGCCACAGCGGAGCTGATCCACATGGCACAGTAGACCTCTCTTGTTTCACCTGCTGCTCTCCTCAGCAGTGTATTTCAGGGATCTGCCACTGTGTCTCTGGTGAATCCTCTCATCCCCTGCATCTCTGGCCTGCACCCCAGTTCTTCTATGCAAAACCAAAACAAATCAAATACAAACATTACTTGATCTAGTTGGTTAGTTTTCAGACACAGCAGTTAACTCAAAGATGATTCACACTTGGCTCATCTTTGGCTTGATCTTTTATTTATTGTAATAACATTTGATTGCAAGATTTCTCTTTCTCTAGAAAAGGAGTACAGGATTACCTTTCTCCTGAGAGCATTCAAACATTGTCAAGGTGCAAAACTAAAATGTTAGCCTTTTTTTATTTACTGTTAAATGTTTCTTTTATTTCACATATGTATTTACTATAACTCATATGTTTATATATATTTTGCATCATTTTTCATGTCTGTACAGTGTTGCTTTCTCCTCTCAGGTGTAGTCCCCGTAGAATTCCCACAAGTCACCTGCGCACCATCGCCATAGTCCCTTGTGCCCACCCCTGTGCTGGCCTCTCCCCCGTCCCTGCTGAGTGCCTCTGACTGATATCCCTGTCTCCTTCTGTGCCCCTGTCCCACCCCACGGGCAGAACTGCATCACTGGGTGTGTGTGAAACCTGTTCAGCCCCTTTCTGTGTGCCTGCTTATATGCACATCTCTATTTCATGCTTCGTAAATTCCCAGGATGGGATTGCACTTATGTAATAACTTATAATGTACTTATTTCCTTACCTTTTTAAAACAATGGGCATTTTTTTCCTTTTGTTAATTTTTTTTTTTTTTTACATTGTTGTTCCTATTTTGACAGTGTTTGACTTCTTCCCTCCGGCACAGTCCTTGTATTTATCCCAACTCCACCCTAGCACCATCGCCTCGGTCCCTGTGCTCTGCCCTCCCCATTTTGATTCCTTTTCCTCCCCGCTCTGCTGTGTGTTCAGATCTATAGTTGTCTGTAAGTTTTGAAAATAGACTTTATTCTATTTTTTAAAAATAATGTAATAGTTTATTTTTACATCATTTGGTGCCTTTTTCCATCTCAGTTGCAATCCCCATGGGCTTCCCATCACCAAATCACCCATGTGCCATCACCATAGGTCAGTGCATTTCC
>NW_004567113.1:30816777-30822014 GCF_000260355.1 Condylura cristata | reverse complement strand
CCCCACAGTGCTTTCTGAGCTCAAAGAGAAGTAATACAGATAGGTAGTCCTCATTTTTATCAGCTGCATGGTATCCCATTCTGTAACTGCACTGTAATTTATGTAATCATATTCTATAGATATACAATTTCCAATTTTTTCCGATTAAATTGCTTTACACACATTCTTGCACACCATCCTTGTGTACACCTTGTAGTTTTGTTAGGATAGATTCTAGAAATAAAATGAATAGCCCAAAGAATGTGAAAGAATGTTGTTGAGCCTGAGGCTGCAGATTGGATGGTCACAATGCATTTATGAATGCCTGCATGTGCATACCTCCTGGGCAGAGTATCTGTAGTTTGCCAGCATTTCCTCTGTCTCACATTGCTTATGTGTGGAAGGATGTGGGTTTTTGTGTTTTGAAGCAGACTAGATCAAATGACTTTTAGAATTAAAATAGGTATGTGATGCACTTTATTTTCACCTCTTGGATAATGGAAATAGGCTGTGGTGTTAATAATTGGAATATGCACCCAATTCCAATTTAGCACTTAATAATCAAATCCAAGTAGCCTGCAGGTCAAAACAAGTGCAGCTCCTTGGAGTTGAAGCTGGAAGGAGCTTGGTTGCAGATTGGTATTGGCTCTGCTTCTGTTCCGGCTCCAGGAAGGAGACAAATTAACTGGGTACAATAATCCTGCTGATTAAACAATAGCTGCCTAATCTAGGATCAACTTAGATATCCAGGACTGCAGAGAACTCCTTGCTCTCCTCTTAAGTGTATAATTCTGCCTCTTAATATAGCACAGACAACTCTGCCTTCTTTATCTAGTTATGATAATAGAAAATGGCTCTTAATATTGGAGGGTTTTTAAGCTTTTTCAAAGAACGTTTCCACAGTTGCTTCTTCAAATTCTTACAATAGCAGTTGCAGGCAGGGGAAGACATTTTCTAGATGAGGAGACCCGTGACTTCTAAAATTCAGACAACTGAGTCACGAGAGCCCTGGATGGGAAATTCCAAAGATCCTAACTCGAGCACTGTAGACACTACAACAGCTCATGGGAAAGCAGGAGATTCTAGGAAATAGCAGTGAGCAGAAGGATGTTGCTTTGCTTCTTGAGATATTTCAAATGACAAATGATTGACTACTTGGCCCATAGAATTATTTTATGCGTTGGTAATAAGAACAATTTCTTTTCGGGCTACAACAATTCTAATAATGGATATTATGACTTTAATAGCTATGTGCTTCATAAAATGCAGTTCAGGAAAATGGCTTCAAAATGTGCATTCATCATAAACTAGGCAATTTTCCTGGGGATAACAGGATGGTAGAAATGCTTCATTATCTCTGACTCTAAATATACATAAAAATAAATCCAAGTACATTGTTACTGCAAAATTAATATAGTGTGTTTATTACAGACACCTTTTTTTTACCCACACGAAATAGATGTGAAAATGTGTGTGTGTATATATATATACACATAAACACATTTGTATGTATTTGTATATATATAAATATATATACATGGCCTTAATTAGTAGATTATCGTATCTTGTGCTTCCCGGTGACATAAGGAGCTTGTGTGTGCTAGGGAATAATGACTGTGTCCTCTAAATACACTCACACCTAGGTGACGTCTCCTTCCAGCACCACACTGCCGTCTACACACACAGCAATGGAGACGTCAAGGACACAATGGCCTCACATGGCAGGGGAGCGTAGTCGTTCCTGGTTTATAGGCTAATTGGAATTTTAAAAAGATTTGCCACATTATCCTGGCAGATGGTATTTTGCTTTATCATTATTCATGGGTATTAATGACTTCTCTCTGGAGCATGTGTATCCTGTCTCTTTTGAATTTCATTACATTTCATGCTGACTGCTCCAAACAGAATCAGATCCATTCTTTTCCATGCAATGTGCAAGGGACCGATCATAGGCTTGGTCAACGTTTTAGACTTCTTTAGGAATTCAGTGACTCTGAAATGAAGACAACTTTTTTCCTGCTCTGTCCCAGCAATTCCATGCCATTTCACAGTTTGTTCAGCTTGCTATTTCTTTGGGTGGTGTGTAATAGCTGGTGTATACAAAGACAGTTTCAGAATGGAGGTAGCCTTCATTAGCCTAAGATTGTGCAACTTTTTTTCTTTCTCCCTGCAAAGGTTGGTGTTTGGCTTCTTACCATGGATGAGAAGGTGATCCAAAGTACTGACCACAGATGATTATTTTTTAATGAATGCAAAGGTTGGTGCTTAGCTTCTTACAGTGGATGAGAAGGTAATCCAATGAACTGAACACAGACGGTTACTTTTTAATGAATGCCTTCAACAAATATTTATTAGAAAACTGCCTCTTCTTTGTTTAGTCGATCTCTTGAATGTTTAATCCCCAATAAGACAGCTGGCTAATTCCAACCAGCTAATTACCTGAGGGGAACATTACATCACAGAGCAGAGCAGCACCAAACAGAAAATTGGGATGAGCGGAGGTCATTGTCCTGACTTGATAATAACAAAATGCCAAAAGAGTAAGATAGAGTAGAGCTTACTGGAGCCTTCCGGTAACACACACCTTTCTGCACATAGACACATAGTGTCGTTACTGGTGAGTGAAGGCTGCGAGATCAGCTTCCAGCAGTCCCTGTCCCTGTTTGATTCCAAGGACTTTTGTCACTACCTCCATATCCATCCTCCCAAACATTTATTCTTGTATTCTTCAGTGTTTTTGAATTAACACCGTTTTAAGTCCTGGGATACAAAAATGAGTACAGCTGGCGACACCTCTCCATCACGGCACATAGACACAGTCTCTATAGTAGAGGGCACATCTGTTTGATGGTCTCTCTGGGACAGGCAATTAGTTATTCAGGGAGAAGGGTGGGCAGATTTGCTTTCACCCTTTAAAAAAGATTCATGTGTCCTATGTTTTAAGGGGTCTTCAGTTGTGATACAGACCCCTGTATGTGTAGCCTCTACCTCAGGCCACTTTGCAGAACCTCTAGAAGACTTGAGGCTCAGTGATATAAATAAGAAGTTCATGCTGCTAACAGCCCCATGCATAGTAATGTCTTCTGCTTCTGATCCAGGAATCTTTTGTCTTCTGGCAGTATCCATGACACTGTGCCAGGCTAACTTATTGCCTTAAAAACAGGTTAACCTCCTGGACTTTCACAGTTCTTGACACTAATTCAATCTAATATTAGTCAGGGAGGATTTCTCTTACTTCCTTCTTTCCCAAATGATATCCTCTCAACCTGAGAGGGACCAGAGGTAACAAAATACATAAGGAAGGAATTAAAAAGCTCTTGTTGGAGAAAATAGAATAGTCATCTCTTCACCATTGCAGCCTTTCTTTCTTCAGCATGTACAACGTGGGGAAATAGAAATGAAAACTTGATAAATATTGGAAATACTGTATGGCCAGGCAACACTTGGGCAGTTTCATGAAGAACATCAAGCCATCAGCTCATTATAGTCTCTCTGATGTTTACTTTAACAATATCCACAATAACTAAGGCATGGAGACAAGCTACATGCCCACCGATAGACAGGATCAGGAAGATAGATGGGTCTGTGAATAGTAGTCAGCATTAGAGGTGAAAACATGTTGCCATTTAAAACAAAGTGAAAGAAGTTCCAGGGGATTAGGTGGAGTAGAGAAAGTCAGAATACAAAGACAAATAGTGGATTTTTCACAGTGGATGACCTGAAAAGCAAAAATAATTCTACAAATTAGAAAACATTAATAAGTGAAGTGAAATTGCTGAGGATAAGTAGAAGGAAGAGAGCCAGAATGTCATCAGGACATAAGGGATGGGGGTGGGGGGAGCGGAGAAACTCGTCACAAATATTTAAGCATTATTTTGTGTGCCTGAAATGAATACATTACATGGCAAGTATACCTCAATAAGAAATCAAAAGGTTTCCTTAGGGAAGAAGACTGTCTCCAGTGTCAGGTCTCCAAAAGCAATGAGCTAGAAATGAGGTGTCTCAGATCTTCAGCCTGGCCTTGGAGAAGTGCAGTGATGGTTTGCTATGGAAAATGGCTGAACTCATCCTAAGAGAGGCAGATTTTCCTTTATTGCCACTAATAGAATAAACATGTGAATGACCTTCCTGAAGAAACAGGAGCTTTTGCTTTCTTTGGGGGAAACTGAGACCCTTGATGGAGGGACATAAAGAGTGTCATTAAAATAACAACACTTTACATGATCTCAGAGTTTATGACTGCTGTACTGAAGGAAGTAGAAAACATTTTTCTCAGAGTTTATGACTGCTGTACTGGAGGAAGTAGAAAACATTTTATTATCTAAGCATGACAAGATAATGGGTTTATTGTAAATTTTATCCAAAGGGGCAGAAAGAATGGGCTCTTCAGAACAGGTAGGTAGGGGAAGTTGATAGGACAATAATTAAAGTGATATCTATTGTACATGTTCAACCCAACCATTACAACTCAACTTGATAGAAAACAGGAAGAAAGTTTTAGCAAGAATGATGTATTTTGGTGCAGCCATCTAGCTCCTGTCATTATTCCTTTGCTCCCAGCATGAAATTGTTGTGATGCTTGTCTCGGGCAACATGGATGGTGAGTAGCATCATCAACTTAGAGTAAGTTTGTGACGTTGTGGTTACGATTTTGGAAACAAGAATCCTTCCAGATGGAAACATAAAAGTGATGTTCTGTCATACTTTTCTAAAAAAAAGGACAATCATTGTCTAATGATTGTCATCATTAGACAATCATTTCTTCTTATTATGCTAAATCCTCAGATACCATATCACTGATGTTCAGTGAACACTGCGGTAAACGGAATTATAAATTCAGAGCCACACCTTCCCGCCCATGCACATGTACCTTCATAGGAGAAAGTGATATTCTCACCTTGCTGAGTTCGCACCTGGCCATGCGGCTCTCTTCGAATAGCAGGATGTTAACAGATATGCTACATGATACATTAGATCTTGAACTTCGCTTATATTTAAGAATTTACATTCCTGACATTTTAAAAACACGAGTCTTCCAATCTGTAAACATAATATAGCTCTTCATTAACTCAGATCTTTACTTTATCTTAATAAGTTTTATCATTTAGTGCAGTGTACTTCCATACATTTTGCTTTTTCAATTTTAAAAGTATTATATTTTTGATGCATTTTTATCTCTTTCTAGTTGTTGTTAATATATAGAAATGCAATCAACCTTATATTTTGCAACTTTCTAACTGAAGACAACTTTAGTTCTC
>NW_004567113.1:30788590-30813842 GCF_000260355.1 Condylura cristata | reverse complement strand
TCTGCTGTGCCATGTGGGTCACCTCCCTGGCCAGGAAGGAACTCCTGCTGTAGTGGCTGCTGATAGCTTTAGAGTGCTGAGACTTAACCCCTTTCATAGGGAGGCCCCTATGGGGTCATTTTTTTTTTTTTTTTTAGTGTTTAGTAGGGATACATTTACAAAGTGCTGAAAGTGTTTAAATAGAGCTTCTCTTAAATTCAGAAAAATGAGACACTCTAATGAATGTACTGATTTGCCATGATAACATCCCTGTCAGACTAATGGCAAGAATGACAGTCCTTATTTTTAATAAAATCCAGAGTTTCACTGGCAGCTCTGCTGTTGAAGTCTGGAGTGAGAAAAAGAAGAGCTAGAAGCTCAGGAATTTCTGATCCTGAGCAGTACTGGAATTCCATGGGTGGTCTGGGGTGGAGGCTGTTTTTGTAAGAAATACACATGTGTATCTGTAGAACTTGAGGGAGATTTCTCAGAAAAACTGACTTTTACCTCAATAAGATTGACAATTTGTTCCTCTTCTGGTATGAATAAGCAAACATTGTTTAGTCTCAATTCCTCTTCAACTTTAGGACTCTAGTTGGTTTTGATGGGAGCTACTTGGCAACGAACCCAGTTCATCCTGAGAGGCATGCTTCAGCATAGAGTACAGTACACAAGAGCCCGCATTATGATTGTGCTTCGGCTGAGGGCTAGCCACTTGATAGAGCTCGTCGATGCCAGTGGTGCCAGAATCTGTACTGTAGGTAGGGGTTAGGGGCACTTTCAGAGTCTGGACTCCCAAATGTCTCCTTAAATATTGAACCAATTCACCTCACTTCACCATGGTGATGATCCTGTTGTAATCT
Source organism: Condylura cristata (assembly GCF_000260355.1). Taxonomy (NCBI): domain Eukaryota; kingdom Metazoa; phylum Chordata; class Mammalia; order Eulipotyphla; family Talpidae; genus Condylura; species Condylura cristata. The sequence continues at coordinate 30,813,000 of NW_004567113.1, read as the reverse complement.
GTTCTCATTCTGAAAAGAGGAGTCAGTTAAATGTTCCAGGAAATCTAGAATTTCCTAATGCTGAACTCTTTGAATAGGATCACCATCTTGATTTTGATACCCTAAATGGTCTTGGGCAAGCCTTTCCTTGTCAGCCTCTTGAGGTTATAGGTTTTCTCTGGAAACCATATTTCTTGGAGTTATAATAATATCATTTTGTTGCTAGAAAAGGCCAATTTCCTTCTAGTTTCCTCCTCCCCAAACTGTCTTCCTTCTCTTCCCACCAAAATAACTTATTCCATTTTTGTTGCCAAATCATTGTATTAACAACACTACTTACGAATCTGGTAAGAAGTTTTTAATAATTAATAACTGGATTTAAACAAAGACTTATTGCTCAAGTTTTGTTCACTTGGACTCCTGAGAAGTTTTAACTAGAATGATCATTAACTAGTCATTTAAAAAATAAATTTGGGAATTTTTTTTCTTTTCTAAAAGCAGAGTTTTGTACATGACATTGCATCAAGTAAAATCAACTAATCTAGCTCATTGTAGCTCTATGTCTATTGCTTTAGTCATACCACATGCATTTACATGGGTTATGATTAGAGCCCCTATACCCAGATATGGATGATTTTCTATGAATATGATTCACTGAGTGTATTATAAGAAAGAAAATCAGAGGCTGTTTTTGCTAGGGACAGGCACTAGCAAAGCAGATTCATTAAAAATATTTAAAATTTAAAATTTTTAAAAACACAATTGTGTTGATTTACCACAGATCAGCCTCATGACAATCACATGAAACATCTCATTATTATTATTATATTTTAGCTGAGCAGAAGAAATTAAAAAAAAAGCTATGTCTAGAATGATTAAGGAAGATGTGTGATTTGTACGCAGGTGAAAACGTGTAGTGAGGACTGGATGATGATTCACAGGTCAATGCTATTGAGAGAAGATTTTTATTACTTACTTGTTTGAGATGAGAGCACACCACATACCACACAATAATATAGGGCCACATTTGAGAGCACCAGAGTCAGTTTGGGGACAGATGGAAAAGGGAAATGTACTTATCAGCATTATTAGGGTTTCTACCAGAAAACAAAGCAGCAGGCTTTGGGATTTAGGGATGGTTCCTAGTCACCCATTATGTGGCTCTGGATTTATTCAGAGCAGGGGAAATAATGACTTGATATATGAGGGAGGTTTGAACATGGGTTTGAGTTTGGTTGGAGAATTTGCAAGATAATTTTTATGCACCTACAAAATCTGGACTGAAAGGGAGAGATAAACAACTTTGGTGTTTAGCCTTGTGATTATTGCTATCAAGCCATCAGCAGCAGCCACTGAGGTAGGAGCCCATAGCTCAGCAGACCTCTCCCATCTGGCACGCTGCTCCCCTCAGCAATGTACTTTGTTGATCTGCCTGTTCTGCTCCCCACTCTGTCTCTGGTGAAGCCTCTCACCGCCCCATAACCCTAGCTTATACCTCAGATCTGAGTTCCCCACTTGTATTCCCAAATATCTTCTCCATGCGTCCTCATCTTTCTGCAAGCCTACCACCCTCACCGTGACCACAGTCTTGCCTTTCTGGTCTCCTAACCCATCATTCTCCTCCGTCTCATACCCCACTCAGTTTCACCCTGTTTCCAGAATGATAATTTGTAAAGTACAGATTTGAGGACATCTTTACTGTGCTGAGTGAGGTTCTATGCCTTCCTAGCTTCCTCAGGAGAATATGAAGGGCTTTCTAGGGTTTGGTCCCTGCCCATCACCAATGGTGTCTTATAAAGTCAGAGCATTGTACCCACTTTTTTGTGTGAGCCACAGTCATAGAGCAGATCTTATGAAGTGTTTTAAGAATGAATAAAAAATAGAGATGGAACTGAGGGTGGGAGGGAGGGATGAAAGTGAGGAGATACTGGATTGGTTCTCTTAAAGACTGAGCTTCCTATTTGTTAGTTTTCATTTACTGTTAAGTCTTCCTTGAAGGAATTTTAAGATTCTTGTGTCTAGGACAAAGTAATACATGGAAAGTATCAGTCTCTTCTAGTTCAAATCTCTCCTGGCTAAGAGCAGCACCTGGAATAGAGGCTCTGGATTGCAGGTTGTCTCAGGTGCCACAAGGGGCTGCTGTAGAGCCAAAGGAGCACTGAAGACATGACTAGAACTTCCCCTTTTGACCACATCCTCATTTCTTTAGTTTTGATGGGAAGTGAGACGTTATCTCCTTCATTTGGGGTTATATTTACTTCACATGTGTACACCACTGTGGATTACTCAAGTTTGTCTGCTTGAAGTAATTTTTAAAAAAGATTTATTTATTATGCATACAGAACTGGGGTACAGGCCAGAGGCTCAGGGGCAGTGAGAGGCTTCACCAGAGACAGAGTTGGGAGCAGAACAGGCTGACTGATGAACTGCACTGCTGAGGGGAGCAGTGGGCAAGTGAGGAGAGGTCTGCCACGCCATGTGGTCCATCTCCGGGGCAGGGATCCAACTCATGCTGAAGTGACTTTCGATTCTTAGTGCTGCATTTACCCACTGCACCACCAGGGAGGGTCCTGAAGTAATTTTTTTTATACCAATCCCTCAAAACCTTCATCTGTCTTTTCTGTCTTTTGAAGGGACTCTTACCCCTCAATTTCTTGAATGCTGTCTACATCAAGGGTGATAAGGTGAGCCATGTGGCCCCCAAGCTAGCACATCAGGTATCTTTATGGCAATTGCTAAAGGATCTCTATTGGGTGAATGAATCACAAGAAGTGCAGCTGCTTTCAGGCCCAGTGGTTTGTATTCCTGGGCAGTCTTTGGGAGTAGGCACAGGCTGGATTTCAGCCTTTACTCACTATCTTAGTCAGGCATCCTTCAAATAATTCTAGAAGGATTGGTAGATTAATGGGAACTGAGAATAACATGAAGCTTAAGTGTATGCAATACACATACATATAATAGATAATAAAAATATATATTTTATGTACATATTCTTACCTGGAAGTTGGTGAGAGACTGTGCAGAATGGGTGTTCACCTCATACAGCTCAGATACTTGTGCTGTCTAAAGTGCCTGAAATATTCTTAACTTTGCAATTATTCAATTATAGTTGTTAGCGCTTAATCACAATGAGCACTATTTTTGTATTTCTTTTCAGTAAGTGGAATTACCATTCCCTTGAGTTTCAAAGACACTCAATTGCTAATAGACTCCCAGGGGGAGGTAGTTGAGATGATTTACTTTCGCTGTTGCACTGCCAGTTGAAGACACTGAAAGAAATGTGGAAAATTTCCCTGATGATGCATGAAAGCACTATCTATTTTCCCCTCATCCACCAGCCTAACCTGCTGTATTCCTTCCTGGGAATTACTACATGGTGTCTTTCTTGAATTCATTGTATAGTCTGATTATCACATAAATGATCTATTAATTAGAATTCATTTGACTGCATAAAACACAAAATCCAAATACCAGTATTTTTGTATGATCTAGAGATTTCTTTCACATCAAGGAAGCCTGGACGTCACCTAAGCTGGTATTATAGTTTTACAGTCATCGAAGAGCCAGAAACTATCTTCCCATGCATTTTCTTACTCTTCATAGGTGGCTTCTATGCAATCTTCAGGAGCACCTCTTGACGTAAGATGGCCACTACAACTCCAGCTGCTGGACTTGAGTCTCTGGGAGGAAATAAAAGAAAGTAGAAGAGCAAATGAGTACATGATTCCTGCTGAGTTTGCTTTTCAATGGTCTTATTCAACAACTTCCATTTGTATACCATTAGCAGATCCATCTTGCAAAGGATGCTGGGAAATATTGTTTTCTAGTGGGGCACATTGAGACTCTTGCCACTGTACAAGTCTGTTACAAAGACTGCAGGGAGAATGGATATGGAGGTGCAGCCTTACCACATATGAGAGTCCAGCTTTTGATGCCCAGGGGACTACAGAGATTACAAAACAAAATGCAAGTGTTTTCACACAGAGTTGCTGCCAGTCTACTCAGTGGCAGTTATGTATAGTTCCAAGGCTTCTCTTGTTGAACTCACTTAGCTTCACTTACCATCTATACACTTTTTATTTCTATGCTTTACTCTTTTCTATGAGAACTCCAGGCCCTCATAGCAAATGACTGGTTTGAGAGTTCCTTCCAGAAGACATCGGCACCCTGACATTTAAGACGTCTCCAAATGAGCTGGGATACCTGATCTTCTTCCAATTCCCATGATTCTGTGGCTCAGCTTCTAGGCTGCGACGTCATCCCTGACACCTTCTCTTGGTTCCTTATACTTTCTAAGTTCTGCTTACTGTCACTCCTGAATGCTCCCTCTCCTCTCCATTTCCATGGCTCATTCCAAGGTCAAGCTCACACCCCCTTTCATATGGACAGCACCCACAGCTTTCTGGCCTGTATTTGTTCATTCTTCCCTCCTTCCAACCCAATTCCACATGGCAGCCAAAAAAAAAAATTATAAAAAGAAGAAGCCAGCTAGAAACCTGATTGTGTCACTCTATAACATCTTATCAATTGATGACTTTTTATTGCTTTTAGGGAAAAGTTCAAGTCAGTAACAAGACCCTGTGTGATCTGATCTCTGCCCATAACACATTGTACCATCCTCCCCTTTCTCTGGTCCATCTGTGGTCTTGCAATGAGTTAAGTTCTTTTCTATCTCAGGCACCCAGTTCTCTCTGCATGGAATGCTCTTTCTTTAGATCCCCACCTGTTCATTTAGTGACTGGCATTGTTCTTTAAGGAATAAGATTTGTGCACCCCTTAATACCAGAGGCCCATTGGCTCCCATATCTCATTATTATTGCCCTTTGAAACATTTTCAGCTTCTGCATTCCTTGCCCAGTTGTGAGCTCCTGGAAGGCAGTTCCCCCATCTTGTTCCCTTCTGTATCTACCATGCTGGCATAGCTCCTGGAACATATTCATTCAATGACACAATGCTTCATTTATTTGCTCATTAACATTTGTTAACATCCATGTCCTAAATTGTGGTTCAGTGGTAGAAAAGAACCTAGTAAAATAAGTATCTAAATTATATTTCACAGAATTCTGATCAGGGCTGCAATGAAAAAGATAAAGTATTTGGCTATAGGTGAAAGCAGAACCTGACCTTGTCTGGACAGTCAAGAAGGATGGAAGGTAAGCTTTTTATTAAGGACACAAATAGGAAAGTATTTGCCATTTCAAATCTGACTCTCATCTCCACTCAATCTTTTACTAGACCAACAAATATAAGCCTAATGTGAGACAAATTCAGTTAAAACAAGGCTTGACATCCATTAGTTCCCACAGCGCTATCTCCTTGGGGTTTCTGATTTAAAAAGGAAAAAAAAAACCCAGGAATTTGCTGCTGACTCTTCTGCTTTGCTCTCCACCATTTTTCTACCTCTGCAATCTTAGGCTGGTTCTGCCCTGTAGCGTAGGCTAAACATGGCCCCTATTCATCACTCTCTAGGCTCCTGAGCGAGGTCAGCGTGGATGAGTGAGGTTGTGGTTCCTTACGAGTTTGCAGCCTGTGATGGCATCAGGATAATAAACAACAAAGACTTAGAAATGGTGAGGGAGCCGGAAGGAAGTCCTAAGGGCCTCATCTTCAAGCGCTCTTTGTTTGCCAACGTGAATAAAAATAGCAGCTTTCTAGAAAAGCTTTTCTTTAAATTACATAAAATTGAAGGAATATATAGGCTCTCCCTATTCAAAAGTATAGTGTTTCTATGAAACTTTTCATAAGCTGAAATGATTTCATAAAGTGAAGAAACTATTACCATTCATCTATATGAAAAATTTTTTGAGTGTCCCCAGACTCAGAAAATAACCTACCAAATCATACCAAATAACACATAAAACCTAAAATAACTCTGACAGTAAAAGCAGGAATGATGTGATAAATACACACCCTGTATAAAGCAGTGCCAGAGAAGGCACTTAGCCGTGCCACGATGGCTGCTCAGGGCGCGTGCAACCTTGGTCTCCGCCTCTGTGAAACAGTAGCTGAGTGCTAGAGTCGCTATTTGACTCTTGTTGCATAAGCTTGCAAAAAACGGAAATCCTCTTCATTTTCTTTGAGTTACTAAAAGCAGGTATCAATGTAGGTCTTTTGTGAAAGCAAAAGAGGCAGATGCATAAGTTAGGGGTCAGTAAAAAGCAGGGGACACTGTAGATAAGGAATAATAAGAACACCAGGGACAGTTTCAGAGCCGCTCTGACGAAGATTATGGGGTGGTTAACCATCAGTGAAGTCTCTCCCCAGCTCTCCTTTGCTATCAGCGATTGTCTGCAGCCTACGGAACCCAAGGCGCATGGAGCCGCATCAGGAACAGGGATAAGGTTCCTGGCCGGAATCTGAAGGTCAGAAACTACAATTGTTTGCTACTGAGGTTTCTTGCAGCCAAACCTCCATCTCCCTTACTTAGAAGGTAAGGATTTCATGTGAAATCTCTGAGTACGGGTTCAGGGAAATCATATCCATACCCAGGTCCAGACTTCTTATCCAAGTATAGCTGGGTAATTCCAAAGGAAGTGAAAATGTTGAGTTCTTCACTTCCTGTCCAATCAGCAAGTTGGCCACAAGGGGGAAGCATCGCACAGAGCTAGCGCTCTGGCCGGACCTGCTCTTTGTTCTGGCTTTCTATTGTCAGCCACAAAGGGAAGCAGGTGAGGCCCATTCAGGCAGCTGCCTTTCAGCTGTGACCAGGCCTGCCTGTGGTCTTGAACACACCTGCAGTCAGTGGACACACAGTGAATAGCAGTTGACACTGATGAATATTCAGGGCTTAATTTATTAATGACGTTAAGCAAACCGCAGAAGATAAGTGTAGGTGGCAAACGCTCAGATTCTGAAGATTCGTCACATTCTGAAAAATAGGAATCAGAAAATCTGGCTTCCAGGCTGGCACTGCAAAAATCGTGCTAGTCATGCTCTCTGGAGCAAGTTCCTTCGCTTCGTCTCTCACATGGTCCCGTAATCCCTGTCTGTATTGCATGGGTGGTGTGAGGACGAGGCAAACACTTAGAAAGTATGAAAGTGTTTAGAAAAATGGTCAGGTAGGGCTGGAAATTTACTAGCACTCCAGTGTAGGTGAACAAAGAAAAGTGGCTCATTATTTCTGTCTATTGATGTGATCTTTTTGGAGGTTGTGGGGTGTGTGTGTGTGGTTCAATTTGATGGTGTTTCACTGTTTAAACCGTATCTCTAGGGTCAAGTGTTTATTAGGACTTTTCCAGTTTTGAAACTCAAATTCCTGTGCCCAGAATCCCTTGCAATCCCTTTGGATCCTTGCTTAGTCTTTCCAATCCCAGCTGCTCCTATTTCTTCTCCAAGAAAATTCGGGGGTGGTGGGGGGGGGGGAGTGTGGCTCAGCTGACTCACAACAGAAAAAAGGAGATGGAGCTTTGGGTCTCTGTGGAATTCTCTGGATCCTGTCTGCCTCCACTGAGCTTAGCAGGGCACCCGAGCTCCCACCTTGGGGGAGTGGAGTCTCTGGCTCTGGTTTGGGGCCTTTGGTGTCAAACTTTCCACTTGCTCCACCTTCTTTACTTTGCTCTCCAGCCAGGTCCCTGGCCCTCTGCAGGGACTCTCCCTAGGCCTGGCGCTTCTAAGTCATCTTCTCACCACGGGGAGGTTTGAAGAACCAGAGTGTTGTTGGAGTCTCATCTCATTAACCACCTTGACCATATCTGCCCTGCTCATATTAGAAGTGGAAGTATCAGGCGTGGGCTGATACTCGACACCTCTCACCCCTCTCCCCAAGAATGTGAGGGGAAGCAGGAGTAGAGCAGCTGTTTTTAGCCATGTCTACCCATATCTCTGTGTTTCTGACTGCCTGTGGTAGGTAGAACTCTAGATGACCCAGGATTCTGAGTCTTGATGTTCTCATACCTCCTCCCCTTCATTTCGCAGGAAAAGGCTAATTTAGTAGCTGCTGCTATGGAGGGACTTCGCAGATCAGAGGAGGAAGATCCCCTCTCTCTTGGGCCAGACCACCCCACTTGAAAGACCACCGCCCTTTCACAGGGCTTGGGGAGATATCAGAGACTGGAAGAATAAGATAGTCTAGCGGCAGACACATGGCAAGGAGCGCAGGGTAACCTTCCCTGGGTGCCAGCTAGCAAGATACTGGGGCCCTCCAGAAATGCCAAGGAGAGGAATTCTGCTAACAATTGGAATGAATTTAAAGCACACCGTTGTCCAGTTTATTCTCTAGATAGAGACATTTTGTGAGACCCTGAGGTGAGGACCCAGCTAAAACACGTCAAGCTTTTCCTCGCCTAGAGCCACCCCTGTGGTCTTACTGCCACATGGGAAAGATTATTTCTTGACAGCTCCGAGGAAGTCTGTTATCCAAAATCTCCAGAGATGACATGACTCCTGTTCTGGATGATTTGGAACAGAAGACAAAAACGGATAAAGGGTAGTTAATAGTTCTCAAATGTTATTCTATAACATGCTACAAAGATGCACATGTTATGGATAATTACATGAAATGCTGAAAAGCTGATAGTTTTTGGAACAATGAACAAAACAATTTTTATTTCACACAAATGGTCTCAACTTTTGATGTGGCTCATTCGTGCCTTGAAAGCCTAGTTATAACACACAATTCATATTGATAAATCATCTCCCATATTTTAAAAAATTTATGTCCATTAGTAGAGGCACTCAGCAGTTGTTAGGGTCTGATAGAAGTTATAGAATTAAAGGAGTACTTTACACTTGGTGGTTGAATTTTATTTGGAGATTGGGAGAATAAGGTAAGCACTTTAAAAAAAATTATGGCAGATAAACTTTATTTGGAATGTGTACTGAAGTCAGGCAATGTGGTAAGTGATGAATATGAAGGATTACCCCTGTCTCATTCCCCAACATTATCTAGAACAAATATGATATTTGGTGTCACTTGTAAAATAAATACATAGAATTTAAAGAATTTTCTTTATACCGAGAATAGAATTTATAATATCATAGAAGCCTTAGCAACAAGCTAACTACATTTGATCTGTGCTTTATAACTTGTTTGTAAAATTTACAAGAAACTGATCAATATTGGAAGAGACTAGAGACTAAGCATGAATCTTCATGACAAAAACAAATGATTGCAAAGAATGTATTGCCTCGTTTCAGGCTATGATACAGAACACAGGGACCACGTGGCCTTTCTCTTCTGTCATTGGCAACACATTGGAAATGGTTGTAGAAGATGGTCATCCAAATATGTGGGGAAAATGGAAAGAGGAGCGGGGAACAGGTAAGAAGTGCCATGTAGCGATGTATAAGAACATCGAAAGGTTGTGATGGTGAAGCCCACTGCCGTGGGGGCATACAGGAGGCCCAGGGCTAATCGCTATGGAGACCCAGCCATAGAATCATAGAAAGTTCAAGTACAAAGCTCATCTGTCAGCAAGTTTTTAAATGTGTAAATGGTCCTCTGTGTGTGTGTGTGTGTGCACGCATGCGGTACATTATCTCCAAATTCTGCAATCTTACAATCTGCAAGAGGGAGAGGGGGTCAGCCAATCCCCCCCTTGTGCCAATGCAATGATAGAACTAAACCAACTCTTTAAATTCTGTGAGTTCTTCTAGGTCTGAAAGCTAGTGATTCTAAGATAAGTCCCTCAGGATCAGTCCCTCAGGAACATGCAGAGAGAAAAAAGAAGTCAACCAAGAGGTTTTGACCTCAAAATAGACTCTTAATGCCCATTTGAACAATAATAGTTAGGGGATTCATTCATCCACTTGCAAGAACCGGGCATTTGAGAAAGCTCTCCCACACCCCCCGACCCCCCAAATGGATTTATGGATGAAAGAGGACAGAGGAAATTTCTACCCAATATTGTATGGGAAGGGAGTTAGCCATTTCCTCCTGTTCCAAAGCAGTGATAGAATTAAATCAAAACTTTAAATTCTGAGAGAACTTCTAGGTCTGAAAGTCTGTGATTCTAAATCTACAGAGAGTTGGAGGTAGCAATCAGGATATTTTAAACTGTGAATTGAAGTGGGGTTGGCAGCTTCAGAAGATGACCTCTGAGGACCCCAATGACAACTCTAAATCTCATACATTTTTGGGTTTTCCTCATTACACTCAGAGAATATTACAGGAAGCAAAATAACCCATGGGGAGGGTAGTGGGGGTGGGGAACCTCAACTTTGAAAAAGAGCTTTATTGAAATATACTTTACATAACAATCCACCCATTTAATGTGTGCAATTCAATTGTTGTTGGCATGGTCATAGAGAAGTATAACCATCCCCGATTATAGAAATTTTCAATGCTCTCCAAAGAAGTACTACCTCTTAACGATCAACCTCTGTCTTCCAAGAATCCTCCTTCTTCAGCCCTAGCAATCACTGATCTGCTTTCTATATTTAAAAATTTCCCTGTTCTAGACATTTAATTTTTATGGAAATGTGCATTTGTTGTCTTGTGACTGGCTTTTTTAGCTTATTATAACATATTCAAAGTTCAGCCATGTTGTAGCATATATCAGAATTTCATTCCTTTTTATGGCCAAATAATATCCCACAGCATGAATATACCATTTCTTCTTTATCTATTTGTCTGAAGATGGACATTTGCATTATTTCCACCCATAACTTCATGGTGTGCGAGCTATAGATTCTGTAACTATGTACCTAACAATAAGACCTGTTTCTTTCTTTCTTGAAAGCACAGGCAGACTAAGAAAAACTGGCTATGTGGTATCTACACAAATCAAGGTCTATATGAATGGATATGATACCAAAGAGAGAAGCCAATGGCTTGGAAACAACCTTAGAAAGGGCTCCAGTTCCCTCTGAGGTGATCAACTTCAGAGACTGGACTCATATTTAGCCGACTTACTTGAAACCTTAATCCAAATCACCAAATCGCCTATAAGCCAGGAAATTAATTTATGAATTTGCAATTGTCGCTAAAAACAAAGGTGGAATCATTAGTTGACTGATTTATATTTGGTTTCCCTATGGGAAAGTCAATGCAAGAAGTGAGCTACTGTCAGAAAGTTGCCTTATGAATACCACCCAGGAATAGGATACTAGATCACTTTAAGGAATTGGTATTTGAACCGAAATGGCTGGACACTCTTTGAAATGTATTTAGTAAGCATTCTTCTAGTCAGGACACTCTGTTTCTCAAGAGTGCTGGATAAACCCTGACCAAACTTTCCTACTTTCATTATTCCCCCCAAGTTAACCACTGTCTTTCTATGTCCTCTGAGACTTTGTAATATAATTACTTAAAACAGTAATAACCAAACTTATTTTTCAAATCGTACATCCCTATGATTAAAACACAGACTAAAATCTTGCAGGGAAGTTAATGTTCTTCATTTGTGCTTCTCTGATAAGAAAAGTGCTCTGGGCTGGGGGAAGTCACTGCTAGCAGTAATGTAAGAAGGCACAAAGATGGTGAAATTAGGGTTAGTAATAGAACTTGGAAATTGATAAAACTCATTGAAAGCCAAAGAGCACCTGTGGTTAGCCTCTTGGAAGCAAATTCATGCTTTGTCTGCCTAGTTCTACACCCAGATGTATTGATTGGACTGTAGAACTACTCAGAGGAATTGAATTAAAGCTGGATTCCCATCATGGTTCCAGAAAATTCTTTAGTTGTAAAGAGAGTCATCAGTAAACTAGGACTGGTTACCCTTGAAAGACTACTCAAGGGTATGCTTGAGTCTGGCTCAAACATAAGGGATGAGTTGGGTTTCAGATGGAAAGGAACCTGCTTCCTGAGAGACAGGACTTGCCAAAAGAGAGACTACTGTCCTTGGACTATGTTGCAAATTGGAGTCATCTGAGGAACTGTCAAGATTACTGATGCCTGATACACCCCCAGAGATGCTCATTTTATTTTTCTAGGATGAGACTTGGCCACTGGGTTTATTTTTATAAACTTGAGATGAATTTGATGTGCAGCCAAGCTTGGGAATCACTGATAGAGGGTGGAGGATGGAGTGACCTAAGGAAAATATAGGGGAAATAGTAGAGGGAGAGCAGAACAATCTAAGAATGCTTTGAAGGTTGAAGTGGAGGGCTTTCTTGACCTCATTCACAAGGCTCCCACCGACACTGCAAAAAAGGGATTCAGAAAGAAGAGTGGGAAAAGACTTGGCATTCTGCAACACCTTCGGATGCTGCCATGGAGCTGGATTTGGAAACTTCTCCTTGGGGACTGCTGCTGGTTTGGGTTACACAGAGGCTATTGTAGTCATGGGCCACCAAGGATTTTTAAAAAAATTTGTAAAAAAACATTTTATGTATTTATGCATCAGAACTGGGGTACAGGCCAGAGGTGCAGGGGTGGTGAGAGGATTCACCAGAGACAGTGGGGAGCAGAACAGACAGATGGACGAAATACACTGCTGAGGAGAACAGCAGGTGGTCAGGAGAGGTCTGCAGCACTGTGTGGGTCCGATCCTGGGGGGATCGAACTCGCACTGAGGCAGCTGCAGTTCGCTGGCAGTGTTGCGCGCCCATTAAACGGCTGCACCACCAGGGAGGGCCCATACTATTGTTTTTAATAATAGACTACACATATGACGTGCACCCATCTCCATATGTAGATTTATAAAGATATGGCCCAGGTGGATAGTGGGTTGTGTCATCTAGGTCTGTATAAATTATATTCTGTGGAGTTTGTACAACAATGAAACCAGCATCGTTAACAACAAGTGGTGCCCGGCAGCTTCCTCGCATGCACAGTGCAGAAAACACAGATGATGCTCTGCCAGTGGCATTTACTGCTGGTGCTTTTCCCTTTCACCCCAGACTCACATCTTAGGATCCTTCAATTCTCCCACTTTCCAAGTTTGGGGAGGTACGAAAAGGCCAGTATTCCTTTGACTAGGAGATGTCTGAGAGAGTCTGGTCTGTGGTCTGTCTGCAGGGAGGCCCTGGTGTGACTGTTCCAACGTGTGTTCCTGCGTGCTGGTTCCTCAGACACGCTACAAGTCCAAGCGCTATCCACTGCGCCACAGAGCATTGTGGGTGCTGGCTCTGTGACCCGCAAGCTTGGCAGTGTGGCCAGTGCCAGAGGCTGCCTGAGATTCGCGCTGCTCTTGAGTAGGGAAAATGCTCTGAGATGGACAGTGAAAAGGAACTAGTTTGTTTTTCTTTAATCTTCATATCCCAACTCAGCTGGCTATGGACTTTTTTCTTTCTTTCTTTTTTTGCTTAGCACATAACATCTTGCCTTGTTCTCATGACACACTTCTGGGAAACTGCCCCAGAACATACCGTTAGTGGTTCCATTCACAACTACAAACGAAAAGGGGTGTGACCCCCATTGGGCCCTGGCCTCTCACTGTCATAGGGCCCTTTTCCCTCCTCCCTGCAGCCCCCCTTCCTGTTACCATGGCAATGCCCCTGAAGAGTTAGGACCAGGCCTGGCTGTCTCTCTCCTAAACCCCTCCTCCTCACCCCCACTTTGTGACCCAAACAGGCAGGAGGTGACGTTTGGGAACACTGATTGATTGAGAGTTTGGGGCTTTCATTCTGACCATCTGCAGGTGGGCTGGGAGGAGCCCAGCACCCCACAGCTTGCTTGTATGTATTTGGGTACAAGTGCCGGGGACGGTGGGAGAGTGCAGGCCACGGAGCTCACACAGCCTCGGCATTGCCTGTGTTTTGCTCTTTTTTTTTTTTCTCTTAATGCTATGATCACAAATATTTCACAAATTAAGAATGGCGAAGGGCACATTGAAAAAAGGAAATATTTTGTTTTTTTGATGTGTTTGGCTCAGAGGTGAATTTTTCTTTCAGTAAAATTTCCAGTCATGTTGACTGCTATGCTGTTATACTTGTCATAAATAATTGTCTTTGAAGTTTGAAAAGAAAAGGATGCCCTACTTTCTCCTCTGTCTCTCACGGGTCACCTTCATGTCAAAGCCCCAGTCTGGACATAGCTCCTGATACAGGCCCCAACAGGAGATCTAAATGGAGGATCTGGTGGGACAGTGTTTGCAATGGAGGTGCCCATCCTGGAAAAGCTGACCTCCTCGCTGTTGTATCCAGATGCCTCATGAGTAGTGACAAAATGTTCGACAGCGAGGCCAATTTTGATGTCCACTGGTAAAAACTGGGTGCCCATATACTTTCTAAATTGATATTCACATAAAAAAATGTACTTATTGCTGTAAAGTCAAGAGCAGGCTTCCCAGAGAAAAAACAGAAATTCTATTGAGTGTCTAAGTGCATAAAAGACCTGGTTATTTCTAGTCTGCTCTGTTACTCCAGCCCAGGGCACAGGCATCTATGAATGAAAGATTTGTGGGCATCTGTTTGACGCAGACCAAGTGGCTGGGAAAGCCTCACACTGCTGGTTCTGTCTCCCAGCACGCTGAGAAGGCTTCCCAGGCTCTGAAAGTACCAATTCTTCAGGCCTGAGCGCGGGTGGAGGATTATAATTTAAATCAGCTGTTTCTTATTTTTTCAAGTGTGAAAAAAGGCGGGTGATTTAGAGTGTGTGGGATGTATGTGTGATGGGTTAACATTTGTGGAGAGTCTGCTATGTGCTGAGAACTTTGTCTACTTATCTATAAAATATGTAGATTGATATCTATTGATAGATATTAACATGTCTCGACTTTATATATGTTATATACATATAAAGTCCAGATTATAGAACTGTATAGCTCTTTCAGATAGAGCTAAACACACACCAGTGTATATCTGAGTGTATGTCAATATGTGCATTACATATGTTAATCTCTCTCTAGACCTATGTGTGTGTGTGCATATGTATATATAACTTTATTTTTATAACTCTTGTTTTGATATTAATAAAGAGAAAATGAAATGGAGGCTGACAGAGAAGGTTGCTTAGAAAATGAGCCCCAGGTCTTATTCCCAGCCCCGACTGTCTGAGCCTGAACCAATCTTCCTGCTGTACCTGTTGGCTGCCATTCCAGACTTCAGAGTCACCAGAAATTATGGATTCTGGCAGGAGCCAGGCTGTTGGCTAATGTGGTGACTCCTCACTCCTATCTGAAATAAAATTCTACATTCCTGCCACAGCTTCCTATCACTTGCAGACTTTTGGACTGTGTCTTCCGACCTTTTGTGCTGTCTCTTCCTCCCTATTTTCCCAGTCCCACTTTGATCCATCTTTACCACTATTATCATGCAAATCTGACCACCTCTCATTACTCCTCTGTCTTTCCAGTCCCACAATCCCAGACAATCCCAGCCCCAACCACCTGTCTTCTCTGTGCTTGTTCTCAAACCTGCGAGGGATTCAGGAGGAAATCTCATAGATTGGTACCAGTGCAATTATGTTCAGTCCAATGATGTTTACGATCTATACTCTGGTTTCTCATCAGATCGCATAAATCTTTTGCCTTTTACCAATAATGTTCAAAATGTCTGTGTTGCTCAGTTACCTTTGTGTGTTTTTCTGATCTTATGCTCTCTCACTCTACACACTCCTGATCTCTCCATTCGGCTAACCCCCTCAATGTGGGCTAATCACTTAGTTTTATCTTTCCTGGAGGACTTGAGTACTATCCATATTGCCTGAGGAGAACAGCAGCCTCTTCCCACCACACCCCCCCCCAACCCCACCAAATCCACACACCTCCCTGCACCTGCTCTTTCCCCTCCTTTTTCTCCACATGTGACCGTCAGCTCTGCCAAGGCTGAGGACTGGGGGTCTCAGTCTCCACAGGGATCCTTCCATGTGATTGACGCTCAGGCCAGTGTCCAAGGGAGAGGGCTACTTGGGATCTTCTTCACTTTTTGTGACCTGTGCAAAGGTCACGCAGCACATATGTAATATGTTCTACAGATTCAGGCATCACAGAGGCAAAGGAGAGCTTTTCTGATTCTTGAACTGCTCAGCTTCAATCAGAATCATTTGAGCTTAGAATCCCAAATTGTCAGAGAACCAATTGGTGCAGGCTTTGTTTTGTTTTAAAGATTTATTTATATAAGGGCTGGGGTATAGGCCAGAGATTGGGGGTGGTGGTGAGAGGATTCACCAGAGATGAAGCTGGGGAGCAGAACAGGTAGATCTACTGAGATACACTGCTGAGGGGAGCAGCAAGTGAGACAGGAGAGGTCTGCTGTGCCATGTGGGTCACCCCCTGGCTGGGGACCGAACTCATGCTGCAGTGGCTGTGGACAGCTTCCTAGTGCTGTGCCTTAACATGCTGGGCCACCAGGGAGGCCCCAATTGGTGCAGTTTTTGTAGGCATGAGATGAAGCCATGAAGGGATGGAAAATTTGGAGATGGGAACATTGATGGGGTGGTAGGTGGTGGGCTAACTGATTTATTGAAGACACGCATCTTGCTAGGTGCCCTGCACATGTAATTTCGCTTAAACCTTGCTCATCCTGTGAGGTAGGCAGTGAAAGGTTAGTCTCAGAGGTGCAACATCACCTTGACCAAAGTGACACAGCCCAGCAGTGGATGACTTCAGGTGCCTTCCCCTGCTTGCAGGGGTGCTAGGCCTTCACATTTTCTGCTGTACCCGACATGCAGTGCCAGTCAGATGTCAACAAGTTTTTACTGAGTTTCCAAAAACAATGGCAACCACATGGGAATCTAGGGATGTCAGTAGCAGAATGAACTGGTAAGGTAGTTCTGAATGTCAATTTTCTAAAATGTAGCAAAAACCTTGGAAGTCTTCTTATCCTACGAAGTCTAATTCTCCAAGGAATTTAGGGATGGATAGGATAATGCATAGAGAAAGTCACTGCAGTGTTGTCTACAAATAAAGGAAAGGCGGGAGGGAGGGAAAGTGGGAAGAGAAAGGAAGGCAGAAGGCAGGGAGATGGAGGAGGGAAGGAGGAAAAAGGAAGGGAGGGTAGGAGGGAAAAAGAGAGGGAGGGAGGGGACAAGAGAGGGCGGCAATAGAGAAGAAAGGAAGAATGACTGGTGACCCAGTGGAGGACATGCGAAACTTTAATATTTTTGGAATGTTATGGAGGCCATCATGAATGACCAGGAAAATATATAATGCCAGGGAAATGCACAAGGTATATTTGTAAAGTGAAAAAACAAAACAAAAACCAAAACCCCAGTGTGTGCTCTTATTTATATTTGGATATTTATCCTTCCCTTGCAATCTTAGAGCTAAGACACACTGTAGTGTTTGGAGCTTATAGGTTTAGGGTAAAGACAAGAGATCAGTGTAGATTATAATGTGACTCCGCTCGAGATGCCTTTGCCTTTAAACTTGGTCTTAGGAGAGGGCGTGTTTGTTCTTCGGAGGAGAGTGTCTTTGTAGAGGAAATAGAAGTTTCCCCAGGAGCCTGCCGAGGGCCATGTTCTGGGTTTATCACTGCCTCTTCCTTTGGATCAGTGCAGGGCGAACCCCCCCAATTCTAAGATTCCATGTAGGCTGGGGTTCCCAACAGGACAGTCTCAGAGTAGGCGTAGAAAATGCAAAAGCTGCTTTCTATATGTAGCTACATAAAAATTTATTTCCTCAAGGTAATTGGAAGGAAGCATCAAATCAAACACATTAAGACTATAATAAAAAAGGCCGGGAGCGTTGGATTGGGTTGATTTCTGAAAGAATAGCTTGTTAGCTCAAAGTAATGAATAATTAATCACGTTTCAGTTTCTTCCTTCAAGAGTCTAGGCGAACAGTGTTCAAGAGAAAAAAAAAATGTGGCCTTGTGTGTAATTTTAAATTTTCTATGGGGCCACATTAAAAAAAAAAAAAAAAGAGGTGAAATTAATTTTAAAGCATTATTTTACACAATATCTCTAAAATACTATTATTTTAAAATACAATGAATAATGAGATATTTATATGCTTTTTTTTTTTTTTTTGATACTGAGAGCTGAAAGTCTATTGTGTGTTTATACTTACAGCATCTCAACTCTGATGTAAGCACATTTCAAGTACTTAAAAGCCCTATACGGCTCGTGGCTGCCTGGTAGACTATCAGGGCACTTGAATAAACTGAACTTGCGAAAAAAGGGGAAGACATCTAAATACTTGATAGTGCCAGATTGGTTATTTAAACAATAGTTCAGCTATCCAATGGAATCATTAAGAAGTCATGAAAAAAGTTGTAAAGAAGAATTAACTGATAGAAAATAATATTAAGGATATATGTTATTGAAAAAAGTAGCTTACCAAATAATAAGTTGATACTGTTTTTCTAAATTGTGTGTGTGGTTTGTCGACTCTATTGTTCCTTCACCATTCGCTGTTTCCTTATCTGCCTTAGTTTTCTTTATAACTTAAAACATTCAGTTACATGATACATGCCATGATACATTTGCCCATTCCCAGAAGACAGAACATCTATGGTGTGTGCAGCATTATTCTAGGTCCTGGGGATCAAACCCTTAATGAAAACTTAAAATATGCCCCTCTCAGCCAGAAGCTTCATTTTAGTGGTGAGAGACTGAAAATAAGCAAATGAATGAGCAGATATGCTCTGTCCTCCATAGCCATGTCCTATCATCTCATAAGCCACTTAATGAGCAAAGTAATGCAGAAAAACAAGTGGCGAGGAAACAGAAAATAATGGTCTTCAGGAGGATTGAGGCAAAATCAACTGACGAATTCACCATTCTAAATGCCATTGAAAACATTCATAATTCATGGGGGGAGGTCAAAATATCAACATTGACAAGAGTCTGGAAGAAGTTGGTAACAATCCTCATAGGTGACTTGAGGGATACAAGATTTCAGGGGAGGAAGTAATTGTAGATGTGTTGACAATAGCAATGACTTAGAATCGGGACCTGAAGATGTGACTGCATTGCTGCTATGGCCTTATCACATCAACATCGAGTAGTTGCTCCTTCTGGATGAGCAAAGAAAGTGGTTTCTTGAGATGGACTCTTCTCCTGGTGAAGAAACTGTGAACATTGTTGAATGAGAATGAAAGTTCGAAAATTACATAAGCTTAGGTGATAAAGCAGCCACAGCATTTGAGAAGATTAACTCAATTTTGAAAAGTGGGCGAAATGCTATCACACGCTAAAGAGAAGTCACTCATGGAAGGAAGCGTTAGTTAATCCATGCAACAAACTTCATTGTCTTTTTAAAAGAAATGGCCACAGTCACCCCAACTTCAGGGACCACCGCCCTGATAGTTCAGCCATCTTCGATGCCAGCAAAAGGATCATAGCTTACTCAAGGCTCAGATGATGATTAATATTTCTCATCAATAAAGTATTTTCTAATTGAGATATGTACAATTTTTTGCAAAGGTTATAGACTACAGTATGGTGCAAATGTCATCTTCTCATATTCTGGGAAACCCCCAGATAAATGTGTCTTTCTCCATTGTGATATTTGCTTTTTCGTGGTGGTCTGGCACCAAATCCACAATATTTCCCAGGTATGCCAGTATCTTTTTGATTCACAAAGAGCTGCATCCTTTTATTAAGTTTCTGATTAAGATTAAAAGGTCTGTACTCAACTCTGGAAAATATCAAACATCTTTCCTTTGCTGTTACATTAAGTTAACTTTAATATTTGACACTCTAAAGTGTTTCCTACCGAGCCAGGTTTTTCTTTTTGGCTTCAGATATTTTAATTGTGACATTTAACAAAATTTTTACATTGGTATTCGAAACCACCCAGAGACTGTATAGCCGTGAGTAGTCTTTTGTTATTTTTTCAAATTACTGTGATTGCATTGTTAGATATGCTTCAGCACATGGGCCCTGCTGGCTTGTCATCATTAGACACATTCACAGAAATCTACCAAAAAAAAAAAAAAAAAACACAGGCAGGAGATAAAGCCACTGTTTAAGGCATTTTGTATGAATTAAGTAATGATAGTGGAATGCATAACTCTTCCTCAAGAATAATTCTGAACTGCTTTTGTGTTTCTTGGCATTTGAATACTTCATTGTCAGCCTTAAGGATTATAAAATGAAAAGACAATACTGAGTTTTTGCTGTTGTATGATATGTATACTATTGAAGATAAATGCTCATTAATCTTTGCTTTCAACTTATTGAGATTCCCCTCCTTTTTTATTGTAAGACAGTGTAACCTCATATTAAAGAAACATTTTGAAAAATTAGAAAAACACTACCACCTCTTTCTCTGAATATAAGTATTTTCCCCTTTGTGTGTTCTTGGTTTGTCTATGTCCGTCTGTGTACTCAGCTTCCCATAGTTTTGCAATCATAGATACACAAAACTTCGAAAATGAAAATCTGGAGTTGCATTAAAAAAGAACTGTTTTTCATGTATAGAGAAATTATTCAAGTTAGCCTTTTATCAAAGTTTTTAGAAAAAGCCTTAGATCCAGAGGCCTTGTGAGAAAGGGACCTTCTGAGTGTGGGATGGGAAGAGATCGATGCGATGTCTTCTTAGATGGTCCTTGCTAATAACGGTGAACCTCTTCCAACTTTTATCTTAAAATTTATGATCAACACTGCCTCAGATAATTTCAACAATGAAATGTATTTTGCAAATGTTGCTGATTTCATATGCAATTATATTGCAAGTTTGTGATAGGTTGATTGCAAATATAGCTCCAATGTTTCTCTCCTCCTTGTAGCCCCAACCTCTGCCATATGATGTGCTGCTGTTCCCTCCAAGAGGCAGAATCTGCTCCCCGCTCCCTTGTATATGCTTTGGCCAATGAAATGTAAGAGGGCCCTCCCTGGTGGCATAGCAGGTTAAAGCACAGCACTAAGAAACTCTAAAGCTACTTCAGCATGTGTTCGACCCCCACCCCGAAAGTGACCCACATGGCGCAGCAGACCTCTCCTGACCAGCAGTGGAGTGTACTTTGTTAATCCACCTATTCTGCTCCCCACTTTGTCTCTGGTGAATCCTCTCACTACCCCTGCACCTCTACCCTGTACCCCAGTTCTGTAAACATAAATAAATAAATCTTTAAAAAAAAAAAGAAAGAAAGAAATATAAAAGAAGTGATGGTTTTAATTCTGAGTCTAGGTTTTAGAGATGATGAGCCCACTCACACTAGCCTGGATTAATCTGCTGGAAAATGAGCAACCATGTAGATTAAGGCCAAGCCAACCCAAGTGAAGCCCTGCCCCAGATAACAACCAGTTCCCCACTGATGCTTGGGTGAGTCCGATTAAGATGATCCCATCCAGGTGAACACCCTGCTCAACTGCAAATTCACACATGGTTGCTATTTTAAGACTTTAGTTGTTGGTGGCTTACTATATAGCATTATTTTAGTGTCACATTTTGCATTTTTGTTCAGGAATAATAAGGAGCAAACTCTGAGCCTGTGGTGAATGTTACCTGAATAAATTGCTTGATGTTTTTACAGACTCCATTCTCATCTCCAAAGAAGAGATCTCAGGCACTGAGAATTACAATTCCCAACATGCCATGAACCTGATTTCTGAATGGGGGGTTCTGGGGGAACTTCGAGCAGAGTGAAGTGGCCATGATTGTCTTACACCTGAACACATGCAGAGATACTTGGAAGAGACATGTGGGTGAGAGATATGTGGGAACTGCTCCTAGCCCTTGGGAGAGACCATAGCAGCTTTTAACTTGACCTCATGGTGGATTTTATGGGAGTGTTTTTCACTTTGAGCCTTTCCTTCTGTCCAGCTGTCTAGAACGGCCAACTCCTTTCTTGTGGTTCCCTGCCAGAAGGTATCTTAGGCTTGTGGAAAAGTTTTGCGCTCATGTGGTCCCACTTTGGGACAAGATTGTTTGGCCAGGCATTTCCTATGAAAAGATGGGTAATTTTTGGAATTTTATTGGAAAGCTGTTCTTTGAATTCTCCCTCTCTCTCCTGATACCATTTCTATTACAATTATTTCACACTAAATGACCGCTTCCGTTGCCTTTGTGCACACGGACGTCCAGGCCCCCTTTAGCAGCTTGGTTCATCGCACTATTTTGGATAATCTCCTTTTCCATCTTGGGTTTCAATCGCAATAGTAAGTTTGCAAAGTTGGAGCAGGGGGACAGAGAGATGGCACCTAACTTCTTTCCATAGCATCATCTGTCTTTTAGGAAAGACCAAAGATCTGTAGACTCCAGGTTTCCTAAGGAGTACTTTGAATCTCCACGGAATGCTTGAGCTCAACCTACCCTTAGGCTTTCATGCTGCTTTCTTCAATAGGTGAGTGTGAAGGAGGAGTGATTTTATTTGATTTTTACCCCTTTTAGTCCAGTCTATCAAGCCTATAATCTCTTCTGAACAGATTTTCAAGTGAGCAGGAAACTGGAAAAGATAAATGAAAGTTCGAGTGGTATTATTAAAGGAGAAATGGTCTCTATAGCTGCACGGTAACATCTAATTAACCTCAGAGTCAGGTCAGGACCCTGCTAAAACAAGTGTCCAATTCACAGGGAACTAACAAAACCATTGGAAATTCAAGCAATTCATCCTTAGTAGGGGAGGTGATGCTACTATTGTTGTTTATTTTTATTATAATTTGAAATGATTTAGGGTATATAGGCACCTTGTTTCAAAAGTGTTTTCTCAGTATAATATGTGCATAAAAAAATTCCTCATAGAGAATTATGTTGCTGAAAAGCTCAGGTATCTCACAGGTCAAATGAATTCCTGGTCAGAGCAACACGCTTTCAGCAAGCAGTAAAAACAGCATCAGTCAATCATGTCCTGTATGGCATTGAATTCCTGATTTCATATTAAAATTCTTGGATGAGGAGTTTGTTATTTGATGAAAAGGGAGAATGAACTAATTCTGCTCTTTTTCTCTCTTAAGCTTTCATTTTATATGTTTCATTATAAAAGCACACACATAATTAACTTTAGAAAATTGTAAGATGCAGAAAAATAGAAGGAAGAAAGGCATTCCTTTTACCTCTTTTTATACATAATTAGAAATGCAAATAAATAAACAGAAGGCACTCATGAAATCTAAATAAGGATAGGGGCAAAGTTAAGAATCCAAGTGGCTATGGAAGACGATTACAAAACCGTCTGCTCCTCTGAAGAATGAAGACAAGTAGAGTGTGGTGCGGTGAATGGTCCCAAGAGCAGAGAGCATGGACGGGCTTAGGTGGGAACTGGCAGAAGTAAAATTCACTATTAATATCAATAAAAGGACCAAACACCAGCCTGGTGCTTTCTATGTTCTGGGTACTGTTTTAACCACTTTCTACCTATCAGACTCATTTAAAACTTCCCACCAACCCTGTGAGTAAGGTGTTAACTGTTTCCGTTTGCACAGGAGGAAATGTTAAGTAACTTTGCTGAGATTCAAGTTCACATCCACTGTTTACAGTCTGCTGGCTCTTAAATGTTATGTGATTATTTTATTATTTTCTTTATTATAATCTGGGCTTCCCCTAGGACTCCCACAGGCATCATGGCCTTTTAGAAGAAGTCCATTTGACACAGCAGTGGAGAATTTCATCTTGCCTTGCTATCACTTACTGGCTTGAAAGCAGGTTCCTTTGAAACTGAAATCTGAATATCACCCATCACCATTCATTTGTGTTATCGTCTTTCAGTACCTCTTCTTCTTTCCACGTTTCTTTCAGAACACAATAAATTATATTCAAATGGCAGTCATGGAGGAAACCTTCCTTTCCTTCCTCATCAACAAAGCTGATCGATGCGCGCGAAAGCCCCGGGGAAGCAGCATCTGTTATAACTCAAGGATCCCGCTTGCACTGAGGATGAAATTAACAGACGCAGAACAGTTTGCAGCTCAACATTTGTTCAAGTCTGGCACATACACACATCATTAGCAACTATATTTGAGAAGCAAGATCAAGGAGGTGAGGAGAGTGGATGTGATTAAAAGGATATTGGAGAAATGCAGAGCGTTTAGGTAAAAACTTCATATCTAAAAGAAATGAACTGGTGAGCAAAGCAAATAGCCATGTACATTTGGAAGGTGTCAACAGACAATCTGGATCATTTTGCCTCTGCTACTTTAAACAAAAAGTCAGTTCATGCAGTGGATGAGTGGCCGCCTCCTTTCCCCATCCCGCCAAGTCTTTTTCACTAAAATGAAGTCTTCATGGCAAAGATTTTGCTGTCCTATTCACTACTGTAATCTGGACTCGGAGTAGCCAAAATGACTTATTCATGGAATAAGTTAATGTATCCTTGCTCGGAGTTTGCTTGAGACCTCAGCTAGGCAGAAAAGGTCTGAGGTGTCCTGCAGGAATTGAAAGTAATTTAGTACCGGAAAAGGGTATCATCTAATAAAGCAGATCATTAATTAAAGTGTATGGAAACAATGGTAAACAGTTAGAAGAAAACTTCGGGCGTGCACACTGGGCAAAGGGGAGATGCAGCGGAAGCACCATCCCCACGGTGAGGGTCTGCCTGGGCTGGCGGCTGCTGGGCACCTTCGCAGCTCATTCTCTGTGTTAGCACGAGCAGATCTCTCAGCACCACCTAGGAGTAGGTGCGTGGGTACAAATGAGACAGCAAATAATTTAGAAACCCGCCAGAGCTATACCAGGTAAGAAGCACATCTGGGCTTCTGTCCATCACACTCTACTGCCATGCTCTGC
>NW_004567113.1:30743485-30788435 GCF_000260355.1 Condylura cristata | reverse complement strand
CCGCTGCTCCCCTCAGCAGTGTACTCCGTCGATCTGCCTGTTCTGCTCTCCACTCTGTCCCTGGTGAATCCTCTCACCCTCCGCATCTGTGGCCTATACCCCAGTTCTGTATGAATAAATAAATATATCTTAAAAATAAATAAATAAACACATGTAATGCAGAGAACAAGGAAACCTTTAAGTGTAGATTAGAGTTTTGAGAGACAACTTCTGGAAGGAAGTAATACTTAAGCTGGCTTGAATTTTGCTGTTCTTTATAATAGCCATATCTCCATCCTGCTACCCACTCCCCCACCTCTTCTCTAGGGCATTCACCTAACCCACGTGTACTGAGCTCCACCTATGTGCCAGGCGCTGAGCCTTGAAGTGGTAGATTTTGGACCAAAGCAGCCTGATTTTAGGAAACTTAGCTTTCTGCCCGAGAGGGCAGACATTTAGCCACAGACACACTCAGACTCAGCCCTTCCCTGGGAAGGACAGCTTGATACTGTTTACCAAAACTAGAGTACTCAGATCCTTGACACCAAGATCGGAGCTCCAAGCTCCAAGCTCCAATAGTTTACCAAAGTAACTTCGTGACAGGTTATTCTCAGCAGTACTGTTTTAGACGAGTGTTAAAAATGGCTGCACATTCACCAAAAGAAAACTGTTTATTTTCTAAGTAATAATTAAATGTCATTTCCCTGTTGTCTTTATTTATTTACATTTTTTTTACATCATTGTTCATTTTTGTACAGTGTTTGATTTCTCCTTTCGGGTGTTGTCCCCAGAAAATTCCCACTACCTAAACACCTGTGCACTATCACCATAAATTCTAGTGCGCTTCTCTCCCGTGCTGATCCAAAAGGAAACTGTTTAAATAAAACATGATGATGGATAACACAACAACTAGCTAACACTTCTGTGTGGTGTAGTGAAAGTGCTTCAGAGAGAAGATCTTAAGAGCTTTCATGACAAGGAAAATTTCTCTTTCTGTGAAGTGATAAATGTCAACTAAACTTATTGGGATAATCATTTTACAATATATGTAAGTATTGTGCGTACCTCTTAAATGTAGATAGTATTGTGTGCTAATTATATTTCAATAAAACTGGGAAAATAAATAAGAAATGGCAGTACACCCAGAGAGCTGGCCAAGCCGCCATAAAATGGAGTGAAGAGGCAGAGATGTATCTTTAAGACAGTCAAATAAAAAAAAAAGAACATATATTTCTGTATGTCTAAAACTTTGAACTTTGTAAATGCATTGTGTCTACTCACCTCCAAAAATTAAAAAAAAAAAAAAGATTGATGTGTCCAGATCTAGGTATTAGTGGTGTATCTATGAGTGATGAAGTTTAGTTTGATCCCCCAAATCTCTCAAGACACAGGAACGGGTTCCTGTGTGCCATAGACCTAATACTGATAAGAACTGATCAATTAAAACAGGTTTTAATGCTGGAGTGGCACTACTATTTTAGCAGAAATTTCACAAATGCATAAATGCATCGGTCGTGGTACAGACTCAAGCTATAACAAAAATATCTCCACATACACTAGTTTAAAATGTGAGGAGTGCTTGTCTTCCTTGCATAATAATCTGGAAGTAGGTGGAGATCTAGGTGAGTGATTGTGACCCTCAAAGCACACCGAGGGACCCAGGTTCTTTCTCACTTGTTGCTCTGTTAGCCCCGGGGTGATATTTTAATCCACATGATCAAACAAAAGCAACACTGCTCTACCCACAGTTCAGTCCAAGAGAAAGAGGAGGCAGAAGTACATAGCTAATCATTTCCTTAAAACTGTGCTCCAATTCCTTTAGCACAAACTTAGTCGAGTGGCTATGCCTAGCTGCCTTGGGAAATATCATTTCTACCTTCCTGGCCATCAATGCGGCTAACCTTGGTAACCAGATGTTTATTATTAAAAGGAAGAAGAGGTTATCAAACCACAGCTGAATATTATTTTAAAAATGACTGATTTTACAAATGAAAAAATAAAAGAAAGAAGAGAAATTTGAAGGGAATCTGGTGAGAATGTGACTGGCAGGTGGGGATCTAAGACCTCTGGAGAAAAGCAGCTGCTGAGAGTGTCTGGAGCCTCCTTTTAACTTGCAGAGAGTAGATTTTAAAAATGAATAAATTTTAAAAATGTCATCCAACAAAGCCAAAGGTAAACAGGTAAACCGATACTAGATTTTTAATTGCTTGATACTACTCTGACCAGTCCAGTTAGCTTTATAACTCATCTGAAGTTTCTCAAGACTCAGAACCAGCTTTAAATCTTGACTGATGGGACCTTCCTGATGGTGCAAGGGGTTAAGTCTCACTACTATGAAGCAACCACCAGCCACTGTAGCACGAGTTCTATCCCTGGCCAGGAGGGGCCAAGGCACAACAGACCTCTCCTGTCCCACCCACTGCTCCCCTCAGCAGTGTATTTCAGTCAGTCCCCTTGTTCCGCTGCTCATTCTGTCTCTGTAGAATCCTCTCACCCCATCCCACACCTCTGGCCTGTGCTCTAGTTCTTGTATACATAAATTATTAAAAAAAAAAAAAACTTAAAAAAGTATCTCAGCTGATGAAGCCTCTGTGGGTTAGTACAGAAACTGATCTGTGACCCATGGGCTCCCCTGCTGCTATGTGTGGTCCTGCAGGATGTCGTGTGCTCACAGCAAAGCAGAGGTATCTGTGCTCAGGCTGCCTCATCCCCACTCGCCTCGGTGAACCTGTAACTGCAGTCACTTTAGCATCATCCTGTGGTTTCTATTTCTGTCAACAAGGACCAGAAGAAGCAGAACACCATGACCTTTGGGGGAAGAGAATCGCTCTTAACAATGATTATTAAGTTCTCTGCCAATGTCAACTGCAGCTACAGGGTGATGGATTTCCCCAGGATCCTTAGCCCAAGCTGAAACAGACATGGCAAGATAGTAAAATTAGCTCACACTTGTATTATCCTTTTAGAGTTGACAGAACAACTGTATATCTATTCTTGCTTTGGTTCTTCCATTTGAGGTAGATTGAATATGCAGATCAGTTCTCAGGACAATTCAGGGTAGTTATACAGATGGCCACACCATACGGACCGGCTTAGGAACAGACTCAGGGAAGCCAAGTGGCAGACTACCTGCCATAGATCTAAGAAGTTGTGTGTCAGGGAATGGCACAAAAGCTTCTGGGAGAGGTTTCTGGGTGAATTATCCCAGTATTTCGGGCATTGTCCTATACCCTGCTCAGCCCTTCAGCCACCTTTTCTCTGAACCCAAAGCAAGCACTCCCCGGGCACACCAGAGTCCATGAAACTGTTATTTTTTTTTTTCTCTCTGAAAAAGCCTAAGTCTTTTCTTTAGGGTTTATGTTCCAAACTTTAGACAATTGGTTGGGTTCCTGTTCTCTTTTGGTAAATATGGGAACTAATTCTTTAAAAAATGCAGTTTGTGCTCTTGAAAATATCGATGTTTCTCCACCCCTCCAAATTTGCTAAGAGAATTTGGCCACAGGTCTATTTTATCACTGGATTTTTCTGAAAAAATGAACAGGACCAAAAGAACTTCTTCAGCGTCCTCAAAGAGTCTGTCCTTGTCTTTGTTCCTGAAACCTAAGTCTCTCTTTTCACAGCTGGACTGAGGTAAATTCTAAACACTCTGGAGCAGACTTCCTGCACCTCACTCACCCCCAGGCCCACGGCTCCATTCTTTGTTCCTCAAAATGGATCCCCCTCTCCTTTCCACCCTCTCTTGTTGAATAACGCTGTTTATAAATATAAAATCTCAGGACTCTTCCCCACTTTCCCTGGTCAGACTGTAACATGATCCCTGCCCTTGTCCCTGCCATGTTGTTCACATGTTTGTGTAAAATCACCTCTCTTGAGTGTGGGCAGGACGCATGATTTACTTCTAACCAATAGAATATGGAAAATGTGACAGGATGTCAGTGCTGGGATTAGGGTACATGTGACCGTGACTTCTATTTGGAAGGTGCTCTCTCACTTACTTTGATGGAACAAGGCCCTATGCTGGGGAAGCCCACCCAGCAGGGAACTGAGGGCAGCCTCTGACCAAGAGGTGACCAGGAACTGAGGCCCTCATTCCAACTGAATTCTGCCAATAACCACATACACTTTGAAGTGGACTCTTGTCCAATTGAGCTTTCACATGATACCCCTGCCCCACTGGCAACCTGACTGTATCCTAATGAGAGACCTTGTCCCCACAAACACAAGTCCTCACGAAGCCATCTCTGGATTCCTGACACTCCAAAAATGCCAGAGAATGAGTATGTGTTGCTATGAAGTCACTACCTTTGTGGCAATATGTTATCCAACAGTAGGTAGCTAATATACTTCATGGGTCTAATTGGTCACTAGGTTCTATTGGTTCTGGAAGAGGGCTCCTGAATCTCTGTGTTCTTCCACATTCCTAGTGCCTATGATGTGTTGGTCACCAGACCTCGTCTGGATACACAGATACCTCCCGTATCAGCTAAGGTCCTAGCAGGAGCCAGAAGGCTCCTTCAAATAACCTAACAGAAGAGAGATGTGGTCAAAGTTAGAGCACCCAGGACTGGTGGTAACATGAAGTTGTTATCTCTCTAGGCCTAAAAGGACAAGGGAGGAAAATGGTGATAGAGTGGGATGAAAGCTGGATGGGAAAAAGGATAGTGTGGCCAGAGCTGTAGTTGTAGGTAGAGAAAGAGCAGAGCTGCTGCCAGGTCTGTGGGCAGGTGTGAGTTCAGGCAAATTGGAACCCCAACCACTCTCTTCTCTTGTCTTCTAAGTCTGGCCATGTACCCCAACGGACACACTTGTTCAGAAGCCATATTGGTCGTCAGTCCTTGGGTTTGCACTATGGTTGAAATCCCTGGTATTCAGACTTTGACTTAGATTGGAGTCATACCACTAACTTCCCTGTGTCCCCAGCATAGATATAACTGTGCCATCTGGGAGGCCTAGCACTGGTGACTACCTACCTTTGTTTGCTAACACCATCTCCTTTATCTCCTGAGAGGAGAGACTTTATCTTTTTTTTTTTTTTTTAAAGATTTATTTATACATGCACACAGAACTTGGGTACAGGCCAGAGGCTCAGGGGCAGTGAGAGGATTCACCAGAGACAGAGTGGGGAGCAGAACAGGCAGATGGACGAAGTACACTGTTGAGAGGAATAGCAGGCAGGTCAGGAGAGGTCTGCTGCGCCATGTGGGTCACCTCTGGAGAGGGGATCGAACTCATGCTGAAGTGGCTTTAGCTTTTTAGTGCTGTGCTTTAACCCGCTGCACCACCAGGGAGGGCCCAGACTTTATCTTTTTATCCCCAGGTAACAGCAAAAATAGAGCCTCGGTAGATTTGGAACATCAGTAAGTGTAGACTTGAATGAGGTTTCCTTTACAATCCTGTGTCTAGTTTGGATTCTTTTTGAAGCAGACTGAGCTAAAACTTGGGTGCAGGTTTTTCCTTTTTTAATTTGGGAGGTTACCCAGAAGCAGAAGCAAGAAGGTCAAGACACTAGAAGAGGAAGAGAGGACAGCCAATGAGTCACTGCTGTGGCTAGTGGGGGCGATCCCACTGGGGCTCCTGACAGAGCACAGGAGCCATAATGGGGAGGGGGAGGGAGATTCACCAACATATGCTTCCATTGTTTGAAAGTTGCCTCCCCAGGAGAGTTAATTTGCCCACACTTCTGGGTTGTTCTTGGCATCAGACAAGCTCTGGGGTGTGAGAAATCCCTCAGGGGGAACAGCAGAGAGTGGTAGGCACCTGAGGTGGGAAACTGTCAGTAGGTTCAGACTGTCTACACAGCAAGGTGCAGGGTATGGGCTGGGCCAGCAGTGAGGTTTTGCATCCGGGCTCTCAGACTGGGAGAGGAAGCCAGCACAAGACCAAACATTTCCATTACAAACACCTGTTCCTAGGGTGAGCTGGCTTTCCTGAAGCTGCTTCAGCAGATGTTTCTGAAAGACTCAAGAAGGGTCAGTATTTTTTTTTTTAAGATTTATTTATTCATGCTTACAGAACTGGGGGACAGGACAGATTTGTAGTAGGTGAGAGGATTCACCAGAGACAGAATGAGGAGCAGAACAGTACACTGCTGAGGGGAGCAGCAGGCGAGTCAGGAGAGGTCTGCCACGCCATGTGGTTCAGCTCCATGGCTGGGGATCGAACTCATGCAGCAGTGGCTTCTGAGAGCTTGTTAATGCGGTGCTTTAACCCATTGAGCCACCAGGGAGAGCTGGGGTCTGTATTTTCAATCACAGTTTTTATAATTACTAACGCCAGCCCTTTTTAAAAAGAGTCCTGCTTTGGACAATAAATTAGTTGGCTAGACTTTCCTCAGAAAACAGCTGTGACCACACCCATCTCCACTGTCTTGAGTGGAGCCCCCCAACCCCCTGGCCTGGAACTCTGTGGCTGGGCCTTGTCTGGAAAGGTTTTCTCTCTACTGTCTCAGTTGATTTTCCTTCATTTCCATCTGGAGTAATTTCTGGAATTCCTATCATGCTCTGTGACCAAGATAGTCTGGATTTAGCAAGATTTAACAGAGGATGCTAAAATGAATGACGAAAAATGGAAGGGATAGGAATGATGAGTTCCCTGAGATTCATGCAGAACCTATTTGCTCGTACATGTCCTCATGTGTCACTGAACACATTCCAACTGTGAGCAGCACAGTTCCAGGCTTACAGGTGGAAGTCAGTGTCTGTGGGATTGCACAGATAAGGGTCAGGAACAGGAACACATCCCCAGAGCTCCTGACAACGAAGTGGGCAAGAGTGGAGATGCCTCAACCCCACTGTCTCTCAACTTAGTGCTCATGGTTTGGGTCAGGCTGCTTTTGGTTAGGAAAAGCATAATGTTTCACTGCCTGATCCCAGGGATGGTGAGAAAGCGGAGATCTTTCTTTGTTCTGGCTCTGTATTTCAGTGAAGCCGGTGATCCTGTCCTGTCCTGATCCCCATTTTCCCTTCTCCGCTCTCCCTATCTGGGTGCTCCCAGAAAGGGCATGCTCAGCCCTGCTTGAAGTTTTATGGGGCCAGGCATCTGGAGGCTGCTTTGCAATGGCCCAGTGCTGCTTGGGATGGGGCAGGGAGTTTAATTCTGCGGTGCAGCTTTAGGAATTGTTCTCCTTATTGTCTAGACACCTGTGTCTATCACTAGGTTTTCACCTCCAGTGGGAAGCAAGGATCTTGGCTATTGGAACTTAAAACCCACCACATGGTTCTGGTTTCATAAAGTTAGTGTGAGGATATTTTTAAAATTCTTCTTTTTCTTTTCCAAATTTTATTTTAATGTGTGGGGTTGTTGTGAGGATTAAATAAATCTTTAAGTTTAGGCCTGCCACTTAGTAAGTACTCAAACATGTTAACTCTTAGCTGTAACCATTGGGGAATTTTTCCCACTACACCAAGTCCATTAAAAAGGAACACCATTATGGGAATGCAAACTAGTACAGCCACTATGGGAAACTGTTTGGAGGTTTCTCAAACTGCTAAAAATGTAGCTTCCATATGAACCAGCAATCCCACTCCTAGGTATCTACCCAAAAGACACAAAAACACCGATTCAAAAAGACACCTGCACTCCCATGTTTATTGCTGCTTTATTTACAACAGGAAAGATATGAAATCAACCCAAATGCCCAAAAGTAGATGACTGGATTAAAAAGATGTGGTACATATACACAAAGGAATATTACCCAGCAATCAAAAAAGATAACCTCATGCCTTTGCAGCAACATGGATGGAATCATGCTTAGTGAAATAAGCTAGAAAGAAAAGGAAAAATACTGGATAGTTTCACTCATAGCAGGAGTAGAAAAGACCAGGCGAGAAAATAATAAGAATAATGAACAACTATATACCAGAGACATTTTGTGGGGGTGGAGTGGGGAATGGGATCAAAAACAGTGGGGGGAGGGAAATGCACTGGACTGTGGTGATGGCACATGGGTGATTTGGTGATGGGAAGCCCACGGGGACTACAACTGAGGTGGGAAAAGGCACAAAATGATGTAAAAATAAACTGTTATATTATTAAAAAAAAAAAAAAAGGAACACCATTAAGTATGAATACCAAGAGGGGCAAATAAATTTTGGACAAGGGAAAGGTAAGTGGGCGGAGATGCACTCAGCAAAGTGGGAACTGGGAGGAAGAAGTGGCCTGTGAGGTCAGTCTCATCGCAATCAAAAGGCAGGCACAGTTCCCTTCTCTGGAAGAAGGTTCCAACTGGCCGCAGTCGAGTTCTGGTTGGCTCTCCAGTAGCAAATCTTGAAAAGTTCCTTTCACCACTGCTGGAGTGGAAGAGCCAAAGCCACTGTCTTCTGGAAGGCAGGGTGGAGCCCAGTTCTCACAGTCTGTTGTTCCTGGAGGGAAATGGAGAGGCAATGCAGGCCAGACCTCAAACCATATTGAGCCCATTAATTCCGGAGCTGCTGAGTCTGAGGGGAGAACCTTCCATGAAGAAGCCTCTGTTGCCCATTCACACTCCCACTGATGGGCAGGTGAATCCATTCTCCTTCCTTGTAATTAAATTATTGATTGAACAGCTGCTAAGTATTGACCTCAGCTCACTTTGTTTTATTTGGGTGTTAACTTGTCCAGGGAATATCTCTAAGGAAGACACTGTAATTCCTTAGCAGCTTATATTGGCTCCTTTTTCTTTTCTTCCAAGTCATTTTAAAATGCAACAATTGGGTGATTTATCAAGCATATTAAAGTTATCATTGGGTGTTTCTTACAACTTGCCTGAGGGGGCAACATTTACAGGGATCTTTCTAATGGCTTCCCAAATGTGCACCAGACTTCTATTTTCATTTCAAAGGAAATCAAAGGAAATCCTAAGAGGGTGCAAACAGGGGATATGGCTACTATGAAAATGTAAACATCCCATTTTACATTATTAATGAAAACAGCTAAAGAGCCGTGTTGGCAGCAAACATGTCTTTTAGATAGTCTTAAGTACATCTGTGCCGAGAGAAGTGAGTGAAAGGGAGAGGAGGTACCCCCTGCCCCTCCAGCCATCCATTCCCAGCACACTCCAGCTGAGCTCATGCCTGACCCCGTGATCTAGGGTAGAACAATATCAAAGGAGGTCCCTTCCTCATTTCCATAGTTTCTCTTACCGACTTTTCCCTCCCCTGCGCAAGATGGTGAAGGCAGAGAGGGTGATTGACTCCAACAGCTAAAGAACTCACATCTGGAATGGCATTTGGAACCAGGGCTCTAGCGGCGTGGCCGAGTGGGTTGGGTGGGGTTGGAGGGGTGGTTGGGAGACTATTATAAACCTGATAGTACCTAGCAGGGACTAACTAGGCACCTTGGCCGGGTTTCCTTTATGGGTATTCCTGTCATTCCCTGAACCAATCTCTTTCATTGTGACGATCCCCCCCAACCTCTGTTGCTATTGACTTCTTTCATGAGATGATGGGTATTCACTTTCTCCAATCTCGGCTGAAACTTTAAAGTACATATAATTTTTTAATACTTTTCTATTGGAAGCATCACAAAAGTGTCATTGTAAGTAGATAATAAAGATATTAAAAACATAAGTAGGACTCAGAAAAAGATTATAGCTAGGGTATTTATCTCAACCATGATAGAGGGTGGAGGGAACCCAATCTAGTTAACTATAAATAAGGAATGGGCTAAAGAAATAAGTTCTGATGTAGCTTTACAATGGCATGTTGGGAACCCATTAATGTCTTAGGACTACACTTATGGACGTAACACTATGTTCAGAAATACTAAGTGAAAAAAAGTAAGATGCACAACTCATGTACATATAATAATATAAGCCAGGCGTTGTGTTATATGCTTTCTCTGAATTATCTTAAATAATCCTTAGCATACTCCAATGAGATAGGAGGTTTATTTTCCATTTCTGAAATGAGAAAACTGAGGCATGAGGAAAGTAAATTACTTGCTGCTATAGACTCAATACCTTAACACCCTAAATTCACATGTTGAAACAGTTCCCAATGTGAAGGCATTTTGAGGAATGATGTCTCTAGAAGATGATTAGATTATGCCAACATCTTTTAAAAAGACAGTAGTGCCCCTGACAACTCCAGCGAACCCTTTTTCTTCTGTCCCATGAGGACATTATTGAAAAGGCATCTATGAGCCATCAAGTAGGCCCTTGCTAGTGCCTAACCTGCTAGAGTCTTGACCTGGGAATTCCCAGACTCACAATCTGTAAGAAATAAATTTCTGTTGCTCTGATCACCCACTCCCTGGTATCCTGTTGTATCAACCTGAGTAAACGAAGATTCAGGATTTGTGGAATTTAAAATGTGGCACATGAGAGAGAGAGAGGAATCAAGACAGACTCCATGGCCTCTGGTAGCTGGAAGAAAGGAAACGGTGGAAGGCCATTGGAGAAACAAGTTTGAAGGCTGGGCTGAGTGGAGTTCACATGTGAAGTCCCAACTGGAGGGAAATATGTGTTACTAATTGCCTGCATAGTTTTAGGAGAAGCAAAAAAGAGTTAATAGTTAAGATACTTGCAGTATCACGGGTGTTAGAGTAACCACAGGGAAATGGAAGCTTTACCAAGGGATCTGAGGACGTTGGGGCCAGGGACTTATTCTAGGAAATTATTAGTTCTCAGGTTTAAGACTGAGAGTAAAGTATATCTTATCTTAATGAATATTAGTGATTACTCTGCATTTCTGGATTCTTTTTGTTGCAAGAGGCCTGTCGAATATCTCTGGACCTTCCTTTGGGGCAAAAGCAAGGGGCTTGAATCAAACCTCTGATCTCCACACCTTGGTGCAACATTGAATTACTGTTGTACATTTGCTTCAATCATTCAATGTTTGGTGTTACTTCACCAAAGGTGATGGCATGATTTGGAGGAGAAGCAGGGTCCCAAGTGCCTTCCGCATCTGAAATCAAACTGAAAAAAAAAAAATGAAAACATGCTTTCTGGTTGCAAAAATTCCATTGTGCTTTACCTATAATTTTTTGGCTATTGTGTGAACTGAAAAAAGTATTTTGCTAAATCACAACTATATATAGAAACTTCTCTTCTGGCTGAGGATATAAACAACCGCAGGAAGTTTAGAATCTGTTGCTATGGCTGTTCTCTTGATTTCCTTGGTACAGATTCTCTTGCCATTCTTCAGGGGATGTGTTGCTTTCTATTTGGTGTGTTTCTGTTGCTCATTTCTCCCTCAACTTTCAGTTGACGGTCTTCTTTCTTCACTATTAAATAAATTGCCTTAAAGAAAATGGGTTTCAACTGAGTAAGCAGATTTTTCAATGTCTGGGAAAACAGGAAATCTCTATTTTAGAGCGGGGTGGAAGGGAGATGGGTGTGGTCTGGAGAGAGAGACAGGGGAATCTCTGACTTCAAATGAATACAAATTCTGAGCTAAAGAATTTTTTTACTATGTTGATGGCACATGGGTGAATTGGTAGTGAAAATTCTATGGGGGCTACATCTGATGTAAAATATATAAAGATAATATATAAAAAAGAGAATGTTTTCACTTGTTTCTTGTAAGTAAATACATAACAATAAGAACTAAGCTAATAAAAATCTGTAGGTAAAAATCCTGTTGGAATACACTTTGATAAATGTATAAATATACAATGTGTTTATATTATTGCTAAAGTGCTTTTAAAAAATTGCCTGAGAAGAGAATTTCCTTAGGAATTTCTGTATTATCAACTAAAGTGCCAGTGAATTGCAATCAAGAATGGTAATATTCTCGTGCTGTTCCAGGTCTGGGCCATTTGCCGAATTGATGTGATCTCTACGGCTGGGTTGTGGTGTTCTAAACATCAGTTGGTGATAAGAATAATCGAAATAATCACAAAGGGTTTTGTTAAATTTTTATTTCAAATTCTTGCTACACATCTATGAAATTACAAAATTATTTTACTGTCTTAGATTCAGATGAATTAAAAACATCTTTGTCTTTTAAAAAATCTGACTTTCTCAAACACAAGTAGAATCCCTTATACTTTATCAGGCTTTAAGAACAGGGGTCTTCTCTTTCTTACATTGTTAGTAAAACCACTGCCAGCTGTTGCCCGAACTCACCAGAATAAAACATTTTGGGCATTTAGGGGGTTTCTAGAATGCACCCACTAGATTTTCAGCAATCATGGACTGCAACGATTGGACTATTTACTTATTCCACTATAAAAGCTATTTGCCTTCTATGACTTTGGGGCTGAAGTTTTAATTTCAGCTAATTTCAGTTTTAATGGTCACATGTGACTGGAGGCAACTGTATTGTACTGCTTGGCTTCTAAACAGTGAAGTATAAAAATAAGCTTCTGTATAAACTCAAGACCACCCTTCCTTTTCTTTCTCTCTCCCCATGTCATCCTTCCTTCCTTGGACAAGCTCAGAGTAGTTACCACCTGCAGGCTTGTTGCGGGGGAGTAGAGGTTACAGACATGCCTGGACCCTGAAGGAACTAACAGAGGTTGGGATGCCAGTGCCAGTGAGCAAGGGCAGAAGACAGATGCAGTGGGAGACAGGGAAGCAGGTGGTGGCCGATGGCCAAAGTACCGCGGCCGAGCAAGGCCAGCTAAGAGCAGCTCCACAGAAACCAACTGCAAAATCTTCCCCTAAGGAGCAACCCGAAATGAGACAACAAAGACTAACACAAAAGGCCAACAGGTAACAGCAGCCTCCTGAATTTCGAGACCACTCCCAGTAACGGGAGCTATTTGCTGCTTTTGCTTCAAATAAAGGTTTGCTTTGCTTGTGCTTTAAATCAGCTTTGGCTTTGTGCCCTTGACTGTCTTTCCTCCTGCTTTTTCTTTTTTAATATTTATTTAATTACGCATATAAGAACCGAGCTTCAGGCCAGAGGTGCAGGCCAGAGGTGCAGGGGTGAGAGGATTCACCAGACACAGAGTGGGGAGTAGAACAGGCAGATCCACTGAAGTACACTGCTGAGGGGAGCAGCGGGTGGGTCAGGAGCCATGCCATGTGGGTCAGCTCCTTGTCTGTGGATCGAACTCATACTGCTGTGGCTGCTGATAGCTTCACTGGTGCTGTGCTTTAACCCATTGCACCAACTATTCCTCATCCTACACCAGATTGGGGAAGCCAAATACTGGCTGATATAGTGACGAATTACCCCCATTTCAACAGGATGTAGGAAGAGCAGGTTGTGCTCTATGAACACACAGGCGTTGTTCCTTTCTCCTGTCATATTCACACTAGTGATAAATCCAATTTGTTACATTGAGTATCATAAAAATATTAATGAAAAAGAAATAAAGAGTCAAAAATTCTCACTGGGAAAGGATTGTCTCTTAGTAAATGGTATTGGGAAAAGTAGATAGTCACATGTAAAAAAGTAATTGGAGCGCTTTCATAAATCATTCATAAACAATGAACTAAAAATGGGTTAAATACATAAAATAAAGCCCCAAATGGTAAAATACCTAGAAGAAAATGCAGGGGAAAGATCCTCAACATTATTCTTGACAGAATTTTTGGGTATGATGAGCAAAATGAAAGGCAACCTGAAAGTTGGGAGAAAATATTTGCAAACCATATATCTTATAAAGGGCTAGTATCCATAATATATTAGGAAATCATAATTCAGCAACAGGAAGTCAAAGTGTTCAACTGAAAAATGAGCAGGGACAGGAACATTTTCCTAAGACTCTAAGAAGAAAAGTGAAGAGTAGCATCCAAGCCAGTGGGTGGCGCTCACGTTCAACTCCATAGTAGCGCCCCCTTCCCTGCCTCCCTGAACATAGGCTGCTGGCAACTAGGGCTGAATCTGAGCCATCATGTGAACCTTAAAAAGAGTGAGCACAGGTGGGTCTGGTTCTTGGTTTTATTTATTTATTATTTATTATTTTTTTGTGTGTAGGGGGGTAGGGGTGTGGCTCCTGCTGGCACCCTAGTTTCCACTCAACTGACACTAAGTGCTGGTGGGACAGGTGAATCTTATCACATGCTGGCCAGTAAGTATTCTTCTCCTCCTTCTTAGTTTTCCTTTTCCCCACCCTCATCGAATTAAATCTTTCATAAATTCTCTTTTTTAATTTTTCTCTGTATGTCTGCTTTTGGGTCTTGCCCTGCATATTTTAGTGTGTGAGAAAGGACTCACAAATTGGGTTACCCCCTTTCTCCCACTCTGGGTTTTCCCCACAATAAGGAGACACACAAAGGGACAACAGGTGTGAACATATGCTTAACAACACAATGTCAGGCAACTATACATGAAAACTATGGTGAAATGTCCTCTCAGATCTGCTAGAATAGTTGTCTATAAATAAAGATTACTGATAATAACAAGTGTTTCCCAGTTTGTGGAGAAAAGGAAAATCTTGTGCGCTGTTGGTGCGAATGTAAATTGGTATAACCACTATGGAAAATGCTATGGAGTTTCCTTGAAAAATAAAAAATTAAGTCTAATTCAAAAATCAAAATTAGAACTCCCCTACAATCAAGCAACTCTACTTCTGAATATATAGACAAAGGAAATGATCACCATTGGAAGAGATGTCTGCTCCCCCGTGTTCTTTGTAGCACCATCCACAATAGCCAACATGGAAATGTTGCCAAATGTCCACCAACGTGTCCACGTAACCAATGGATAAGGAAAATGTGACCATTGTGTATATAATATAAAATATTATTCAGGTATAAAAAATAAGGAAATCATGTCATTTTAAACAACTTGGATGCACCTTGAGGACATTATGCTAAGTGAAATATTGATAAATGAAATAGCTCAGGGCAAATACTCTATCACCTCAGTGATACGTGGATTCTAAAGTAGGATGTGATGATAGGAGGGAAGGGCACAGAAAGCAGAGATGGGAAGCTTGAAAGCAAATGCAAATGATAAATCTGAATACTCTAAGGGCTCCAGCAATGTGGTTTCCTACATGGAGCTTCTAGTTTGAACACAGAAGGTTGAGGGTGTGAGAAACCCCCTTAGTAACTACAGCATGGTTATTTAAACCACAGTTCACTGAGGGGAACAATTCTGAGCTTTCTTGGAAGTACTTCATCATTAAAGATCCTGTTATCTGCCATGTCATTAGGGGACCAGCATGGCAGCCATTAGGTTAATTTAATAGACTTTTATATAACATTTATCAGCATTCATCTAGCAGTAATACTATACAGAGATGCCAGCAGGGGATGTACAAAGCATGTAACTAGTGAGAGTGAGATCAGTGGGAAGCATCAGGGAGCTAAAGCCTCCTGATATGTGTGAAACAATAATAGCTTCCCCCAGGGCCCCAGTGACATGGCAGATGAGGGTCTTTTAAGTTTAACTGCCCCTGCCGGAGAAGCTAGACAGTTTCATCCCCAGGGTGAGCAATCAGAAAACGGACAAAATAGACTCAGGCAGGCACATGGATTAAAGAGACATGTCTTTCTATGAGTGGCATATGTGATAAGTTTGTTTTGGTTAATCCCTTTTCTGTCCCGAGGCCAGAGGAGACTCTGATGTTTACATGACTTGAGAGAGGGGATAAGCGGAGTTAGGAGGCTGCCAGAGTGGAGCAGTAGGAATTGAGATGGCTGGGGCTTCAGTTGAAGGAGATACCAGGTCCAGAGGTCCAGAGATGTCTGCAGGAACCAGTAGTGGATAAAAGAAGAAAGGCAAGACGGAGCCAGCAACAGGCCAGCAAGGCTACTTAGGATGGGAGGGGCGAGGCTTGAGGCCAAGTGTTAGAAATGAAGGTCAGTTGACTGAGGCCCTTATGAGCTTCAGGGCCTGTCAAGAGGTTGAAACTGGAAAGCAGTTCAGGCCTGGAGAGAAAAACAGAAGCAATCTATTCCCTCAGCAGCCATGGAATGACTGGTCTTGATCTTGCGGAGAACTGGAGACACCCTAGGCACGTGGAGGTAACACGTCCTAAAATCTTGAGTGGCAGAAATCCTAGGTCTGGGTCCCAACCTTGTTTGCTCTCTATCCTGGAGCAGAGGAAGCTATGATTGTCCAAGTCAGCCATAACTGGATGAGTGTCAGAATCAGCGTGTCCCTGCAGGCCACTCTTGACTATAGAATCGGGTCACATTCTTGAGCAACTTTGTCAATAAGGGTGACTTTCTAATCTCTATTTGCTCCACTAGGTGACTAGCAGAACATGGAAGGAACTGAGAGGATGGGCCTGGAGTCATGAGATATTGACAAGATGAACAGGTGGGAACTGAAACAGTCTTGTTTTGGGGTAGTTTTACGCTTTAGGCTTGGTAAATGTGGGAACTCATCTAGGGCATTGCTTGTTAACTTTATTCCCAGGAAGCAGTTGGTTTTGTTTCTAGCCTGGTTCTAAATTGCTTGGTTCTTCCATCTCAGTCTGCTGGAAGCTGCCACTTGATGTTAAACTTGGCTTTGGTACTGGTTTGGGGGCCAGGTTGTGTCAGAGATGACATCATTTTAGGTAGGAATAGGCAGAACGATCTCAGCTGTGTCTGCAGACAGAGACTTCAAACTGAAGGGAGTGAAAAAGTTAAGTTTCATATGCTATGACATACTAACATACAAGATTGTGGCTTGAACTGTTCATGTCAGAGCTATAATCTCAGTGGCATAAAATACTCTCCCAAATCTGCTGATTTCAGGGCCTCAGGAAGGAACTGAAGGTGCCCACCATTATCTGACTTGTCTGTTGGCTCTTAGTAGGTGGTTTTGTGTTCATCTGGAGGTACTAATTATGTCAGCGCTGCCCATGGCTTTATATGACTTCACTCACACAGGGCGGTGGGTTTTGCTGAAAAATAGTGAAAAGGATTATTATTGCAAAAAGAGTCATCTTGAGATGAGTTAGAGAAGCAAAGAAATAACACTAGTTCACACTTGAACTCCAAGAAGATATTAAAAGGGCCCATGTCTAAAACCTCCTGTTTTTAGAAATCAGATTGCACTAAAAATCAAGAAGGAACAGAATAGTAAGGGAAAAATGTTTCATTCTTATCACACAGACAAGAGTACAGCGAAAATGAAAATAATGTGCATAGAAGGAAGCTGATAAAGCTGGAAGAAGAGAAAATTTCTCTTGAGAGAGGTTAATGGCTTTCAGATGGAAAGGAAGAAGATCTAGAAGCCCATGATAAAGAAAGCTACAGGTCTAATGATGCTTACAGAAGAGAGAGAGAAAGGGGAGATGTTTCATTGCCATGGATCTGAAAACATGGGTTGAGGGTGGAGAAATCTAGCAGGTGAAGAGAGGGAAGAAAAGACACTAGACTCACTTCCCTAGAAGGAGCTAAGAACCAGAGTGGGGCAGCCTCTGAGTGCACTGAGACCCCAGGAGGAGTCTCGCCTGAAGGTTGAGACACCTGTGCAAAGTCAGTACAGAAGGTGGGTATAGATTTGGGAAAGACTGACTAGAAAGCAGAGTCCAGGACACTGTAGAATTATTCATCACATCAAAGATGACTACAAGGAAGGACTCAATCTTGACCAATAAATGTGTAGAATTTTGACAGAGGAAGATCTAGCCAAGGTGAGGTACGAAAGGGAGGCAGGCAGACCTGAGTTAGGTGTGAGTCTGCTGAGGGCGTGTCTTCAGGGGCAGATCATCCTCCTCACGGAGTGATCAGGGACAAGGTTTGAACAAGAATTGTTTTTATCAGTCTTCCAGATTATAGACTTTATGTCTTACATTTAGAAAGTCAAATGTGAGGAGTATATTAGGAAACATATTCCTAACATGTTGGAGAGAAGGAAAGGAAGGAGAACTCTTGAGCCCAGCAAATGTATTAGGTCTTCACAGCGGAGACGGACAGAGGACAGCGCTGTTAGACACTCACTTTTCTGAGAGTGCAGAGGAGTAGTGGGGAGAAATGGAACCTTGGCGCATGTTCCCCCACTGTAACTAAAGGCTGGGCAGCGAGAGCAGTTCTTGCAACCTGAAACAATCAAAACTTGAGGAAAATGGAAACCTATGGCAGAGGTTTGGACCTTCATTAACCACCTACGACACAGGTTCTGGTCTCAATGACAGCAGTTTCAATTCAGAGATCTACAAAGGGTGAGTCTCCCCAGGAAGCAGACTGGAAGTCAAGGGAGACTATTTCCAGGAGTCGGGCTGCAGTAATTGTGTAGTGAGAGAAAGAAGTGCCATTGTGGCCTGACACTAACTGCCTACTCACAGTTTCAAGGGAATCCAAGGAACCCAGAGTTCCTGAGACCCCGCACCTGTTCATAACTGAGGTATTGGACATACGGGACCCCAAAGAGAAATGGATACTCAGAAGTTTTGAATATGCTTTAAGGAAAAAAATAGCCTCATACAAGCCTCAGACAGCTACCGCTGCACATTTCTAAGGAGGCTATCTCAGAATGGAGATATTTTTCTCCTAGATTTGGTAAATAAATTATGTCACAATTAAGCCCTGAGTGGAAGAGTCTCCCAGATGAATTTAAATTACAACTCTGGGCATTCTGGGAAAGCTCCTGGGAAGAAAGCCTCCGTGATTTCCTGTTTTCTCCTCAGATACTACATCTCTGCTGTGGTTGCTGGTAACATCACATACTAATTTCAGAAACTCTATCCATCCCAATGAGAAGAAGATGGTGAATAGCTGCAGAGTACACCTTAGTCTCCTGCTACCCTCCAATTTGTTTATTTCTTTGCATCAATAAATCTGACTAGAACTTAAGAATTTTAGGTTTTGGACTTACAAAGGCAACATGTTTGCTTTAGAAGTTTGGTTCCTTTGAACTTTTATTTGCATGAGGATTTTGGATTTAAATGTCTCCCTACAAATTTGATTGTAAAGAGGCATTTTTATTATTGAAATATCTTTATGTTGTTAATGCATCTAATTTCAGAACCTCTGATGAGCTATATTGGATGACATATTTTGGTATGGGAAACTGAAGAGAGAGAATTTTTAGCCTTGGGTTAATGTGCCACTTGATCCTTGATTAATGTACTGGTTAAGTCCACTTGTGAACTTTCTGGTTTCTAAATATACATCGCCACTTGTAGACCCAGGAGGATCCATAAAGGAAAAGCGTTGGATGTTACTGGGGGAGGCCTCACGGAAATGGAGACAGTACTTCCTACAGGTCATTGCATTCTTATCTCATGGCTCTGAACTGGAACGGAAACTTCCATTGTGGTAGTGTTCCTATGTGAACAGTGAATTTGGAAGAGGTCTCAGCAACCTGTTGGTTACCTCTTGGACTCTGCCTGCCTGCCAGGAAGCTAACTCTGGAATGGATGCCTAGTCACACCCCACGTATGGGGGGAACCACACAGGAACACCATGAGGTCAAGGACTACCTAGGACTGATAACTTCGTTCATTTCAAGGGAGGAGAAAGGCTGGCCCATGCCCATTT
Source organism: Condylura cristata (assembly GCF_000260355.1). Taxonomy (NCBI): domain Eukaryota; kingdom Metazoa; phylum Chordata; class Mammalia; order Eulipotyphla; family Talpidae; genus Condylura; species Condylura cristata. Next base: position 30,769,162 of record NW_004567113.1, on the reverse strand, counting down.
GGCCAGATGTGGTCAATCTAGCTTTTGATCAGTGATCTGCATCTGTCTGATACACCTGTTTTCTAAATTCTTTTTTTCAAAAGAAAAATCACAATGCATATACTGTACAACTGACATTCAAGTATTTAGTTCTGACTCACCATAAGGAGTGGAGCCTCGCTGTGAGCAGAGCAGCGAGTGGTTCTGGTGGGAGTAGAGACAACCCTGATGGCTACAGGAAACCCAAGAAATCTCATTCTAGAACCTGTAAGCTCAAGATGTGTGATAATTATGATTTATGATAAAATTATGTATTTTATCTTTCTCCTATTTCTGGTGCAAAGCTACTAAACCTTGGGATTTTCCATGAAGAGAGTAATAAAATGTCTTTTGTTATGTCTTTGAGATGACTTTTGGAACTAGGGAGTAGTTGCCAGGAGAACCGACCAAGTGAATAGAGGGTTGAGGCTTCAGTTCAGCCCCTGACCTCTGGAGAGTGGAGCGGGGACTGGAAATCGAGTTGATTGCTAATAGTCAATGATTTAACCAATTATGCTTTAAATTAATTTCCTTAAAGTTATACATAAAAAATAAAATCTAGGTTGATATGATAGTTGTAAAGTGTAGTCTACTTATATTTATTTACTTATAGGCTTTTGATATTTATTTCTATAGATGAACATGTAATAGAATAATATGTAATGAACATGTAATAGAAGTGGAGTCATTAATTTTCATTTGAACAAATATTTATTGGAATACCTGCTGTATACATTTCAGCGTTTGGGGCACTATGGCAGGTAGGTGTCAGAGACAGTGAAATGAAAATCACAATCCTGATATCAGTGAGTGGGGGGGAAAGGGTGAGTCAATATAATCAGAGAACTGTTTACTAAATGGCAGAAGGGAGGTATGAATGGGTTGTAATTTATGTACATTGAGGGCAGTGGAAATAGAATGACCCCCACCTAACTGATCTAATTAGCTCAATTGCATGCAAATGATCAAACTTCACTTGCATGTTCAATTTGTACATTTTATTTATGTCACAATTTTGTCCTCTGTATTTACTGGGTCTAGAAAAGCCTTTGTTCCTCAGGACAATCATTCTGTCACAGGGAAGGATAGAAATGGCACTGTGTTTGGGACATGACTCATGCGATAACAGATGCCTTTGCAGGACCTGGCTAGAATGTGTCACCTACTCTAGGAATGAAGTGGAGTATGTGAGCAGGTAGCCTGTAAATGTGTTTAGGGAGAGCATATTTTCTACTAGTTTTACAAGTGAGGAACAATTATTTGGAGTGGGAACCTGGAGGCAAGTCTTCCTCCTTCTCAGATTCCAATCTTCTCAGTTTAGTCAAAATTAAAATAACTTAGCCAGAGGGAACATCCATTCTGCAAGACAGCCTACACAGAAATGAATGTCCTCTTAATCAATCTTGCTGAAAGGAAGAATGGAGACTGGCACAAAATGTGGTTTTCTTGTAAGACAATTAGAAAGTGAAGAATCTGTGTTTTATTCCCCACATGTATTGTGAACAAAACTGGGGGGAAGAATGGAAGTCATTCTGTTGTCTTTGGCTGGAAACTTGGAATCTGGAGATCCCACGGTGCTAGCAGCGGCACCACGAAGGCCCAGGGTCTCTTTTCCAACAGTTTCTGGTCTTGGAATAGGAAAGTTGGGCATCTTTCTGGTGACTGAAGCCATCAAATGGACAAGTCAGGCTGGCTGGCTGCCATGTTACCTGCTGGCATGCAACTGACTAGAGATGAATGAAGAAGCAGAGGATGGGAGTCAGGATGGACTGAACATGTACTTTCCATCCCTAATCTTATATGTTGAAATCCTAGCCTCAGTACCTCAGAATATGATTGCTTTTGGAGACAGAGTCTTTAAAGGAGTAATTAAGATTAAGAGACCTCTTGTGGCACAGAGGTTAAAGTCTCATTGCTATCAAGCTATTGCCAGCCACAGAGGCATGAGCTGGCCAGGGAGCTGGCCACCTGGTGCAACAGTCCTTTCCTGTCTCTCCTGCTGCTCCCCTCAGCAATGTATTCCTATGGATCCACTCCCTGCTCCGTCTCAGGTGAATCCTATCACTGCCTGCCACCCCCACTGCCAGCTCTTCTGGCCTACACCCCAGTTCTTGTATACACAAATACATAAAAATAAATCCTAAAAAAAAGAGGTCCTCCTTTTGTATTATGGGTTCTCCTGTAAGACGAGATTAGCAGATAGACACCCACAGAGGAAAAACCATGTGAAAATGTAGAGCAAACATAACATCTACAAGTTAGGAGGCCCTCAGGAGAAGCCAATATTACTGGTACATTGATGTCAACCTTCTGGCCTCTAGAGCTAAATTTCTGTGGTTTAAATCACCCTGTCCGTGGTGCTTTGCTATGACAGCCCTCGGAAACTAATTTAGCCCCTATCCAAGTATCTGAAGTTCAAGTCCATTCCTGTTCTTGAAAGACAGCACATTATCCTGATGATAAATTCCTACCTTCTTCCCATCTGCTCTGACTTGAGTTTTTATTTCTCACAACCAAAGGAGGCCCAGTTAACATAGTCCAGACAGATACATAGGAGTTAGCCCGCAGAGGAGGGAGGAGGACCTTGTCCATGGAGCTGCGGGGTGGCCAGAAGGACAGGAGCACTGGCCTGGAGGAGCGGTAGCAACCTGGTCACCAGCATGAGTGCTCTGGGCGTCAGGAGCCTGGTCACCAGCATGAGTGCTCTGGGCGTCAGGAGCCTGGTCACCAGCATGAGTGTTCTGAGTGTCAGTAGCGTTAAGTTGAAACAACTTAAGCCAAAAAAATGAAATTACAGGAGTCAGAGTTTTGAAAAATAATTGGCCACAAGATATCGATTAGGAGGAATTAATTTAATACACCAGTGCAGAAGTCTAGGTGAGAGGTGATGACATCTGAAGGGAGGTATGATGACCACATGGGCATGGGCAGATTCAATGACATCTTGTATAAGGTAAAGGTGGCAGTTCTTGGTGACCAGCTGGTGCTCAAGAGTGAGAGGAAAGGAGAAACCCAGCAGGTCTCGCTTAGGTGACCCAATGGCACTGTACTGTAGACTGAAGATAAGGAGGGCAGGTGTGGGAGGTGATAAGGTGGACTCAGTTTTGTATGTTTCCACTTACGAGGGTTTTGGAGAATTTTGCAGAGAAAGCCCAGTGTGAAATATGGGGCTGTCATCGTGGAAATGAGACGAGGCTGGAGAAGTGGGTACAGATGAAACTGCACGAAGGGAAGTGGGAGGAGGGAGAGAGAAGACACTAGAAATGAGAAAGAGGAGCCTTAAATGAGATTGAGGAGTGGCCAGAGGAGGAGGAAATGAGAAACAGGAGTGTGACGAGGTGTTACTCAGAAGTATCCTTGACAGAGAGCACAGCAGGTTGAAATGGAAGTTTCCATTAGCTGTCACAGCACCATTGGTGACCTTGGAGGGAGAATTCTTTTCAAGGAGCATGGAGGAGTGAGGCAGGGGAGCCCTGTCATCAGGGGTTGGGAGTAACAGGGGAGAGGGTCATGGGGTGAGTGACTGACACAGTGAGTTTCCTTTTAGGTATTTGATTCTCAGTTGCGCCATGTCAATAGCTGTCCTTGTCTGCTCACAGGTTGAAAGGTTTTTGTTTGCTGCTTTAAAAAAAATATTTATTATTTTGTAGTCCAGGAATTTCACATTTTTTTCACACCACCAAGCCATGACCTCCCAGGGGCCAGGGGCCAGCAGCTCAGGCACCTTTCCAGGGTTCTCACACAGGCTTCTCTGGGCCGAGCGAGGCTGGTACTCCAGTCCCTCTCTGTTTGGCTTCCTTTTTTCCCCTGATCATTTTCTTTCTGTTTCAGGAAGCTGTCTCAGCTCCTAGAGTGCTTAATATGCTCAAGATGAATATTATTAATTCGCTTGGCCAGAACTTTGCCCTTTCCTTGTTTGTTTACAACAATGCCAACTGCATGCTGGGAAGCACAGTAGATGTTTCCAGAGTTGCCATGGTAACATGGCATCCCTATTGGAACAGTGCCTCCCTTTGATGTCCACAGTTATCACTTTTCTTGTGGATTCCATGTATGTGGCCAAAGGAACACTGTGCTTTCCAGAAGGCCTAGGCAGCATACAGTGGGGCCTCTCTTCTGTCCCTGTGTGTGGGTCATTTGGGGGATGTACTGGAGGTTGGTGGTGCTTCTGGGGGAAGGAAAAACGTTTGCTGCTTTTATTAACCAAAGAGTTTCAGCACATTTTTGAGCTGAGGGGATAGAGATTAAGATTGCCAGACACAGAAAATGATTGATATATCAATTTAGAAATAATTATTGAGCCCTTACTAAATGGCAGGCAGTTGATGAGCATAGCAGATAGGAGCTGGGTCTCCTATGTCTTAGCAGCTCAAGGACACAGAGGTGGAGGTGTGGGCAGCTGTGGAGGGAGAAGAGAACTATAGAAGGAATTCTAAGTCACCGAAGAAGAAGAAAGGATGGACAAGTATTCTTAATGTGCTGAAGACCAACATTAAATCTCTTGGCCAGAATCTTGCCCTTTTCTTGTGTGTTTACAACAACACCAATGCATGGACAACCTCACTGGAACAAGAGCAGGAAGCAGATGTAGCCTCTGTGCTTTGGTAAGTTGGCGGTGACGCTCCCTCGCATGGAGGGAGAAATGTGCAGTGGAAAGTTGGAGAACAGCAAAGTTTTGAATTCTTGAAACGTATGGGATAAGAAACTGTCTGAAAAGACACAGATAACTAGAGACATGTGCAGCCTGGCCCTGGCTGATATGAAAGATGGTCAGTTTGTAAGACCCCCAAATCCATGAAATTATTTGATCTTCTCAAACAGAGCCCAGCTTACCTGGTAGCCTCAGAGAAGGGACTTGTGTTATTCAATTCATGCACGTGAAACACCACCTTTAATGATTCAGAGGTCAATGCCTAGAATTTTGTATTGAAGGTTTTCATGACCCAGAGCTGATTCCAGGGAAGAGTGCTAGGATGTTTCAGCAATGCCTCCCGGGGTGCTGGGTTAGGAAATTGGAGGTGTGACCCAACTGCCATCTTTGTACTGACTCAGATCCAAAGGACCCCATAGCTCACTCAGTTGAAAGCTACAGCGGGTATGTTAGGACTGCTTGAAGCTGGCGATGCCTGGGAGGTTACTATTACCATGAGGCTTGGATAATATTTGAGTATTAACCCAGGGTTTTGTTTTATTTTTCCCCTCATTCTACTGGCCCCCTTACCCTTCTCCCTGTTCATGCAGATAGCAAGCTTGTCCACACTGCCTTAGGGACATATATGTTTCAGTGGCAGTTCAGGCAGCCAGTGGGTCTTTCTGAATTTGTTTTCCAAAAACACAAACCCCCCAACAGAGCTGCCATTACTGTTTGCTCTGTACCTCTCTTTCTGCCCAGGATCTTAACAAACCTGATACTGATCATGCCAGCAGTTATGTTTTCTAGAACATGTTTATCACCCACTACTGGCTTTTTTCCTCCACTATAGATTCTTCTGTTGAATACAACAGGAATCGATATGGGTAAATGTCATATGAAAAAAGTCCATTTCAGTTTTCAAAGAACATATAGATGGTGAACCCTGGAAAATAATCTGCCTGATCATTTTATCTTTTTATTTCTCTTCTTCTTCCTCTTTTTTAAAAAATAAAATATCTTCTATTTGACACATCCCATAGGTAGAAGCAAAGGAAAGGTGATATACGGAAAAGAATATGATTTCATAATGGAGAAAGAATTGTTCGGAGATGGAAAGTATGTGGTAATTTTCTATAGTGAAAAGCAATTTCCTCTGAACATAAGTCATAAGTTTTTCTCCTGTTCACAATTTTGTAGTTTCCACATTTCCCCAGAAAAACAAGCCCCAATTTCCTGACCTTTTTTAAGAAGTTCAGTTTGGAAAGCCTGCCCACCAGCTCACCCACAGTCACTGGTTTAGGGAAGGAAAGGCTTCCTGCAACAGATCAACAGCTGGAGTGTCTTACTCCAGGTCTTCACCTCTTTTGTGTCTAATTGGCTGTGATGACTCAGAGGAAAAGTAAACTTAGGGTCTCAGTTCTGTTTATCTCATCAGAAAACAGATGAAAAAAGTCAAGCATGCATTCTGTTTTAGTCATTCCTTTATTAAATATTGAGAGTTTCTCCTGTGATAGGCATAGGGACATTGTAAAAAGGGAAAAAAAGGCAATAACTTACTGGATCAAAGCTAAGAAAGGAGGTACCAGGGGTTACATGAATAGATAGAAGGGAAATTTGAACTTATCTTGGATTTGGGGAGTCTTCTCTGAGGAGGACCCTCCATGCAGTAATCTGAAAGGCAAGTGGGAATTAACAAAGTAATAGGGCAAGGATTGAACATTCTAGATAGAAGGCCCCACACATGCAAGACTGTGAAGTAAGGGAGAGAGTACAGTCTATATGAAAGGCTGAATGATAGGGTGCAGAGTGGGGTGAGGAGGCTGGAAGGTAGACAAAGCTAGCATGCCATTCAAGATCTTCCACGCTGTGCTAAAATCATTGCTTTATCCCAAAGTAATAAATGGGAAGGGTAATGATGATGGTACTGGTGATGAGATGGCGATGGTGGTGGTGGTGTAGGTGTGTATGTAGTCATCAATCCCCATTCTCCCTCGTGTGACAGGTCTCAGAGCAAAGTGAATCTCTAAAATTCTGAAATTCTAGTTTTAAGGACAGTATTTAGTTTTTGAGATCCTAAAGAGGGTCATTTGGTTCACAGTCAATCTAGAGAACTGAGACTGAACTGTAATCAGTATGGGTGCCCTCTGAACCTACAAAATTTTCTCTACAGGGTGATGTAGTTTTTGTTTTTTTTTAAAGATTTACTTATCTATCTATACAGAACTGGGGTACAGGCCAGAGGTGGGGAGGGTGAGCAGATTCACAAGAGACAGAGAGGGAAGCAGGACAGGTGGATGGACCGAAATACACTGCTGAGGGGAGCAGGGGGTGGAACAGGAGAGGTCTGCTACACCATGTGGGTCAGCTCCTTGGCCAGGGATGGAACTCATGCTGCAGTGGCTGTGATAGCTTCATAGTGCTGTGCTTTAACCTGCTGAGCCACCAGACAGGGCTGGGATGGTGCAGTTTAGACAAGTAAATTGTTTTGCAAATCAGCTAGAAGGATGTGCATCAATCTCTAGGTTATGGGATTTGTCATTGATGTTCGATGTTCTTTTTTGGTATATTTTATATTTTTCAAGTTTTCTGGGGGCTAATTTTTTAAGAATTCCCTAAAAATATCACTGAGGGTGGCTGAGTGTCAAAGTACACACATCACCAGGTGTGGGTGGGCTTTCCCATTTGGAGCTGAATAGCACGGAATCAGGTTACTGGGCAGGCAGGGCTTCTGAGGAAAGCAAACAAGGGAGGGCCCCAGGGACTAACTTGTGTTCCACCTCCCCAAATTCATATGCTGAAATCCTACCCTCCAGTATAGCATGTTTGGAGTAAGAGTGCCCTTAAAGACAAGTGAGGTTGCAAAGGGGAACCCCCTGACCTGCTAGTCTTCCTGCCCCTGGAAGAGCAGATATAAAGAGCTTGCTCCCTGCCCACCAGGCATGGAGACAGCAGAAAATATGAAATATGGCCACTTGCCAGCCAGGAAGCTGCTTTTGCTAAATCGAGTCAGCTGGCACCTTGAACTTGAATGCCTCAGCTTCCAGAACTGCAAGTAACAAATATCTGTTGTTTAAGCCATCCATTGTTTGGTATTCTGTTCTGGCAGCCTGAGAAGACTAAGAAAGACAGTTAACCCCATGGCAGTAGTCTCTCTGGGAAGGCTTCATAGAGAAAAGGAGATGTAAGCTGCATTTTGTTCAATTTCATTACTTTAAAGTTACCAGTATTCCTTTTATGAAGTCATATGTTACTGTCTAACACCTACCAAAAAAAAAAATCAATAGATATCAATAAGAAGTATTTAAGCATGTAAGTGTGTCCAAATATGTATCCATGGGCATGCAAAGCTTTGAGGGGGAAAAAGATACTGGCTCCCAAGTAGAACTTGAGTCAAATTCTATCCACCCAGATTAAGCAAACAGGGGGTTGGGCACTGTGCTTGAAGGTGAAGGGCGTTGGCGCCCAGACATTTGGGAGGCGAGAGGCATCTTGGTTCTGTGAGGAGAGCACACGCAGAGACAGCACAGATACGGCAGGGGCAGAGCGTCTCAGAGAAGTAGTCTGAGATCACATTCTGAAGGAGGGAAGGGAGTTCACTGAGCGCACAAGGAGAGAGAGTTATTCTGTAAGTCAGGAGGGCAGGAAGTGTGTCTTCTTGCTCTTTCTGCTGGTACCTGAATGATGTTCAAAAACGCGTCTGGAGTGCACAAGCAGAGGCACCTTCAGGGCAGAAGAACAGTGAGTGCAAAAGCCCTGGGGAACAGAGAACCTCTGCAAAATTGCAGTTTGTCTGATGTTGTTGGAACTGAGGGTGTGTGTGTGGGGGGGGCGCTGGGGGACTTGGATGGGGTGGGGTGGAAGGTCAGAATGGTGGCCAGTGTAGAGGGGAGCAGAACACTCAACATGAGACCAGAGAGGTCAGCTGGAGTTAGGTCATGCAGGGCTTTGGATGCTGCCCTGCAGGTCTGGACTCAGTTCTATGGGCAGTGGAATCAAGATCTTGTTGGCAGAATCAGGATGGTCATTCAAGTCTTGGTAGCTTAGTCCATACTCCCTCCATTTCCATCCAGCATATTTCTCTTTATCCTCTTCACCTATGCCTGCAAGGGAGATGCCTGACCCCAGACGGTAGGTCAGCACAGAGATCTATCTGGGCAGGCTGCCAGTCCCTCACCTCAGGCAGAGCTATGAAGGGGCAAACTTTCTTCTCTTTCTGGTTTTCTCTGTGAGTCTTCCTCATGCTTGGTGTCTCAGATGCTCACTATCCCTGACACTGTACACACAAATTTGGATTTTGCTGGGTAGGAAACGAGAGATTCAGAAGACGGGGGCGAGCCCTGGAGATGCCCCTCTTATGACCATAGGGAGGTAGCCAGAAGAGGAGCTGGGATTCTTGTCACCCTGGAACCAAGGCTTGATGCTGAACAACAACATGGAAGCCTGACAGAATGTCGGTGGGTGATAGAGGGTCTCTGGGCTCCCCAGAAATTACCTGGAAAGCAACACAGGAGACAGGCTTTCATGTGTTGGACAAGGAAGACCAAAGTCAGGTGTTCTCAAGGTGGACAATGCAGCCTGACTTGTCCATGCATCAGTCTAGGCTTCCTGTTCTGGGTTACCCCACCCCACACTCCCACACGCACACCAGCCTCGCCCACACCTGACTTCTGCGTCCACCTGCTGATCACCCGTAGGCAGAAGCCATCATGGGAGGCTTTCTTCCATTACCTCAAACACTGAGAAAACACAGCCTCCTTGCTAGGTCATAGGGTTGCCTCGTGCAACCTAGATAAAGACCCTAATCTAAAGCCACCTGCTGTAAATGACCTTCATCTCCACATTTGCCTGTTCTTGCACGCTCCCAACTGCCTCAATCTTGCTTTCAGTCCCCCTCATTCAAAAACGACACTTTTAGAGGAGGAGCCTGTGGACTGAGAGGTGTAAGATGAAAATGCTGCAGATGCATTTTTAAAGTGCATTTCCAAGACCTTGTAGGGAGAAATTACATGGGAAATGGGACAGAAAGCCCAAAGCAAAGGTACCTTTGCCGATCCTGCGGGCGAGGCTCTGATGCGTCAGTGGGACGCTCTGTTGCTACAGATGGCTCTCGCTTCATACATATTTCATCTGTTTGAGTGTATGTGGTTTGGGACAAATAGAAGCAAAGTGATTTTTGTGTCTCCAACTTGGCCTTCAATACTTAGAGATTGTATTTCTACCAAAGCCTCCTAGATATAACTAAATGCAAACAATTCTTGCCAATATGCATTCAAGCTCTCTGCAGAGAGGGGGCTCAAAGTTGTAGATTCCCATTAGCAAATTGGCATCTCATTCTCTGTTCTCCCCAACGGGCTCTTATATGAAGCTGAAATGCCAAGTTATTTCCCCAGAGATATGTTTTCCTCACATAGTACATTTCGATCACAAGTGTCACACGTCCCCAACTGTAACCAACTATCTCGCCACCAGCCTTCGTGTAGGGCAGCTGACATCAGATGAGCTCATCACACACAGAAGTGCTCAGGCCATAAATCTTTCAAAGATTAAATGAGGCACAGAATCAGCACCAAAGTGGGGCTTAGAAAATATGGTGAATGACAAAGACAAAAGCTGTTCAGATTCCAGTAAGATTAAGGCACTATCAGAAATGACCAGAAGTCCCATAATTGGCCGGAACCTATCTCATTCAGATCTTCTGACAGCACTTATCAATCCCTTTTGGTCTCCCAAGGAGACTAAAAGAAGGGAAGTTAAATAGAAATAGTCATTTCAAGTATCTTTATTTACACATATCTCGCCTCTGAAGAAGTCATATCTGAGCATGTTGCCATCCTGCTTAAAATCTGATGGCTCCCAGGACTCACAGGAAAAAGCACCAATTCTTGCATGTAAGTCTCTCGCATACAGATCTCACTGTACTTTCCCCAGCTCCTGGCCAGCTGCTCGCTGTAATTGCCTTATATCCGACTCAGGACTCATGCCTCGGAACATCCCGTCTTCCTGTGCGTTCACCTGCTGGACTGCCATTCCCTACATCGCATGTCGGACCTCCACTAATTCATCCTTCATGTCCAACTGTCTCCAGGAGAAACCCCCACTGCAGGGAAATTATGCTTGTGTATCTGCCTTACAACAGCCTTTATAAATTTATTATAACATTGTCAGACCGCATTGTTAATATTTCTCACCATCTGCTCCTTTCTAGATTTTGAGCTCCAGTTCCTGTCTGAACACATTCTTCTTTGAAACCCTGGCACGTAGTAGGGGCTCAGTGAACATGTTCTGGATTGAATGCAGTGGAATGAAATAACATTTTAGTCACTGTTATTTATTTAAATTTGTATTGAGTTAACATTGGCCTATATTGTTATATTTGCTTTAGAGGTACAGGTGTGCACCCTTAGGTGTCATTACTGCACCTCCCCCACACCCCATCAAACCAATCACAGTCCCTTGTGCTCCTTTTTTTTTTTAATTAAAAGATTTATTTATTTATGCTTACAGAACTGGGGTACAGGCCAGAGGTGTGGGGGTGAGAGGATTCACCAGAGGCAGAGTGGGGAACAGATCTGACAGATCTACTGAAGTATACTGCTGAGGGGAGCAGTGGGCTGGTTAGGAGAGGTCTGCTGTGACATGTGGGTCAGCTCCCTGGCTGGGAATTGAACTTGTGCTGCAGTGGCTTCAGAGAGCTACCTAGTGCTGCACTTTAACCCATCGTGCCGCCAGGGAGCGCTCCCCTGCCTTGTACTCCTTAAGAAGAAATGGAATACCATGGAACACCAGTGCTATTGGCCAGACTTGGTGGTATGTTCTGGCAAGAGTTAGAGTAGGTTTACATAGTACTAAGTAACTCAAAGGTGAAATTAAGTGCAGAATTCTTAGTAGAGCAAACTATAATGTTTTGCTTGAATAATACATCATTTCCTTGTATTATTCATTCATTCAAAACTTGCTTATTTAAGGTCCACCACAGTGACTCAGCAGCAAGCAAAATGAAGTTTTCTATCTTCCTAGAACTTAGATGACCCGGGAAAGTTACTTAACCCTCCTGTGCCTTAGTTTTCTCATCTGAAAAATTAAGATAAATAATAAATACTCGCCTCACAGTGTTGATGCCAATATAAATAGATTGACACGTGTGAAGCATTTAGAATAGTGCCTGGCATATAGTATATGCTCAAGAAAAGTCAGCTATATAATCTAGTAGTTCATTTTATAGTTGAAGAAGTAGAGGTGCAGACTCCATATTGGGCTATCACTGCAATATTCACTCAGGTACCCCCAGAAGTAATTAACCTGTAATTATAGAACAACAAGTTCTATTTCATCTTTGACCTGGACTCTGTCACCCACCTCACCACCTGTCTCATACTTAGTCTCACCTTTTTCCTGATTGACACTGAAGCATTGTTCTAGGGGAACAATCATCTGAACCATTCTGTCTGGGGAGCCCATGGACAGAACTATGGGATGGAGTCAGTGTTCACTAGAGATGGTCCATCTAGATGAATACATTGGCATGCTGTTTAGAGTGGAATTATTCAAATGTTCTCTCTCCCTTACATCACTCTCACCACTCACATTCATGTTCTCCAGGTAAAACCTGAGAGAAATTCTAGGTGGTTTTAGTAGAATGGGAATCATCTGTCTCGCTTATCTGGCATAGGGTCTGTCACTTACTACCTGTGTGACCTTGAGCATGTTGTCTAGATTTTCCCTATCTTAATTTTATCATCTGCAGCATGGGAGGTGATTACACCACTACCTCATTAACTCAGAATGAGGATGACATGGGAAATTATGCCAAGCTTTAGTACAGTAAATGGCAATAATAATTGTTAATTTTTATTTGTTATTTTCTGATGACTTCACTGCTACTTTATCCTATTCACTTGACTCCATGGTGTGGTATTTTAATGCCAACCCTGGAAAAGAATGAGAATTGTAGCACCCATCTTCCTTAATATGGATTGCTTCCATAACTATTACAAAGACTTTAAAAAACAAATCAATTGCATTCTACCCAATTCCTTTGTTGTTCTTCCCTTCAATGAACACTTTTTGAGGATGTCAGTAGTGATTGGTCAGATTGATTGCCAAAACAACCAACCTCTAAAACACGGTAGCTTAAAATACCAATGATTTATTTCTTGTCCATGCTATGTGTCTATTGAGGCTGGTGAGGGGTTCTATTCACTGAAGTCACTCAGTGACCCTCAGGGCTGGGACAGCCATCATCTGAAATGTTATTGTTGCCCAGAGTCAGAAGGGAAAGGAGAGCTTGTGGAGGGCTTCAAACCAGCAACAAACTACTTCAGCCTGGATATCTCTCATGTGCCCATCATTCACTGAGCACACTGCCAACTGTCTTGCCCCTGCCCAAGGGGGCTGTCAGTGCCAATCCAGGACTGCAGTGAGTTCCAGGAAGGCCGTACCAACCAGGATCCATCCCAGGCTATCAAATTGATGCAAAGCACTGTACCAGCTCTGGCAGAATACAGGAGGGTGTAAAAGTTGTGATATCGAGCCTCAAGGACCAATAATAAGGCAAGAGAGATAGAGGACGATGGAAACAGAATAAAATGGATGCCACTTCTGAGTTTCCAGAGTAATTCACTGATCCTAGAGGATGAGTAAAGTGATTAACTCCCAGAGCATGGCTTTGCACATGGAAGACTCTGTCACTGTTAAAACATGTATCAACATGTATCTGCATGATGGGTCAAGCAAGCAATAGATTGCTCCTGCATCCTATGTTCATGGAGGGGATGGGAGTTAGAGTCAGCAGATAGCACACAGCAGGGCAGGGAGGGAGACACACTGGACATATTCACATCCACTCACTACATTCCACCTGAGGCGTGATTGGACACTTCAACTGCAGACCATTACTGCAGACCATTGATGCAGTTAAACAGGGCAGTGGAATAGTAACTAGCCATCAAAAAAGACAAACTCATACCATGCGCAGCAATATAGATGGAGCTGGAAGGGGTGTTGCTAAGTGATAATGCTAGGCAGGCAATCACATTTCTTTCAGGAGGAGAAAGATAAATATCAATATCATCACTTATATATGGAATTTAGAGAAACCAAACTAAAAATCAGGTAGGACAAGCTTAAAAACTAACCCTTGAAAGCTGACTATGGAATGGGAGCATCCCGAGGGGAGGGGTGAGGAAGGGTGAGAACGAGAAGCTGGAGGAGCACCGTGGACTGTGGTGTGACAGGCATGAGTGGTTTGGTGGCAGGTGCACTTCAGTGTCTGCACCTGATGGTAGTTGGGAGCCTATTCCTGTCAGCCAATGTCACCTCAATAAAAAATGGGAGGGGGTGAATAAAACAGAGAAGGCAATAGGATTGGGCCTGCCCTCAGCATGCTTGCGATATATTCAAAGCGCTAAGACAGAGATGCTGGGAAGAGATCAAAATTGAGAGGTAGTGGAGATTATGCTTAAATGAGTGATTCTCAACTATTCTACAGCATCTTAGGAGAGGGAAAAAACCTCTCCTGGTGAGAGAAGTCCGGGAGCATAAGCAGAGAAGGCAGACTCCCTTTTACGCTGGGGATGGGGAAGATTTTGGCTGACAGAGTAGACTTGATATGGGAACTGGCATGTGCAATGGAAACGAAAGGTCTAATAGTTCGAAGAGGAGACAGAGAGGGGTCAGAAGGAGGGAGAAATGTTGGGAACTATGGTGATGATGGGTGGGGGGTAGGGGTAGTAATGGATGTTTTAAAATGAACAATAATGTAAATAGACATAGAAATAAAATTTGAGAAAAGAAAAAAAAGGGGCTTTATGTGGATCAGTGGCAATCAGAAGGAAGGGAAGTGGGAAATATACTGTAGAAGAATGTAATTTTCAGGCCTTCTGCTTCCCACCTGCACAGTGCATGAGGGGTAGGCCTTCCCTGTGGTGTGGTGAGCGCAGGATCTATGGGCTTTTAAAGGAGGAAGACATGGACGCGTATTCCTAGTCTACTGTGCGTTAAGTCACTTCCACGTACCACTAAACATACTGTCTCTGTGTGGAGTCATCGCAAGTTTATAGCAAGCGTGTGGGAGCAGAGACCCAAGACCATACCACCATCACCACCAGGCCACATAAACACGCCCTGTTCTTATCATACAACAGTATTATCTGGTGCTGAAGAATTTCATAAACCAACTTGGATGTGCAATAAAAAAAAGTCCCCACACTAGAGAGGCAATCAAATTTCTACATCTTAAAGTCCCAATGAATTACATACACAGTAACCAGGTTTGTCCTCATAAAAGTTATTCTGCCGCCATCAAAATCATCATAAAAAGATCTATATTAAAAATCAGCATCGTGATGTCCATAAAATATTGAAGCAAAATAATCTAATGTTGAGTCTAATTCTTGCAGGGCCTAAGGCACCTCTGACTTGGGCAAGGGTGCCATCAATGTCAGGGGAACGGAACAGTCCCACTCAGTTATTTAATAAAACCAAGGCATTGCAGAAACGATCCACTTGTATATAAGTCTTTGGAGACCGAAAAATCATGAAACATAGTGGAAGGTTTAACTATTTGGTTAACATACTCTTCACTGGCCACCCCAACCCGAATCAGGTCTTGTAGAATCTAAGTATTACCAGACTTGATATTTATTTTATCCACACATGCCTGCATCATTTCCTCCAAATCAGACATTAGTTGCCTGCAATTCTTCCTATTGTCATAATCACCTGTCTTTCTGTTTGTTCTATTCATGAAAACTATTTGGATTTCTGTCCCTGGGCCAAAGTAAGGTCTTAGAAAGTGGGTAATCGGCATGGAATAAATTGGTAACTTCCCTCATGGAAGTTACCTCTTGACCTTGGAACAGGTCCACATTGAGAACTGGTTCTGGGAAGCCTGCCACTGGCCCATCTGTCACTGGCAGAGTTGATGGCAAGGACCCACAGACACCATTGGCAGGACCGTGAACACAAGTGTGGTGGGAGTGACACCATGTGTGGTCCTGAGACAGTGTCAGCCTGTGGAACATGAAAACTAGCACACCGGAGACTTTCCATGACAGGAAGAAATTAGAGCCTAGAAAGTCTCTGTGACCTGACAAACATCAGATCCCCACTGCCAAAAGCCTCACTTTTGCAATCTGCAGAATGGAGGGAACAAATGAGATAAAATGATACTATTGGTAAGATAAAGACAGATGCTTCCCTTGCAAGCACTCCCTTCCAAGCAATGTATGTCTCTCAGTCCCCCATCACCTTGTCTTTGAGTCGGCTTGGGGCTGCTCCAGGCCTCTCCTGACCTCCTTGCCCTCCTCCCCCCGAGAGGGCTGTAGTGGATGTCTTAGGAGAATTTGCATTAAGGTCCACTGCCCGGGGGGCCAATGGACTTGAACCCGCTGGCTCCCCTGGGATCTGGCTTTGTTACAGAAGAGCTGGGCCTGCTGCTAAGAGAGGATGACCACTAGGGCTGGAGGTGGCCTCCTCACGCTCCTCCCTCCACCACACCTTGTTGCATATGCTCCCCTAAAAATCAAAGAGTCCTTTATCCTTTAAGCCAAAAGAGTGGGCTTGACAAGCGCAAGATTGAGGTTCTGTATTCGGGAGGGTTGAAGGCTGTTGAGGGAGAGTGCGTTTTGATGCTGGGGACTGACATTTTTGGCCTGTTGCTCAGGGCCATTGGTAAGGCCATTTATGCAATGCTGGATACCTCCTGGCAACCTCCTGGTCCCCATTTCCCAAGACCAAGGTTAAATTAGCTCCCCCTCCCATCTGCACACAGGCAGGGATGGAGCTGCTCTGTGGGGACCGATGACTCTCTGCTGACTACAGGCCTGTCTTATATCAGGTTGGAATCTCTAAATATTCCACAAGAGTGGAAACTTTCCATTTATGATTCAAGCCAAATACATATAATCACAACATGAACTAATGGGTAGGAATTTCCTTTATAGCCATATATACAATTAAGTGGGCAGCTAGAAGAGGAAGGTTATGAGCCTATTGGCAAAGCTTAGGAAACTGGTAACACCGAGCAGGTGGAGTCTGGTCTAGAAAATTCCCGACCGCTGAAAGTCCTCAGGGAGGGGAGGGTACTTCTCAGAGCAAGTGTCCAGGTGAAGTCTTCAGGACTCTGGCCATGGAATCCAGAAGCATCTCAAATTGGCTTACATTCAGCTCCTATTACTTAGACCACTTTTCAGAGACATATCATCAGGACCATCTGTTAATTTTAATTTAATCAGGGCTTCTTCACACAGCTAGGGTTTAGCTGTCTCTCTTCTTTTTGCTCCAATGTGCCTTCTGCCCTTTTTCTCCATCTTTTCTGACTTCTGACCATTGCAACCTGCCAAGCCAAGCTCTAAAGAAAACAAGGGAAGAAGAGAACATCACATTGACCTTGAAAGAACTGCAATTCTGGACTCTGAAGAGACTGTTTCAAGAGATCCCTGTTAATTAAACTTGCTTTGATTCAAATTTATACCTTATTCACTTCCTAATATGTCATTGGCAGTTTCCTACAAAGGATACAGATAAAAAAGAGAGCAAAAAATTCAATAGTTTAATGAAAATTCAATGAGACCCTAAAATGTGCAAGATACAGGGGTGGGGGGTGGGAGGAGGGTATCCTGTGCAGACAGCGGAGGCTCAGAGCGTTTATAGCTGTATGACCTGAGCTAATTGGCCAGTATCTTTAAGTGTGAGTTTCCTCTTCTGCAAAGCAGTAAATAATCACTGTACTGACATCACAAGAGTTTTGTATCAATTTGAATTGTGATGAACATAGTCTCTGACAATTAAATGAGAAGTTAACACCCACTAACTATGGCTGTGATTATTTACATCTGTGCTAAGATATCAGAAAATAATGAGAAATTGCTTCTGCTTCATAGAAGGTGAGGGAAACGGAAGCACTTGTTGTATCTGGGGAGCAGCCCACAGGTGCTGGTGAGCAGGAGATAAGAAAAGGGGGGAGGGAGAGCTTTGCTGCAAGAAGTTAAGCTTGTTTTTTTATTTTTACTTTTCCATAAATATTTTTCTTTCATAGAAAAATGATTGTAGGCCAGAGGTGAAGGGGGTGACGGGATTCACCAGGGACAAAGTCGGGAGCAGAACAGGTGGGTTGATGAAATACACTGCTGAGGGGAGCAGCTGGCGAGACTGGAAAGAGGCCTGCTGTGCTGTATGTGGATCAGCTCCCCAGCCAGGAACTGAACTCAGGGGCAGTTTCCAGAGTTTCTGGCTTGTGTTCTTGTGCAGATGCTCCCCAAAATATCAACTTCTCAAGAGGAGGGGTCTTAGTCTTATACCCTAATGTATCCCAAACACCTAGAACACTGCCTAGTACATAGTAGGTGCTCAGTAACTATCTGTGAAAGAGTGTATAGGTGGTGGTAATATTAGTCAATGAAGGGAATACAGGGAGAATAGTCAATTTGAGGATGAAGGTAATACACTTATTTTAGATGTGCCAAGTTTGCATGGCCCATGGATAGTCAAGCAAAATGTCTTATGTGGAAAATAGAAGTTTGGTTCTGATGCTCTGGCTAGAAAGCTGGGTGGGGGAGTGGAACTATTGGCCTATAAAAGATAGTTGAACTCATGAGATAGCTGATCTCAGCCTGGGAAAGTGTGTGACAAAAAGAAGAGGAAAAGGTCAAGAATGGTAGCTTGGGTGAAGATTCACACTTGAAGGCAGGAGAGAGGAGCCAAGGAATGGAGGGAGGATAGAGGACAGATAAGAAAGTAGGAGGCAGGGAAGTCCGTTCTGGTGCAGACCCTGAGAAGTGGTTTCGTGAAGGGCGTGGCGGTACCAGCTGCTGCAGAGGCTTGAGGGAGAAGGAGGCTCCCCGGAGGCTTCCTAGCTTGACATCAGACATCATGAGGTGTTGGGATGCTGGATCCCAGCTGCCAGCGCCTCCCTTGGTGACTATCAGAAGGAATTTCTGACTATTTTCTATTTCCTTTTTTCAAATAATTAGCAAATGATTCTGAATAATTTTAAGTACAAAACCAAATAGGGACATTTATGTGATACTGAAGAGCAACTACTTTCCTAACTTACAAGATCCTTGCTCAGCACTAATGTCACCCATTTAAAAATCAGATTAAAAACAGAAATGTTCAAATGCTAATAAGATTCACTTTACCACTTTGCTTCCATGTGATAGTTTAGATTATTCCTGTAGTTATAAGAATGTTCTACTCCATCCAATTTGGGAGATGTCGTCACCTCAGCCAATGTTAAATTGGGTGCATTCTTGCCTCAGTGTCTAGAAAAAATTTCTTAAGTGTTGGTTTTTGAACTTATGCAAGCTTAGAATGAAACTCCAAAGTGAGCCATGACTGGACTTGCTTGTGTTATATGGTTACCTCAGACAGTGTATTCAGAGCTTAAAAAATGACAGAAACCAGAAAACGCTATCTAAAGTATACATCCTCTTCTGTTGTTTTGGAAAGCCAAAGGCACACACTTCCTGCGCAAGACCCTCATCCTCAGACCTGACATATGGAGAATAAGTGCTGGTCATTATGCATTTTTATATAAACCTGGCCTTCCACAGCTTGGCGTAGGCGCGGCCCGGAGAGGGCTCGCTCCCTCTGATTGATACAGTGCAGTATTCCTGTTCACATAAATATTTTTAGTTGGAAAAAGCCCTTTTGTTATTTTTCTCCCTGCTAAGAGACACTTCCATGAACCCTTCCCATAACAGAGGTGCTTTCTGACTTCAGTCACTGAGTCAACTGACAAGGAAATAGGCCCTCAGCTCTATTGGTTTTCCACAACTATTTTAAAAACGGTGAGAGAAGACAGAGCCACGCCACTTTCAGGCGAAGAGAAAAATTCCTCATTTCCTAGAAACTGTTCATCTTTTCTCTTTGCCAGTTCCAGATGTGGGCAAAATTAACATTAGCATGAATAAGGAAATGCTTAATACCCATCACAGCAGGGAGGTCAGCGAGACCAACTTCTCAAAAGATTTTTATTTCTTCCTCACTATGGTCTGGGGCAACCTGTAGTCTGAATTTTTACCCAAGAACTGTTTCTAGTGAGCACTGCTTTGATTGTTTCCAGTCGTCTCCTAGTGTGTAGGCAACCTGTCTTTCTCCCCTTCCCCCTTTTGCATTATTTATTTATTTTAGAGATTTATTTATTTATGCATATAGAACTGGGGTACAGGCCAGAGGTGCAGGGGGTAGTGAGAGGATTCCCCAGAGACAAAGTGGAGAGCAGAACAGGCCGACTGATGAAGTACACTGCTGAGGGGAGCAGCAGGTGGGTAAGGAAAGGTCTGCCGGGCCATGTGGGTCACCTCCGGGTAGGACATCGAACTTGTGCTGAAGTGGCTTTATCTTCTTAGTGCTGTGCTTTAACATGCTGCATCACCAGGGAGGGGCCTTCTGCAATATTTCTAATTTGCCTATGCAAATACTTGCCTTCCCCTTCTTTCTTATTTATCCACAAAATCTGCTAGGACAAGGACTGCCTCTTCTTTTTCTTTTGTTTTCCATCTCCAAGTATCCAGTCAGAGTCTAGGCATGAAAGATGTTTATTCGGTATGTAGGGATGAAGTGTTAGGTCATATCCTTCCTCCTGACCAACCCATTTTGCTCTGTGAATCTTAACCTGAAGAGATCAAAGATCATGGGATCTGAGGGGGTCCCACCAGCCCTCTGAAACCGAACCAAAATTTTAGTGAAATCATGCCTGTGTGTGCATACACAATTCTCTGCAGACAAAGCCTTGGCGTTCACCAGATTCGGAGAAGCCTCAAATCCTTCAAGGCTCAAGAAATGTGCCCCCTCTTACTCCTTGCTCTAGCCAATGGGTAGTGTGAGGACTAAGCACTTTTCCAGAATTAGTCAAGGGTCTTCCAGATGTGAGGAGTTATGCTATTAAAAACTTAGGCATGAGGACCCTCCCTTGTGGTGCAGCGGGTTAAAGCACAGCACTAAGGAGCTAAAGTCACTTCCGCATGAGTTCGATCCCCGCCCCAGAGTTGAACCCCAGGGCGTGGCAGACCTCTCCTGACCTGCCCACTGCTCCCCTCAGCAGTATACTTGGTCAGTCAGCCTGTTCTGCTCTCCACTCAGTCTCTGGGGAATCCTTTCACTGCCTCTGCACCTCTGGACTGTACCCCAGTTCTGTATGAATGAATAAGTAAATCTTAAAAAAGAAGGAAAGAAACTTAGGAATGAAATTAAGGGTTCAGGGTCAGGCAGAGATCAAAGACCAAGCTGACTGAGAGGCATTGGGGTCCTAGTATCTGAGCACAACCCAACATCGATATGGAGCATAACCTAAACATCCAGTGCTCTGGGCACTGATCTCTCCTCTCTTCTCTCTGCCAACCTCGGGCATCTGTTGGCCATTTCGGGTCGTGTCAGGTTAGGAATCCTGCTAACAATGAATTTCTTAATATATTCTGGACATTAACTGCTGATGTTGAAGCAAACCCTCAGAAATTGGCAGACGGGGAGAAGAAAAAGAAAGTACAAGAACACAAAGGTAGCATATGAAACTGATCGCTAAATATTTAACTGATAGTGCCAGTTGCATAGTTTCCTACGTCTCTTAAAGGATAGTTCACTAAACTGGAAACAGAAAGAAGCATGATATTTATGTACATGTTTCAAGCAAATTACCATACTTCATTACCAACAATATTTTTAATGACCCCTTAGAGCTGGTGTGAATCATTTCTCTGCCGACTCCATTAGGGAATCGACTGAGTATGCAGTTTGAGTGGGATTACAGAGACAGAAGTTGAGACATCTGTGATTTAGAAGGTGGGCAGCTCTTCTCTGATAGGTTTGGAGTGTCCTCTAATTTCACAAAAATAGGGCTTCACAAGCTCAGCTGCAGAAGCCGCCTCTGGTTAAAAGACACAGAGCTGGTCCTCCACCGAGTGGCTGGTTGAGAGGAAATTTGCACTGGTGGCTCACTCATTGCCATGGAAACCACTTGAACGCAGAGGAGTACATTTGCTCATTTTTACAATTATTCTATTATTTATACTGAGGTATCTTTGAGAGGATGCTATATTTCTTGGGAGGAGCCAGAAATGCTCTATCTCTAAGACAAAAAATACAATTAACCATAGGTGCCCCAAATTGGAAATATGTGTTTGCTAATCACTAGGGGCATCACTGCTTCCTATTTAGCCTTGAGGTGAATTTTCAACACATGGTGGGATTTTCTGCTATTCACAAAATAGGGAAATTGGCAGGTCTCACTTATCAAGCCCAGTTCTCAGCAATCTGCAGGCATTGCTTCTTCTTTATATATTCTTTCTTTTTTGAATCAGGATTTTCTCACAGTGAATGGTTCATTATACTTAATTACCAGAACATGTCATTGCATGCAAAATTAAGATGGATTTTCAAAAATTCATCTGACAAAACTTCTTTTTTGATTCTGAAGATGTGACTCAAAAATCTAGGTTTAAAATGGGATAAATTTGTTTTTGAAAAATCTAGAAAAAAAATGAGTAAATAATAAAGCAAACATATAAATAAACATATAAACAAAACTGATATCCTTTAATATTTAGTGTGGATAATTTTATATGCCTCTATATTATTTGCTGGTATGATTCCTGGAATTTAAAGCAAAAAACTTAGGAATGTGGATGGGAAGATGTATGGGTAGAGAAATAGAGGGTGAAAGAAGATTCCAATCAAGTGGCCAAAGTGGTCTTCAAGAGTGCTATAAGATAGTTGTTATATTATATATACATAATAGGTATTTTATATAATATATATACGATATTACATATATATAAGTTGATATATATAATTGCATACAGAATAATTCAATGCATAAATAAAATATAGTACACATGGAATACATCTATACTAGAACTAACTTAAAAGTTCAAATGTGCTGAAGTTTCTGCACAGTAGAAGAAACCGTCATCAAAGAGAAAAGGCTACCTACTGAATGGGAGAAGATATTCACAAATTGTACATCAAAAAGGGTTTAATAGGGCCCTCCCTGGTGGCACAGTGGGTAAAAGTGCAGCACTATGAAGCTCTCCAAAGCCACTGCAACACAAGATCAATCCTCAGCCAGTGA
This sequence comes from Condylura cristata, assembly GCF_000260355.1. Lineage (NCBI taxonomy): Eukaryota > Metazoa > Chordata > Mammalia > Eulipotyphla > Talpidae > Condylura > Condylura cristata. Next base: position 30,746,444 of record NW_004567113.1, on the reverse strand, counting down.
ACTGACCCACCTGGTGTGGCAGACCTCTCCTGACCGGCCCACTGCTTCCCTCAGCGGTGCTTTTCAATAGATCTGCCTGTTCTGCTCCCCACTATGTCTCCAGTGAATCCTCTCACCCTTCGCACCTTTGGTGTGTACCCCAGTTCTTGTGTGCATAAATAATTAAATCTTTAAAAAACAAAGAGTTTAATGTACAATATATATATATAGAACACATATATTCAACAACAAAAATAGCAAACAACCCAATTAAATGGGCAGAGGACCTGAACATAAAAGACATACAGATAGCCGAGAAGCACATGAAAAGTTGCTCACCATTTCTTATTATTAGGACAATGCAAATCAAAACCACGAGAAATTATCAGCTCACACCTTTGAGAAAGGCTATTATCAAAAAGACAAGAACCAAATGTCCACAAGGATGTTCAGGGACAGGGACCTCTCACTCGCCAACAGTGAAGTGTAAACTGGAGCGGTCACTGTGAGGTCTGACAAGAATTAAAAACGGAAATTCCAAATGATCCATTATTCCATTGGAATATTTAGGAGAAGAACATGAAAGCTGATTTTAAGAGACATAGGCATCCTATGTCCATTACGGCATTATCTTCAATAGTCAAGCACTAGAAAAAAAAACTTAAGTGTTCCTTGGCGATGGATGGGTGGCTAAAGAAAATATGGTACATATGGTACCATAGACATAGGAAAATACTACTGTTATAACAAATTGAAATTTTGCCATTGATAACAATGTGAAAAGAACTAGAGGGTATTGCCTTAAATGAAATGAGTCAAAGACAAATACTGTATGATTTCACTTAAACATGTCAAATAAACAAAATAGGTGGATGAACAAAACAAACAAACTCTAAGTTAGGAGAATAGAATGGTTGTTAAAGAGGGAAAGGGGAGTTGGGGTCAGGAGTGGGTAAAATAGTTAAAGGGGTTAGTTGTATGGTAATGGACAGAAATTGGAATTTTGGTGGTGATTATAATTTAGTATATACAGATGTTAAAATGTAATGTAGATATAAACGAATAAAATTTAAAAAAATAAAAAAAGTTCAAAAATGGGAAACTGGTTTACTAAGGATTTTACAAACAATGGTATGCCTGTAGTTTTAGGCCAGTAGGAGTGATAATACATGCAAGCCTGCCATGCAATAATGCCGATAGTGTATAGAGCTTTTGAAAAGTAAGAAAGAAAGAGCAGATTAAAAACAATATGTTTTATCATCAAATATTGCTTAAAAAAACTTCTCCATGTCTATTTAACTTTGTAGAGAACAAAACTAGAACTAGAATCACTGATGGCTTAATGGTTATTGTCTCTGCAATGGGATGGTGTATAATCTCATTCTTTTCCTTCCTTTATAGAGTATGAGAAGAATAGTGATATGATTGTAGTTGTACTCTATGATTTACTGTGTGTCAGGAACTGTGCTATATGCTGGGGATATAATGACGAATGAGAGAGTTCATCTGGGAACTTGAGTTTTATGACTGGGCATATCAGCCAGAATTCTTCACTGCAAACCACAGAAACTATTATGTCTAGTTTAAGCAGAAAAATGATTTATTAAAGGATATTTATGGGTCACTGACCAGAATTGCTAGGAGACTTGGAGAATGAGATTCAAGGTTAAACTTTCACAAGCAATGCCCTAAACCATATCACAGAAATGACCTGATAAAATAGCGATCTTTGCTGTTGTTACTGCTGCCAAACAGAAGTAAAAGAATATGACTTGACTGTGGCTAGTGTTCCAGCACCGTGGCTACTTTTCAAAGTCAAGAACTTGTCTTTGTAACTGTTCCTACTCCTGAAGCCTAGGCAACAGGCAGTCACTTGCTGCAGCAAAGACAGGTGCTTGCTGGCCATACTGACACTTCCAGTATGGTATCTTGGAAGCAGAGGAGGAGGCTGTGAATTTGCATTTGAATTCACACAAAGGACAATGGGGAAATTCACACGTTGACAAGGCTGAATTGATCCTGTGGGAACTTCTGCCATTGTCAGTCTTTGTTGTTGTTAAGAGAAAGCCTCTCTAACCAATGATAGGGGCTAGGAAAGTACAGGGAGGTCATTTGTTATGATCATATAATGGGAACCCAATTCAAATGAAGTTAAGGAAAAGAGGAAATTTCATTGGCTCACAAAACTACAAAGTTCAGGTTCACACTGACTTCTGGTGTGATTGGATGACGGAATTCAAATGATATCCCATCTCCCTTTCCACCCCCACCCCAGATTATTTTATGTGGAGAGAGTAATATCCTCTCCAATTCACACACCTGTGGCTGAGTGTACACTTATATTTGAGAGTGATCTTTCGAGCCTTTAAAAATTATCTGAACTGCAGTTGCTATTCAGTGCAGCTATTCCTCTCCATCCTTCCTCCCCCAAGCTTTCTAGGCTATCTCTTCTGTCACCCCAAAGCACCCAGGGCTGTGTTTCTTTGCTTGTGGCTTATTAGATTTCTTGCATCTGAACATCTGCGCTAACTGTTAATTCCAGAGGATCCCATTTTCTTTATTAGTCTCCTCTGATATAAGATATTTGAGACTTAATAGGTGTTTTAGCCATCAGAGTCTTGGTCTAGGTTCCCCGTCCCATACATCATCTCTATCACTCTATTCTGCATTCTTGGCAAATACTTCAGACCTAACTGCTGGTTCACTATTTTTTTGTCTGCTGTATCTAAATGATATAACTATGTTTATTGAGTCTCTAATTTTAATTTAATATGCTTTTAATTTTCTAAAGTTATCCTTAGCTTTTCTTCATACTTGTCTCCTCATTAAAAAAAAAAACTTCTTAATATAAGATACCTTAAACATATCAAAATGAAAAAAAAATAATATAGTAAACTTCTCTATGCCTATTATCTAGCTTCAACAAGGAACAATTCATGACTAGTTTTGTTTCTGCTATATCGCTACCTACTTTCTATCC
>NW_004567113.1:30719187-30743040 GCF_000260355.1 Condylura cristata | reverse complement strand
AAAAAAAATTACAGTATACTGCTTAAAATCACAATTCAATGTTACTTTTATTACACAAAATTTTAAGCAATAAATAAAAGACAACTTCTACTAGTCAAAAATACATGCAAATAACAAAACTACTTTCCTACCCTCTTAAAAATCCATTGCAATTTATTAATATAAAAGATCCTTAGCATTAAAAATACTACTGGTTTCTTGGTTATATTTGTAATATCCCCTTTTTTTCTTTAAACATATTTAATTTCTGTCAGATAAAGGCAAATCAAAACCACAATGAGATGCCACCTCACACCAGGGAGATTGGTCCACATTAAATAAACTGGAAGCAACATGTGCTGGAGAGGATGTGGAGAAAAAGGAAGCCTCTTAGGCTGCTAGTGGGAATGCACACTGGTCCAGCTGATGGAAGATAAGAATAAGGAGGTGTCACAGCACTCACACAGGGAGGTGGGGATTGAAGCAATTGATGTAGCCTTGCATCCAGCTACAGAAACTATCAGACAGCTGTAGAGTGTCAGGAGAACAGACCTGAAGCTGAAGATATGGAGATTAAGGAACAAACCACCACCCACAAAGATGAGCCCCTCCTGACTGAAAGAAGATGTTAAAGCCCAACACTGTCCCCCAAACCAGGCAGCAGCCCTCTGCTCAACTGTGCCTACACAGGTGCTTCTTCTCACCAACTCTCTCCCTCCGTAGGGCAGCAGCCTCCTGCCTGCCCCTGACTACGTAACAGCCTGCCAGGGCTTCTCTACACTGACTTCCCGAAGCAAAGGCTGCTCTCTTCAAGACCTCCTGTCTGCAACCATGCATGCTTCTCAGCAGAGGCATCTCTCAGCAAAACTTCCCCTTTCAGGTAGCTCTTTCTGCCTGCTTGTGTCTATGCAAGTGTCCTTTTCTGTCCCCTTTTCTAATAAACCTGCTCTTTTAAATATAATTAAAGTCTTAAAGTCTTCATGTTGTGGAGAAACTCTCCTGGGAACTTGCCTTGTACCACTGAAAGGGGAGCTCTGGTGAAATCTTTCCCAGGGTGAACGTAAGAATCCCACACTCCAAACCCATTGACTCAAAAAATGACATCATCACCACCACAGAAAGCTGTATGGAGTGTCCTCAAAACACTAAAAGTGGATCTAGCCTATAACCTAGTGATTCCTGCTCAGAATCTACCCAAAGAATACAAAAAAACTAATCCAAAAGGAAACTTGCACTCCTATGCTTACTCCAACACTATTTACAATAGATAAGCTATGGGAAAAAGCTAAATGTTCCCAAATAGATGTAAAATAGATGTATGAATCAAGATGTGGTATATACACACAATGGAATATACTATTATTACTATATAAATACTATACTACTATAGTAAATACTATACTACTATTTATCAAAAATGATAAATTCATGTCATTTGCAGCAACATGGATGGAACTGGAAGAAATTAGGTTAAGTGGAATAAGCCAGAAGGAAAAAGACAAAAGTCGATGGTTTCATTCACATGTGAAATATAGAGAAACTGAACAAAGGTGGGGAAAAAAAAAGATAAAACTTGCAAGCTGACCACAGATCTGAGGCATAGAGCAGGGGAGGGGAAGGAAAAAGGTTCAAAACAGGGGAGGGAAAAGCACGAGGGACTGTGGAGATGGGTTGCGGGTGTGAGGGTGGTGGGAGATTTATGGGAATGACACCTGAGGGCAGAAATCAAATACTGTACAAAAAGGAACAATATAAGAAAATATATAAATAAATTTAGAAAAAAATAGATATTTAGCTTCAATTTTATATCTAATTTTCCTAATAATGTCTTCCCATGGGTCTGAAATTGTTATTTACTACTTCGGGCGATTTGTTTCCTCATGTGTTTGGGATTTTTCTTTCATGGTGAGCTTATGGTCATTGAAACTTTGAGACCTGAATTAAGGTTCATTTCCCCAGAGATAGTGTGATCACTTCTTCCAGACATTGGGTCATTATTAACTGTAATCATTTAAATTCAGTTCTCAAGTTGGGTTTTTCATGTCACCCAAGCAGTGTGAATTTTGATTGCAAGTCTATGTGTAGGCCACCAGGGGTTAGGAATTCTCAGAGGGGCCTTTATTTTCCTTCTTTACTTGGAGTCAAAGCTAACAGAAGCAAGAGTTCTTACTATGTTCTTGTTGTGATATTAAATTAATTTTTCCAGGTTGACTTCACTGGAGCTGTTACCTTTTATAGGACTGGCTGTATGCAAGACCTGCAATTTGCATAAACCCAGGTGTTTTCTCTGTTCCCAGCATATGCTTATAGCTTCTTGAAAAAATCCTTCACAATCATGTTTTGACAAGTTTCCTGAAGACAAGATTTAGCTTCAGTGCTCAGTTGCCACTTCGGATTCATGCTTCTAGCTATCATCCTATGAGTATTTCTTTCATTTTCTTCACCTCATCTAATAATTTAAAATGATATGAATATTCATCTAGCATTTTAAGGCGCTCTGTCCTGATCTCCCTCAGGAAATCCAGAGTACTGCCACATCTCAGAAAGGGGAATCTAAGGTTCTGTAAGCCCACAGACAGAAACTGGATCGCTTCAGTATGTTTCCCCAGCTGTTTTGTCCCATTCAGGGACTCTTCTTTTACCATCTACTCAAGGTGCTAGTTGTCTCCTTGACTCTAGGGAGTCAAGGAGGGGTCCCACTCTGCTCATGTCCACACTGCTGAGTCATGTGGCCCTGTGTGGTATGCCACATGCAGAATTTGGATATTCTACCTGACTTCTCTGTTTCTTCTTGACATTTGCGGTTATTCTGGACAGTAGGGAAGGGATGGTGGAAGTTTACAGTCCTATCCATCAGCATTTCTCACATTGTTGGTTCAGATTCTTTACGCTACACTCTTGTGTCCTGGTTTCCTTCTCTGACCATCAAATCTTCACTGACCCTCATTATACTTGGCAAGAGAATGACCTCAATGGCCAAGAGACAGCATCCTCTGATCTCAATTCTCTAAAGAATGAGAGAAAGTCCTATAACATAGACACTCACTCGTAACTCTGCCCAGTACCAGCTCCATCCTTAGGACTTCTGGGGCACTCATTTTCTGCTTCTCTCCTCTCCTGTTTCCGGGGAGCAGTGATGAGGTACTTGCCAGTGCTAAGGGCCCTGTACTCATGAACGGGGCTTGGGATCCAGGCTAAAACTGGAAAGAGAGATTTCATCATCTTTTATTTATTTATTTTTAAAGATTTATTTATTTACTTGTACAGAATTGGGGTACAGGCCAGAGATGCGGAAGGTGAGAGGATTCACCAGAGACAGAGGGGGTACAGAACAGGCAGATCGACGAAGTACACTGCTGAGGGGAGCAGCGGGCGGGTCAGGAGAAGTCTGCCACGCCATGTGAATCTCCTTTGGGGCAGGCGGGGATCGAACTCATGCGGAAGGGGCTTAAGCTTCTTTGTGCTGTGCTCTAACCCGCTGCGCCACGGGGGAGGGCCCATCGTCTTTTATTTTTCAGGAGTGATTGCCTCCCATGGTCACTAAAAGTAGGGATATTCTCCCCCACCATCCAGAAAGTCCCAGAGAGACAGGGCTTACTTTCTATCCCCCCACTCCCACCAGGCACGCAGCTCCAGGATGATGCCCTACCAGTCTCACATTCTCACATCTCACATGTAGCCATGCTTAGGACCTCACCAGTCCACTTTGCTTGAGACAGCACTGAGCTGTGTCTGCTTCTTTTCTCGATGCCCTGGGAATGAGGACTTAGATATGAAACATATACAATTTTCTCCAAAGACACATTACCACTAAAGAGTTACCGAGGCTCTAAATCTATATTTGGAAGTTTAACTGCTCTCCAAGGGTCAAAGAATCTGGAGATACAACTCTCTTTAAAACATCTTCCAAATCTACCCTATTAAACAGAACACGGCATTTTTAAATTCAGATAACTTTAGTGCATTTGGTCTTTTCCCACAAACCATGACTGAAAGATGCTTTAGACATGCATAACCAATAATCCTACAGCAGTGGTCATTCCAGGAAAAAGCAGAGAAAAAAACAGTAGTGTGCCTCGAAATGAAATCCCCACCTGATAATGCTTTTCCCTGTGCACATACTAATAAAATAAAAGCTGCACCTTTCACACTGCAGTTTTTCCCGAGTTCATGTTCAGTTTTTATTGTAATTCTAATCAATACAATACAACACAGTTTTCCTCATACATTTCCTAATGGGAATCTTTGTTTTACCAAGGCATCCTCTTACATATGTTTTTAAATAAAACATAAGCAACGTTTTAACAAGTGGGTACTTGTTTAATGAATGTTTATGTCACACAGAGCCGTGTGCATTATTGTTCGTGTTAATAAATTGGCCTGTCCTTCTCTCTTCCTACTGTGTCACAGAAATGGGGGCTTTGATTTTCTAGGAGGCCCTTGAGACCTTTCAATTTCTGCTTTGTCAAACATTGTGTGATGCTGGCTAACTCATTTTCTCTAAGCTTCAGTTTCCTGGTGAACATGTTGCTACATTAAAGGGTTTAGCAAAGTGTCGTAAGAAATAGGGACACTCTCCTGTCCAGCCATCTCCAAGGATGCTAGCAGTCATGCTGACTGTGGGGAGAGCCAGATGAAGGAGTCCCACTCTGCTTGTGCCGCCGTGGCCGAGTCGTGTGGACCTGTTGTCTTCTTATGCTGCATGCTGAATTCGGATATTCTACCTGGCTTCTCTGGTTCTAGGCATTTGTGGCTATTTTGGAAAGCAGGAAGGAATTGGGGCACGTTGAAGTCCTACCCATTAGTACTTTTCAAACTTTGAATCATCAGAGAATTCTGAAATTAATTTATTGGTCAATCAGCAGTTTGAAAAACTAAACAACATAATAGAAAGAAATGTCCTTGGTTGTAGTAAATAATATTTTGTGAGACTTTTGTATGAAGTGCATCACTTGGTATGTGCAATTTATTCCTTACTATGAACTGTGTCAAAAAATTTTAAGACATAGTATTTTAAGGGATTTTGAGAAAACCAAAATCCATTTTCTTATCTATGGAGATAAAGTAGCATAGATGAATATGCAGACAGACAAAAATTGGTTGTTTTATTGACCCCACTTCTTCACTCTTCTGTATCTACATTCTTTTTTTTTAAAATTTATTTATTTATGCATACAGAACTGGGGTACAGGCCAGAGGTGCAGGGGAGGGGTTAGAGGATTTATGGAGAGAGTGTGAGGGAGCGGAACAGGCAGATGGACAAAGTACACTGCTGAGGGGAGCAGTGGGCAGGACAGGAGTGGTCTGTCATGCCTTGTGGTTACCTCCCTGGCCGTGGATTGAATTCCTGTTGAAGGGGCTGAGGCTAGCTTTAGCCCATTGCATCACCAGCGAGGGCCCTGTATCTACATTCTTTGCCATAAAATTCACTGTGGATTCACAACCTGATGCTATACTCAGTCACGTGGCTTGATTTGACCAATGAGGCATTACTAAATGAAATACAAGCAGAAGCTAGCAATGAGTGTGACATTAGACTTAATCTTGTCCTTTGCTATTGGAGAATGAGAATCTAATAGTCGACTAGAAAAAGGGGGTATTACCCAGCCTCCCAGATGAGAACATCCAAGACTCCATGATAGCCAAGCAACCTCCACCCCTGTGAGTGAGCTTGAAGAACTCAAAGCCAAGACCACCTTGGCCAACCTGCCTACTCTTGAGCTGTAAACATGTTTATTTTTGTACACAAATGGGAAGTTTTATATGAAAATATTCTGGCAATAGATAATCGATACACCCCATTAGGAGATCTCAGTCATTAAATTTTCAATAATAATATCATTATTTTATTTATCCATTTGAATATATTTATGTTATACTTACCTAGCACATTGTATATTTGTTAATTATTATTTTGTAATAAAGATCATTACAATAAAATATGCGCTAAATTTCCAAAGACTGTCTCATTTGGCAATCTCAAAAGCCACTTTTCATCTTCATGTTTCACGTTGCTCGGGGGCCACAAAAGGGCTAGTTATTTAGGGAAGATCTTATTTCATTGATTTAATAGAAGGAGAGATGGCAGAAGGAGATACACCCACGGTTACTCAACCAAGTTTGCTACCAAACGAATTGGATTTCGCTCAGTCATTTTTTTTTTTTTTTTTTCAGAACTACCTACACACTGTCTACCTCTCCCATTTCCCAAAATGAAAACCCTGGTTCCTGCCTTTCTTCTAGATCTACCTCAATTTTCATAAAAGTTCCCGAGGGATGTCAGTTTGAATAATTACAATTGACATTTTGCTTGCAAGCAAAACAGAGGCCCTTTCCTCAGGAAACCACAATGACATGAATATCCTCTCAGTGCATATTGTCCTCCAAATAACCAGATTTGCTTTCCCTAAATTTGCATTTTCATTTGATCATTAAAGATGACTTTGTCTTTGTAACAGAAAACCTGCGATTCTCTTGACTAGTCTAGTTTGTCCTGATAATTATCACAAGATCCTGGAGCTATTTACTCATTGAACATTCAGCTCCATTGGCTGCAAGTTATTTTTAAAAGTCTGTCTCTAAGAAGGAGCCCTGACCCAGTCATCAGTGAGGGAGTATGGAATGACGGAGTGGAAGGGGGATTGGAGAGAAGGAACTGAGGTTCTTTTACAGAATCCCTTTCAGTAGATTAAGAAAATATTGATTGTCCATTTTAAAGAATTATGTGCATATACATTGGGGCTAGTAAGCAGTGACTTCACATATCTCTTCAATATATTTAAATGTTGTGCAATGACTTAAGACCCAGAAAGAAGACAAGGAGAACCTTTGTGCCGAGCAGAATGCTGGCTATATAGAGCTACAGGTAAAGACCCAATCCCTGCCATCCATGAGTGCCAGTTCTGTAATCCGTTGACATATGTTCATGTCTCTGTGCCCCCAGAGAGATGGGTTCTATATTTTGGCTTTTTGATGATGACAATTTTAGTAGCACATTGGGGCTTCATCTTCTCTTTATAAACTTCTCTCTGATTCTTTGATAGTTTGGTTACCATTCTTGTCTTCTGATGCTTTTGCTTTGAGTTGTTTTGAGATTTGCATTTGGCATGGAGGAATTCAATAAAAAGTTCATTAAATGAATGTGAAGCAATAGTAGTTTTTTACTTCCTCAAAATAAGTGGTCAGTAGGTTTGGCAGAATTCGCAACTAAGAAGAGCATGTGTTTACAAAGTACTTACAAGAATCTAACCTAATATACATTTTAAGGACATAAGTACTTTTTCAGCTAAGGATCTTAGTCAATCAAAAATTGACTCACATTTCTTCCAGTGCTTAAACTTGATCTAAAACTTAAATACTTGTGTTCAAAGTATTTTATATCTTAATGAAAATCTTTTGGATTCTATCAAAGGAGTAGATTAAATATGTTCACTCCAATCCCCTGCCTTACAAAATGGGCCTGCAAATCTATTTTAACTAATGTTTTACTAAGCCCTTTCTTGAGAAATGGTTAATAGTGAGTTTAAGAGAATTATTTTAGTTAGAAAAATGAGACATTTCTGAATGCATTTAAAATAAGATTTGGTTTATTAAGAGTATTTTTCATTGGTCTTGAAATCATGTAAATTATAGGGAAATGAAATTGTTTGAAAAAAATCATTTTTCCCTGTTAATGCGCTCAAGTGTTTTTCTCATCTGCAACAAATCGTGACTTTATATGTTATGAATTTATTATTTTTATTAAATAAGATGAATTTATGGCAAGAGTGTTCACCATTTAGCCATGCATTATTAAATTACCAATATTTGTAATCAATGAATGATATACACACGCCTAATTCATATTTGTTTAGGGTTACATTCCTTCTACTCTAAAAGGCTACAATTTTAAAAAATCATGAGGGATTTTAAGATAATATGTATCAAAATTTCCTGAATGTTGATATAATTCATCATCATGTATTGTAAAGCTGTTCTAATGTTGGGGTGATCGATCAATGGGTTGAGAAATGATGTAGAATAATATTATGGTATTGTAGAGCTGGGAATAATCCAACATAAAGATGTGGTAATGACATAGGATTAATACGATTCAGGTGTTAAAAAAAGATAAACTGCCATTTGTGACACGTGATTGGAACTGAAGGGGATTAGAAGAAGGGAAATAAGTTGGAGAAAAACAAGTACTGGATGATTTCATTCATCTGTCGAATATAGAGAAATAAGTCCAAAGAACTAAAAAGACCAAACTAAAACCAAGCCTAGAGATATGACTGCCGAGGTTACTAGAGGGGGACCATCGGGTATTAAGGGGAGAAGGGGTCCAATCCACATTGGGTGGAAGGATTTGGACACTCTGGTGGAGGGTGTGCTGTGATGATGTACAGCTGAGGAAGTGTGAACCTATTCCTCTAAATCATATAGCGCTATAAATCAATGTTGCTGAAAAGAAAAACAAACCAAAAAACCAAGAACCCTATACTCCAGCTCTTGTATGCAAAAATAAGTCTTTAAAAAAAAAAAAGGAACCCAACAATCCATTTCATACAGATGATGACTGGATTCATAAGGTTTAAGTGATTTGTTCACCCTTTGAACCTTATAAACAAAGACAGTTCATTATTGTTGGGTCCAGAGGCCACCAATTGGAACAACTTATACATGATTGTCCAAGGAGTCTTTCATCGAGCACCTAGCCTCTCCCAGCATATGGTAAAAAGGCAAAGTACCAAGCTGCTAGGGGTGGTAGCATGGTTAATGTGAAACTCTGGTGTTTTCACCATCATTCATATAACACTGATGATGCCAAGAGCTCACACCAGACACCACCCCAATATGACGGCAATGACCAGAAGAGAATAAGCCATGTCGCATGGGATACCATGCTGATTTTATTCTTGCAAATGATTTAGTGCTCTGAGGTGAATATTTGTGTCCCTGAAAATTCAGATGTTGAATCTTAGCCTCCTTTGCGGAGCCTCCTATTTGGAGGTGAAGTTCTATTAGGAGGTAAAGGCTACCTCTGGAAGGCTATTAGGTCATGAGGGTGAAGCCTACATGAATGGGATTCATGTTCTTATAAAAGACATCCCCCAAAGTCCCCTACCCTTCTGCCATGTGAGGACATAGTGAGAAGAGGTTGCCTATTTCATGCAGAGACAGGCAGTAGGGTGATGGTCAGGCTTTTATGACGCTGGCTCTGTGGCTATCACCTGTGGCCAGGAATGCAGGAGGTGCTTGGGAGTGTGGGCTCAGGCTCCCGGCATGCATGTCTGATGGTGGACACCTGAGTGCGGGATGAGCATGCGTAAGCAGGCACATCTGAGCCGGGAGACTGAGGCCATAGGCCGGCATCGCACAGAGGATGAGATGAGGCAGAGAACTGCAGAGAACAGGACAAGAGGAAGAGACCACGAGAGAACTCCAGGGAGCCCAGAGACAATAAAGATCTGCCAGCCTCCCGCCCCCAGGCCTTCCCGCCTTGCCCGCCTGCAGACTGTGCCCCCAACAGTTGGCACGAAGAGCCTTAACTCCTGAAAAAGAGGCTTCCAAGACCCTCCTTTACCTGCCCTGTGCTTGCTGGCACTATACAGGCCTTCACACACACACTCCAGTGCCTTCACTTTGGACTTCCAGACTCCAGTATGGTAAGAAATAAATATTTGTATTGAAGTCCCCAGCCTAGGTATTTTTGTTGTAGTAGTCCAAACAGACTAAGACACAAATCTAACTTTTTGCTACAAATGACAGTTTCTCAGAATTCGAGGACTTCATAGTCATGTGCCATCCACCACTAGAGTTACAGGATGACACAGACAAGTCTAGGGCTTGTGGGCTTCATTACTGAGCTGCTGAAGTCTGAGCTGGGTAGGGTCCCTGGCTCCTGGTCAATTATGATCACCTTCCCAAAATTGCCTTTCTTGCATCCAGGAAACTTCTTAAAGAAGCTCCTTATTGAAAATTGCAGGGCCTCCTTTGGTGGTACAATGGGTTAAAGTGCAGCACTATGAGGCTGGCCACAGCCACTGCTGTACGAGTTTGATCCCTCGCCAGGGAGGTGACCCACAGGGTGCAGCAGACCTCTCCTGTCTCGCCCACTGCTCCCCTTAGCAGTGTACCCTGTTGCTCTGCCTGTTCTGCTCCCCATTCTGTCTCTGGTGAACCCTCTTACCACCCCTGCACCTCTGGCCTGTACCCCAGTTCAGTATGCATAAATAAATCTTTAAAAAGAAAATTAGTAATGAGACATGTCTAGTTGAATCTGTTTCTTAGTTTTGAGGAAGCAAATGGAGAACAGTAGAAAGGGCCCGGCCTTTAGCAGGAAACCCCTTGAATTGAGCCTCAGCTCTACTGCACAGCCAGTGTGGCTCATCCACAAAACGGGGGTAACAATGCTGCGATTCCACACAGTTTTAAGAGCTAGATGTGGGATAGACAAGCTATAGAGCAGGTGTGCAGTGAGTGATAGTTATTATTAATTTTCCTCCTTTCCTTTGAAGGCGGGCAATAATGGGGTGATGGTTTCCATTCCTGAGCCCTTTTTAGAAGCCAGGCAAAAGCTTATGAACTCTTTTTTTGAATCATCACAGCAACCCAGTTATTATTGATAACATTTTCTTCTAAACAGGAAACTTGGACTCAGAAAAGTTAAATAACACACCAAGGTCACTTGGAAAGTAAGGAGCAGAGGCAGAGTTCTCAGCTGGGTCTCCCGGTTGGTCCCCATCTCCTCCGCTCTCTCCATGGTCTCTGACACGGAGGCTGATTCCACTCCATAGACGGTCCTTCTTTCCACGTCTATTTAGGCTGCAGGGAAGGCCATGAGTAACTCATAATGATGATTTAAAATCTCAGGGCTAATTCACTTAAACTCATGTGAGGAGGAAAAGCTCCAAATTTCTCTGGTTTTAGTAAAGACCCTCAGGAAACCAGGTGAAACCAGCAGGCGGAGAGACAGTTGTTTGACTTTTAGCTTAAACAGTGGAAATTTTAGTGCTCTGTGTTTGTTTTAGAACATATTTTATAGCAGTTGCTGTTGAAATAATAGGAAGATAGAAATCTCTTTTAGCATTTGGAAGTACTTTTGTTTTTTCATTTTCATTTGAGTGGCAATGTTACTATTGGTTTCAGAGGATGAAGTTTACAAAGACATTTATGCTAACTTCCGATGTAAGCTGATTTCCTTTAGCTCAGCTGTAGTAAAATTTGGGTAAATACAATTTTACTCTATGCTTCCCACTAACAAGGTCAAAAGATTAAAACCTACAAGGCTGAGCTCTTCTCTATCTAGCAAGCATCTCATGGGGATTCCACTGTCTCTCTCCAGGTGCTCTTGGTCTTAAAAGCTTCTTTGATTTTGTTGGGTTACACTGGCCAGTGACCCCTTTTTCCCCGTGGACTTGTAGCTGGAGATGGTGGTTGATGGGATGTTGAAGGCTCTCCTCTCTGGGCTGGCACCTGCTAAAACTTGGGACATGCCTGTACCTTGATTTATAGAAATGCATGCCAACCTGTTACTTATTTCTCCTTTAAAAAGTATTATTATACCTAAAAGGACAAATTACAATTAGCTAACAAGTATCTTAGGAAACATGAAAACTACCAAAAAGGAAGAGTTGTGAAAATTTGGTGGAAATATAAATTGGTGTAGCCTCTATGGAAAACAGTAAAGAGGGTTTTTGAAAAACCAAAAATAGATCTACCATATGATATGGTCATTCCACTCCTAGGTATCTATTCAAAGAACAAACTCCAAAAAGATATATGTACCCCTAAATTCACTGCAGCTTTCTTTGCAATAGCCAAGACACCAAAACAACCTCAATCCCCATCAACACAATTGGATAAAAAAGACATATATATATGTGTGTGTGTGTGTGTGTGTGTGTGTGTGTGTGTGTGTGTGTGTATACACAGTGGAATGCTACTCAGCTACCAAAAGAAAGAAAGATAAAATTATGTATTTTGAGATAACATGGATGGGAGGGGGTTAGGTTAAATAGAAATAAGTTAGGAGAGACAAATACCAGATGACTTATTTTTTTTTTTATGCATACAGAGCTGGGGTACAGGCCAGAGGCTCAGGGGCGGCAAGAGGCTTACCAGAGACAGAGTGGGGAGCAGAACAGGCAGATCAACGAAGTACACTGCTGAGGGGAGCAGCGGGTAGGTCAGGAGAGGTCTGCCATGCTATGTGGTCACCTCCGGGGCTGGGGATTGAACTCATGTGGAAGTGGCTTTAGCTTCTCAGTGCTGTGCTTTAACCCGCTGCGCCACCAGGGAAGGCCCAGATAATTTACTCTTATGTGAAAGAGTGAAAGGAAGCAAAGGAACAGATTAAACACCCTCCTCCCCCCAAAAAAACCAAAAAACACTTGAATTCTAACTGAAATCACTGAGGGAGAACGGGGTCTGTGAACTGCACTGGAGGGTTGTTGGTACTGTGGTGGTCAAATTGTATAATAACAGACATTTGAAAAGGTGTGAGCCTGTACTAGTAACATATTGACAGTAATGTAAATGCCATGCCAATAATAAACACAGAAACAAAGCTATTGGCACTATGACAGATACAGGAAGTATAATATTCTGGAATATCATCGTCTGCAGATGGCGATGATGATGACGATGATGATGGTGGTGACTGGTAATGATGATGATGGTGGTGGTGGTGGTGATGTGATAGTCATGTGAAAATGACTATAATGGGATGGTGGTGATGTTAAGGACTCATCATTACACAACTCTATGCGTCAGGGTCAGGGAGCTCTCTGCTTCTGCTCTATTCTTTCTGCCCTGTCCTTGTGCTTTAAATTGCACATTGCTCTAGCATGGTAGATGCTCTGTAGGTAACTCCTTTCATTATCCCATTGTTAGGAAGTGAAAAGGTCATGAACATGTTTCTGCTATGAGGAATATACATTAGTTTGGTGGTGGGTGTGGTGTGACATACACAGTTGCTAAGACGAGAACCTGTACATTTGAAACCTGTAGTGTTGTAAATGTATGTTCCCTCAATTAAAAAAAAAGCAAACAGGAAATAGAAATTAAAATTTAATCCCTTCATCTCCTTACGCTTTATTCTCCTGAGGATATTCATATATATGAGGCAGCAAAGGATAGTTGCAAGGATTAAGTAAGAGATTTATGCAAAGTACCAGGTGCAAGGAAGATATTTCATGACTAGTAATAGTTAGCAATACTATCGCTATTATTAAACATAATCTAGTCCTCTGAGAATAATCAGTAATATGAAAGAGAATTTTTTTTAAGATTTATTTATTTATCCCTACAGAATTGGGGTACAGGTCAGAGGTGCAGGGGCTGCAAGAGGATTCACCAGAGAACAGGCAGACTGACAAAGTACACTGCTGAGGGGAGCAGCAGGACAGGCAGAAGAGGTCTGTCGCTCCATGTGGATCTCCTACAGGGCAGGCTGGGATCGAACAAATGCTAAAGTGGCTTTAGCTTCTTAGTGCTGTGCTTTAATCCACTGCACCACCAGGGAGGGCCCGTGAAAAAGAATTTTTAAGAAGAGTATGGTCAACAGTGATAAGCGCCAAAGGTTATGAAGAAAAAGACTCAGGTGACGCTCCTTTGTTACCATGGCGCTGTCGGGAGAGGAACTCGGGTAGACACATACACCTCTTCCCTGAGCATGCACTGTGCTAGGCGATATCTTGAATCTAGTTTTTTAATAATTTCACACTGGGATGTTTTTAATTCTGATCCTCATGTCTCTGGCCCTTGGGTGACAATGTTTCTGTACATGACCAAGGCTCAGGTCCACCATTCTCTCCATCCAACTCTACTGCAGCTGCCTGCTACACTTTCCTTCTACCCAAGAGTCTGATTCTGTCCCCAGAGAAGCTATCCCCAACCTTAGCCTTGGAATTTACTGAAAAGTCACAGTGGGCTGAAGGCTGCACTAAGAGCCTGAGCTGGTGGGAATGGTCGCCCTGTCACTTGCGTGACCCGAGTTGTCGTTAGCTTGGCTTTCTAGCTTGCTAACAGCAGATAGGCAATGAAATGCCACTACCTTTTGCAGAGACAATCATTATAGTGAGTTTCAGTACTTGTTTTGGTCTTTGTTAGTTTGGGATAAATTTAACTTATGGAAACAAAATTTTGCTTCTCCTGGATGTTTCTGTTTTTATATTTTTCCTGTTGATTGTTCTAAATCTGAGTAAGAGCAACACTAGACCTCAGATGCCCTTTTACTGAGACACCTCAGAAAGCTACAATGAAAAATATTTCAGAGGTGAATTAATTAATTGGGTTAATAATTATATAGCATTTTATAAGATAGGTAATACATGCCATGGTCAAGTCTTCAAATAGAACAAAGTAGCGAGAAATATTTATTTTTTTCAATTTCCCTTCCCATTTTTTTATAGCAAGTTAGTAGCATAGTATAAACCAGTCTGAACACAGTTAAAGTTTAAGGTTTTGTATTATGAAAAATGAACATTTCTGGCCCTCCTTGGTGGTTCAGCAGGTTAAAGTGCAGCACTTTAGCACTTGTTTGATCCCCAACCTGGCAGGTGACCCACATGATGCAGCAGACCTCTCCTGTCTCACCTGCTGCTCCCTTCAGCAGTGTACTTTGTCAATCTGCCTGTTCTGCTCTGCACTATGGTGAATCCCCTTACCACCCCGCACCTCTGATCTGTACCCCAGTTCTGTATGAATAAATGGATAATTTTTTTAAAAAGAAAAACAAACATTTCTTAATTTGTCAGTGCTGTGAATTTGCAATTTTGAATTTACTCACAAGGATTGTCAAGGTTTTCTACCCAATTCCAATGTGGGAAAGAGATTTCCCACACTGCTAAGCAGCAAAGTTCAAACAGTGGCTGCGTGTCCTATAATTCAACTCAGTTATGACATGGAATCATCTTTATATTCTCAGACTTCAAAGTTTCTCTCCAGTAGAGTTAACAGAGGTACATATCAGAAATTTAAACTGTTAACAACCAGAAACAGGATTACTCATTATGGATTAATTCATAATATAATGAATCATTTCGATTTCAAAAATTATTCATCACAGTACAATAAATAAACACTTCAGTCTCTTTTTGTCAGATCAGTTAGTTTCTCCAGTTTTTCTTCACTCTTCTCTCTTTGTGCTTTTTTTTCTCACCCTATCCCCTATTTAACTTCTCAACTTATTTAAAATAATGTACCATTCAATTTATACATAGGAACTGAATTATTCTGGGAGAATCTAGCTCGTTGGTAATATGTAATTCCAGCATATTTTTGTTTAAGGGTTGATTTAAGTTTCTCGAGGCCAGAATGTGTGTCTTACATAATATTTGTAACCCCTAATGTGATCTGCATTAAGGATAACTAAGTGGAGAATCAAATAAGTTATGGAACCAGGATGGACAAGCGGGTGGATGAGAAGGATACTGTGAAATATGAAATTGACATAGGAAATAAGAGGTTCAAACAATTAAGAAAATCAAGGAACATGACATTCCTCAAAGATAATCATAAAAGATTAAAGCAGCAGCTGAGCCATAATGTATGTAGATTCCCTAAAAAAATGAAGACTATAGAAAACCATTAAAAGTTTCCAATACTTCCTTTTTTAAGCTAGAGAACTAAAACCATATATTACTTCCTTCCAAAGTTCAGTGATGGAAATTAGCCTACCTTTCAAACATGTTTGGAATATATGAGTTGTCCACCTGCCTCCTTTGCTATTTATTGAGAAGGATTATGCTCAGGATCATTAGAAAAGTAATTTTCTCTTGATTTTTCAAGAAAATCCAAGATGTGACCTGCACATTGATAACAGGGAATTTAGTCTGCTGGCAAGAACTGAATTGGATTTGGGTTATATTTTATAAGCCAAGTTGCTATGCTCTTTTCTTTTTTTCAAGGGCAAATTCGAAAGAATATCTTCTTTCCTCCTGTCCATGACTTACTCTTATGGGAAATTCCACTAGAACAGAAGTACTTTTAGGTAGCAAAAAATCGGGTTGACAAATATTTTTTAGAAAATCACCCATGCGATCAAAGTATTAAATTCATCTCTGGAAACTTTTACGTGGAAATGCAGAATAAATCTCCTAATCTTGTCATCAAAATACTACCTGAGAGAGGTTGTGTAGTTATGCAAATCAGATGCTGTACATTAAGTTACATTATTTAAAATGACCCATCTTTAGTGGAATTTAATCACTTGAACCCTGGCACTATTCAAACACCAGACAGCATGATCCCTTGCTACCAACTGTCAATCACAGAGCTCATTGCTCTATTAATGTTGCCTGGATGGTGCTTTGCCCTGAAGTAATGATAATACATTTCAATTAGTTAATACAAATGATGGTCTTATTTGTTAAATGAATTTTAGAGTGAAGATGGAAATCATTATAAAATACACATCACATAAAATTTCTATTTTTGACAAACATTGGATTCCATGTGGGAATCAAAGTTGATATGCATGTTTTCTTAGTTTTATCATTTTTTAAAAAGATTTATTTATTTATTCATACAGAACTGGGGTATAGGCCAGAGATGCAGGGCCAGTGAGAGGCTTCACCAGAGACAGAGTGGGGAGCAGAACAGGCAGATCAATGAAGTACACTGCTGAGGGGAGCAGTGGGCGGGTCAGGAGAGGTCTGCCACGCCATGTGGTCACCTCTGGGGCAGGTGGGGATGGAACTCATGTGGAAGTGGCTTAAGCTTCTGATTGCTGCGCTTTAATCTGCTGCGCCACCAGGGAGGGCCAGTTTTATCATTTTTAAACGAAATACTTTTATTTAAACACACATATATTTTTCATTGTTCATTTTTCTATAATGTTTAATTTTCCTCTTGGGTGTAATTCCCATAAAATTCCCACCACCATGATACCCGTGAACCGTGACCAGTGTCTCTTGTGCTTTTCCCACCTGTTTTGAGCCCTCTCTGGCCCCAGCCTCCTGTGTCTCTGACTTTTATCTGCTAGTTGTCTCTCTCTCTTTCCTTTGCCCATCCTGTGTTTGATTTCCCTACATACCTCCTAAAGTGAAATCATCCGATTTTCTTTTTCCTTCTTACTAATTTCACTGAGCATGTCTCCTCCAGCTCTAATCTGTGTTGCTGCAAATGGCATAAATGTGACTTTATAAATTGTGAAGCAAAAGATTTTGCCCAAAAGGTATTCTTCTGCACCAACTCCCAAAGCAAAGGTAAAATAATCACAAAGGAAATGAAAATGTGATCATAATTGAAGCTTTTTCTTCTGAAATATTTGATAGGATTCAAAGAAAATAAGAGCATCCTCGGGATTTTTAAAAACAGGCTATTAAGAAAAACCAGAAGGGAATTTACAGGACATGAAAGTGGTCCTTTTGGGCCAGTAGGATTTATAGATAGGTCTTTTCCTCTTTTATTCCCCTCAATTTTATGAATGGTTGTAATAAAAAGAAATGACTCAATTGTGTTCTTAGTTCCATCTTCATCTGACTGATGGAGTCAGAATGCACTGGGCATGTTTTTTCCCCAGAAATGGCCAATTGTTGGCAAAACCTGTTCTGAGTTTTTATTAAGACCTGAAGAAAAAGGAGCATGTGTGTGTTATGTATGTGTAGTTCTTTCTTACAATGTCCTTTAAAAAAAAAAGATTTATTTATTTATAATACAGAACTGGGGTACAGGCCAGAGGTGCAGGGGCGGTGAGAGGATTCACCAGAGACAGTGGGGAACAGAACACGTGGACTGATGAAGTAACTGCTGAGGGGAGCAGCAGGCAGGTCAGGAGAGGTCTGCCACGCCATGTGGGTCACCTCTGGGGTGGGGATTGAACTCATGCAGAAGTAGCTTTAGCTTCTTAATGCTGTGCTTTAACCCACTGTGCCAGCAGGGAGGGCCCTTACAATGTCCTATTTGTTGAGTGAAAGAGGATAATATCTTTGCACACAATGTCTCTCTCCTCTGACACCACCTCTCTAGAAGATAACGTCTTCCCATTCTGTCAGTGTCTGTGTATTTGAATAAAACAATATTATATTCTGCAGAAATGCAGAAGATTGCTACACTCTTCAGCATTTTTTAAATTGTATTAATTTTTACTGAGAAAATATTGGTCTACAGCATCAGATATGATTTAGGAGTACAGGCTCACACCTCCTCAAATGCATATTACCACACCACACCCACTGCCAAAGCACCCATAATCCTTCACCATAGTCATTGTGTTCCCTGGCCCCATCCCTTACCTATCCCTTTGTTAGCTTCAATTCTACAGTCAGATTTCTAGGTTTATTTTGGTTTAGTTTTCTCTGTTCCCTTGTTTTATTTTTTTTAATTCCATGTATGAGTGAAATCTCTGGTATTTGTCTTATTTCTCAGCAAATTTTTAAAGCATGTTAGTATATTAAGGTAATTTTAAAGTCACTAGTAAGATGTGATCAAAACATAATGCTAAGTGGAATCAGGGTTTTATATAATGAATTACGGCCTAAATAAAGTATGTACTAAAAATAAAATTGAGAGTGTGAAGATAATATTGAATAGTGGATGAGATAAAGAAATATGAACTTTGATACTCTTATACTTTTAAGAGTCTTTAGACTCAGTTTCTCCATGTGTAGAATGGCCAGTTCAGAAGACCTTTGTGGATGGGTGTTGTCAAGAGGGTTGTACAGGATTTTGCAGGGGGCTGGGGATAGGCGGCTGTAGACAACTGGGTCTTTCTGCCAACCATAAAGAAGAATTTTTAGCTCTTTCCTCTGAGACCAGATCCTGCTCCTTGTAACTTGTTCATATCCTAGCTTAGAAAACAGGAGGTCTCTTCTCCCCCTGTGCTGGCATTCACAGACATGGGCCTACATGTAACTAGAGACCCCTTAAGCTGTTGAAAGAATTATTTGCAGAGATTCATGAAGCATGTTGATGCCAGAGGGACCATCCAAAGCCAGTGTCTGAGGCCCTAAGTCCTTCCAAACAAGAGCTCCTTGCTGGCACCACGCTGTATCACTCTCTTGTAATAATATTCCATCCACCAAAATGTCTCTGGAGAACCTTGGGTTTACTATCATCAGTAGAAAATAGGAAGCCTGCACGAAGCTTTCTAAATTCTTAATTCATTTGTCAGGATCATGAAGCAAGTCGTAGCTAAGGGCAGAAATATGGGAAAATGAACCCCAGGCTGACTTATGAAATATGTGAGTTTGCAGTTGCCTTGACACCAAGTTTCTTTGCAGGCTGTCTTTTTGATTCACCAGTATTTTCCCTTAAGCATTTTGATATGATTTTGCAGTTGTTGTTCACATTAAAAGGTAGAGATTTCAGGGTCTGGCTTCCTTCTCTCCAAGGATAGTGCTATGGAAACACAAAGAGTTCTTGCTCTACCCTTAGGACCAAGGAAACATTCGAATGGTCTCTGAATAGCAAGTGAGTGTCTAGGAGGCAAGCAGTCAGAATGACAGAGGGAAGGGTTCTACAAAGCGGTGGGCAGCTTTAGGAAGGCTTGTAAACAGGAGCCAGAGAGGAATTATCCCTAAAAGACAAAATGAAGCAAGTAGAAGCAAAGCAGTAAGAGAAGATTTGGTTGAGTCCTAAGGCTGTGCTTTCTTAAATGAGGGCAATAGAAAATCTTAATGACCCCACAGGTTTGTTGTCTTGTTGGGGGAGTGGAAGGGGTCACATTTGACATTTTCCCTATTAAACATTGACAAACCAGATCCACCTTGCACCAGTTCAGGACATATGGGGGAATTGGTATTAATCATATAATTACCCAAGTTGATGATAGCTATAAAATAGAGGTACTCTGAGTAAAAGAAAATTACAGAGTGTGCACAGAGCTCACACAGAATTGTGGTAGCTGTGGGTCAGTAAAAACCTTCCTTAAAAGCAGATCTTTGGGTGGCACCAGATCTTCTGAGGTCTATGACAATGAGAAATCTCTCCATGAGCTGGAGAGAAAGTGGGAGTCTTCACGAGATGACTTCAGAGGAATTATCTGTGCCTAAGACAAGGGTGCCTTTGGAAGGCAAGAAAATCCGGGAGTCTTCCTTGGGCAGTCTTCCTTGGCCCGTGGCCTTAGAAAGGGATTGATCCAGTCATCTCTTGTCTGAGTTTATTGGGACTGGGACTTTCCAACTCCTGATCATTACCCAGCTTGGCCCTCTGTCAGGAAGAATTAGTCTGGAATAACTTAAAAGTAGCCATGCAAGCCTGGAGGAAACCTGAGAAATGGATAGAAACCAACCAACAAGATACTTTCAGGTGATGCAGAGGAACAAAGGTTTAAGCTGGAGAGGCTGCTGTCTCTGGCTGCCAAAAAAGAGAACAAATAGCATTTCATAGCTCGGGGCTGAAAAAGTTTGCAATGCTAAAGATGAAGCTCAGATGGTCCCAGTGCACTTGGTGGGAGGCATTTCACCCATCTGGCAAGCTGCGTGATGGCTTCTGCATCAGAGGAACATGGGTGTCCTGCTCCGTTTTGAAGGTTGCCGCTGGCTGCGCAAGGTTCAAGAGCACTTGGGAGTGGCTGGTTCTAATTGTCATGTGCTGTAGATGTTAAGTACTGGATTTCAAAGACCATGTATGAAAGAACTTGTAAAGGAGCATATTACAATATTTCATGGATTACTTGGTGGAATGATGATATCCTGAATCTATGAAGTTAAAGAATATTTTATTTTATTTACTTTTGCACCATACTTCATTTTGTGTATTTTTCCATCTCAGTTGTAATCTCCATGGACTTCCCACCACTAATTCACCTGTGTGCCATCATCATAGTCGAGTGCACTCTTGCAGCTCCAGTTCTGATCCCATTCCCTAAAGAATATTTTATTAAAATTTATCTCTCCTTTCTTTATCCTTTTCTTAAGACAAAGTTTCTGAACAGTTTAAATAGCAAGTTACTTAAACATGGTCCATTCACGTTTGTGCCTCTGGCTCAATTTCTAGGCCTACTGAACACGGTTGTCCCATCTCACTGTTCCTACTACAGACAGCAGCTTTACCCAGCACAGAATGATGAATTTGAGTATCAGGAGTATCATTTCATTCTGCTACTCTCTCCCCCTCTACAGTATAAAACAGTAAGAACCAAAGTGTGTCCTGTTTAATCCTGAGCAGCAGTGCCTGCTTCCTTGAAGTTCCTGCGGATGGAGAGAGGGATTCGCTGCTCTCCTCTGGCTTCCCTGAGTTCCTCATCTGCCTGCATCCAGACACTTGTGCATTGAGAATTGTTCCTGGCAGTTCTGCCTTTCACAGATGTAGCTTTGGGGACGGACCTGCAACGGTTCTCAGGGCATCAAGGAAAAAGGCGGCATCCGGCCAGGACTTTTTTCCCTTCCAAATGCGGTGTTTACACACGCAGCTGCGAAGGACACACACTTGCCACCTCTGTTCTCCTAGAGACTGGAAGAGGCCTCTCCCAGGGGAATCTGCATTTTAAGATGGAATTCTTCAAAGCTCCCAAAGCCTGCAGTATACAAAAAAAAAAAAAAAAAAAAAAAAAAAAAAAAAAAAAAAAAAAAAAAAAGAAGAAGAAGAAGAAGAAAGAAAGAAAGAAAAAAAAAAGGCACTAATGAGGTCATTTCAAACCTGACGGTAGAGCTTGAGGACAGTTTGCCCCTAGACTCCTCTGCTTATCCAGTCAGCCCCAGGAAATATCCCAAGCTAATCTGTAAATGATCTATTGCTAAGAGATTTAGGGCAAAATTCTGAAGACATACAGGATGTGTGTGGAGAGACGAGTGGCTTACAGTGGTAGCTAACAAACTCACCCTTTGGAAGCACTAGTTCACTTAGTGAAAGTCCTAGAGGATGAAAACAATGGCTACTTCCATTGCATAGAAGTGTAAACTGAGGCAAAGGGTTATTGCATCAGGCCATTGCTTAAAATCACAGGCAAATAAACAGAGACCCTGATCACCCAATGGTACAGGCTGTGCTGTGGCCTCGGTGTGCCTTTGACCCCCATATGTGAAGGGAGCAAAAGTGAGCAGGTAGGGCTTCAGCTTGCTGATAAATCAGCGAATTTAAGTGTTATTTTAAATGTCTGGAAAAGATGACCCTCCGAAGTGGGAGTTTCTTAAGGAGGGACTTTTCTTATTTGTCCGTGAGTTCTCAAATCCCAGACATTGTTTGACATGCAGCTCATTAACTGCAACTAACCTTTCCTTCAAGTCCCACTTGAACTAAAGGGGCAGTCATTCAACAGAAGGTATTATTTATGATGGCTTCAATAGCCTCTTAATTTCTTTTCACCTCAGAAACTTTACCTATCACCAAATGTTTTACTAATTCCTTGAACATAATTCTGATATCACAGTCAAGTCAAGACTTGTAAATTTTAAACAAGAATAACTATCAGCAAGTAAACAAACTAAAGAATGCAAACATTCCTACTTAACAGGCCTTCTTGGTTTAAAAAGAAATATTTTTGGTAACTGATAATTTCAGAGAACCTATTATATTCTATTCATTGCATTTATCCTTCCTCAAAAAGTATAAAACAAATGTTCATCTTTTATGAGTCAAAACTGCAACATGTATAAATAATTGGTTTTCAATGATGCATGCAAATAATATCAGAACTGGTTTTAAATGTAGAAGCAATTGTGAAATATAATTACAGAGTATGCAGTTCAACACCCTCTTGTTCATTAATATATATGGACCTTCTCATGGATGCTCATTGTTTCTTGGGAATCAAATCTGGCAGGTCAGATCCAAGGAAGATCATTTTCCCTGGTTGTCAAATAGATCATAGTCTCAAAAGCAAATCAGCAAGCATATCCAAATCAATTGTAGTGCTGAGAAAAGCAAGGCCCACTCAGAAACCAAAGCCCATCTGATTAGCACTAAAAAAGAAATATTAATTATAGGGATGTACAATATGCTATATAAAGCCGACCACCTCTCACTTAACCCCACCCCGTTCCATTCTGGTGCAGCGCAGACATAAAGGCCAGAGTGTCTTTTAGTAGTTCGGGAGGGGTGAGAAAGTTTTCTGTATTTATATAATTTGTGCGTATGTTTGTGTGGACCTACTCACTATTCCTGGCATGGTTGCAAAATTCATAGTGATTTCTCAGTTTTGCAAATTTTGCAAACTTTGGCTTACTCACATTTGTAATTCTAAACTGCAATTAAAATTCTGTGGCTTTGTGCCATTTCCTCTAGAGCATTCCCTTTTGGGTAGTCTGCAAAGATGGGGGAATGAGTGTATCCTTAGAACTCTGCTAAGCTAGCTAGGTTGACTTCACATGGCAGCTTGGGAAGACAAAAGGCATAGGAGTTAAAGCCTGGATCTACCTGTGCCATGTTTTAACATTTACTGCTTCAGTGAGCCCCATTCTCATCCCTAAGCAAATGGAATATGTAAGCTGGTCTCGAAGACTGAAGAGGCGAAAGAGATAAAGTTAGATCCAGAAGGGCAGGATTGGGGAAGGTGTTCCACAAGCTCTAACAACCCCCCCTCCCCCGCAAATCTTCAATGGCCTGAGAAAGATGGCACATTTAAAGAGCTAAGGAACAACAGACACTGTCTGCCTGGAAGGTGAGGATGGTGAACAAGGAGGGTGAAAGACGTGGACAAAAATCACGCCCCTACCTCCTAACCCAGGGCAACAACTCATGACGGTGCAAGAACCACGCAAAACCTGAACTCCCATTTGCTTAGTACTCAAAAAAAAGGTAGTTATAAGAGATAGCAAATTCCCGATGGATACTTACCTCTTCGTTTGACTTCCCCCCTTCGGTTTTAGTGGGTACACATTAACTTCAGTTTACCCCAGATGTGATAGTGGGGCAAAAGAGGAGGCAGTAGATGGTAGATTTTTTTTTTAAAGATTTATTTATTCATACAGAACTGGGGTATAGGCCAGAGATGCGGAGGGTGAGAGG
>NW_004567113.1:30679163-30718032 GCF_000260355.1 Condylura cristata | reverse complement strand
ATAAACTATTATATTATTAAAAAAAAAAACTTACCATTTCCCTCTTCCCCTCATTCCTGATAATAACCATCTATGCTTACCTTTTCGTAGGTGGAATCACGTAGTATGGGTCCCTCTGTGACTGACTTAAATTTTAGGATAAGCTCCTCAAGTTTTATCCACAATGTAGCCTCTTTTTTTTTTTCCCTTAAGGGTGAATTATATCTCACCATGTGAGTATATATTTATATATCATATTTTTGGCATTTATTTATCCACTAATGAACATTTTGGTTGCTTCCATATCTCAGCTACTGTGGACAGTGCTCCAATGAACATCTCCCTGAGATGTGTAGGTAGCACATTGAACTCCTGATTTCTTTTGGATAAACAGCAGAAGTGGGATCATGGATCACAAGGGAGTTCTAGTTTTAATGTTCTGTATGACATCTGCTCTGCTGCCTTCCACAGTGGCCTGCACATTTCACATTCCACCCAGAGTGCACACCTAATTTCCCTCACCCTTGACAACTCTGGCTATTTACTTTTTTTTTTTTTAAATACACAGGCTTTCTTTTTTTTGATTATTAAGATTTATTTATTTTTGCATACAGAACTGAGGGACAGGCCAGAGATGCAGAGACAGCAAGAGGATTCACCAGACAGAGCTGGGAAGAGAATAGGCAATTCAATGAAGTTCACTGCTGAGGGGAGCTGGAGGCTGGTCAGGAGAGGTCTGCTGCACCATATGGGTCACCTCCAAGGCTGGGGATTGAACTCACACTGAAGCAGCTGCAGCTAGCTTGCAGTGCTGCGCCTTAACCTGTTGTACCACCAGGGAGGGCCATGGGTTTTGTTTTTTATAATGGCCACCCTAGCCCGTGCAGGGTGATCTCACTCCAGATTTCCTTTGCATTTCTCTGATGATTAGTTCTGTTGAACACATTTTCAAGTAACTGTTTGTCATTTGTATATCTTTTTTGGAAAAATGCCTGTGAACCCACCGCAATTATTATTACTAATTTTTTTGACTTTTGAATTGCAGAACTTTCTTACCCATTTTAGATAGTAACCTCTTATAAGACACGTGGTTGGCAACTATTTTCTTCCATTCTGTAGATTTCCTTTCATTTTGTTGATGACTTCCTTTGCTGTATAGCAGCTCTTCAGTTTCATGTAGTCTCATTTATTTTGCTTCCGATGTTTGTGAGTTTGGTATCATAGCCAAGACATGAAAGGCATCAAGTCTTTATAAGCCTCTTCCAGATGACTTGAGTGTGTAATTCAGAGAAATACTTATCTAGTTTACACCTTGCCATGACAAAAAGTCAATACTTCCACTGGACATGAAATTTCCCTCAGTCAAAAGGACCTGCATGGTGACGCTTAATGGTAGGACTGTGCCTAAATTTCTGAATGGGATAGGGGCGCAGTAGGGAGAGGGTAGTTTGGAAGCACTTGTTACACATTTTTACTAAATTTTATTTATTTATTTATTTTTAAAGATTTATTTATTTAATGCATACAGAGCTGGGGTACAGGCCAGAGGTGCAGGGCAGTGAGAGGATTCACCAGAGACAGTGGGGAGCAGAACAGGCAGATTGACAAAGTACACTGCTGAGGGGAGCAGGCTGTCAGGAGCATCTGCTGCGCCATGTGGTCACCTCCCAGGCAGGAATCGAACTCATGCAGAAGTGGCTTTAGCTTCTTAGTGCTGTGCTTTAACCTGCTGCACTACCAGTGAGGGCCCTAAATTTTATTTTTAGTTGCTTCCCCCAATAATTTAAACTGGAAAAAGTAAAGCTCAGGAAAATCCTTCACTGCTGAGGTTTTCAGTGATTCTAAAGGATGTGTGTGTGTGTGTGTGCGCGTGATGTATACCCCAAAGTAAAACATCAGAAGACACAATCAGCAACTCGTATTTTTTTTAGCAACTAGTAATTTTTTTTATAACAGTTTATTTTTACATCATTTTGTACATTTTTTTTCCCATCTCAGTTATAATCCCCACGGGTTTCCCATCACCAAGTTACCCGTGTGCCATCACCATAGTCCTGTGCACTTCCCTCCCCACCCCCCACCCCTGTTTTTGACCCCATTCCCCACTCCACCCCCACAAAATGTCTCTGGTCTATGGCTGTTCATTATTCTTGTTATTTTTCTCGCCTGGTCCATTATACTCCTGCTCTGAGTGAAACCATCCGGTATTTTTCTTTCTCTTTCTAGCTTATCTCCGTAAGCATGATCTTTTCCAGCTCCATCCAAGCAACTAGTAATTTTTAAGTGGACTTGAAAGTTCAGGTAGCCATGCAGAGAATGGGTCCCCAGTTCAGTAGGTGTAGTCATTCACTCACAAAAGATTTGTTGAGGGCCCCCTGGGTATCAGTGCCTTTGCGGGGCCCTCTAGCTGTCTTGTTTCCTGGACGGAGGTCCTGTCATACCCATCACAGACACAAGTGTGGCAGGGCGAGGTACAACAGCCTCACAAGTGAAGAGATGGCAAGTGTGCACTTGCCCAGTGCAGGGACTTTAGTCCTGTCCTGCTATTTTCCCAGTCCCAGGACAGTGTCTGCCATTTTGTAAGCGCCCAAAATATACTTGTGGAAGAGGCTGAGCTGGGAGCTAGGAACCAGTTCTGCCCGGCGCCTGGCGTGTCTGGAACTGCCTCTTTTTCTATCCTAAAGACACCCAACTCTTCCTCTCCTTGCCAGTCTTGCCCTCCCCCTGTTGGTTCAGAAGTGGTGCCTCTCCTTCCCACCCTCCCAGCCCACAACGTCCCCCCACCCACCCACCCAGCAGCTTTGCAGGATGCATCTTGTCCTGTGAGAACTGGGTCCTTGAGTGCATTATGAGGAGGGCATTTATTCATCCAGGAAATATCCATTTACATACCAAGACCTGGCTGATCTGGAAGGTTAGACGGGTACAATTGCCACTGTGTGTACCCAGGCAGGAAGTTTAATATGTGAGACTCAACAGTATTTAAGAAAATATTATGTCATAGTCATGAAGTGACAGCCATGGGAGTGTATATTGCAAATACACACAATGTTCTATGTTGACAAGTTATTTTAACTTTATGCCTTAATTGAAATTATTTTTGCTTTTAACAATCGTTGATCTAAGTGATTCTGTTTCTAAAATCGTGTCTGATAAAATAAAAAAAAAACTGACTTATTTCTATTGCTTACATGGAAAGGCTTTCAGGGTAAAAAGAAATGGGAATATACTTACTATTTTCTGTAATTTTCATTTTATTATTTTACAGCTTCCATATAAAGATTTGGGAAACCTTCATGTCATTCTCTTAATAAAGCCACAGTGAACAGTTAATGCTGCTTCCCCTTCCCACACACAAACTTTCTAATTATAAAAGGACCTTTTCAGATTTATTCAGGCCATATAATCTTATTTGCAGCTCCTAATTGGAGGACTGTGTTTGTTGAAAAGAACAGAAGTCTTCAGTCATTTAGAATAAAGCTGGCTCATCAGCCCCTGTGGGAAGAAAAGAACTATTTATTTTATCCGTTAATCCCAAATACAAACACAATAAAGCTGTCTTTTCTAATAGTGACCTATTTCATGTTAAACTGGGATAAAGCTAGCTTTGCTCAGTAAGACTATTGTGGTCAACAAAAAAGTCAATCTTATTAAGATTCCCATTGAATACCTTCCAATAACTTATCTTTTAAAATGCTGAACCCAAATCCCAGTTGAACTCTTTATGGTGTCTGACACAAGATGCAAATCTGGAAGGAAATAACCTCAACTAGTGAGCCCCATCTAGTGACAGGGAAGTAAACTGCTGTTCAAAAACCTGGTCTGTAATTATCCTGTATCTTTCCTTCTGGTTTTATAATTGATCTATCTGTGTCTACGCATTTATGTTTTAGTTTCTCTGTTTTTGTCTATACTCTTATTGATAATTTTTATACCAAACATTTTTTTCTTGATAAGTTTAATTTGCCCTTAAAAATTAACATTACTTAAAATTGCCTGTATTTCTATTTATAGTGGATTTTAAAATGTGGAATGCCATATCCCATGAAGCGCATTATGTAACACTTATATGTTAAGCTGCTGGATATAAACAATATTATTCCCTTATCAATTTTATTTTATCAAAAGACAGCAAAGCTCTAACAAGAACTTTAGAGGAGCAAGATTGAGTCACAGACATTTCCAAAGAGATAGCTAAGGATATTAAAGCTTTCAAAGTCTACTTTCTTGGGCAATACCTACATCTGACAATTTCACTGTCTTGGAGGTCAGTTTCTTTTAGCTGGATATATCAGAAGTTGATTTTGGCATGTCTGCATTCCATGCTTGTGCATTTCTGGGCTTTCATTATCATAATGACAAACATGTCAAAAACTGATAAGGCTACAGCACTCCTCAGCTACAGTTATACATGTGAAATGCTTTTACTAGCGATTCTGCCTTCAAAAGGGGAACCTTCTTTGTTTCCAGAAGAAAAAAAAGTTGCTAATCGTCACATGCCATTTTAAAATGAGCAGAAAATATTCCTCAATTTATTTGCACTTGAGTTACTTCCAAAATATTTTTTCACTATGTGCACAAATCCCGGAAGCCAACCTAGGTACAGAGGGTTATCATGGGGATAAGAGACAGGAGCGCTAGTTCAAGTCCTAACCTTGCCCTTTTGCTGGCTGTGTGGCCTTTGGAAGTCACTCCTCCTGACAAGGGCCATGAACTCAGGCTCTGAAACAGATGAGCCCTAACCTCCACCTCCTGACTTCACAAAAAACACACACTGACTTCTTCTGTATGCATCATGATATTGACTTCATGGTGCTGCGGTTGAATAAGGCATCTGAAACTTAGCTTGGGCCTGGCTTATAACAGAATGCTCAGTAAATTTTATTACTTGCAAAATGTAGGGCCCAGCATCCATCTCTCAACGCTGTTGGAAAGTCTCCGTGAGATGACGTATGGTATGGGAAGATGGCGGTCAACTCTGAGGCTCTCTAAATGTTGTGGATTAGAACAGACCTCATAGGACAGCCACAGAAGGTGTGAAGAGAAAAGGAAGGCAGTTGTCATTGGAGAATGTGAACTTTTATAGATCAGCACATCTAATGATTTGGATTGTTGGCTTACATTCTAAGTGGGCTAGCACAGTTCTGAAGAAAATCATGATGGAGCAGGAAAGGAGATGGTATAATTTAGTTTCTTCATTTCATTTAGCAAAACACCTAATGCCCCTTTCTTCTTTAGAGTTCTTTGCAAACCTGAAATTATTTAATACTCTTCAATGATTTTTTTTTTAAATGTCTGCCTTTGCAGCAGCCCCCTGAGGAAAGCAGCTCTGTCGGCTTGGCCCATGCTGACCCTACCGTGGTCAGTGGGCAGCACAGTATACATAGTATCCACGTGGCTACTGCCTGTGAGCTCAAAGTGCCACTAGCAAGGAAGATGAACACATGAACTCCACAGGGAGGAAAAATCGGGTACAAATGTGATCTCTCTGGTTTACTTCCTGTGTGTCTTTGGGCAAGCTACTTAGCCTCTCTGATCACCAATTTCTTTATCTATAACATAAAAATATTAATAACAGAACCTATTTCACAGGGTTGTTGAGATAAATGAGCTAATTCTTTTGTATAAATGAAATGATATGACTATTAATTTATCCAAGTGACCAACTAGAGGGAAATCTGGAATTAGAATCCCTTACCTAGACCTTACCTAGGTCTTACTCTTTATTTTTTATTTTACCCCAATATTCCTCAACCCCCAGATCGTTTCCCAAAACCATTATATCTAATCAGACAAAAATAGCAACACAAAATAAAGTAATGGATGATTCATTTTGAGGTTCTACTATCCTTTGAAGTACTAGTAGCAAGTTTCAGGAATTCATTTGGTGGTAAAGGGTTTATTATTGCTAATAACCTACTGCACGATGATGGAGAGCATTTCATATTTTACTTTAACAGTTGGTCTTTAAGGGTTTGACTATCAGATGCTGGCAGGGTTGGATTATGAAAATGGCATGTTTAAAAATATCTCTGCGACTCACTCCTAGATGACTTTTAGCAAGTGAACTAACTGTTAGCCTCCTGGAAGATTAGATGTCAAGATAATTAGCTCTCGGCAACATGGAGTATCTATTTTTCAGATCTCATTCTCCTTTCTTCCTTATGTCTCTTAGTTGACACTACTCATAATTACTTTATGCCTGAGTTCTTCAGTTTCTTTTTGGTACACACATCAGCCATCTCTGTTTCATGACTTATCACACTTAACACTCAATTCTCACTATTAGCTTTGATGTTATATTTTACAATTCAGTTTGTATCCAAATATCATAGACACCAAAGAGTAAATTAGACAGGTAAAGCAGACCTGGGAGTGTTGCCTATGATCACCCATCAGCCTGTCTCTCCTTGGTCTTTAAGAGACCATGAGCCTCAGCAAAAGTGAAATACACATTTCCCCATTGCACTCCCTGACCAAAGGTTTGTGAATTTCTCCTTCCATGGTCCAAAGTTGGGGTCTGGGAACTTCCTATTTCATTATCCTCTATGATTTGGCCTTAAGCAACTGGTGAATAATTTTCTTCATTCTATCAAAAATGGAGCCAATGAAAAGCTAGCTGAAGAAAAGACCAAGATGGAGTGGGGAATTATCCAAAGGAAAAATACAATTACAGAAATTTCTGGTTAGAAGAACTTTGAAAAGCTGCTTATCCACTTACCTTTACTTTTGCCCTCCCCACAGCAATCCAGCAGGTAATTATGCCTCTAATTTCAGAAAGATCCATAGAATACTATGCTTCTGTATTCTCCTTAAGAGCATTCTTCATTGCTGTTGTTTCATCTCTTTCCCTTTCCTGTTCAGACTCTCCTCTGTGCCCACACCTTCCCCTCCCATGTCCCCCACATGGTCATTGTTAGTTTCATGTCATCTAGTAGTATAGATGTCCCCCAACAGAAACAAGAGACTGCTTGATCCCCTAACTCCCTTCCCTGTCCATGACCATGTGGGCTTTGCTCTGGAGTAATTGGGTATTGGCACAATTGGATTAAATGTGGACATTCCAGAATTTCCAGAAAATAGTCTTGCATTGATGCAGTGCTTGAGGTTGAAGAAAGAAAGAGGAATACTTTCCTTCTTTTTCTCTTTCCTTTGCCAGCATCAGTGCACCATCTTCCAGGTGCTAGCTTCCTCACACCTCTCACAGCCACAGATGGTGGGACAAAATCAAAGACCCTATCAAACTGTCCTCAGCTTCATCCTAAGGAATCCAGCTCTTGTCAAAACTCTAAAAATCCCTGCAACTGAAGAGTTTTCTAAGATTTACTCAGACCTAACATTGTTCCTAAAACTTGCAAGGACTTCTTCGTGCCTTACTGCAACCTGCAATCTTGCCTCGAGGACCTTCATTACTTTGAAAGCTGAGCATGACTTGAGCTATTTTTGACATGCATCTACTGCAGCTTTTAGACACCAGTGATCAGCCTATTGAACTTAAAGTGATCTGGAGACATGTGTCATCCAAAGAGCATTAGTTTGTAGTTCTTGTTGACCTTGGTCTGATGTGACATTATTTCATGTATTATAGAGTGACTTTTGTCAAGTTGCTAAACTATACCCTTATGGATAAAATGGTGCTAATGCCAACTTCTGGGTAGGACACAGGGACCAGAGAGCTAACATATGGGAAGCACCTAACAACAATGCTAATTGTTTTCAACATGTCTCTCATCCACTGGCAACAAGGACACGCTACACAGCATTGGCTTCACCACTTAAACCAAGCTGCCTTAATAGTAACACTCTGTCATGGCTAATATCAGGAATGGTAACTACAGGTCTATTGGATAGTTGCCCAGTACTGTTGGTGTTGAGGCCAGAAAGCCAATGAGAATCTCCATCCCTGCCCCCATGGACCTCAGAACAGCTGCTCAATGTGAGCATTTTGATGAACATCAAAGCACAGGGTCACCTCAGGATTGGATTCACATTTTAGAGGACCCAAGCACTAAGAAGATTAGGGTGCTGCTACCCTAGTATGTAATTAAACATAAAAACAGTGCTACACCATAATTAAATGTAAAGAAACAGAACAATCATCTGATATCTTCCCCACTGTGATGACAGTTCTTTGTACTTGTTGAAATATCAATTTTTAAATTATTCTCAAAAAGTGATTTGGGGTGTCTTCATTTGTAGGTAACCAGACTGCTGCTAAGGTGACAGATTTACCTCAAGGTTCAGCAAATGAACAGGAAGGGAGGCCAAGCATGGAGAAGCTGAGGTCTCACTGATTCACAAACTACTCAACAAACTCCACAAAGAATGGAAAAGTGATTGTTCGTTTTGAGGTGAGGTCAAATCACCTTTTTAAAAAGTCAATTGAAATTCATTCCACACATATAGAATATTTTTCTCTGAGATAGACTTTTCACAAATGGGATAAAAGAGGGTCCTGTTTATGTGGGGTTTTAAATGATGATGAATGATGGGAGGTGCACCCTCTGGCTCAAAACTGGCTCAACCACAATAGAGACAAACTACTAGGAACAGTGGACAAAGCTCTTGTTTTTCTGGGTTCTTCCTTTTTTTTAATGGAGGATATGATCCCTGAAGGACTCCCTTCCTGCTCTAAGCCCAGGTTAGCAATACCAGGTGAAGATTATCTGGGGATCTAGCCTGCTACCTGCACATTTGAAACCACCCACCAAGTATTACCAGTCAAAGACATAAGCACCAGGGAAGGCTCAAGAACCCTGACTGGGAAATTTCTCAAGCACAGACAAAAACAATTTACAGAATTGCTGTAAATAGTTAATAAAAATCCATTTTACAGTCCACTTACTTAGATTTCCACCACATCCTGTTCTGTTTCAAACAAGAATTTTTCTTTTGAATTGTTAGGCAGTAAAGAGTCAAGTCATTTATCTAGCAATGTCTTCATATTCTTTTAAAATGTTTTACCACTTTCAGGAAATACCTTGGATTCTCTAATTAATTTCCCACTAGATGTTATTTTAGAATGACTCTGTGGAAGGAAAAGTCTTTTCTTCATGGGAGTTGTTTGGTTCTCGTGAGTGGAGATGTTCAGAATCAGATGCCCGGAGTCTTATCACAGAAGGCAAACTTTCAGATAATGTTTCAGACATCAGGGCAAAAAAACCAATAAAGTCCCTGTCTCATTCTCACAAAAGTGTCCTGTGCCAGAATTGTTGTTCATGGGCCCCAGAAGGAACTAGGTGTTGTGCTAAAATTAGTGCAACTCTTTGGAACAAGACTGGGCTTTCACAGTTCTTACACCTGGATGTAAACAGGAATATGGGGAAGAAATAAGGGTTCACCTGGAAGAAGGTGAGGGATTCCCACCAGTGGCTGCTATTCTAATCATTTTGCAGATATTGACTCACTTTAAAACAACTCTCTGAGGAACTAATGATATTATCCCAATTTTCAAATAAGAAAACTTGTGAAGTTGCCAAGGTGGTGGTGGGGGGGCAGGGGGTGAGGTGTTCCAGGCGCCAAACCCAGGCTGACATTTCTGCCACCCGGGTCATGCCCACAGCCCACTGGATGTTCCATGCTTATTTCTCACCGCTTCACTGGTTCTGGTACTTGGTAGAACCACCCCATTCTACAGGTGAGGAAACCAAGCTCACGGAGGCTAAGTGACTAGCAAGGCAGGTCCCTGACATTCAGATAAACTTTTGCGAGTTTTCTGCCTTGTGTCTTTTTCTTCTTCCTTAATGTCAAACAAATCAAACCAATAAAACTGCTTTACTTCTTTGTAGGACGCATTCCCCTGAGTCACAGGAAAGGGCAGGAGGCTGATTGGCCTTTAACTGAGCAGAGTGAAGCCCAGAAGCCCATTCTAGGCTAGTTCTGCCCACCCAAAGCATCCGAGGCTGTGTCTCTTGAATCTCTTGAAGTAACTGTGATTTCATTGACCTTGCACCTGCATTGGAGGTTTTGAAATAGTTTAATCTCATCCTTAGACAGATTAATAATAAATAAGAGGAAGCACTCCTATCTTTAGTGTGTGTGCAAAGAACAATATGAAAAAACAAAGACCCAGTATGATTTCCAGAAGAATGTTCTGGTTTCCTTCAAGGAACTTGATATTTACCTCTCTGACGTCAAGGTTACATTTCTGTTAGTTTCATTTTGCTTTGTAAACAGAGTTGTGCTAAGGGCTCAGGTGGCTTTTGCGGGCCAATCTGCCCTGAGGAGCGACCTCATTTTGAAGACATTTAGCATCATTTCATCTGCATGACAACACAATGTCCGCACTGGAGGGGTTTTTTCCCACATGAGGGGAAACCGCAGGCAATGTGCATCTGCCGCTAACTCGGGCGCTAACAATGCCACTTGATTAAGCAGGCAACCATCTTCACTGCCAGGAAAATCTTGGGTCACCTGAATGCCCATCTGTATTCATTAGGGTGCAGAAGACAGGCAGAGAGGACCCACATTAATGGAGAGTGAGGGAAATTTAATAAAGGTACCCTATACAAAGATGGGAGCAGGTGTCGGGAGACACACAGAGATGGAGCAGTGCTCCAGCAGACTTAGATGATAGTTGGAGAAATGGGGAGATGCTGTGTGGAGGGAAACCCATGACAGGTGTTGAGAGGCCTCTCAGAAATTCAGAGTGAACCCACACTGAGGGGATGGGACAGATACTCCAGCTGTCATCCTGCTTCTGTCCAGTGATCATATCCAATTAAGGCAAGACCACCCATGGACACAGTCTAAGGGACAGCCGAGTCCCTGTGCAGGAAAGGGGCAGAGGTTCAATAACAGTGTGCGCTCCTGCTGTGACATGGTGGCTTCATAAAGAAGTAATGGGGGGAGGGGCACTGCTTTCATGAAACTAGGTGGCTAATTTTATGCCAATGGCAGGAATCAGAGCTGTCAATTCCTCACTGTGATATGTGATATATGAGTCAGAACTGGATGCCCACGGAAACCTGGAACACCCTGGACTTCAAAACAGTCCCTGTGATAGTGGACAAAGAACCACTGAATATCTGCTTCCTCCAACGGGTGGTTATAACCTAAGTTTTAAATGGTAACAAGGGTTTAAGAAGAGGGTCACAGCAGTTTGGAGCTACTGGCATAACATCTCTGGAGGCATCCATTCGTTGGGAAGGCCCATATTTTCATGAAATTAAAAAAATATGTGAAAGGTCCATATTTTAATGAAATAGATAACTAAAATAAGGCCTGCATTGTCTCACCTAGTTCCCTGAACATTTTAGCAGAAGACTAACCAGAGGGCGAGATGGAGATGTCACAAGAGGTTTCTGGGGCACTTTAGGATTCTTGTCAGTAAGGATATAAAGAGATCACATGAACTATTATTGGACAGCTACGTCAAGTTAGATAACCTAAATCCAGATAACCCAAATCTGTGTATTTCCCGTTCAGTGAAATGGGGACAATGCCTATACTTCCTGGGTGGTTTTTTGAATGAAACGAGGCCATGAATTCAAATGCCTGAACAGTGTCTAGCACATAATAGCTGTTCAATAAATGGTCTCCATGCTGCGTGCTCACTCATGTGCATAGAGACACACAGTGCGCTCTGGCATTATTTGTGCTGGGATTGAGGAGCCCTGGCACTGTCATGACTGGCCACAGGGCTCTTGGGCCTCACGATGGCAGAGTGGGAATAGCTTGGCTTCCTTCTGTTCCTTCCTACACTCCCTCCTCCCCAAGTTATAGGCTTAGGCCTCTTTCTCTCCAACGACAGCTCCAAATTCTTCCTGACCCTGTATCTTGACACGCAGGCACTCCAGAGGATTTTATTTCAAACTTTTGATTAGCCAGCTGTTATAAGTGTATTAATTTAACTAAAAATTTTTCAGAATAAAGTCTCAGATGTTCTATTTCTCTTCCTCCCTATCTCCTTTCATGTCACAAATTGCTATATTGTGAAAGTGCTGGCATTTTCCAAAGGTCTAATATGAATTAGGTAGAAAATTTTGTTTGTTGCATTTTAATTTGAACAGAATGGAACTAAGTATTGCAGCTGAGTGGATATTTGTTTGTCTTACATTACTGACTAGCAAAGGCTCTTCTGTCTACTTGTGATTGTTAGTTTAAAGATGATACATAATTTTAATATTTTAAGGGATTTTGAATGCTTTTGCCTTAGGTGATTAAAGTAAATGCAAAAGGTTCCACAATTCCTCTAGTGCCTTAGAGAATTTGCCTCTCGGTTCCATAAGACTTGAAAGGTATTGACCCCTACAAACAGCTGATCATGTACAAGTTGACAGGCCAGTTTAACCTCCTAATTGTATTCTGTGCATCATGCATTTGACCTTCCAGAGACAGCTTGATGAGTTTCGGCCATATTAATTATTCCATGCTGTTCTGCAGTGATACTTTCCTGTTCCAAACCTAGTGGATGAATATATGAACCTTTCAAGTTTCCAGAGAAGGAGTCAGAATAATAATTTAAAACACCCAATACCATTTTCCACTATGCAGTTTATTTTCTTTCCCTAAAATGATTGAGCAAATTGCATAGGAACAACCTTGTATTTATTGTACTCTGTTTCTTCTCACAATCTTTTAACACTTTTTTTTCAAAAATATTTTTGAAACTCTTACAGGACAGGGAGAGAGGGGCACCCTTGAACCCCCAAACCTGCCTGCTCTAAATAGGTTCTGCCATCCGCTGCATCAAGACAAGACATAAGAGCTTTAATGGAAAGAGACTTTAATACAATGAGTATACAATACAGAATACAAAGAATATAATTTCTAAATCCAGCACCTGAAGTTACCTATCTCCTCTTCGGTAAAAGTCAACCCAAAAGGGATTATTCCAAAGCAAGGCCTGAAAGCTGCCACAAGACTAAAGCACCTTCTGGCCGGGACCCATGGAAAAGGGTCAGAAATGGCCAGACAAGGCTGGGAGGAAAAGAGCAAAATGAAAATCAAAATAAACACTGTCATAGTCAACCTCCACATAGAACTCTCGCCCACACCTGTTTCCACTAGTCCACATGTCTCTCTGCTCCTTATGCCTCCCTCAGGTCTCCTGGCTCTAGATCTTCTTTCCTTCCTATTAAGTCCCCTCCCCAGATTCTTCTCTTCACTTCTGAGCCTCACCCTCCTTTGGGTGGGGCAGGGAACCTGGCACTTCCCCTTAGACTAGGGGCCACCCTGTTACAAAAGTTGGGTACTAGGATCCAACATTTTCTTGCTCCCTATCTTCCTTCTTTAGGTCTTTTGAGTCAACAAATCTCTCCAGTCATGGTTTCTTTAATGGCAAAATGTGAGTGGGTAAGAGTCAAATAATTCAGGTGGAATATTAGTTCTCCTTATATGCCTTAGTCGCTCTGCAAGGGTGCATTAAGTATGTCCTTTGTGACAGACATTGTGGAAAGCAAGAGACACTTAATTCTTTCAGCAGTACTTGTGAGAAATACTGGGATGGAGGCTCTTAGATGAGAGAGTTTAAAGGACGCATTGACTCAGGTTTAAGTAATTTACCCAAGTTAGTAGTAGTGGTCCTGAACTTACACGTTACTATACCTGACACCAGAATATGTGTTTTTAACTACTATTCTATTCTGGAAATCTTACAAACTTAGCAGAGGCACTTGGCTTTTTGTGCCTGATCTGTGTACAAACAAAGGCATGATCAACACGAAGGCCTGAGGTCAGGCTTCCTGGATTGGAAATCTCCACTTGCTTGTTGTGTGATGCTGGACAAGTTACTTTACTTTTCTGTGCTTCGGCTTCCTACTATAAATGATATATCTATAAAATGATATAAAAATATTAGCAACAAAGAACTCCTTGGACTTCCTGAAGGATTAGATTTGTGTAAAAACACTTTGGTCCATCCTGATGCACATCCTGTGTTCTTTAAATTATAATAAAAACTTCTCAATAATTCTAACACGTATTGTCTTTTGCTTTATTTGCCAAAAAATAAAAAAAGAAGAAGTTGATGAGAGCTGTTGTTGAGTTAGCTAAGTGACTGCTATAAGGATGCCCTTTAAGTCCTTGAAAGTCTGAGGTCCCTGTGGTTTACACACTGTTGATAAAATTCTCTTTCCCTTATTTTCCAGCCTAGAACTTAAAAGTAGAAGAGCGCTTAGGGAGGCTTGCTTGGGTGTCCAGCCTGGGCCTATGTCTGAACAGTGATTAGGTCTCTCCCTTTATCTCTGGCAAAAAGTGTAACGTTTTGCAGATAAAACCAGGAAGAGAAATTTAGAATTTTGACTTTTATCAACCTAACCTGTAGGTATGTACCTGCATTTACATAATTAACATATCCAAAGCTTGTTATCTTTTCTAGAAAGAGGATAGCATATCTATGCCACTTAATATCAGGGCAAGATTAGGAAGCAGAAAACAAAGCTAAAATTAAAAGAACAATCACTCTATATTGTAAGGACTCTCCTTTAGGCATGAGGAAATGGATAACATCAAAGCTGGATAGGTAGTTACCAGGGACTAATTAAAGGGATATCTAACAATCCTTTCAGATGTTTAGAATAGGCAAAGCATTGTCGTTAGCACCACACAAAGACATTTCAAAAAACAAAATCCTGCCTAAAAGGAATATAATTTTTAAAGAGCAAGATGTAAAAAGATAATGACTAATAGAGGATTTTCTGTAAGAGCTGACTGGTACAAGTCTATAGGGTGAATTTCCCCATTATAAACACCTGCTGCACCATTTAATTAGGAGCAGCTTTTATATTACAGAAATGGGTTGGACTAATTGCTCCCAGTCTTCAAAAGTATGTAAATATTTAAGTATAATTCTTAAGATTTACCCTAAATTCATTTTTAAAAGTTAATTTTAGCCCTTCTGCAAGATGAAGTCAGCTCTGAGAATCTACAATATACTCAAAAACATCTCCCAGGAATCTACACCGAAAATACAAAATCTAGGCATAATTGTAGAATGTTGACAGATACCCTAAAATCCATGCATAACCCCCAAATTAAATACCCCTGCTCTGAGGTGAGGAGAGCAGCATTCTTATGGAAGATAAGTTACCCTTAGGTAACCAGATTTTATCAGGTTTTACTTTTGGGGGGTTAGCTTGTGAGGTATTCAATATTGCTATAGATATTATTTATAGTCTTAGTATTAAAGTGTCTTTTAAACAAACAAAAAGCTACTTTTATACATAATATAGGAGGAATTGCTAGGCGTCCCCTAGTATTTATGTTGTTTATCTTCTGTAGAAATATAATTTGTCTGATCTTTCTGGAAATACCATTGACATAGTTTAAGGAATTCAATACCACGATAAGATTCCTGTATAAATATTGCAACATGATCACCATAATAGAGCTAATTAACATCTTTATCCTTCACATAATTATAATTTTGTATGTATGTGGTAAAGTTAGGATCTAAACAACTTTCAAGTAGATAATACAACAATGTTAGCTGTAGTCACTGTGATGTGTATTAGGTCCCGGGATTGTATCTAATAGTTGGAAGTTTGTACTCTTTGGCCGACATCTTCCCATTTTCTCTACCTTCCAACTCCTGTCACCCACCATTCTAGCCTCTATATCTAAGTTGTCCTTTTAGGTTCCTCGAAGAAATAAAATTTCTAACTCTACATGGCAAAATGAAGACCATGCTTTCATCCTTTTTAGCTACTGCGACATCTCTTAGGTCTAGTTCATGAATGTAGATAGAAGTGTTATAAAGTCACTTCTGGAAACTTTCTCAACAGGCAACTCAAGTGTGCTCTTCGCTTCTCATTTTTTTCTTCCGCCATCCATCCAACTGATTGGAACATGGATCTAATGGCTGAAATATCTTCTTGTAACAGTATGATCTAAAAAAGGAAGATTCCATGTTCCCTGCCCCACCTAATGAAGGGTGGAGCTGAGTAGGATAGGAAAGCTAAAAAAAGACTTGGAGAAGACTATAACAATGCTTCTCCTTTAGGTACTTTTAACATGGCTATGGGGACAAATCTACTGGTAATGAATTCCCTCTGTTTGTGTGCAGAAGTATTTCCCCTTCTCGCTTTTGAAGGATAATTTTATTGGCTGTAAAACTCTAAATCAGCAAGTTCTTACGACGCTTTAAATATTTTACTATGACCTCTTGTGTGTATGACTTTTGATGAAAATTTGCTGTAATTTCTTTCTTTCTTTCTTTTTTTTTTTTTTAAGATTTATTTATTTGTGCATACAGAACTGGGGTACAGGCCAGAGGTGCAGAGGCAGTGAGAGGATTCACCAGACACAGAGTGGGGAGTAGAACAGTCCGACTGACGAAGTACACTGCCAAGGGGAGCAGTGGGCAGGTCAGGAGAGGTCTGCCACGCCATGTGGTCACCTCCGGGGCAGGCGGGCATTGAACTCAGGCGGAAGTGGCCTTAGCCTCTTAGTGCTGTGCTTCAACCCACTGCATCTCCAGGGAGGGCCCAGAAATTTGCTGTAATTCCTATTCTTGTTATTCAAAAGTTACGTTTTCCTCTGACTTCTTTCAAGATTTGCTCTTTGTTTTTGGTGACTTACAATTTAAGTATGTTATGTCCAAGTGTTGGTCAAAGGTGATTAATCCTATGCAGTGGTCTCTGAGTTTCTAATATCCCACTTATGCCCATGTCTAATATCCCACTAGTAACCCTGTTGAAATTTTGCCAAAGTACTTGGATGTTCTGTGTTATGAAAAATTTCTCTTTTTATGTTTTTAGTTTGCAATGTTTCTACAGATCTATCTCTGGGTTTGCTGATTCTTTTCTTAGCTTTCTCCAAACACTATTGAAGCCATTAAAGACAGTCTTCATTTCTATTACAGTTAATTTTGGGATTTCTAATGGATTTTAAAATATCCATGTATCCTAATTATCTTCATTATCATCATCACCATTTCTTCCTATATGTCTCATGATTTTTGGTTCTTTTTTATGAATGCCAGTTCTTTCTCTGTTTCTTAGAAGTCCTTAAATATCCTGACATTGTCACTCTCACATCAGCCTACTTGAATAATGGGTGTCAGTGCAATATCAGTTAATTTTCCTTTAAGGTTTATTTATGTATACACATAAGAACTGGGATATAGGCCAGAGGTGTGGGGCGAGGGGAGGTGAGGGGATTCATCAGAAACAGAATGGGGAGAAGACTGACTGAAACACCCTGCTGAGGGGAGAATTGACCATGTCAGGAGCGTCCTGCTGAGCCATGTGGGTCACCTCCCTGGCTGGGGATTGCTGCAGTGGCTGTGGACAGTGTTGTAGAGCTACGCTTTAACCTGTTGTGCCACCAGGGAGGGCCCCAACAGTTAAATAATTTTCAAGAGTGAGTCAATGTCCTGATTTTGATGTTTTTTTGACTTCCTAACATTTAATTTTCCTTTTCTGTTTAGAATGTTGATTTGCACGTGCATGTTGAACAGAAGGGTTTATTTTGTTTCTCTCTTTTAAATCATACTCCTTATATTTTATAGATGTCCCAATTAGAGTCTTCGGGCTCTTAATTTAGAGCTCTGTCTTCTTTTGGAAACTTG
This sequence comes from Condylura cristata, assembly GCF_000260355.1. Taxonomy (NCBI): domain Eukaryota; kingdom Metazoa; phylum Chordata; class Mammalia; order Eulipotyphla; family Talpidae; genus Condylura; species Condylura cristata. The sequence goes on along the minus strand of NW_004567113.1, from coordinate 30,700,541 downwards.
GGGTCCCTGTCCTTTGATGATATTGATGTCTGTGCCCTTTTAGTCCTCCACTCTGGCAGACAGCTGGAGGCAGCTGGGTCTGCCCAGTGTCTCTTTCCTGTAGGCGAATCTTCATCTCAGCTCCTTATTTTTTTCCAGGTGTGGGTATAGGGGGATCCTTCTTCTTGCTGTTTTCTGATTTGCACTTCTGTCTTATGCAAGATTTCATTTTATTTTGGAATGAGCATTGTATATATATATTTTTTCTCATTTGAAGCTTTATCTAGTATTTTTTAGAGTAGATCTAGGCTTCAAAATAGGATGCCTTCTGGCCTGGAAGACATATTTCACTTATTTTAGCAATATCTCTATGAAACATACAAAGTAGTCTTTAAGTACCCATTTTACAAATGGAATGAGAACATCACCTGTGATCAGTGGTAGGATTAAGACTGGTGAGTGGTCACCCAGCTCTGTTTTCAGGAGATAATATTCACAATTATATCAAATCTGAGACATTCATCCTCAGGCTCTTTTTGTTTTGTTTTGTTTGTTTGCTTACAACATTTGGAATCTGGAATGTGCTGACATTTGGAATCTGGGATGTGATGGAGAGACGCTATGGTAAGCCAAGTGTCCCATTTACAACATCATTACAAGGTATTCCTTTTTTATTGAATCAGTGGTTTCTGCCCAGATATATCTGAGCCATTGAACTGAGCTTCATGAGGCACTTTCATTGTGCTAATTCCTTCATGTGCTCTATGCAGAAAAAATAGAGATTTTCCTCTCCTTAATATTCAAATCCATTCTACTCATTCTCACCCTCTCTGTCTAATGTTACATCTTTGTCAGATTTCATCACCTAGAGATTGGAACCCTTGTACATTTTTGGGGGAGGGAGGATGAAGAAGAAAGAGTGTTTATGTTTACACTTTTTAAAAATTTTATGGCCTTCATTACCTGAAGCTCTGTGAAATTGCGGTGGAAACACAGTTGGCTTGAACCCTGGAGCCATCTGTTCAACCTGCTGAAGATATTGGTGGTTGATTGTTTACTAAACAGATTACCCCAGTGGCAGTCCAAAGGCTGAGCTGGGGCTTTTGTTAATCATTAGGCATTAACAACAGTTGGGGCCCTTACCAGCTCTGCTGTCATTGCATTCAGAAGCAAAGTTGAGTACATGCCCTCAGACACACAACTAGAGGTGGACTCTGTGGTGTGTTTACTGTGAAGATTTCCAGTAGGCTTGGATTGCCACGCCCAAGCAGTGGTGGTCATGTCATTCTGCAGGAGATGTGACATGTGTGCCTTTGTTGTTGACTTTATCTTTGCCAACACACGTGGGTGTCTAACGTTGGCTGGGAAGCTGGGCTCTAGGGTGGAGCAAAGGTTTAATTTTGTTGACAATTTAATGCTTGGAGAGATATGTGCCTTGGTAAAGTCTCTCCCATGAGACTTTTGCCCTTTCACTAATCCTTTGCATAAACACTGCCTTGAAAACTGTTTATGAAGTATCTGCAAAGGCATGTGAAACTGTTGGTAAATAGTCCTTGTGAATAACATTTACTCATAGTCAGACTTCTCAGTCTGTAATTCTTTTTGATGGGATTTACTGTCTGGTGCAAATATATGTAAAACTGCAAACATAGGTTGAAGTCTACTGCTCTAATTTTTGTGGCAAATTAGAGTTCAGGACAGAAATGGCACTTTATCCTGGGGAAGGGATATAAGAAACTATCCCTAGTTTCTGAATTTTAAATACCAATCTTTACTAGTTGTAAGGCTTCAAAATAGAAAAATAATCATGAAGTTACAGAAAGATAGATAGAGGCAAGATACCACATTTTAGTTAAGAGGGTGGGAGGGGGAGGCATGGAGATAAGTGATCCTCAAATCTAGTGGAATACCAAAGCCAGCTGACGTGCCTCTTAGGAGGAGTTGGTGTCTATCTCTTCCCACCTCTTCATTTTTGGATAGCTCGTTGGTAACTTCAAATCAACTATGGTCACACTATTTACACCAGTGAAGTTATCAAATGCTACCAATCAGAGCTTTTTCCCCCTAGAGAGCTAATTGTTAAATGTTTACCAGAACACTGCTGGATGTCGAAGACTAGTTCTTGGTTTCATTTCCAAAGAGGGAGAGAGGCTATATCATTTCAGAAATAAAGACATGTCACAGTTGAAGACATGTTCACAGAAAAGTAATAAGAGTTTGACTCCATGACATGATTGAGTCAAGAAATAGCCTTTGAATTTAAACTGAGCTCTTTTCACTGGCAAAAATACAGTGTGTCTGAAATAAAACTATTTTAGAGATTTGGGGCGAGAGAGGGGAAGTGTGCAATGTAGGCAATTTCTAGATCCTAGCCAATGTATTTTGCTTTATTTTACGGGTTTGGTTCATGCTATCTATCTATCTATCTATCTATCCATCCATCCATCCATCCATCCCTTCACTTATAGTATTTGGTAATTACATCCTGTATGCTGTGTTAGTTTTCATGTTTCTAGGAAAACAGAAAAAGTGGGTTATAAGTCCTCATTCAGTGCTTATGAACTTGGGTCAATACATAAACCAAGACTTTGGAATTAAATATGTGGCATTAAAGTACCTTTCAACACTGACAATGGAAGTGTCTAGCAAATTCTTTGGATATACAGATTGGTGGCAGGTTAGAGAGGTCTACTGAAGAGTGCTTGCTTTTAGATGGTAACTAAAACCATAGTCATAATGAGATCCTCTAAGGGGAGAGTACAGAGCACAGAAGGCCCAAGTGTACTTTGAGAAATTAAAATATTTAATGACTCAGTAGAGGAGAATGAACCTGTAAAGGAATGAGGGAGAAGTCAGAGAAGTAGAAAGAAAAATCAAGAAATATGTACTAGGGAGAAGAAGGGTTATAAATGGGTCTAGTGATCTTACTAGGAGAAAAATATTCCAAAATTGATTTTTGATGATGTTTATACCAGGTAAAATTACTAGCATTAAATTGTACCTTTGAAATGGTTGAATTTTATGATATGTAAAATACTTTTCAATAATAATGGTAAGCAAATGACAAATGAATGTGGAATAAAAAAAGAAAGGGTAAGAAACTTTTAACAAGGAAGGAATGGTTATGTGTGTTTCATGTTAATAAGTTTCATAAGAACTGATGGTCACTAACATAATGAGAACTTTGAACAAATGTGCAAAAACCATGGTCCAAATATTGGATAATACCATAAAACTTACATTTTAAAATGAGATCTTAACCACTGTGAGGAGAGGTACGTGCCTGGTCACTCATTCTCAAATGAAGAGCTTGAGCTGAAGTGTTTTTGCTATGCCCTGTGCATGATAGGTCAGGAAGAAAATGGATCCTGCAGGGCAGTTCTGCAGCTGGAAATCCTGTTTGTTTCAGGATGGGTAAGAAAAAGCCCCAGATGTGATCAAATAGTTGAGACACTCAGAGAATATTGTAAAACTATTCATTTTCTTTAAATGATATAATGCTTACAAAAGAATTATGTGTCAAATCATAATCATCTTCATAAACATATGGTCAGTTCTTCATCCAGCATATGGCACAGAGTACGTGTTCAGTAAATATTTGTTGATGAGTCAAGTTCAGGGAAAAGTGAGAATGCTCATTAATCATCATTTAGATCTGCAATGCAAATTGCTTCAGTAGCAAAGCTCAGAAGTACATATTATATATATATATATAAAAAGACCGAGTTGATGTGGGTAATTTATAATCTATGTACAATTAGAAAGAGTCCATTAGTTCTTCGTTCTTATTCGTTTTTATTTTCATTTGATTATCCTAATCAGTTTAAAATAGTCAGTCAAAAATACACATACAAATAAACCATTTGTCTTTTACCTGAGTCAACTTTTGGAATTTATTTTTACTATAAATACTACTACTTAATTTATTATCGTTTATTTGACCCATTACCCTGAATATGATTGCTTTTCCATTTTTATTTCCTGTCCTAACCAACAGATGTCTCTGGCCTCTACATTAGGCTACATTCAAGAAAACATGAAGCAAGGTTTTTTTTGTTTGTTTGTTTTTCCCCACCCTACTGAACTCCTTATTTTAGGTAGCCATAGAAAGACATTGACATATGATTTTTCAATCTAAATTCAACTATATTTAAATGACTTTTTCAAATTGGTTTTTAGAAAATGTTTAACTCAGGACATTTGATGTTTACTAAATCCTGACTCATCTTGTACTCACAATAGACACCCAATGTTATTCTCTGAAAAGAGGAAATTAAGGAGCAGAACTATACTTGATGGATATATTTTTAAAGGAGGATGTGAGAACAGAGATGACCTAGAAATGACAAGTTATGACAGAAAAGGACCAATCTGCATGGAGTGATTACAGTGTTCTGTTGTATCTGACTAATATATCTCTCCTAGTTTCCTGTATTTCCTAGCTGGAAATTCATAATGGCAAAATAATTTTTCTGAGTTGGACAATACTGGAAAAGTATTTTGGGTTATGCAGCCATCATATAAAGAAAAGATATTGTTCACCCTACTGACCAAAATTCCTCATCTTCTCTGTGAACATACTGGTTATTATTCTTTAAGCAGTTTGATGGTTGACCCATGGACCCAAATACTTCTGCTCTCATGTATCAAATTGCATACTTAGAAGGGTCCATTGTGTTTGTACTTCTCATTGGTATTATGAACATTTTTTTTAAAGATCTATTTATTTATGCATACAGAACCTGGGTACAGGCCAGAGGTACAGTGTCGGTGAGAGGATTCACCAGAGAGAGACTGGGGAGCAGAACAGGCAGATCAATGAAGTACACTGCTGAGGGGAGCAATGAGTGAGATAAGAGAAGTTTGCTGAGCCATGTGGATCACCTCTGGGGCCCAGAAACTCACATTACAGCAGCTATCACCAGCTTGCAACGCTGCGCCCTAACCCGTTGAGCCACCAGGGAGGGATGATATTATGAACTTTTAATTTGTATACAAAAGATTATACAATATGATGCTATATGAGAAAAAGAATATTTATGGGAAAACTAGATTGACTGGAAAGACTCATTAAGAAAAATTGCCCTAAAACATTGTTTGATTAAGAATGGAAAACACAACTATAAAGACTGGGTAGGAGGATATTACAAAAATACAGTGTCTGTTTAAAATTGTTTAAAAAATGAAAACTGGAAATAGTGTAGAATGCAACGTGATTCATTTGTCTAAGAAATTCCACATAAAAGACTCATCAGACCATACTCCAAAGGAAAATAAAATGATTGGGGCTATAGTCAAAAGGTTGATGAGCAAATATACACTTTTGTGTTTTGAAGTCAAATAAAATATTTGACATAATAATAATAATAATTTTCTAAGATTCATCACTTTAACCAATATTTTTTTTAAAGATTTATTTATTTATTTGTACAGAACTGGGGTACAGGCCAGAGATGCAGAGGGTGAGAGAATTCACCAGAGACAGAGCAGGGAGCAAAACAGGCAGATCGACGAAGTACACTGCTGAGGGGAGCAGCGGGCAGGTCAGGAGAGGTCTGCCGCGCCATGTGGTCGCCTCCGGGGCAGGCGGGAATCCAACTCATGCGGAAGTGGCTTTAGCTGCTTAGTGCTGTGCTTTAACCCGCTGCGCCACCAGGGAGGGCCTAACCAATATTTTTGATGAACCAATTAATCTAAGACAGAAAGACTTTCACAATTTGTTTGACTTTCCCAAGATACTCTCTGCTATAGCTTCCATCTCAAATAGCCTTCTTGCTCCCTGCCTGCTTCCCCACACTTCTCTCTCTCTGCCTCCCTCTATTGCTCTTATTATCCTTCAAGTGCTAAGATATAATTTTTTTAAGATTTATTTATTTATTCATATAGAACTGGGGTACAGGCCAGAGATGTGGAGGGTGAGAGGATTCACCAGAGACAGAGTAGGGAGCAGAATAGGCAGATCGACGAAGTACACTGCTGAGGGGAGCAGTGGGTGGGTCAGGAGAGGTCTGCCACGCCATGTGGGTCACCTCTGGGCCAGGTGGGTATCGAACTCATGTGGAAGTGACTTAAGCTTCTTAGTGCTGTGCTTTAACCCGCTGTGCCACCAGGGAGGGCCCTAAGATGATAATTCTATCGGACAGCCTTTCCTGTCACCTCTCTTTTTTATTTATATTAAAATTTTATTTTATTTCAATATATGAATACCTCTGTATTCTTAAACTGCTTATTAGACTCATTTCACATAAAACAAGGAAATAAGAAATGCTTCTAGAAGTATAATCTATCCAAAGTCTTAAAATAGGATCTGCAGAAAATTTAAATGTAGTAAAATCATAAACTGCATGTTTTCATTCTTTAAAGCATAAGAGATTTTCAAGGACACTTTGCTTTTTTAAAATCCATCATTTCCCCCCAGATTGTTCTGTCTTGTGTGCCATAACTGTGCCTAGGACATCACTTTAGAATTATACTTAAGACATAGTTTGTATTCTATTTCAGTTTATTTCATGCTCTTCAATATCATTGTGTCCTTAGGGGTCAGTCTCCATTTATTGCCCTTTTCTCTTGAGAATGGTTCTCATTTTTCTATTTTATAATTTCTTGAGTTAAGTAATTTTGTTGGATCATATCCTGAATATTGTGAATGTTATGTTCTGTATCATGTTATATTTCTCTAAAGAGTGTTTATTTGCTTTAGCAGATAATTTACAGAGCTAACTAAATTCAAAATGCAAACTCCATCTTTTGGGAAACAGCTCAAATCTTGTTTGTTTATCCTCAAGTAGCCTGCCTGCAATCCACACAGGCATTATGAAAGGGGTAGAGACTCACACCAGTTATATTCAGAGTTTGGGGGCTTTCTTTCTGATTCTTTTCTTTCTGTGGCCTCCCCTCTCTCACCGATTAGTTAATTTTTTATAGAGGTGTAGCTATTCCACTCTTTATAGCCACATCTAAAAGTCACAATAGGAAACTCAGTGCTATTTCCTTCTGCCAAATGTTAATCCACTCTCCACTTCTCTCAAATAGTTGGATTTCTTTTTTTTTTTTTTTTTTTTAAAGATTTATTTATTTATTCATATAGAACTGGGGTACAGGCCAGAGGCTCAGGGGCGGTGAGAGGCTTCACCAGAGACAGAGTGGGGAGCAGAACAGGCAGATCAACGAAGTACACTGCTGAGGGGAGCAGCGGGCGGGCCAGGAGAGGTCTGGCTCGCCATGTGGTCTCCTCCGGGGCAGGCGGCAGGCGGGAATCGAACTCATGCGGAAGTGGCTTCAGATTCTCAGTGCTGTGCTTTAACCCGCTGCGCCACCAGGGAGGGCCTGGATTTCTTTTTTAATCCAGAGATTATAGTTGTGCTCTCTTTTAAAAAATATTTATCTTTATTTATTTATGTATGTAAGGATTGGGGTGTAGGCCAGATATGTGGGGGTTGAGAGGATTCTCCAGAGGCAGAGCAGAATAGGAGGATCTACTGAAATACACTACTGAGGGGAGCAGCAGGCAAAACAGGAGAGGTCTGCTGTGCCATATGGGTCACCTCCCAGGTCGGGGATTGATATCATGCCAAAGTGGCTGGTGATAGATTGATAGGACTGAGACTTTAACACTTGTACCATCAGGGAGTGCATAATTAGTTATTTCTTTCAGAGAAGTTGTCTGCTATGAGCTTATATATTCCATCAAAAGCAGAAGCCCCCCCCCCTTTCTTTTTTAATGACACATTGTATGCACTTAGGAAACAGGTATTGGACTGAATCAAATAGAAGGGTGTCGATGAGCAATTATATTAAAGAAAAGAACAAAATTTGTTCAAATTAGCTCACACTCATCTTCTTATTTATAATATCTAGGTTTTACAAAACATAAAGATTTTAATCAAAGGGACTTAAATAATAGAAATAGCATGCTTCTGGGATAGCTAGAGCTAACATGGCAAGAAACCATGTTTAAGGTAAACTCAGCACATGGTCTCCAAGGAATCAAGTAACATCTGGGAAAGTTTCAACTTGTCAAGAAGTCCACCAAGAGAGTGAATTTTCCTACGCTGGCATTATTAAGGTTCTGCATGGCAAATCCTCATGAAATATCTTTGGAAAAATCAGTTAAAATCAGTTTAGAGAACAGCAGAGTCATAATTGGCTATGAGAAGATAAGCATAGCAGCAGAGTAAATAGCAATTACCAGCCAGGGAGGTGTCTGCAGAGGTGTGAGGGGCTGGGCTGGGCCTGTTCTCATTTGCTGTCTTTATTAATGACCTGGAAGTGGTGTAAACAGCTTGCTAATGAAGTGGCAGTCAGACCTGCAGTCAGACCCCAGAGCCACTTCAGCTGGAAAGAGGAGCACACCAACCTAGTCAGTTTAACAAGGTTAGGGTCTGGCAAAAATCAAAGATGTGAGATTCAGCAGGAAAGGAAGACTATAACTGTCAGGAGAAGGGTGATCAGAAGGGAGTTTCTGATGAGAAAGCATGAAAAGAAACAAATGCCAGCAAAGAATCTGAAGATGTAAGGCTGAGGAAGGCAACTGACAGAGACACTGTGGGTAATATTCCACAGCCAAGACTTCCCACCTGCCGACATTTTGGCCTCTACCTGCCTTTGAGGTGGGAAAGGTTCAGGGGTACCCAAGCCTGAAAGAGGAGGGGAGTCTCTGCTCCCTTTATTCCTTCTTGATTCTCAGTATTCCTCAGAGCTGGTGGGTTCCCAGGCCTGGTTCGGCACATCCCCTGCGCGGTCCTTGTCCACAAGGAGAGATGGCACAGGCAAAAAGCTGGGCTGCAGGACGTAGAACCCTGACTATCTCATGCAAGGAATTGCCTCTCGCCTTAGTCATTTATGCATTTAATTCACTTTCCAGCTTTTAGGGCATCAACATTTATCTTTATCACTCTTTCATGTGTTATTTGTCTTCCCTACAAAAGTATTTGGCCTCATCTCTTGTGTCACCTGTGACATGTCTATGTGGAGGGCAGCCCTGGCTTTGAGTAACTGGGGGAAAATTTGCTGAATGAACGAGTTAAGAAATGAATCCTGTCCTACACACTTCACAAAGGAGGAAGCAGAGTTACTGCAGACTTGTCTGCAGCTGGGCAAAGGGAGCTTGGACTTCGACAAGAGCCCGTTCCTTTGACTCCCAGCACCATTCTGTTCTGCCTCTCCTTCAGCTCTGTAACCCAAAGTCACCTTCTCAGAAGCTGGCCCTGGGCCCCTGTGGAAGACTCCACCCCTTCCACCCAGCCCCCATTTCATATTCTTTTCTCAGCTCTATTTCCTCCCTGAGCAGTATTGTGACTAGATCCACCTATACTTTATCTTGTTCTTGGTGTTTCCCTCCCTGTAGAATGGAGGCTGTCTGAGGGCAGGCATCATCGCCTGTCTTGTTTACTGCTGTATCCCGAGCAACAACAACACCGAGGACCATCACTTGGCCCTCTGAGGTATTTCCAGGAAGCAGCGCCACCACGCCTGCTGTATCTGATTCTCATTAAGGGGCATGTTGAAACACATGGGAAAATGAGAATCCAGTTCACGTCCCCTTCTCCCCTTTTCCTGTGAAGCCCTATTGGCCTCTGATGGGACTTAAATAATAGAAACAGCACGCTTCCGTGATAGCTACAGCTAACATGGCAAGAAACCATTAAGGTAAACTCAGCAAATGGTCTCCAAGGAATCAAGAAACATCTGGGAGAGTTTCAACTTGTCCAACCATGGACAAGAAGTCCACCAAGAGAGTGAGTTTTCCTACACTGGCATTATTAAGGTTCTGCATGGCAAATCCATTATTTGCTGTATGCCAGACACTTGACGTGGATGATTCCATTTAAAATCTCTACCGATCCTGGAGAGTAACTACTGTTCATGTACCCATTTTATTTATTTATTTTAAAGATTTATTTATTCATACAGAACTGGGGTACAGGCCAGAGATGCAGAGAGTGAGAGGATTCACCATAGACAGAGTGGGGAGCACAGGCAGATCCACGAAGTACACTGCTGAGGGGAGCAGCGGACGGGTCAGGAGAGGTCTGCTGCGCCATGTGGTCACCTCCTGGGCAGGCGGGGATCGAACTCATGCGGAAGTGGCTTTAGCGTCTCAGTGCTGTGCTTTAACCCGCTGCGCCACCAGGGAGGGCCATGTACCCATTTTAAAGGAAAGATCGGTGACCTGGCCCAATGGGGAAGCGATGGAGGCGGGCTAAGAAGCCAGTGCCATCATCACTGGGCACCTATTGTAACAGGTCCAGGTTTCATGGACTCCGCCCCCACTCAGATACTGGAACTACTAATCCCATCAATACCAAGGAGAAGCACGCTGGGACATGAGGGCGGAGCTGAGCAGCAGGTTGGGATAAAACCGGACATGGGGGCTCTGAGGGTCTCTTGGCCTGGTGGTTCGCGGCGGGTCGTTGGCTCTCCATCTTTTTTCAGCGTGCTGGTGGAGTCCAAGTTGGCAGAACTGATAGGACATTCTAGTTGACTTGTATTTCTCTCCCTCTTCCCCTAGGTTGTTCCTTTACCTTTCTCCTTGTAAACAAATCCATTATTGAATCTTTTTGTGTGTGTCCTTAGTACAATTGAATCTTAAGCGCGTGGGTGAGGACCCATGGACGGCCAACCCGATTCACATCGGGGTGCCCCATAACGCTACTACCTCCACACAGAATCCCAGAGCCAGCAGGTGATGGGGTGCCCGCAGCCCCTTAGAGCCCGTGGAGGAGTACACGAGCACAGAAGGCGCCTATACCCGCTCCTGCACCCCCCAGGCACTGTCGTCTCCTGGGGCCCAGCTGTGCTCAGAGGGGTGTCCAAAGAGGCTGTAAGTCAGTGTGGGTGGCAGCACCCTGGGCAGGAGCCCACGCCCGGCCGTAGAGCCACTGATCTGAATTCGGCTGGCATTTCCCCCGTCACACGGCAGGATCAGCTTCTAAACACGAAGGAGGAGGCAGCCTGTCCTCAACAAGAACAAGCACAAGGCAGTTCCTCAAGTTCATACTCTCATGATGGCAAAACACTTCCCTGCTGACCTCCACAATGTTTTGAAAATGCTCCTGTTGCAGAGCCGGGAGTTCCCAGCGGGCACCCTTTCTCTGTCATTACAGACTGTCTTCTGCCTTTGGATCAGAGTGTACATCACGCCCGTGTCAGACCCAGACCAAGGGTGAAGGGGAACGGGAAGTTTTTTTTTTTTTTTCATACTCCCCCCAGCCAGTTCCCCATGGCTCTTGATGTCTACTTTGTTGGCACTCTGCAAGAGGCCTTCCACATTTTTCTTGGATTTTTAGATCTAGCGTCCTATTGTAGACCCTCCCAGAGACAGATGAAGAGCAAGAGGGAAGTTGCATTTAGCGAGCACCTCCAAGATACCAGACTCCTGCTAAAGATGCTACGGAAATGACGTCATCTAATCATGTAACCCCCTGTGTGGACTCCGGAACTTTCCCAAAGGCCAAAGGTGCTGAAGACACAGCTTAATTTTATAGAACTACCTACTTGCCACTCACTTGAATGTCATCCTGAGGAAACTGCCCGCTGCACCCACGATAGCTGTGGACCCTCATCCTGCTCATTCCTCCTCCACTGCAAATCTTCATGACCCATGAGTCAGGGGTTATTAGCAGTTTTACATTTTCCCCTAGGGAAGGAGTGTTGTGCCTGGTGCTGGGAATATTCCCATAAGCACAGCATACACAATTCCTGTCCTCAGCCTATATTTTACAGGGAGGAAACACCAAGACAAGATAAAAATATCAAGTCATGGTCATTTTTCACTGGCTAGGGGATGTAGAATAAAACTAGGAGGACCATGTAAAATGCTGACTGGGGCGAGGAGCTGGGGAGGGGACATTCCACAGGGAGCCCAGGACAAGCCTCCTGAGATGGTGATTGCTGATAAAAGTTCTGAAAAGGGGAAGAATGAGGATGTTCTGGGAGTGGAAAGAATGGGGTCTGGCCCAGGCTTCTCTGCCTGTGATGTCAGACATGTCTCTGTGTTTTCTATAAAGTGAGCACATGAAGGAGGATGCAGTTCATCCACCACCATCTGCAAATATTTATCTCTTAATTACTGTTAGTTGGGACCAGTGGTAGACACAGATGATGTGGAGGTGAACGTGACAGCGGAGGTTTTTGTCCTCACAGGATCTCATATTCATGTGGGCCAGACTGCTAATGAATAAGTGAATAAGTAAACAAGGTAATTTTCGATAGCCCTGAGAGGTGGATTATGAATTAACTGCATAAAATGATGATGACTGAAAAGCAATTCTTCTAATAGGTAAACAGGGGTCCTAATATCCTGTCTTCCCCATCCTACTAACCATCTGCCTTTGTCTCCTCCAGGCAGGTTCTGTCCTGTCAGACCATGTGGTCCCCACAGTACACACACACAACACTCAATAGCAAACAAGTTTCAATCACTCAAGCAGGAGATGAAGCCCAGGCTTACAGCATCTTTCCAAAGGTATTGTAATAGAGACTGAGCATGGGGGAACCCGCCAGTGGACAGTCAGCAGGTGCATGGCGTGCTCTGGAACTCTGTGAACACTCTCCTCCCAGGAAAGCAAGCTGTAGCTTGCAGGAAATGTTAAGCTTACACTTTCCACCTCTCTTACCTTTGCAAACAAGTTATTAGCAGTTTTACATTTTCCCTTAGGGAAAGCAGTGTTTATTCACCTTGGTGCCTTTCTGGCAACAAGCCATCTACTACTGCTCACAGCTCCATAGCTAAAAGAAGGGAAGGAAGGAAAATAGGGAGGGAGGAAGAAGGAGAGACAATGGGGGAAGGGAGAAAGTGAAGAAAGGAAAGAAGGAAGACTGGAAAGGAGAAAGGCAAGGAAGAAAAACAAGGGAAGAAGGAAAGAGGAGAGGAAGAAATTAAAATGTTACCATAAAGGTTTATTACAAAACAGACTGAAAGTCACCTTAATAACCAATGATGATGAGTGGTTGGGAATCACATGTTCCCCAAAGCATCTAATACATTTTCTGGGACTTTTGCTTCCTATATAGACTTGGGGAAAAAGTGCTTGGGTGCACATTAGGGAAGGTGCTAAGCATAATACTGCTTTATGGTGGAGAAGTCTTCACCATAATGACCTGCACTTTCTTTCAGTTCCTCAAGGCTTAATGGGAATAGAAGTTCAAGGTATTCAAGGTCTTTCCTATCAGAGGTAGAGAAACTGTTCTTTGACCTAGAAAGTAATGGCAGGTCACACAGGTGTATGTGAGTCTCAAAACAAAGGTCCCTCATTTAACTTGACAAATCAAATTTCTTAAATAATAGCTTGCTGTAGAACATAGCAAGATATAGAGATGACTAACAAAAAAAATCACTCATCAAATTGAGATTGAATATTAAAGCCCCAGGCCCCTCCTATCTCCTCTTCACACCAAGGCAAGCTGAGGAGAGAACAAAGATAAATCCCCAGTGCCCCAACAGTGTACATATGCTTAAATAGCCCTAAGAAGGACAACATACATACATACATGCCTAGGAAGCAAGGACCATCTCAACACAAAATAGAAAGGCAAAATAAGAACAGAAGTTCTGGGATAGATATGAAAGAGACAAATATAATAACATTGAATACAATCACTAAATCATGGAACCAACACAAGCGTTCTTCAACAGATAAACAGAAACCATATTGCATATACTCAATGGAGTATTACACAGCCTTGAAGAAAGAAGAAACGATGGCATTTGGGACAAGATGGATGGCCATCAAGGTGATTGTGCTGAGTGAAGTCAGTCAAAAAGGGAGACTAGATTTTGGGTGGTTTCACTCTTACAAGCAAATAATACAAGGAATAGGATTTGGCAAAAAGAAGAAAATTGTTACCAGGGGAATAAGAGAAGGAGTAGCGGGGATGGAAGGGGAGGAGTATGGGGTTGGGTAAAGGAAAAAAACAATTTGCAAAGATAAAAAGAAGTGAATGATCCCATATTTCATGTTTCTTGCAGCTTCTGTTCTTACTCAATCTTTAGGCTGCTGCCATTCTCCTGACTGTGGGCACCGACCCCCTGTCATAACTTTACAACTACCAAAGCTATATTGGAGGAGTGTAAGGAGGGATTTCATTTGATTGACAGTCTGGAAGGCGGCGTGGGGACTTGGTGCCCAGTTGTCCATATAAATGAGTAGGATAGTTTAATTAATTCTAGATACTGGTCTCAAAAAAATCCAGTTATTTCCATACTATAAGACATCTCCTCCTATGTCAGCTTTATCACTGAAAGCAAATGGTGATTTCATTTTCTGGCTACCTTATTCTTTTGTTTGGTTTCTCCATTAGTGCAGAACTTGCTCATGGAAAAGGAATGCTGCTATTTGGATGCTCTCAAATGCCGAAGGAGTCTTACTTTAGATAGCTACCTCCCTACACACACAGCTAATATGGCTTCACATCTGACATTAGCCAAGACTTGACTAATGTTTATGATAAATAAGTGCAAGAAAATCTCTCTCCTTTGGAGGAGAGTGCTAAGTGATGTAATTTCCTGAGCCAGGAAAAAAAAGTTGGAGTGGGGAAATCAAAGGTGTGCTTAACAGGTCGAGTGGGTGTTTTCTGTTGCCTGTTTATAGTGAGTGATGAACATTACTCAACACTTAATGGCAGACATTAAATTGTAATTATGCATTAATGATAATGTACATGTATAAATATGTATTTGCTTTATATGTGTATATACAGCTTACAGTCATTGTTAGCTCAAGTTTTATAACACCCAAAGAATCTTGGCTTAGCCCAAGAGGTCATGACTGATGTTTTAAATTTCTAACACTCACTTAATGTCAATTCACTTCAATATAAAAAACACAAGGAAGTCTTTATGTCTATGAGATGGTTAGGAGGACTACAAACATGGAGATTTTGTCCGAAACCCAAACGGGAATACTTTTCAAAATTGGAGGTGCTTTCCTTTCCAATGTCTGCTGGAGGACAGGCTGAAGGGTACTCTGGGACCCCAAACCTGCTCCCTCTAAATGGATTTTCCATCCACCATGTCAAGACAGAATGTACTCTTCTGCACAACACTTTCAATAGAAAATAACTTGAACATAATTAGTGTACAGTAGAGAAGGCAAGAGAAGAATATAGTTTAAAATTTTCCCTACAAAACACCCAAGGTTATCCATCCCTTTGTGTGAAAATGCCTCGTCAAACAGGGTTGGCTCAAAGCAGGGCCTTTGAAGTCCCAAAGCCTTCCACGAGTCTGAGGCATCCATAGGAAAGGGGCAGGAGGGCCAGGCCAGTCTAGAAGGAAAAGAGCAAAATCAAAATCAAGATAAAGGCTGCCGTTGTGAGACTCCCCATGGGTGTCTCACCCAAGTCTCTTCCAAATGTCTCCTTTCATGTCCCCCCAAGACCCTGGTGCAAGTGCAAGGCCGAGAAGAAGCAGAGCTTCTCACATGTCTCTGCTCCACGTGCCTCCTCCAGGTCATCTGCTTGCCACTTGCTTCGCCCCCTCTTTCTTCTTCTAACCCCTCCCTGCTCAGCTCCACTCTTCTTTGGGTGGGGCAGGGAGCCTGGAGCCTCCTCTTTCCCAGAGGATCATGCTGTTACAAAAACCTCTGAGCCAGTCCCCAGGGACCCCAGTGATGGCTGCCTCTGGCTGTAATGTCCTATTGGGGGGCATCCTGCTCTTCCTGGCACTGCTCCACCCCTGCCTGGCCCTGACCAAGGTGCAGAGGCTTGGCTGTTGCAGTTTCCAGAGACTTCCTCAACGAGCCCAAGGCAGTGCTCCCAGTCTCCTGGTGAAGGTAAAAGGTGAAGCTTTCTGAACTCCATCCCTTACTTTCTGTAGGAGTGGGGCACTGCTGGAAACTAGAGGTGGAATAGAGCCATCTCATGGACTTTAAAAAGTGGGAGCACTGGCCCTCCTTGGTGGTGCAGCAGATTAAAGCACAGCACTGCAAAGCTAGTCACAGCTGCTTCAGCAAGGGTTCGATCCCCGCCAGGGAGGTGACCCACGTGACTCGGCAGACCTCTCCTGTCTCACCCGCTGCTCCCCTCAGCAGTGTACTTCGTCGATCTACCTGTTCTGCTCCCCACTCTGTCTCTGGTGAAGCCTCTGACCACTTCTTCACCTTTGGCCTGTACCCCAGTTCTGTATGCATGAATAAATAAATCTTTTAAAAAAAACTGGGAGAGCAGGTGGGCAAACACTGAAACACCTGTCTGCTCAGCCCGTGCTCAGCTCACGGCTGACTAGTGACATTTTTTGTCCTTTTCCTCTTTCTGCATAAATAAGCCCATTTTGTTGGTCTTTGTGTGTCTGCTTTTCCTGTATTCTGAAGTGCGTGAATGAGGATGCACAAACTGGGTCATTCCCTTCCCCCAGGATTGCCCTGTAACATTTCTACAATCCTTAACCTTCAGTCTTTGGCTAAATCACACAAGGTAAATTTCTCTTAGAAATGCCTGCTTTCACACCTTCATGTTACACTGAACAGCTACACTTACAATTCTTAAGCCCTTTGTAGTCACAGAAATGACTTCATTTGTGTTACCTATATATATATATATATATATATATATATATATATATATATAACTGGTTGAAGAGCACATGAAAGAGTCCTTTATTTAACTTAAAGAATAAGTACAGTGACTTGGGTTGTCATGTGACTTATACTTTACTAGCCTGCAGTTGGTGTGTCCTTCAGGTTTTACCATTAACTTTTCCCTGTTCTCTTCCTATGCAGTCTTCAATGCTGCCTACTCCACAGTCCAGTGTCCACCTCTTGAGGTAGCTGGCCACACCCGCTGCCATGCCGAGGTCCTTTGGTCACTCTGTGGTCAAGCAACTTAAAAAAAAACACAGTAATTTCCTTCAAGCTACTGGAGGTGAGGATGGTGGTAGACAAGCTGTGACACTGCTTGCACAATCCTTCCAATAGAAAATTACTTGAACATAATTCAACTTTATTCAGCACCTCTTGTTAGACACCCTGATGTACGGTAGACTCCGTGCTAGGGCCTGGTTTTGTCGGCCTAACTGTAGGGTGAGTGAACTGGTCAGGCCTTTTACACCACGAGGAGCCTCTGTGGCAATTGCCTGCGGCCTTGGCATTAAACAGAAGGGCTTGGGAGTGTGCACGCACTGGGGGTGGGGGTGGGGCACGTGTACCTGACTATGGACACCTGGAGCATGGGTGTGGCTACCCGGAAGTGCGCTCACCTGAACCTAGAGGCTGGGGTATAAGGACAGCTGTGGGAGGATGAGCAACTGCAGGAGACTACAGAGGAGGCGAGGCCATGAGAGCGCCCAGGGGAAGCGAGCAAGGATTTGGGGGGGGGGGGTTGCTGGGAGGCGCAGTTGTCCACTTACCCCTGAGTGCCACCCCCCTCCTCTTGGCCCCTGCCTGGGTACAAATCTACTGCAGGTTCTGGAACTCTCCTTATTTTTCAGCCTGAATTGATAATGAGCATGCCCTGTGCTCCTCGCTCTGAGTTCCAGTTTCCTAGCCCTGAGGGTGAGAGAGAGGAGATAAGGATGAGGAATACCTGGGAGTCTTCCTGTGGCTTCCTGTCACTGTGTTCCTAGCAGACCTTGAGAATCAATCACACGTTTTTTCCCATTGAGCTTCCACTCCTCTGCATCATAGTGCATTTCAATCTAGTGCTCTAATCAGCGCCTGTCAATGACTTGGATCCAATATGTGAGATGAAATGTACTTTCCATGTCAAAGTCAAACCTGAGAGCAAAGATAGGAATGGGAAGGAGCAAAATAATAGATTATCCTAAGAGGACTCCTTTTGGCAAAATTGAGTTAAAGTGAACTTCCTGATTAACTGAACCTGAAGTAGAAACATTATGAGGCCCAGTAGTCACCACGATGTTTTCATCATAGCAGTCGCCTAGTTAAGTGATTCATGAAGGACCTCATGTAATTCTCATAACAGTCTTGTGAAGACTGTTCTGTCATTACCCCGTTTGAAGAAGCAGAAACTGAGGCCTGGCCAGGTCACATTACTTACCCCAAGTCTCAGATGTAGTGTGAAATATGTGCATCCATAGTCAAGTAAACACCTGTGCAACATGTTCCCAAGGTGGAGTGTAACCCGGTAGGCCTGCTAAGCTTTTCCATATATATGTTTTTAGATTTATTTATTTCTACATACAGTACTGGGGTACAGGCCAGAGGTGCAGGAGTGGTGAGAGGCTTCACCAGAGACAGAGTGGGGAGCAGAACAGGCAGATTGAGGAAATAACACTGCTGAGGGGAGCAGCGGGCAGGTCAGGAGAGGTCTGCTGCGCCATGTGGGTCACCTGTGGGGCCGGGAATAGAACACACACTGAAGTGCCTGAGGCCAGTCTGCAGTGCTGTGTCTTAACCCATTGGGCTACCAGAGAGGGCCGTCCATATTTTTTTATATAAAGACAATATGACAGGTGTTATATGGGTTATCACTGCACCTTTAGGGCGAGTGTCACGCACAGCATGGGAAACACCACGTAGAGAGAGTTCTCCAAGGCCCTGGTGGTCTTGCTCTTCTTGCACCTTCTGAGATATTGGGGCTGTGGTTACTCATAGGCCAGGGAATCAGGAATACTGTCTATGGGGATCATGAGTTGTTTTCTGGAAAAGTTCTGAATAGATTAGTCAAACTTAGGGATATCTTCGCCATTTTTCTTGTATAAGAAATGTTTTGGGCCCTCTCTGGTGGCGCAGCGGGTTAAAGCACAGCACTAGGAAGCTAAAGCTGCTTCTGCATGAGTTCGATTGCCGCCTGCCCCGGAGGTGACCACATGGCGTGGCAGACCTCTCCTGACCCGCCCGCTGCTCCCCTCAGCAGTGTACTTCGTCGATCTGCCTGTTCTGTTCCCCACTCTGTCTCTGGTGAATCCTCTTACCCTCCGCATCTCTGGCCTGTACCCCAGTTCTGTATGAGGAAATAAATAAATCTTAAAAAAAAAAAATGTTTTGTATTTTCAAACCTGTACTCTGATGACAAATGTTACCAAGCAGATATTTTTGAAAAAAATAAACACACTTCATCTGTCCCCTCAAGGTAAAGGTGACATTTTAACAAACAAGTCTTTTCTTGTTAAAGTAACTTCTATATAAAGAGAACATTTTGGAAATGGATTTAATTTTTCCTGTGGTACGAACTATAAATGTGCCACATGTCAGCACTCTTCACAAAGTTGGAAATAAAATATTTTGACCTGTTTTAAAACCTCCCAAAGAGTTTCCATGGCTTTGGAACTCACTTGTTTGAAATACTGACCATGGAAGAACATCACAAGCTTACTTTGTTATCATAAATGGTGGGAACTGAATATCGCAAATCTTAGTCAAATTTCAACAAAATTTGTAAAATTTGCTAACAGCTAGGAAAACAAACTATCCTGATCCATTAATTCCAGCAGGGGCACCTTCCTTCTTTTGTCTCAGTGGCCTTTGGAGCAGAACCTTTTCCCTTCTGACAGTGTGAGAAAGCGAGTGTTAAAGTCTTCTGCCTTAGCTTAGAACCCAGAAGAACTGATCATAAAATTGTTCTTTCCACAATGAGTTAAACAATGACTAACTGAACCACTGCTATTGCCAAAACATATTCTTGATGAAAGCAAAAGTTTGTGCACTGTTTAAAAGTGGAATGAAGATCAGTTTGCTGTTTATTTCATCTTTTACCTCATGTTTCAAATTACCTTTTAGTGCTGCTTTATTATCAGAATACCCTGGGAGAGCAGGCCACATATGTAATTGATAAACAGATTGGCACAGAGTAGGTCATGCTTCATATTTCCTTCACCAAAGATTTATCCCCAAAGAAGAATTTGTGGGGCTGGCTGCAACATTCCATGCACCCAGGAGAGTGCCGGCAGTAGAAAGGACGCACAGACGCTAAGGAGCATCAGTCAACCCACAGGCCTTGAATATTTACCTCCATTAAGGCTAATTCCACTTAATAAACTGAATCTAATTGTGTTTAGCCTCCAAATTAGAAGCCAAAGCCTTATCCCTAAAGGCAGGCCCCGGGCAAACACAGAGTGGCTGTCCAGTCTGCAGGTCGGGGTGGGGGTGGGGGTGCGGGGGCTGGCCCTCAGAGAAAAACGAGTGAGGGGAGATCTTCTCCCTGAGAAATTGTCACAAAGGTCCTTGTGGTAGTTGGGGGGACCCTAATCCTAGGCCTCCCACCACACTCCCCCACACTACTTCAGGTTGTCCTCCCTTTTATTAGCAGAGTTAATCCAGGTGTCAGTGGGAGAATCATGAACAATGAATCCAATCCCCTCACAGCTAGATAAATGAGGGGAAAGATTATGTGGAAGTCTGAGGATGGCATGGAGCTGTTTGGACACGAACATAGACACGATCTGAAACACCTTGTTTCTCCCTCCTCTTAGCCTTCTTTGTGGGGTTTAGACACCTCACCCTCCCAGGAGTCAACCCCCTCCGCCTGTCAGACCTGACAGTGGGTGCTCGTCTCTACAGGCAACTGGCAAACTGTCTTTCTACCCAGAAGGCTTTCATTAACCCTCCCTGCCACGTCAAGCTAGGTGGTCTTGAATGTCTAAACACAGGGGAGTGTTAAGCACTCAGGCATCTGCTAGGGAATTTAAATCTCTCATCTGAAGACACCCCCCCCCCCCTTATGTGCTTCAATTTTCCTCCACTCCAGGGCTTTCCCTCAGGTCTCAGGTGCCCTTTCCCAAAGCCCTGCCTCTCCTGACCCTGACTTCTTCACCAATCTCACTTTTCCTTCCCCACTCCTTTTTTCTTTTTTCTGCTTTCAGAAGAAACTTAGGCTAAAATAAAATTGTTGTTGATGATAGGGGCAGGTGATTTAAAAGCATGAGATGCTTTTACTTTTTGTTCTTTAAAAACAAGTTGAGTTCCTAGAGAATAAGCAAACCAAATCTGAAGTGGTAAAAGCAGACAGGGTGATAGCTCTGGGGCGGGAGAAGTATTATCTGCTATGTGCGAGACCCTCTAGAAGAATGAAAATCCTCTAAGAGCTTCTGTGTCACCAACTCACAGGTGTGGGTGTCCATACAGTAAAATTTCACGGAGCCGTACACTTAAGATCTACATACTTCACATATGAAAGTTATGTGTCAAGGTGAGGGAAAAGCACCAGGGTCTGTGGAGATGAATCATGGTGCTATGTTGGCGGGAGAACCCAGGCACTCCACCTAAGGGGGGTTGATGATGTGAGCAAAAAAATACACATTTATAAAAGAAGAAGAAAAAAGTGAAGTAGGATGATCTGACTTATGGTGAGGATTAAATACCACCCACCCCTACCCCCCAAAAAAGAAAAGTATATGCCAAATTTTAAAAGGAAAGCCAAAACAGAAAACTGCATTATTTGGGCTTTGAAGCTGGTAAGATGCTCAGTGAGGGGCCTGTAGCTCACAAGGAGCTGGGCGGGTGTGTG
>NW_004567113.1:30658255-30679063 GCF_000260355.1 Condylura cristata | reverse complement strand
GGGGGGTGAAGCAGACACTCCTCTTTCACCACCTTCTACAGCCTCTACCCAGAATTGCCAAACCCCATGGAAATCGCTGGATGGACTCTGCCAGGGCTGACCCTGAGCAGAGCTCAAAGTTTTAAAAATCCATGAGTCAGGCGCAATGCTGAGTGCTCTAAGCGCCTCATCTCATTGACTCCCCACCATGATCGAGTGATGGGAATTAGGCCCCACTGCACAGAAGAGGAAACTGCACCCCCAGAGGCGGGCAGGTGGCCCAGGGCCCCAAGGCTCACAGCGTGCCCTGCAGGTCTGCACAGCTCCCCAGCTTCGACCTTCTCAATTCACATGTCCTTTCCAAAAATGTGATTGTTTTGCTCTGCCAGTTGAGTGTTTCAATCCTTACCAGATATTATGACAACAGAAAGTGATGGATGTGTCGACCAAGGACATGGGCTTCTTGAGAAACCTCACTCTGGGAACGCCCTCCTTTCCCTGGGTAAGCAGAACAAATGAAACAAAAAATAGTCTCTAATTTAGGGCCCCGGAGAGGACTCTTGAGTTGTACCTGCAGTGCAGGCAGCAGCCCCTGAGGGATTACTAAGCAGGCCTGACCCCCTGGGAGAGGATGCCTGGCTTCTTAGAGGTACAGGTAAATAGGGAAGAACTCAAAGCTCAGAGTAATCCACACTGACCTCTTACGTAGTTGTTTATCAACTGCCAGCCCTCCTGGTGTTTTGGATCCTTGCACACACCTCAGCAACACCCGTCCACTTCATCCTGTGAGTAGAATATGCTGCTCTGGACTGTGCGAGGGCTAAGGCATCCTGGGGGTTCGGCCCCGTTAGCACAGTGGCGCCTACTCTAGCTCCTGTCCTTTAGAAATCTGCTGCTGTCCTTGATTAACCACTCTGGTCTCATTCTCCTCATCTGTAAGCCGGAGGCGGGTAAGTGAAGCCACATGAGGGGGCCCTTCATTGGATCCCTTTTCTGCATCAGGACATTTCCCACCCTTTCATTTTTGACTCTTCATTTAACCCTTACAACCATCCAACACATTCAGAGCTGTGGTGGCTCCCGTTCTACAGATGAATAAACAGAGGCACATGCCCTTACTAAGAAGTTGGGGAGTTAGAATTTTCATCTGGCCTGCCTGATTCTGAACGCAAAGTCTTCATTTTCATGCTTTTCCTGTCCCCACCTCAAAATGTGAGGCATTTATAATGTTGATGATAGCCATTTGTAAATACAAAATCAAAATGTGAATGCATTCTTCTTCTAACTACATGCAAAAGAGTAGAGATAAGAAATATAGTCCACACTTTTGAGAAATTTATAGTTTAGAAGCTAGAAAATATACACACGCATACATCAAAATATAAACCCTTGTGTCAAGCAAATAGCCAACAAGAACTGAGTAGGGAAATGCCCAGGGGATGCTGGAATTTCTAGAATGTCTGGAACCAGATGGCGCTGGTGTGAGAAGACCTCCCAGGAGTCTTCTTTTGCTGCCTGACTATGGGTAACAGGAGGATACCAGGTGGGCAAAGGCCTGTTGCATTTTGGGGGACTCGGATGGGAGGGGCTGGAGCCAAGGTGCAGGTTACTTCATCTGGTGTGCTGCAGCAGAGAGGGGAGGGAGGCGCCTGCCGGAGCCTCTGAGGCCATGTTATCTAAGACCTTAATTGGATTTGCAACAGCATAATGAACCACTGTGGGTGTCTGACAAGAGACGTGATGTGATTCAAAATACATCAGGGGAAGGCTCACCAAAAAGGCTGGTGAAGAAACAGCCCGAGGCAAGGAATGTGTTGCTAATAGTACAGGGACAAGATGGACATGCTTCTGGAGAGGAAGGAGCTGAGATGGTTTGGGGCATTATTAAAGGGAAAAAGAAATCTCCCACTGGAGCCAGCCAAGGCAGGACAGTTTGTTATCTCTCCACAGGAGTCCCAGGCCCAGGGGCCAGGGGGCAGGCCATAGGGATCGAATAAGCAGGTTTATTGGGGTGAAATGGATATGGGGTGCAAATGAAAAAGGAGTCCAGGATTAGGCACAAGGTCACTAATTCCTATTGAGGGGCCGGGACACAGGAGTTGCCATTGAAGATTATGTGAAATTGAAGATAGCCAGAAAATTGTCATGGGTAATCTTGGAGGTGGCAGATACAAGTGAAGATACATGTCTAGAGACAAGATCTGAGGTTCAGAAAACAGGAAAAGTGGGGGCTACATGAAGGTTTGGAAGTCTTCTTGTGGGCAAGTGGGTACTAGTTAAGGTTCTTATGTGGAATTATCAAAAACTTAACTCTAGTTGATTTACATAGAAATTCATTTGCTGAAAGGATTGATCATTTCACAGTGAACGGGGCCATTGGAAGCACTGGGCAAAGAGGTTATGTATCTAGAAGCTTGACCAAAAGGTGCTTCCCAGAGCCAGCAAGGAGGCAGCTGCTGCTAGCGGGCTGAGTGTCACTGCTCAGCTCCCCATTGCGGTGGGCACGGGGCACTGGGCACCCCCACCCCCCACCCCAGCCCATAGTAAGCTGGCTGTGCTGTCCTTGAGGCTGCTGCTGCCATCCCCTCTACACCGGGAGAAACCTCTGCTCTGTATTTGTGTCAGTGTCTAAGGGACAGAACAAGGTCATTACCACACTGGAGCCACAAGAGAAGCCAAGAAAGCAGCTTGGAACCATGAGAGCAGAGGACTTTGCTTCCACACTGCGCCACTGCAGAGGGGAAGCCAGTGGAGATGCCGCAGCCCAGAGCAGAGGGGAGCGCTCAATTCAGAGCAGGCAGCGGCTGAGTTCACCCCCTAGGCTGGCCTCGCCCGCTGCAGAGTAGGAGGGTGGTGGTGCGGTAGACCTCTGTACATACAAACTATCTTCTCTAACCCTCACTGGATGCCTGGGATCAGCTGTGTCCATTAAGAGACTGCTCTATGCATGCCCTTTGCAGCAACGTGGATGGAGCTGGAGAAGATCGTGCTTGGTGAAATAAGCCAGAAAGAAAAGGAAAAATACCAGATGGTTTCTCTCATAGCAGGAGTATAATGGACCAGGCGATAAATAATAATAATGATGAACAGCTATATACCAGAGACATTTTATGCGGTTGGAATGGGGAATAGAATCAAAAAAGTGGTGGGAGGGAAATGGACTGGACTATGGTGACGGCACATGGGTGATCTGGTGATGGGAAGCCCACAGGGATGACAACTGAGATGGAAAAAAGCACAAAATGATGTAAAAATGAACTATTATATTGTTTTTTAAAAAAGCATTAAAACTAAAAGCTCAAAAAAAAAAAAAAAGGAGACAGTTCTAGTTTAAAATGTAAAAAATAATAATCCTGGAAAGAAATACAGCTCACTTTGTTATCACCATTAACCTTTTATGCATTAACTTTCAGGGCTAGCGTTAGACACCGACACACAAGTTTGGCAGGGGCTTGAGCTGAACATAAATCCCTTGTGAAAATATGTAGCCAGCCTGCCCTGCTTGAAGACTCCCGGCCCTGTTTTGTTTTGTTTTGTTTTTATTCATGCTATCAATTTATAATAACATGTCCAACATGCTAAGCGTTTGGATGGAAGGGAAATGATAAAGATAAAAGGAAAGAGACTCACTCTTTGTCTTGCGCCTACTCACACTTTTTGCAATGCACTGAGGCTGGGCTCCCCTCCCCACTTAACACAGGCTGATACTGAAGCTCAGGTGACACGACTTGCCTCAAGACCACATAGATGGTACAGTGCAAAGACAGTTTCAAAACCAACTCCAGCAGTCTACATCTTGACAGCTACCCCACCTTTACTGTCTCTCCATGACAGACGGGGGACCTGAAGATGTGGCAAAATGGGGGAGGGGGGGCATTTTCATCTCTAGTACAACATGTTACAGAGAGGGAATGAGCTAGAGAATGGTCTGAGGGTTGCCTTGGCACAGATGTGCCAATATCTCTGGGAGAGGGCGGCAGGAATGAGGTGGAGAGAAAGACATAAGACCAAGAGCTAGGTCTGGCTGCTCCTAGCACCATAAGTGCTAGTTGTCAGGCAACTCTGGGTTGCCAGTAATAGCCCAGCTCAAACTGGCCTAACAGGGGAGGGAAGCTGTTGGTTCAAGGGCAGGGGCACAGGCCAGGAGTTGTCTCAATCTTTCTCTGTCTTTCCGCCTATCTGTCCTCCTTGGCTGCCTCGTGCCTGCGCAGCCTGGCCCTGTGTGCGGCTGAGGCAGCCAGAACAGCTCTTGCCCCACACCCTCAGAGCTGCTGCCCTGCCCACCCACTGAAACAGCAGCTGTGCCAATGGACTGGCCTTGTGACAATGGAGCTGTGGTGTCCTGGGTATGGGACTTGAGTTCACACTTTCCCCTCCACCAAGAATGAATCAACCACACTTTGATGGCAAAGGCTGAGATCGGCTCCCCCCAGAACATCAGTGCTGGTACCCTAAAGTGGGATAGAGGAGAAAAAAGCCACCATGCTCACTAGAACATAAGCTGATTTTTATTTTGTGTTTCGTTTGCTTTGTTTACTGCTGTATCCCCAGGACTTAAAACCAGGCTCTACACATGGCATGCACACCTGTCGAATGAAGGATGGAAAAAATGAATAAGTGTCTCTGTCGATGATGCTGGCCAGGGAGCCACAAAGCGGGAGAGCGGGCACACGGGTCACAGGCTTGTGGAGAGTGAGCGCATACTCTCGTCCTTTGGATGAGTCACGTGCCATTCACTCAGTGACTCATGACTGCTGCTCCCTTGGCGTTTTCTGCCTGCCAATCATTGCACTAAACGGGGCCCTGGAATGCCAGTCTAACAAGGGCAGAGCTTTTACTGTCCAGTTTCTCACAATCCTCTTGGAGTGAAGGATGATCTGTCCCCTCTTCCTTACAGGCTTGTGTCTGCAAGACGGATGTGTCTCACGTGTTGCTACTCTTTGGTCCCAGATTCCCACTGCTCTAGCGAAGCCGCCCCGGTGATCCCATTCACTCAGAATCCATGGCATTGCCAGAACAGGGGCCTGGGCGGTGTGTTCCAGAATAACCACCTAAGTGCTATTAATCCGGTCTTACATTCTCTCCCATCAACACATGTTGACCCAATGCCCCAGAGTGTATTTTGGGAAGAAATGTCCCTAAAGACCCCAGACCCCAAAATTATCTTCACCCTCATTAGCACATTGGAACCACAAAATTTCTGGCATTAACAAGTGGGAGAATATGCTCAGTCAAATTGTCTCAGTCAAATTTGGATTTTTCAAAACAAAGCTGAAAGGACATTGGACCTAGAAACACTTTGAGAGACAAAAGCAAACCAACTCTCAGAAAAAAAAAAAAAAGTCACTGCAATAAACTGCCTGGTTAATATGCACCCGGTGTATTTTGTCATTGTGGAATTTGAACTTAATTTGTGGTAACGTGATGCAGCTATTTAGCATTTCCTTCCCCTCCTCCTCCTCCTTCTAGTTAATTCTGAGTGGAGACAAATCTTGAAAATAGATTTGAAGGGCACAGTAGGAGGCCCTGCAAAGTCATCTGGGTTGTAGCTTCCATGGTGGCCCTTTGCCGTTTTCTGAGCTATTAGGACTGAGACAAGGAGCGTTACTAACCTGACTTATGAGCAATAGAGACCCGGGGCATGGAATACCTAGCTCCCAACATGGGTTCCTCACATTTCTATGGTTGCTGAAAAAACTGTCTACTGTCCCACAAACCTGGGCACTACAGAGGGACGGTAAGAGCCGATGCTCAGAGGTAAGCCAGCTACCACGCTGTCATTTCCCAAGCTGGGAACAAATGCTCCAGGAGTTGAACAATTTCCCTTCGGCAGCTTGCTTGAGTCAGTGGCAGAGTCAGGTTCTTCATCTCTGAAAAGCATGACAGTGCACACAGCATTAACCTCTAGATCCCTCCCTCAGTATTGAAGGTTTGATCCTTGTATTTTCTTCCTTGATCCAGACTGCCACCTCTACTGCTACTTTTATCTGCCATTATTATCACTGTTCTTTTCACCTTCACCTATCTTCAGACAAACCATATTTCATTGAATCTAAAATACCACCAATTCCAAGATGATCCATTGTATTATGTAATGCTAAAGAAAAAAGACATTGCCAATGAAATATGAATGACACTGATCATAATTGCAAAGATGTTAACATGTGAAATGACAATATTTTATGACCCATAACATGTGGTATGTTATTTGTCTGCCCAGATTTAGAACTTCTTTTCTCCAGAAATGGGTTTAGGGAAGGCCTTTTCTCCCCTGCAGCCTGTGGTCTGAAGGTGAGTCGCCATTCTACCGATCTGGCCACAGAAAGTGAGCATGAAGCCCAAATGGGGCACAGCAATGGATCGCCTGGGATTTGAGACATTAGAGAGGAGAAGAGAGCGCTTCCTCTCCCGTGACAAAGGAGACACAGGCCCTGGAGGTTTGGCAGCCAACGTTTCAGCCTCTTAGAGAAACCTGGTTTGAGAAAATGAGCTGCTCAGAGGAAGAACAGCTGAGAGGTGGAAGATTCTCTACAGGGTTAAACTCTCTCACTGCATTTGTTCCCGAGCCTAGATACAACAGCTCTAATAAAGTTCCCCTTTGTAAAATCTAGAGTAAGTTTTGTCCCTTGCTACAGAACCCTTCTGTGGTAAAAATGCCAAGAAAGCAAGGAAGCCAGCAGTATCACTCCTTCTCTCCTCGTGGCTCACTGTGAGCCCATTGTGATGTCAAGACAGTGGGCAAGAATCACATATGTCCCCTGCTTGGACCCTCGGAACAAAGCCACTGTCTCCACTACCACGCACAGTGAACACTAGATCCATTCTGCTCCTCTTCCAAGGAATTAGAGTTGTGTTATAGCAGTGGGCTTTCCTTTTTTTTTTTTTTTTTTGGGTGTGATACATGATCTTTTAAAAAAATATATTCATTTTCAAATAAAAAAATGGGAAACTGAAATACCTTTGGTGGTGGGAGAAGCAGCTTGGGGAGACGTCAAGGAGAAGATGGAGCAGAGCCTTGGAAAAGGTAAGAAGGAGCTAAAAAAAGAACGATCTGACTTTTGTCTCCTAAAGACCGTACTGTTGAAAATGTTTCCGGCACTCATTCAAAAGTAGGTTGGCGGGAGGGATGAGAAGGGGTTAAAAATTAGGGACGAATGTCTTCAGCATGGTGAAAATAACAATTTGGGCAAGCACAGCTGATAGACTGTAAAGTTGCTCTCAAATTACAATGTTTCCAGATGTCTGAGGTTGGCTAATAAATTTATTTAAATAAATAAATTTTTAAGAATTTCTACATAAAACTTTGGGGGGATTCTACTAATCTGCTTACCTTATTTAAACTCTTCAAAATGTTCCCAGAGCCATTGATTCCCTATTGCCAAGAAAGGTAAGTGGAAAATTGCAATTTGTGATTTCTTTCGTACAGTAATCATCTCAGTCTATATCCATCTCGCTGTGTCCTCGTGTGCACCTTGTACATTGATTCCAAACTGCTCCCTTATTCAAAAACCCAATCCCCTTGGAAGCCAGAAAGAAAATGAATAGTAGTAAAAGCACATTTTACAAGCATTACAACCAAAACTTTCATTACATAAATATGTTTGTCCTTTGGTGCCTTTTACATCAGAAATATTCATTATACATTGGTGTCAACCTCACATTTCTGTACTATTTTTCATCTATATGAATCCCAAAGTCGTAGGGTTGTCCAGCCCTTTGTGACAGAAAATCACATCGTTTTCCTGCACCCTCTAATTTTATCACCCCGTTTCCCCTTTGTTGGCAGGAACTCATCTTTATGTTTTCTGCAGCTGTATTAACTATTTTACGTGAAGAAATATTGAATGAAGGTGATATTACTACCTTATGAGACTTTGATCAGAGTTCTCCCCTACAAAGAGTGGCTTTTGTTGATAAAATGACTGAATGAGAGGGAAACACAGCCTGCTAATATAGTGATCACTTAAGTCTTATGCTTACCTCCAGCCTGTCAAGAACCGCAGCAAAGAACTCTTTTCTGTCAAAAGGAGAAAAGAAAACATGTTTGAAACATAATCACCACACTTCACAATATCACCAGCTTTTGAAGTTATCTGAATAACAACTGCTATTAGTCTGATTCATTAGTGTGAATAGGCCCTTACTCACCTAGGAGCAAGAAATGTTCAAATGCCTTTGGTGTGAGTTTGAGGTTCCCTTGACCTCACCCTTCTCTTCCCTCTATCTTTACATGTAGACTCACAGAGGCCCTCCACGGGCCTCTTCAATCCAATCTAGTTTCTAAGTCAATTTGCAAAGAATCAGTCATCCTCATTCCTTTCCTCTTCCAATTGATGCCAGTGAGTCTGGAAATAAACTGCTGCTGAAGTGGGTCCAGGCTGCTGCTTTCCAGCGTGCTTCTGTGTGTCCGGGAGGACACACCCAGACCTCCCTTTAAGGTGTGAGCCCAAAGCCAGTCCTGCTTCCATGTCCTTTCTTGTACAAACAAACCTCCTCCCCACCTGACTCTGGTTCTTACGTCTCGTCTCCCAAGGGTGAGGTCTTCTTGCCTGCTCCAACCCTTCTTCTTCCTCTGTTGTCAGATACTAATTTAAATTTTGACAAGGTATCCACTGCCATGTTATGGCATCTTGGTCCCCTCCCTAGCCGCTAACACGGGGCCCAAACTTGGCCAACTAATATAGTTAATACAATTGCTTTTGTGACTGGCTCTGAAAGGAGCATGTGACACAATTTGGCCCAACGAGAACCAGTCCTGGGGCTGGGGGTAAAGTGGTTGGGTAGTAGCAGTTCTTTCCACAATGCTATTTCTCAACTAAGACATTATTGCCATTTCAGTCCAGATAATTATTTGTTGTAGGGGAATACCCTCTACGCTATAAGATACTTAATAACATCCTGGGACTCAACCTACTAGTTGACAGTAACAATTCCCTCATCACCAGTTGTGACAACTCAAAATGTCTGCCCACCCCAAAATCTCCAGGGGGAAGGGAAGCCAAATTTCCCACAGTTGAGAACTGCCACACCAGCCTGATATTGTGAGCCACACCGGCAACTGCTGCGGGACTTTAAATGAAGAACATTTGCTTGATGGTGATGCCAATAAATATGCTGTTAGAACCAAGAGAAGGGACCAACTAAGATCAAATCACATTTTTATGCCTTGTGTGTGTGTGTTCCTGTACATCAAGCTAGTCCCACTCCTCTTGGAGATTGAAGTGAAATCAAGACGTCCATTACCAACCACCACTTCTATTTTTTCAAATTAAAGATTTCATTAATTTAGTTTTGTGTAGAAACACAGGAGTGTACACCACAGGTGTGGAGAATGAGAGGATCCACCAGAGACAGAGTAGGGAGCAGAACAGGTGGATCTACTGAAATGTACTGGCTGAGGGGTGCAGGGGACGAGGCAGGAGAGGTCTGCTGCACCATGTGGGTCACATCCCTGACTGGGAATTGAACTCAGGCCATCACAGTGGGCCTTCTTGGTGGTAGTGCTGAGACTTAACCCCGAGGCCACTAGGGAGACCCACTCAATTACCACTTCATTCAAAAATGTATTATGTAGGGCCTAAAGGAACATAATGCAAGAAATACAAGTAAAGCATAGACTGGAAAAGAAAAGAAAAAAAAAAACGGTATACACACAATGTAATCTAGGTAAAAATTTTAACAAATCTATAAAAAAAATCCATTTAGAATTAGTAATTTTAATAAAATTGACAGATAAAAGATAGATATTTCTTTTTGTTTCTTTTCCTTTTTTTAAGTTAAGTATGTGTAATGTGTGTTACCACCCCACACTCAGCACCAGAACACACGCAATTCTCCACTATAGTTCACTGGGTTCCTCCTCCTCTTTTCCCCACTTTCCCCCTCCCACTCTGGCACTCTTACATGTAAGGTCAGATTTCTAGGGCTTGTTTGGATTTAGTTTTGTCTTTTCTTTTGTCTTATTTCTCTATATTCCACATGTCATAAAATATTATGCTCTCCCTGACCCCCCCCCCATCATTATCGATATAAGAGCCATTCTTAGCTAGAGGGCCATACCCTAACAGATGGCAGACCAGATTTGGCCCACAGGCTGCAGTTTGCCAACTCCTTTGATAAACATATGTTAGTCAAAATACAACAATTACCAAGACTATTTCAGAGAGGTGGTGAGCAGGTGAATTTCCAGTATTCCGTTGATGTTAAATGTTAAATATCTGTGTAGATTAGGAATAAGCTTTTTACCTTCTGTCTAATTCATAGTGCTATGACAGATTCTTCATCCTTGTTATACCTTCTGGTATGTTCTTCCCCATGTAACACCACTTCCGTTAGGCCTCTGTTCCAAAATCCTCCTGTTAGTATAACCTACCACAAACCACCCTTCTGACCATTTTACCCTGAATTCCTTTTTATTTTTTTTAATAGCAGTTATTGCTATCTGTCACATGAGGCCTTTGTTTATTTCTTGTAGTTTACCTTTTCTAACTGAATTAGCTCCACGAAGGTGAAGACTGCTTTTTCTATGCTGCACAATCCCAGAACCTAGTAGAGTGTCTAGCCAGTAATAGGCACCCAATACACAGTGCTCGGAATGAATGGTGCTGGAGTGCACGGAAGAGAATTCACTCTGGGACCAGCTCTAGTGATGGCCAAAATGAGCAAAATATCACCTGAGAACCACCTTCTTGAGACCTGAAGGCTGGTGGGAGAAACAGCCGTCACACCATATATCAGCCCTATGAGCATCACATGGCACCCAGGGGTGCAGTGATGCAGACCACTGATGACCCCCTAGTGGGAAGAGCTTCCCTTTTGGAAACACATTTTAAAAGGTTTGAGTAAGAATAGAGAACTTCCAGTAGCCAGGGCTTCTGCTGCAAAAGTAATGACAATTTATTTTCCTCTCCCCCAGCTGGATTTAACTAAGCTTCTTCCTAACAATGTCTTATTTAAATAATTGCAAAAAAAAAAAAAAAAAGAAAAAGAATACAGGTTATTTAGTAAGAGGGTATTTCCCATGTCTCATAGAGGAGGTCTGAGAAAAGAATTCTGTGTTAGAATCCCAGAGGGCCATTCAAGCTTTCTAAGCTACAGAACATACTACAAGGGTCATAATAGACTAGATTTCTTCATAAAGTACATCTCACTGCCTCAGAAGCACAGTGTTAAATTGTGGAAACCTATGCCTTTGAAGTTCTTGACATATAATGTTGACATTTGCAGACTCTCAGTCCTATGATGAAAGATTAGAATGATGGTAGTGAACCAGAATGACCTATAGAAAGACATTTTCTGAAGTGGTAAAAACATTTTTTTCTAATAGATGGAGAATTTTCTTTTAAACTGTGAGTTGACCATGAAGAAATACAAAGGGAAAACAGAGGAGCAAAATGTACAATTCATTTTTAATTGTCTTTACAAATCTTATAGGAACTAGAAAACACAAGCTTTGGACATTTTGTTTTAGAAGCATCTTCTGTTTTTGCTACACAGTTGAAAATATTTTAGTGGGAAAATTGTAGTTATATTTTCCTATTATTGTGTCAAAATGAATCTGATGTTGACATGTCAAAATGAGAGCTTGACTAAGTTTGGGTTTAGACTATTGTCTAAATACTTGTTCTGAATTTTAGCCTCAAAGGAAAACATTTATGAGTTTTCTCTCTGCTATGTAAAATATTTACTTGATTCAAACATGTATTGTTTTTGAATATTAACAGAAATAAGAATGTCTTAAAATGCATGGCATCTCTCAATTATATGTGTTACTTGCATTTTAGAAATACTATTGAATCTCACAGTTGATATCATTTTAGATTCCATACAATAAGATATATGTAAAACATACTCTTTTTTTAATGTTATTTCATTCTACTCTCACCCCATAAATCAGTGCCCCACCCTCAATTTCTTACAAAGCAGACAGCAAAGCCCAAGATAAAAGAAAGACTCTTTCTATTGACTCACTAGCTCATGACAAGGGCCCTTTTGTGATTAAAGCTCAGTACTTCTAATTGGATAAGTTTTGCTTTATTTTTCAGAACCTGTACTTTGTTGCTCACATGAGCAAAGTTATTATTAGCAAGCACCTGTTTAACATGATTTTCTGTGAATGTCTCAGAACTTGATATAATTTCTTCTCTTTCATAGTTTTCTTTCTGTAGCCAGATTCCTCACCTATTGATTGCTTAGATAATAAGTTAGAACTGAGTTCAGGATTTAGCTTAGGAAAGTATATAACCTATCTGTCTATCTATCTATCTGTCTCAATTCTACATACCGAGCAACTGATTGTCTTACAAGGAGAATCAGCACCAATTACACGTTAAGGGTAGTGGAGCAAAGTGAGGAGTACCTGGCTTCAGGATCAGCCCCCAAAGTTTAGGCAAAGCTTCATAGGAAGCTCTGGAGCTCAAGGGATCTGAGTTTGAATCTTGCCTCTGCCACTTCCCAAGTGTGTGAGTTTATCTCAAAATTGTAATAATGTGCTCAGACATTTCATCAACCATTACTGTAAATTTTGCGTTGTATAAATTGCTAACTTTAGAAGGCTCGAGAGATGGTATTTAACAGTACTGTTCACAAATGGGGCCGAGAGGGTCAACTCGGGGGCAATTTGGGGAACTGCTGTGCCCTTTAGTCTCCTTGAAGTTTTTGTTTGTTCACTTTAGATCTCAGAGTTCTGGTATTTATGTCTTTGCCTTACCAGTCTAGAATCATACAAGTTCAGAACTGCTCTCAACTGGATCTCTGTTATCATCTATGTGCATTTCAACATGGATTTAAAGTGAACCCGGGGCCTCCCGGGTGGTGCAAGGGGTTAACTCTCAGCACTATGGAACTATCAACAGCCACTGCAGCTTGAGTTCAATGAACCCAATCAGGGGCTGACTCACACGGTGCAGCAGACCTCTCCTGTCAGCAATGCATTTCAGTAGATCCACCTGTTCTGTTCCCCACTGTCTCTCTACCTCCCCACCCCCACCCCTGGCCTAAACCCCAGTTCTTGTATGCATAAGTAAATAAAAATAAATTTAAAAAAAAGTGAAGTGAGCCCAATATGCCT
Source organism: Condylura cristata (assembly GCF_000260355.1). NCBI lineage: Eukaryota > Metazoa > Chordata > Mammalia > Eulipotyphla > Talpidae > Condylura > Condylura cristata. Next base: position 30,666,015 of record NW_004567113.1, on the reverse strand, counting down.
GGGTCTGAATTCTTGTTCTTCTGCCCGCTATCTGGATCACTCTAACATGGGCTTGACTTGTGTGTTAGTCAGTGCTCTCCAGAGACAAAAAACCAATTTTATTAACTTAATTAATTTTAAGAATTTGGCTCTTATGACTATTAAGGTGAAGTCCCTTGACCTGAAGGATGAATTGAAAAGCTGCAGAATCACTGGTATAATTCTAGGCTGAAGCCCAGCAGTCTTCATACCCAGGAAGATTTAATGTTTCAGGAAAAAGTTGAAATGCAAACAGATAGGAATAATTCTCTTCTCTTAGATAAAGTTTGGTGTTTTGGCTCTATTTGAGTCTTCAACTCATCAGACGAGGCCTACTCATTTTTGGAAGAGCAGTCTGCTTTACACAGACTAACAACTTAATCTTATGTTAATATGTGTGTTAATCTTATCCCCGAACAGAAATGCCCGTAATAATGGTTCATCAAATATCTGGGTGCCTCATAATCCAGTGAAGTTGTTGTTAAGGGGAAGGATGTCCTAAAGGAACTCTGCAGAGTCTTGTGGACTCCACCCCTACTCCAGCTTTCTGGTCTCTACCCCCTACTCCAGTGATTGGAAACTACAACTCCCAGCAGTGCTAGGGAGAGAATTGCAAGGACCCGAGGGTGGAGCTAAGCAGGAATTCTGGGACATTGGGGGATAAAAAGGGTGCCATTTGTTCTCTTGCATGCTCACTTGGGAAACAGCTATCCAGACCTCGTGACTCAGAGCTTTCAGTTAGTTTGTTACCAGAGCTCCAAGTCAGCTGAGTGGGTAAGATATTCCAGTTGTTTCCTTTTCTTGTCCCCTTTTGAAAATAAACCCATTATCCTTTCTGCAGAAAATTACATTTTGATTGTGCAGGTGAGGATCCACAGACAGGTAGCCCAAGTCCACTCCAGACATTGTCGCTAAAAAAGTACACATATTCTGTCTAGGTCTCACTATGTTGTTTTTTTTTTTTTAATATATTTTTATTGATGCATACAAGAACTGGGGTGTAGGTCAGAGATGTGGAGGGTGAGAGGATTCTCCAGAGACAGAGTGGGGAGCAGAACAGGCAGATCGACTGAAATACACTGCTGAGGGGAGCAGTGGAGAGGTCTGCTGCACCCTGTGGGTCACGTCCCTGGCCAGGGATCCAACTCATGTTGCAGTGACTGTGGATAGCTTCATAGTGCTGCGCTTTAACTCCTTGTTCTACCAGGGAGGCCCCTCACTACACTTTTGTAAAGAGGAGATAATAATCATATTATATCATGAAATTGCTGCCAGGAACAAATGAGACCACATATTCAAGATTCCCGGTATTCAATAAAAGCCAGTTTTCCTATTAATTTTCTTGCAAGAGTCAATAATTCAGGCATCTGTGAGCAGATTAAGGGATTATTTCTTGAGTCCTTTTCATTTGCCCTTGACCTTTATACTCATGATCATTATAGCTCAACTCTAACCCCTAAGCAAACATGTCAACAGGTCATCTTCACAATTGAAGCTGTCCTTCTCTTGTAAACTTTGCGGCATCCAAATATTACTTGGCAAAACACAGACTCAATTTTTTTTTTTTTAAAGATTTATTTATTTGTGCATACAGAACTGGGGTACAGGCCAGAGGCTCAGGGGCGGCGAGAGGCCTCACCAAAGACAGAGTGGGGAACAGAACAGGCAGATCGAGGAAGTACACTGCTGAGGGGAGCAGCGGGCGGGCCAGGAGAGGTCTGCCAGCCATGTGGTCACCTCCGGGGCAGGCGGGAATTGAACTCATGCGGAAGAGGCCTCAGATTCTCAGTGCTGTGCTTTAACCCGCTGCGCCACCAGGGAGGGCCTCTACACAGACTCAATTTTAATGGCAGGACAGAGGAGTCCTATCCTACAATTTGATCCACTGGTGTCCAAGATGGAATATTACCTTCCTGGTCTTTGGGGTTCCTTTGTGCACCAACAGGAGTCAACCTAGGGCTGAGTGAAAGCATTCCAGCTGCTCTAATTTGCTCCTGCTTCTCTTGCAAAACAGGCTGCTGGACTTAGCAAGGTGAGCTGGGAATTTCAGTGCTGGGGATCTGTAGTCACATATCACTTCAGAATCACCCTGTGTTTTCTTCCTCCATATTCTACTCCGGCCTTCTGTTTATATGATTATCAACCCCATTTTTCTTCTAAATTGCACCCTAACTTCCATTCTGTTTCTTTCCACTGTTACAATTTCCAGATTATAGTGGTTTCTTTCCAGTGTGTTTAATCTTGAGTAAATCAATATAGCTATACTATTTTCTATCCATTTAATCTTAAGTGAATAGAATCTTGTTTTCATCTGAGATGGGAAAGGGGTTGAAGAAAGCCACAATGAGAACAAAGATTATTATAGAGTGTTGGCCTGTGCTACCTTTAGTATAACAATACATTTTCACTTTGACTGATATTGGAGACCCTTCAGGACTCATTCTTTATGTTCATCTCACTTTGAAGCCCATAGACCTAGTCACTGCACCAAAATCAAAAGAAGTGGATAACTGAATTATTTGACTTTTCATATTAATATTAAGACAATTACAATCCATGCAAGAAAATATTTTTGTCCTCCTTTCAGTGAAAATTAATTATAGGCCTGGAATTTAAATCCAAATCAACCTGCCTCTCAAAACACCCAGTCCAGTTATAAACATCTCTTCCCTTTTGGTCCTTCTGGAAAATGTAATATACACAGTTAAGGTCAATGACTGTTGTCAGAAAAGCAGCTCATAATGAGAAAGTTTGGGCTTGTGGAAGACTGTTAGCATGCAACTAACTTCCTACCCTCCTGGAAAAAGCATACATAAAGGCTGAAAATAACTGATTGAAAATCAAACCAAAAATAGCTTCTTGGAAATGAGTTACTCTTTAGCTGAATTAAATGGCCTGGATTCTACTGCTTACATCTTGCACTTTTCATGGGATTCCTGGCCATATGGTAAGGTGCTGGCTTTCTGTACCTGACCTTATTGCTAGAGCTAAGTGGTGGCCATGGTGGATGGCGGAGATCAGGGCAGTGGCCCCACCACACCTTCCTCTCCCTCTCTTAAAGGGTGGCTTTCACTAATAAGACTTTGCCGCTGGCAAAATGGCTCTCTGAAAGAATAGAATACCCACTGGTACTCAGTTATTCTTATACTCAACTCTGAGAAAATGGGTCATATGGTATTTGTGTGTACTCTTTGCTCTTTCCAAATTGCACAGTTTCAGAAATTGAACCTTAATATTCTAAGAGCAAAGGTCAAGTAGCCTGACTTTGCTTAGCAACTCATATATAATGAAATCGGTGTCCAGGAAAAAAATAGTGTCTGGAGCAGAGGAAACACCAAACAATGGAAAGTAAGTGAGGACACATGTAATGCCCTTCTTGGTTTTAAAGAAGCTTGCAGCATTCCCTCCCTATTTTCATTCTTTCTGAGGATAGATTGGTATTCTGAGGAATTTTCCTACCTAGCACCTACTGAATTCTTCTTATCTTGTACACATGCACATGTGTGCACACACACGCACACACACACACACACCACAGACACACCATTTCATACCAGGTAACTCCTGTGCTGGGTTAAATGCTCCATCCCTACGTGCCTTGATCCATAGCTGATCATTACCTCCCAAACACCATCTTGAAAGTCTCTGGTTCTGGAGCTAATTGCCATCCTGGTATTGCTTCTTTGTTTTAATTGATGGCTCAGAATTCATTATCATCCACAATCTGCTTGTGTTTTGCTCAACACAATTCACATTGCAGTTTGTGAGATCCCATTCTCTTTTTATAAGGAGGAAAACTGAATATCATAAAGATACATGAAGAAATGGTAATTCCTGATGCAGTCGGCTCATTCAAGTCATCCATTCTAGTTCATTCATTCATCTATCAAATATTTATTGGGATCTAATAACTCTGTGCCAGACATTGTGAAGCAATTATGCTCTCCTGAAGATTATAGTCACATGGGGAGAGGCAGAGGACAGTAAAACACAAGTACACAGTAAGAACAACAAGGAAATTTCCCATCCTTTCATGATTACCATTATGAATAGAACCAAAGAGATCAATGTAGTAGGAAGGGACTGGGGATTATGTTTTTCTTTTCTTTTTTAAGATTTATTTATGCATACAAGAACTAGGGTAGAGACAGTAGAGGTTGGCTGCACCCTGTGGGCCACCTCCCTGTGTGGAGATCAAACTCATGCTGCAGTGGCTGTGGACAGCTTCATAGTTTTGTGCTTTAACCAATTGCAGCACCAGGGAGGGCCCATGTTTTTCTTTTCTTAAATGAACATTAATAAAATAATTATTAATTTTTATGTGTAGCAAGAACACTTAACATCTATCTTAGCAAACTTCAGCTATATAATAACATTATTATTAGTTATAACTGCCAAGCTGTACTTTAGACCCAAAAACCACTCATCTACTACCAAAAGCCTACACCTTTTGACCAACATCCCCATTTTCTCTAACCCCCTGTTTCTGGCAGCCATTGTTCCACTCTCTAGTTCTATAAGCTCATTTTTTTAGACCCCACATATTCATCTTTCTGTGTCTGGCTTATTTACTTAGCATCATGACCTCAAGCTTCATCCACATTGTTGTGAAAGGCAGGATTTCTTTCCTTGTTATGTATGAATAATAAATATGCCATTGTTTGTTATACCATGTTATCTAGATCTGTTCATTCACTGATGGATTTTGGTAGTTTCTACATCTTGGCTGCTATGAATATTGTTGCCATGAGTGTGAGAATGCAGACATCTCTTTGATCTTCTGTTTTCATTTCTTCTGGGTATAAACCCAGAAGTGGGATTTCTAGAACATGGGGTAGTTCCATTTTTTATATTTTGAGACACCTCCATACTATTTTCCATAGTGACTGTGCCAATTTACATTCCCATCAACAGTGTACAAGAGTTTGATTTTCTTCACAACCCTCATGAGCACTTTAATCACTGTCTTCTTAATAATATCTATTCTAACAGGTATGAGGGGATGTCTCCTTATGGTTTTGATTTGCTTTTCACTGATGATTACACCTGTTGGCTCTTTGTATATCTACTTTGAAAAAATGTCTATTCAGTTCTTTGCGAGTTTTAAAACTCAGGCTGTTTTTTGGTTATTGAGCTGAAAACATTCCTTATGTATTTATTAATCCATGGTTAATAAATATAATTTGCAAATATTTTCTCCCATAGTTTATCTTTCACTGGCCCTGCCAATTGGGTCCTTTATGTACAGAAGCATTTTAGTTTGCTGTAGTCCCACTTGCTGATTTTTGTTTTAGCTGATTTTACTTTAAGTGCCATAGCCTAAAAATCTTTGCCAGGTTAATACGAGATAGTTTTTCCTCTATAATTTTCTTCTAGGAGTCTTATGGCTTTTGGTAATACACTTAAGTCCTTAATCCATTTTAAGTTAATTTTGTGAGTGGATGAGGTAAAGGCCCAATTTCAATCTTTTGTATGGACCCCGGTTTTCCCAACTCTATTTAGTGAAGACATTATGTTTTTTCATTGTGTATTCCTGGTGTCTTTGTTATTGATTTTCTTCTTGTCCCCTGGTTGAAGATTAATTGACTATATATGTGTGGTTTTGTCCTGGGCTATTTATTCTATTTTATTAATCCATGTCTTTGTTTTCTGTCAGCATCATATATTTGGATTACTATAGTTTTGTAGTGCTTTAAAATCCACAAGTATTTATACCCCCAGCTTCATTCTTCTTTCTTTCTTTTTTTTATAGATTTATTTATTTATGCATACAGAGCTGGGGTACAGACCAGAGGTACAGGGGTGGTGAGGATTTACCAGGGACAGACTGGGAAACAGAATAGGCAGATTGACGAAGTACACTGCCGAGAGGAGCAGCAGACGGGTCAGGAGAGGTCTTCTGAGCCATGCGGATCACTTCCTCTGCAGGGATCCAACTCACACTGAAGCGGCTGTGGCTTGCAGTGCTGAGTCCTAACCCGCTATGCCACCAGGGAGGGCCCGGCCTTCTTAAGATTGCCTTGGCTATTCATGGTCTCTCTTGATTCCCTAAGAATGTTAGGACTGACTTTTTCTATTTCCATGATATGCCATTGGAATGATAGGGATTGCATTGATTCTATAAATCATTTAGGGTAACATGGGTATTTTAATAATACTAACTCAATCATGAACATGGGATTTTTTTCCTTTTATTTTTGCTTCTTTAAATTTTTTTCACCAGTTTCTTATAGTTTTCACTGCCCAGGTTTTTCACTTCCTTGGTTAAATTTATTCCAATTTTTTTTTCATTGTTGTTTTTGCCATGCAGCTTTGGTGGTGATGAACTTCCTAAGTTTTTGTTTGTTTAGGAATATCTGTATCTTTTCTTCATTTCTGAAGAACATGTAAAGTATTCTTGTTTGCTGGTATTTTGTTTTTTTCAGTACTTTTTATCATTCCATGCCATCTTGACATGCAAAGCTTCTGTTAGAAATTTGCTTATAGTCTTTTTTAAAAAAAAATACATTTATTTTCAAAGATTCATTTTTCATTTATGCATACAAGAACTGGGGTATAGGTCAGAGATGTGGGGTGAGGTGAGAGGGTTCCCCAAAGACAGAGTATGGAGCAGAGCAGGCAGAAATACTGAAATACACTGCCGAGGGGAGCAGCAGGCAAGACCTGGCTGCTCAGCTCCGCCCGCAGATCCCAGCCTGGGTCTCCTTGGTATTGATGGGATTTGTAGTTCCAGTATCTGGAGTGGGGGTGGGGCCCATGAAACCTGTGTCTGCAGAGTTCGTTCAGGACATCCTTTCCCCTAACAGCTTGATTGTGCTGACTTTAACCTCTGTGCCACCAGTGAGGACCCAAATTTGCTTACAATCGTCAGGAGCTTCCTTATGAGTCATGATCCTCTTCTCTTGTTACTTTCAAAATTCTCTTTGGCTTTGAATTTGACATTCTGATGACATGTCCTGGCTATCCACCGCCCACTCGGAACCTCCTTTTCATCGCTGTCATAGCCATTGCCGGTGGTTAGCTCTGGCCTCACCCTGCTGTTGTAGACAGTTTGCTTGCAGTTTATTTTCCAAGTTTACTCTTCTCTCTCGCCTCCTTCCTTCCTCTTTCTTTCTTATTGACTATCCTAGAACTGGTCTCTTTGCTGTATTTTCTTGACTAGTCACCTAGCACCTATTTATCTGCATCTGGAAAGCACACCTGGCACCTGTACTCACACTGCACCTCCTGCCTGACACCTGCATTGATCAGACTGCTCAGAGCCAGCTCTAGAATTGCCATCTCTACACTGCTGCTCAGTGGACAGGTGTGACCAATTCTTTTTTTAATATGTATAATTTTTAAAAAGATTTATGTATGCATACAGAACTAGAGTACAAGCCAGAGGTGCAGGGGCAGTGAGAGAACTCACCAGAGACAGTGTGGGCACAGAACAGGCAGGTCGATGAAATATACTGCTGAGGGGAGCAGTGGGCTAGACAGGAGGGGTCTGCTGCACCATGTGGTCACCTCCGGGCGGGGATCAAACTCGCACTGAAGCAGCTGCGGCCAGCTTGCAGTGCTGCGTCCTAACCCGCTGCGCTACCAGGGAAGGCCCAGATGTGACCAGTTCTTGTAAAGATGCTCAGGTGATGGTGAATCACTGCCCTTTGAGTACAAGGATACCAATTGTTAAGCAATATACACACATTGTCTCACTCGCCTGCCTTATGATTTGGGCAGTCTTACTGATCCCTTCTTTG
>NW_004567113.1:30646122-30657935 GCF_000260355.1 Condylura cristata | reverse complement strand
TAAAATGGTTCTCGTGTTCTCACCTTGGATTGCCCAGTGGTCACTGCTGAGAGATTACTGCTCTTGTAGATTGCTTGCCAGGAACATTAGTGAAGGGGCTATCAGGAGCCATTTTAAGCTCAGAGAGAAGGGAGTTTTTTCTTTGCAGTCCTGTAGCTAGTCCCAGTGACATCTCTAAGAGTATCCTCGGGAAAAGGTCATTTGTTATCATGTCTTCTGCAGACAAGTTATTAAGAACGAATAAGCCTTGGAGTTCTTTCCAAAGGTCACCTAGACCTGGGAGATGCCCTTACAGCTGTAGGCCTTGGGCCAAGGACTTCCAGAGTACTGGAGGCCATCTGCAATGCCCAGTAAATGGGCCACAGCTGTCCTGGGGGTCATGGAGAGAGGCTGGCTAGGAGCCTATCCCATGGCAAGATGACCTGGCTTCCCTTGGTATGTAATCCCCAAGGACATGTGTTAATCATCTTCAACTTGTTCAAGGGATTTCTCCTGTTGTGGAAGTATAGTTGTAGTTCGGTCCTTCAACATATTCTTTCATTCTTCCTACCTCTCTGTAATCAATTTCATTTAACAAATATTCATTGACTGTCTACTGTAAACAAGGGCTAGGTGTGTTAGGTGTGTGAGATACATGTGATAAATACAGGACTGTGGCTCCAGCCTTAGCTGGGGGAGAAGAACAATAAGCAAGTAAAGGCAGAAGTGGTTCATCATAATTAGAAGAATATTTACTGGGAAGTTAAAGACATATAAGCTTCAGGGTCTTCAGCTTGCATAGGCCTTGAAGTCTTGTGTGTGGAGGTGGCTGGGGAAGAGGCATAGAGGAGCAATTTATTCAGAAGCTCACATGTTCTTCTAAAGTTTGCCAGAGTCATCTTTTTTTCTTTTAATTTTCTTTTTTAAAGAAGGCTCCCCAAATGTATGACCTCCAACCTGATTACCAGGTACAAAACTGTGCACAGATTACCACGTACACACAGAAGCATCAGCTGCATTCTGACCTTTGGTGGACAAGTAAATACGAGACTTGTCTGTAGTTGTTGTAAACAAACCCAGTCTCATTTGCCTATTTTTTTTTTTTTCACAATTGCTTCAGGTTTTCTTATATGCAAATAAAAGTTGATAACATTCAGGCTGGAGTGTAAGCAGCACTTCTCCACCTTTCAAAAGTAGGATTTAAAAGTAACCGCAAGAGCAGCCCATTGTAAACAGAACACCTGCCTGCTTAGCCTCTGCCTTCCTTGTCACGGAGAGAAAATGGGCAGGGAAAAAAGGCTAAGGATGATTTGAAAGCAGCATTAATAGTATTCTGAAGCTAGGTGAATTAGGAACTGAGCACGCTCTTAAGTTGCAAGTTCAGCTACAGAAAATGCAAAGGAAGACAGAGAATCAGCAGGACCCAGCAGCAGGAGAGGGCTGGCTGCAGGGTGGCCTGGAGCAAGGGCCAGGAGGATTACTGGAACCAGCGGCTGGTGCACAATGCTGAGCCCAACAAAGGTGGCGATGTTACCGACGTTCTCATCAATTCTCCAGCAGGGAAACTAGCTGTGGTCTGGAAATCCGGGGTTGGAACACTTAAACCCATTTTACTGAACGACCTCCTAGGGGAGCTTAGGTGAGCTAGGCAATTTCCAAGTTGTAAAAAGCTTCTTTCTCCTAGAGCACCAATCTCTATAAAGGAAAAAGACATACACCAGGCTGTGCAGTGCATGAGGTTCCATCCACCCTCCCCACAATTCATTGCCTGACCCCTGGTAACTCAGAAAGTGACTGGATTTGGAGATAAGGTCTTTAATGAGGTCACTGAGGCTAAATGAGGGCATTAGGGCAGGCCCTAGTCCAATATGACTGGTGGCCGTATAGGAAGAGGTTGTTAGGAGACAGGTGCAGAGGGCAGGCCTTGTGCAAAGTACCAGGAGAAATGGCCCTGCACACCTAGGAGACATTAGAAGAAAGCAACTTTGCAACTACCTTGATCTTAGACTTCTGTCTCTAGACCTGTGAAAACATAAATTTCTTTGTTTATGCTACCCAGTGTGTGATGCTTTGCTCTGACAGCCCTCGCAGAGGAGAATAGCCACTGTTGGCCGACACACATCTGCCCAGGGACACTGAGCTCTGACTCAGAGCAGACAAAAGGCCAGGGCCTGGATAAGTCCAGATGAGTGTGCTGCCCTCATCATGCTTCCTGATGAGTCTGCTGCATGCACACCTGGTGTTACCCTTTTACCTTCAGATTTTGTTAGTACTATGATTTATTGTAGAAAATTTAGACAACCTAGGAAATAGAGGAAGAAAAGCAAGTCATAGGGTTCCACCAGACACCTATAAATGTAGTTAACAGGCTGACAAGTGTCCTTTCAGGAGCAGGAAGTAGAGGAAATAGCCTCAAATCCCTCTCTCTCTCAAAAATGTCAATGTCAAAAGAAATGAACTTTAGCATTGTGCTATATAATTCCTCACAGCCTTTTCAGTGTGTTTGTTAAAAAGGTGGAGATAGTACAAAATATGCTCACTTGACATCAGAGTTAGTAATCTGAACATTGATGAAACACTCAAACATCTACATCATTGCCTTTTCTATATAAAACCATTATCTTAAAGTAAACAAATGAACAGATGAGGTGAAGTGCTTTTTGACAGATATATTCTGCTAAAGGTGGTATGACAATTAGAAAATCATAAACAAAAGATAGAATTAGGCTAAGCAAAGCATTCTTACATAGTATCTGAGAAATACAGAACATAAAAGAAAAATATTAATCACTTAATCCACTTGTTCTTTAAAAGGTACTGAAAGTGGAAATTCAGTGCATAGGCAGAGGAATCATTTATACACTATATAGCTGATAGAGGACTATATCTAAAACATAACTCTAACTCAGTAACAAGACAGGTAAATATAAACAAAACCTGGACACTTCACTAAAGAAGATGCACAAATGATAAGCACACATGCCCAACATCATTACTAATTAGAAAAGTGAAACTTTGAATCGCAGAAAGGTGCCTTTACACATCCCTAGAAAGACTACAATTAAAAAACATAACACGCATTAATGTTAGCAAGGATGGGGCCAGAGGAGCTCTCTTTTACTGCTCAGAATGCAAAATAGTACAGCTGCTTCATGGAATAAATTGGCCTTTTCTTATGAAAGAAGACATACACTTACCAAATGACCCAGAAGTTCCTTTCCTAGGTATTTACTCAAGAGCAGCAAAAACGCATGTCAGGGAGAGATTTGTATGCAAATGATCATAACAGCTTTATTCCTAACAGCCCAAACTATAAACAACCTAAATGTCAATCAGAGGAAGGGAAAATAAACTATGATATAATCACACAACAAAATAATGTTCAGTGATAAAAACGAACACTATTGAAACATATGATAACATGGGTGAATTTCTAAGTATGCTGCTAAGTGAAAAGAGCCAGAAAAAGACTACAACTAGATGATATTTATATGAGCTTTTCCAACAGGGAAACAAGAGAGACTTGGAGCAGATCAGTGCTTGTTAGGAGGCAAGATCAAGGGGGAAGGCTTACAGCTGGTGGCTGACATATTCTCTAGCTTGATCATGGAGCTGTACTTACGTGCACATTTGTCTTACACATATATCCGGTGGTACTTTATATTCACAAATGATGTTGTATGTTATATACATTGGCCAAAACTCATGAAACTGTACACTTGAAGAGGGTCATATTTATCGCGTGTATGTTGTACTTCAATAACACTTACCTGAAATATCACTCCTATAGACTTGCCCAGGTATCAAACCCAAGTCTGTTCAAATATTAGGACTCAGCTGCTGATATTTAGATAAACACGGAGGAGAGAGAATCTAGGAGATCTGATCAATAACACATCTTGACTTGGGGAAAGTCAGCTGGTCAACAGGCCTAGCTCTTTAGTAGATAAATTTTAAGAAACAGAAGGGAAACTTATAGATTAAAAGAAACTTAGTGACATTCCATGTTTAAAATACTTGGGAAGGCTAAACTCTAGTATCTTGGTTGATGAGACCATAAAAAGCCACAAGGGAGTGATTCTTATAAAATTCAGCATAGTAGTCCTCCGTGGTGGCACGGGGTTAAAGTCTCAGCACTATCAAGCAATCATCAGCCACTGAGGCCTGCGTCCGATACCCACCCCAGGGAGCTGCCCCACATGGCACAGCAGACCTCTCCTGTCTCCTACACTGCTCCCCTCAGCAGTGTATTTCAGTAGATCTGTCTGTTCTGCTCCCCACTCTCTCTCTAGAGAATCCTCCTCCTCCTTACCTCTGGCCTAGACCCCGGTTCTTGTATGCATACATAAATAAAATAAATCTTTTTTAAAAATCAGCATAATGATTATGTTAGGAGGGTGTTAGGGAGAGTGAATTATCTCCACTTTGAATGACTCATGTATTGAAGTTCTGACTCCCAACCCCCCAAAGCCCCATACCTCCAAATGTGACTGTATTTGGACAGAGGACTCTTATAGAGGCAATTTAGGCTACTGGCAACCTGTAGTGTCGGTCCTGATCCAGTCTGAAGGCCTGGCTTCCTTACAGGAAGAGGAGATTAGGGCAGAGGCTGCACAGAGCACAGACCACCAGCAGGGGCCATCAGACACGGGCAGTGGCCATCACAAACCAGGAGGAGAGGCTTCTGGAGAAACCAGACTGGCCAACACCATGGTCTGGGAGTTGCAGCCTCCAGAGCTGTGAGCAGATTTGTGCTGTTTACACCACTGAGGCTGTGGCATGCTGTTGAATGGAGCCCAGGAGGGACATACTGGCTGACGGATGAAGTTTCACTTCTCCTTCTAAAGGATGGTGACAAGAGTTGGGACATGAATACCTCATTGCTGCCTTTGCTTTGGGTGGGTTTCTGTCTGTCTCTTCTGTGGTATCAGAGCTGAAAACAGGAATGGAAAGAAAGATTATTTGGAAATGATGAGCCGGGCAGCACGTGAGGGTGACTCGAGGGTCGAGGATTTGGTGCGAAGTGAGTAGATTCCAAATCTATTGCGCGATAGAAGAATGAGGAGAGACAGGGCCAAAATAGCTGCCATGGGATGGGGGAGGGGGATGAGTGAAGGTTTAGATGAACCAGATGGGACATAAGTTGGAAGTTGTTAAAGCTGGCTGATAGGAATAAGGGAGTCATTATATTCTCCTGTCTACTTTGATATATGCCCAAAACTCTGCATGTTAAAAAATAAAATAAGGGAAAATTACAGTGAGGAGCTAAAATAGAGTTGCTTTTGTCATTATTTTCCATAAGCTGTTTTGAGTTAATATTTCAGTGGTCATTTTTTACCTTAGCCCATTTGCCCCCATGAGTTTTTGTTCCTCTGTCAGAGTTTCTTTGCATTCTGTTGAGAATGCTTATGAGTTTCAAAAATGTTCGAATTCCTGTAAACCATTTTCAAAAGTTTGTTATTCCTCAGAGTCTTTAGGATAACATGAGATTTTCTTCTTTGCTAATCCTGTTTCATAGATCAGATATATCCCCCACCCCTCTTAAGATTTCATTTCAAATATGGAGACATCCATACCAATGATGCTTTCCAGAAGATTTTGGTGTGAGGATGGCCACACTCCATTGTCTGCTCACCTGAATACACCCCCTTTTCAATATGTTTATTCAGTGATGTGGAGGCCAATTCCTGTTGTCTGTTATTTCAGTCTATTTTAGAGCAGCTAAACATTATCCCAACTAATATACTTGAATAATGGCAAGCTTTTTTGTTCTTCTCTGAGCATGTTCAGCTTATAATCTCTGGTAATCTGCACAGTTCTTCGCTGGTATGTATTTGGAAAGCCCAGACAAGGAAGTATCTCCTTTTTACCCATTTTTTTATGGTGGCACACATTTGTGGAATTGAGCAATGAGGTCAGGCATTCAGGCATAACCCTTAGCCAGTCTGTAAGGGGCTGTCCTATTCCATCGCAAAGCTGTAGTGTCCTTATGCTGCTACTACCTGTGACCCTCAGGTGTACCTGGTCCTAGGTAGCCCAGAGGATTTTATGCCTCCAGCATCACCCATCAAGGCAATGATCGATAACTCATCGTTGACATTGAAAATTGTGTATAGATTCTATCTCCTGAGTGGTATGCTTTGTCTAGGAGTTTAGAACTAGAAAATGTTCCTAAGTCTGTTACAAATAGTCACACTCATCCTAAGACTGCCAATGTGCTAATCAAGACATGAGAAATTGTGATCCTACCACAGTGAGGTGCCACTTCATGCCTACAAGAATGGCAATAACAATAATCATAGCAATAACAATAAAACCGAATATAGCAGGTATTGAAAAGCATGTGGAGAAGTTAAAGCTGGTAGGAATGTAAAACGGTGCAGCTGTTTTGGGAAACATTCAGGTGATTCCTCAAAAAGTTAAATATAGAAGTGTCACATTGTCTAGTCATTTAGAATCAAGAGAATGGAGAACAGGAAATCAGATACTATCCAGTGTCAGCATCTATATGATCAGTGTTCATTACAGCTTTCCTTACAATAACCAAAAGGTGAAGCAATCAAAGTGCTCATCAACAGATGAGTGAATTCATAAAATATATTATATACTTATAGAGTACTATTCAGTCATCAAAAAAATTTTTTTTCTTTGCTATTTGCTACAGCATGTATTTGTGGGACGCTCTGCTTAGAGAAATAAGCCTGAAACAAATAACAAATATTGTGTGATCCCATACTCCTGAGGTACCTAGAATAGACAAGTTCATAGAGATCGAAAATAGAAGTTATCAAGGTCTGGGGGTGGAGTGAGGAGGGGGAGAATGGGAGCTTACAAATGAATTCAGAGTTCATGTTGCAGATATTTAAAAAAGGAGTAGGATACAAAAGGTTGTAAACGTGTGTAATGTTTTGTACACTTACAATGTTTGACCACAGTAAAAACAATAAAAAAAGGACTCTGGTCCTACATCCAGAATATTTAAGAAGTAGGTAACTATCATAAAATCCATTGTTAGCAAAGTAATCTCATCTTTATCATTGTTGCCCTTGGGACCTTGATAACTTCTATTTTAGGTCTCTACAACATATAGCGATATTTGTGCAGTGCACAATTACAGAACCTTACATGTGGCACTGATATTACTACTTACAATAAAAAATCGTTCATATTTTTCTTGGTCAAATGGTACAGTCATTACTAAATGCAAATAAAACAATACAAAGAGGTAGGAAATACTGAAGTCTTTCAACTCCAGAAGTCAGTATTGGGTTTATTGTGAGAATCTAAACAAAATCACCCAGATCTACAAGACTAATGCAACTGGATTGAAAAACACAATAGTGGGCCTTGCGTTGAAGTAGAGAAAGACCCACTGTGGAGCAGGGTCTGCATCTTACACACCATGGGGATGCCATTCATATCATAGCCTGCGTGACCTGCATATGGGCTCAGCCCAGCAGCCATGTTATGGAAAACATGTTCAAACAATTCCTACCTCATTAGCTCCCTGTTTCACCCAATTCAGAAACACAATTGATATCCTGTGCAGAAAATGTCACACCTCATTTCATGCCACGTGGATACTGCTTTCTGAGGAGCCAGACTATCATTTACTCCCCCAACCCATATATGTCCCATTTCTTTAGAGACAACAATTCTCTAAAAGTTAAAAAGCAGAAAGCAGGGCTTGGAGGAAAAAAATGGAGGAAATAGACTATGACAATTTTTATCTTTGGACATGTAAATTAAGTTAAAAGTTAATTTTGTATGGGGAGGAGAAAAAATTGGCCTGAAGCATACTAACGATTGTAATTTTCCCCAAATTGTCTCTCATGAGTCTCTTCAGAGAGCTAGGTAGTGAGACTGAGAGAAAATCCCATTTCAGACACTTGCAGGACCTCAAGAAAGGAGAGAATAGGGGATATTGAAAACAGTTAACAACTGGCATGGCCAGGACATGGTTCAGACGAAAGAAATGCGAACCATTGCCTGCTTTAACCTCACCAGTGGGCCCAGGCTCAGTGTAGTTTGAATGACACTTGGAACTGACGTAGCCAGAAACTATGTTCTGGCTAAAGTCACAGTGTTCCCAGGGATGGGACCTTGATCCAAGTTACCTGAGTACCTATATTTCAGTCCTTGTTCTCAACCACTCTTGAGCTTATGACTTGCCATAGTGATTATTTTCCTTGATGTGACAGAGATGGCATGTTATCATCATACAATCTACTGTCCCTTTCTTCTGTGATTTAGAAGTAATGGAAGGCAAGAATCCAGTCACTCAGTGAAGGATAACATTTCCCAGCCTCCTTTGCGGCTATGAGTGGCCACATGACTACATTAGGTTCAACAGAATGTGAGTCAAAGGTGTGACCTTAAAGGAAGGGAACGTTCTCTCCCTCTGCCTTGTTTTTTATTTTACTAACTGGAGTGTGACAAAGGCCATAAGAGCTGAGGCAGTCTTCTTGACCACAGAAAGAAATCCAAGGAAGGACTTCCAAGGAGCAACTAGAGAAAGACTTTGTTCTCTGAAGATGGTGGAGCTACTACAGGCTTCCGAAGCCTTTTCTTTTCCCACTCCACATACCACCAATATACCTTCAACTGTTTAGCCCTCTTTAAAGATGAGAGTTCCCTAGAGAAATGAGGTAAACATGCATACCAAACTATAGCAAAGATGAAACTTGATGTGTGCACAAATCTCCTGGGGTCTTAAAATGCAGTCTGTTTCAGTAGGTCTGGGTCAGGGCCTGAATCCAGCCTTTCTGATAGGCTGTGATGCCAAGGGTGTGGTCTACCACACTCAGAAAGGTGGCGATCTGAGGCACTGAACCCAGCTTCTCAGAGTGCCCGCCATCAGTCTCCTCAGCTCCTGCAGAGCTGTCTAAGTCTTTGAACAGGGTGCGTCTTCCGCTTCCTCCCTCATCCTGCCAAATGACAGTCAAAGACCACAGTCCCTTCTGGTGTGATTCCATCTACTTTATTGACATCTGCTGACACTGGCCTGCCAACTCCATGCCTGTCTGGAGTCCAGCTCTGGAGCAGAGACAAAAGTATTTCCAGATGTGCACTCTTGTAGCAGCCGTGGGGCACAACAGGTATCAAAGAAGTGACCCCCAGGCCAGAAGTTTTACTTGATCCAAACACCTCCTTCCTTGTGAGGTCCTTCCAGGCCATTTTCTTAAAATCTGCAAGCCCACCCTGGCGTTTCCCTTCATTATTCTTTTGTCCCAGCTCCCACCCTGTCCCTTAAAGAACTTGTTATCTAGTACACTATGTATTGCACATGTTTACTTTATCTATTGTCTGTCTCTTCCCACTGGAATATAAGCTAATGTCTGTATTTATTGAGAGGATGTATGATGGGCAGGCTAAGCTCAGTAAACAGAGAAGCGGCTCACAGAGTGCCTGCCTCCAGGGGCAGGGTTAGAGATGGAAGCACTGTTTCTCGGGGGTTCCAAGCCGGTTACCAAGGATGGTGCTTGGACACCTCAGTTAACTCCGTGATCTTGTACAGAGGACCGGATCTCAAAAACATGCTGCAGCTCCTCCCTCTGGGACCCCTCATTTGTCTCTGCCTTCATTACCTCACAAGTCTGGCTTTATTATTGCCCGTGTTTTGACAGATGAAGATACAGAGGCTTAGAGAATGCAAATATTTACCCAAAAAGCAGAATGAAGATCTAATCAACTTTATTTAACTCCAACACACAAGAGTTTTGATGTGGGAATCTCACCATGGAGGTGGGAGAGGCCAAACAGCCCCAGTCTCCAGGAAAAGTAGGCTGAGGGAGGCTGCAGACTGGATCTTCCAGTACTCTACCCTATACTTCCCCTTACATGCTGACCAGAGGCTCAGATGCC
The DNA here is from genome assembly GCF_000260355.1 of Condylura cristata. Classification (NCBI taxonomy): domain Eukaryota; kingdom Metazoa; phylum Chordata; class Mammalia; order Eulipotyphla; family Talpidae; genus Condylura; species Condylura cristata. Next base: position 30,648,092 of record NW_004567113.1, on the reverse strand, counting down.
TCTTCCAAGCAACTGCCTCGGGATCCAAGGGCTGGCTGAGCTTCCTTATGTGACACAGATGATTCCAGTGATGCCAACATCTTTCCTTCAACTCTTCACGGCTATCTCCTGGCAACACCAGCCCACTGAACTCACCTCAGAGCTCTCCTCAGAATTTACCCCAGTGAGACAGCAACCTGCCACCCTCACACCTTCCAACACACTGGGAGCTATCCCTTAATCCATAACCACCTCAAGTGCCAGGGAACATTCGACACAGGCAAAAGCCTGGCCAGTGCTCTTCTGAGGAAGATGATTTCATCAGTGCTCACTTCCATTCAATTCCACAAGCATTTGTGGAGTGCTGGCCTGTGAGCCAGACCAGGGTCTCCACTTCTGTGATGGGGGTGGGGGAAATTGAACAAGGGAGTCCTTAAAGCTGAGGGAAGGATTTCTGGCTTCTGATTTGCTCCTCGCCCCCAGGCTGTTATTAAAGCTTGCACATGTGCTCAAAGAGAACCCACACCTGTGACCCACACCTCCTGACCAGCCAGTGCTCTGCCTCTGTTATTAAATTGTCTCTGCAATTACAGTGACAGGGAGAGAGCCGGAGAGATGTGTGCCAATGCACCGGTACAACTACAACCTCGCCCTCCCTCTTCCTCACACAGTCATGCCCGGTATTTCGAGAACACCTTCTCTGAGGCGACTAAATCGCCTTCTAGACATAATCTCATTCATTCTCCCAACAGCCTTATGAGACCGACCAAAACAAGTGTCTTTTTCTTTTTTTTGACCCTGCCTGCCCTGTTTACAAAGGGGAGACTGAGGCTCAAAGAAATGTTCAAAATTAATCCATGAGAAAGATAGTAATAAACTCTGGATGCACACTCCTTTCCTAACAGCCTGCATATGAAAGGGGGATTTTTATATTTGTGCACATGAGGATTTAAGAAAAAGGTTAACTTTGTGAATCTGGACTTCCTCAGCAAGCAAAACAGGTGAGCCAGTCTAACCGAAATGACAGAGAATTCAGGGCTTAACATAAAGAAGGAAGGAAGATTGGGGGGGGGGGCCAGAAAGAGGGGTGGGATAAGCTCTGAAATACTGAATTGTTGAGATTTCAGCTGATCGTAGCCCCGAAAGCAGAGGTGTGTGCTCTACGAGGAACTGAAACAATGAAAGGCCATGGGTGACTCACAGGCCAAGATTGATGGCTCGTTTATTCTTCAGGGTTCATCGGGTTTTGAAATATCCCAAACAAAGGCAGATGGCAGGGGTGGATGGTTCTGCCTTCTCTGATCTGGGGAGGTTGTTGATAGGTAGAATAATAATAAGAAGAATAGCCCACATTTATTGATCCCTTACTCTGAGACACACGTAACTTTTCATGTGTATTATATTAATCTGCCCCCAAATCTTATGGGCTGTTTTTTTAATCTCCATTTTATTTTTGACAAAATAGAGGCTTAAATATTATGGCCACTGGGCCCAATATGCTTTTTCCAGCTTTTCCTTTAAAGTTCCCATCACTATTTAAATGATTCTTCAAGAAAAGGCTGACCAATCCATACAGGAGGAATTTCTATGATGTTCATTAAAATTTTCTATTTCTAGAAAGCAAGTGGAATACCAGGCTGAGTAGTCAACACACCCCCTTTTTAACAATAGTCTCCTATCTGGGGCTCTTCAACTTCCTTTTGAAAAAAGTCACCCTAAGGAAAATTTCATCAGTAAGATAACTTTGATCAAGGTCTAGCTGGTTTTCCTTTGGGGCCTTGAAAAATAGCTTTGAACCAAATAATACAAATGTATTTTATGAGCAAAATTTGCAGTAGCTAGACTCTAAGACCTTTGAGAGTAGGGACTTTTTTTTTTTTTTTAAGATTTATTTAGGCCCTCCCAGGTGGCGCAGCAGGTTAAAGCACAGCACTGAAAAGCTAAAGCCACTTCCGCATGAGTTCGATTCCCACCTGCCCCGGAGGTGACCA
>NW_004567113.1:30621837-30645305 GCF_000260355.1 Condylura cristata | reverse complement strand
GGGGGGTGGGGGTGGGATGGCCAGAGACAAAGAAAATAGACTTGTTCAATGTCACCTTTTTTTGATAGACCTGAAACTTCATGAGAACAGAAATTCTGCACATCTTCAGTACTTAGCTGATAGCAACTATTCAATAAATATTTGTCAAGATGAATGTTCTTGAAAGAATAAATGAGTACAGGGACAACAGAGAGAAATGTCTCAACTGCAGAGAAATCAAAGTCTTTCTTGGAGACATTTGATTCTAGGGATCTTTAAAAAATTGTTTTTCACTTATAAAGTAAATGGAGATCTGGATAGGTGAGCTCTTGAAGGAATACCAATGACCAATGAGAATATGAAATAATGTTTAACCTCTAATAACATGGAATCACAACTTAAAACAGCAAAAAACATCATCTTCCCTCCTAGCAATAAATAAATCAGACTTGATGCTCTCATGGCATCAGTGATGGATATGTAAATTGGTAAAGGCCATGGAAGACAATTCAATGTTTCTCTCAAAATTAAATGTGAATACCATTTGACTCTCTGTCACAGTCTGAATATTTGTATCCCCAAAATTCATCTGTGAAAACTAACCCCCTAGGTGATGGTGTTAGGAAGTGGGGCTTTGGAGAGGTGATTATGTCATAAGGCAAAACCCTCATGAATGGAATTGGTGGTACCTTATAAGAGACTCCTCTGAGAGCTAGTTCCTCACACCATGCAAGTTTATAGCAAAAAGAGTTCTATGAGGGTGTGGGTTTCACCAGACACAAATCTGTCAGCACTCTGATCTAGAACTTTCATCCTCCAGAACTGTGAGAAATAAATATTTGTTTCTATAGGCCACCCAGTTTATAGTGTTTTGTTATAGTAGCTCAAATAGACTAAGATACCATTAGTTCCTCAAGCATCTATGTTGTAGAAATCCCTGTCCTGTATTCAGTTATATATATATGAGAGAGGGTCTTTGCAACATTTTATTTAATAGTGGAAAATGAGGAGTAGCCTAAATGTCCAATAGGGGAACACATCAATCAGAAAGTGCTAGGTAATTCTGTGGTTAAAAATAAAAAGTAGATCAGTGACTTTACAGAGCACAGGGTAGTTCTCACTGGGAGCAGTTCGCTGTGATCTAAGCAACCCTTAGGGCTACTTTCCTTCAAGCGGAGACTTGGAAATCTAGGCTGTCTTTATCTGTGTCTCCCCATCTCCACAGGCGGCCTTCTCTGGAATTGACACAGAGCACTACCCTCTCAACCCACTGGCCAAAGCTGGTCATGTGGTACCACGTCACTGTATTGGAGCCGACGTCCAGGTGCTGTGTTGTGTCCATGCACTAGGACACAGCTGCCTTTCCCCCTGTGGCCAGAAGAGAAAAGATCTGGATATTAGTTAGCACTAAAAGTCTTAACCCCAGGAGACTACATGGGAGTGTCTAAATGGGATGTCTGGACCATAGGATAGTATGCAGGCATTAAAAAGCAATAGATGTATCTTCATGTCATGACTAAAAAGACCTTTGAGTTTCAAGATTTCAGTAAGTAAATGCCTTAAACAAATTGATCTCAAAAACACTCATTTATGAGTTGTCCTTTATGGTTAAAAAATATATATGTTTAGGGCCCTACCTGGTGTTGCAGTGGGTTAAAGCACTGCACAAAGAAGCTAAAGCCACTTCCGTATGAGTTTGATCCCCGCCTGCCCCGGAGGAGGTCCACATGGCGCGGCAGACCTCTCCTGACCCGCCTGCTGCTCCCCTCAGCAGTGTACTTCATCTATCTGCCTGTTCTGCTCCCCGCTCTCTCTGGTGAATCCTCTCACACTCCGCATCTCTGGCCTGTACCCCAGTTCTGTATGAATAAATAAATAAATCTTTTAAAAAATATGTTTATATTCATTTATATGTGTACAAACACAGTTAAATGGTCTTTCAGGCTTCACCCTGCATTATTCTGCACTGTATTTATTATGGATTAAGAATGTTTTTGTACCTCAAAGCCAGGCAAGTAAACATATCTGCTAGCTTCTCCTCTCTAGTAGTTCTTGAAAGGCTTTGAGTGATTGTTTTCCAAAAATGCAAATCTATCAATTTGAGCCAATTAGTTACCTGTAGTTTGTTGCTGTAGCCCGAGGCTCTCAGACAGAGAGGGTACATAGAAAAAAATCATTGTCTTAGCTCTTTTCCCTGGAAACAGAGTCTGACACTGAAATTTGTTGGCAACTGTTTTTGAGGGAAGAACGCTCTGTCAGGAACATGGTGAGGATGACAGAAACGGGTGGGCAGAGAGCTGTATGTCATATTATTAAAGTGCAGGCTTCAGTCAATCATACCCATAACTCTGGTCCTTCCAATGGCTCCACATTGAGGTAAGTGACCCTCCCCATGCACAAGACATTAATGGGGCTCACGGGTCGGGGGTGTGACATGGCAAAGGGCATTCCAGAGAGGGACTGAGCTGAGCCTTTGTCAGTCACCCACACTTCCAACAAGTGGGGCAATGTCACCTAAATAGTTTAACATCACAGCAAGAACCTGATACATGGAGCATGAATTTGGGGCTTACCTAGCATGGTACCCAACACATAGTAGGCACTCCGTAAATATTTGTGTTGTGAACAAATGAATGAATGGTGTTAGCTTTGGTCCAGGTTGATAGAGTACTGCAGCGTCAGAGTGGCTAGGGTCCAGGATCCTTAAGGCTAAATCTCTGTGTGAGCCATGAAGAAATGAATCAGGTTGCTTCTGGGCCTCGGACTCTCGGCCTCACTCTAGTGGTTTCCGTTAATCTCCATGAAGAAAGCAATACCTGGAACTTCAGGGAGGCTGGGAACCCAGGCTGTGGATCATCCAGATTTATAGCTTCTTCCTGCCAGCTGCCACAGCTGGTCATTTCTCTATTCTCTGCCCCTCAGGACTTTGTTCTAAGGTATCCAGGGGAAGAGGGAGGTTGTATAGCCCTAGACAGAAGCTTGGATGCTAGGTGGTAGCTTTGGAGGAAATTTTACCGCCATTGAAGTTCAAATTCACATCCAAATACAAACGCCAACTGAATGATAAGGCAGCAGCTGATTATTGGTTATAATGGGCTGGAGCCTCTGGAATGTACTATAGCAGGGCTTAACCTTCAGTGTACATAGGAACACCTGGGTACCTTGCTGAAATGCATACTTTGATATAGAAAGAGAAGAAAGCCCTGGACTCTGTGGTTCTAAAAATATCCCCATTGATGCTGATGCTTCTGGTCCATGAACCACAGTTGGAATAGCTGAGACGTTAGTTATAGAAGCATGTATAGAAATGTGTAAAACTGAGTGACTTAGACTCAATTTTATATTTTAATCACTATTATCATATTGTTAGGAGAGTGGATGTCTGTGGGTCGCATGTGTGCACTGGTTGAGAATAACAGCCGCTACACCAGATGTGAGAACAAGCAGTGTGGGTTTATTGACGCGGGGCGAAGAAGAACTGATAGCAGAGGGGTCCACAGAGGGTGTCCATTTACTCCAGCCCGGTCTAAGACTGCCGGACTCCTGTTGTGCTGGACTACTGACCAGGCACTAGGTGGTGGGGACGTTTCCTGGTGGTTGTTTTTGTTTCCTAATTATTCTATAACCAGGTCTTACTCCAGGTGGTGGCTGGCTTAACAATATTTCAGCAGAACACTTCTGTTTTCCTGGGACTTGTTTTGCTCCTTCTGATACTATATTGTTTAAAATGACCATCCCGTGTCTCAGTCTTTCCTATTCCCCAAGTTCTTCTGGTCTCTGTTGCTCTATCTGACCACTTACAGGCTGCTGGACACTGCTAAGTGTATTGAGTAAGCTTCTTATCTAATTTTCAGAGTCCTCCGCAGCTACAAGGGGGGTGGGGGAACCCCCATTTTACAGCAGGGAAAACTGAGGCCCAGAGACACTAAGTGATTAGTTATGTGGGAACATCCCAACCCTTCCATCAGAACCCAGGTGGGAGTTTTTTAACTACAGAGAAGCATAGCTTTGATTGCCTTTTCCTGCGATCATATATCCTGGAAGGACTCTGCCTTGATCCTAGCTAGCTGCGCCAGGAAAGCCCAGGTGTCTAGAAGCCCGGAGGGTGCGTGGCCTCCACAGTGCGAGCTGACCTGGCTCACTGAGTGGCTAACCTGGGTGGAGAGGCTGCATGCGCATTGCTGCTCTCTGGGCTGCTTTGAGCAGCGTCTTGGAGAGGAGGGCAGGACCCCTCCAGTCCCCCCCTCCCTCCCAAGCCACCCGCAGGATCCTGGCTGGTGAGCTCACTGAGCAAGGGCACAGTGCACTTGGGGCCATGACCCCCACCGTGCCTTGTCCCTCGGCTCTGCTGCGTGCTCATTTCACACATGGCCGCTACGTCTGCCTTCCCGGAGTTCGGCTGAAATATTGCTTAGCTCAGCCTTGAAACCCAACCTAAATTCACCCCTTGGGCCAGCAGATACTTCCTCGCCAGATGCTCTTCCCCTACCAGAATTCTGGTAATGGAGGGTTACAGGCTGAGCTTTGGGGACCCGGGGCGGGGCGAGAGGCTGCCAGCTGAGCTCGCTGCTCCCGCAAAGGCAGGGGCCATAAGCGGTGGCGCTGAGGCCCTGCAATTCTTGAGGATGACGGTCACACACAGGACAGAGGCCATCTGAGGGACCAGAGATATTACCGAGTTGCAGTCTCGAATAACTCACTTCTTCGCATTTCTTGCAGTGCGTAGTTCCAACTCACCAGCCTCTTTCCCAGACTCCATTGTGGCAAATACCAACATAGAAAGGGAATTTTCTTCTGGTTGGAAACAAGTTGAAATGGCCAAGAAATCCTCGCAGGATTTCTGTGGCACCCTCATGGAGAAGGGCGGCGGCACAGGAGACAGCCAGTGGAAGAAGCCCACAGACGCAGCCCTCTGGCTTGGTGGGCAGACAGTGCCTGGTTTTCAATGCCCATCTGCCATTTAGCTAGTGCTTCTTATAGGAAACTTCTACATGAAAGCTGCTTACAGTATACTCCAGCACAGTTTTGGTAGGTAGCCAACTTTCTTCCCTCCTTCTTTTCTTCAGGGATTGAGATTGTACACCTATGTTCCCTACTCCCTGGACCTTCCTTCTACTCTTCCCACTGATTAGATACAGAAAATCTAAAGTGGCCCTCCCTATTGGCTCAACGGGTTAGGATGCAGCACTGCAAGCAGGCCACAGCTGCTATAGTGTGAGTTCGATCCCCGCCCTGGAGGTGACCCACATGGCACCGCAGAGCTCTCCTTGTCTAGCCCGCTGCTCCCCTCAGCAGTGTACTTCAGCCATCTGTCTGTTCTGCTCCCCGCTTTGTCTCTGGTGAAGCTTCTCACCAACCCTGCACCTTTGGCTTCCACCCCAGTTCTGTATGAATAAATGAATAAATCTTTAAAAAATATATTAAAAAAAAAAAGTGAAATCAGGCACTGTCCCTTCAAGGGTCTTGCAGTCCAATACTGGAGACAGCATGTAAACAGAAAAGTCTTTAGGACTGTGATGTTTGAGACTGAACAACTGATCTAAAGATAGGGAATCAGACTAATTCACACCAGGAATAAAACTCTAGGAACTAGTCACCTGTGACTTAACCACTGCAGAGTCATAGAATATCTCGGAAGTGTAACTGGAAAATATTTACCATTTAGAATTCTGACTTCTCTCTAAGAGACACATAGTATTAGCAGAAGAGAGGTCTTTGCTCTGTGAGCACTTTGATGAGCTTGCAAGAGTATGAAAGAAGGCTGAATCTCTCTGCTATGGAGAGGGGGGACTTGGAAACTGGTTGGGGACACTGGAGAGCAGGCAGGGAGACAGAATGACAGAACTCTCTATGGAAGAACAGCAGAGAAAAATCCCCATGGAGGATGGAATTTTAAGTTATATATGCTGCTGCTGCTGTGTGTTGGGGGAGTGGATGGGAGGGTGAGGGGGTGGGGGAGGGGCTAATATATCTCCTCCATAATATCTCCACCCCATCCCGACCTTCCAAAATCATTACTGTCCACTCCATCCTGGACTGCCTGGGGTAATGGGATGAGTCCAAGGAAGAATCTAGGTCCTTTCAAGTTGTCATGAGTTAAAACCATAGGCCCTAGAGGCAAAGCAGACCATGAGAATGTTAATCTATGAGTGTTCACACAAAATTACTGGGAAGGCCTTAGTTTTCTTAGGCCATGGACTTGGGCATTCAAGGCATTTTCAGGCAGCCCTTACGGGGCAGGGACACCAAATTAATATCTATGTTGGAGCAATACCGCCTTGAAATTTTTAGTTCAGGGTCATGTTTTGAAGCAGACAGCAGAAAGGCAGCTAAGAGTAAAGCAGGCAGAAGGTGAGCAGCAGGGAGCAGTGAGGACTGTGGCAAGTAACAAGCGCAGATGCTTTAGAAGCGCAGATGCTGCTTAGCTCCAGCTGTGTTGCCTCCAAGCACGCACAACCAATACTGTCAGGTGCTCCACTTTGTAAGAAAGAGCCCAAAATGTAAATGTTTGAGAAAATCCCCCCCTTTTAAAATAAAGTTCACTCAATCAGAAAATACTCTTTTTTTTATTTTTTAAAATTTTTTTACACCATAAACAATTTTTTTTTTTTGGCATCATTTTTCATTTTGTGCATTTTTCCAGCTCAGTTGTAATCCCCACGGGCCTCCCATCACCAATTCACCCGTGTGCCATCACCACAGTCCAGCGCACTCTTCCCACCCCAGTTCCAATCCCATTACCCTTCCCATCCCCATAAAATGTCTCTGGTTTATAGTCGTTCATTGTTTTTTTTAAAGATTCATTTATTTATACCTACAGAACTAGGGTACAGATCAGAGGTGTGGGGAGAGAGAGGGTTCACCAGAGACAGAGTGGGGAGCAGAACAGGCAGATGGACAAAGTACACTGCTGAGGGGAGCAGCGGGCGGGTCAGGAGAGGTCTGCCACGCCATGTGGTCACCTCCGGGGCAGGCGGGGATCGAACTCATGCAGAATTGGCTTAAGCTTCTTAGTGCTGTGCTTTAACCCGCTGCGCCACCAGGGCCTATAGTCGTTCATTGTTTTCATTTCTACTCTATTATATTTGTTAGTCTCTTTCATTCAGAAAATATTCTTAAACACCAGAGGCCAAATCAAGGATAATTCGTGCTGAATATGGTTTCTAATTTAGAAGATCAATACAGAGACATGGTCCATTTACCGAGCAAGTGATAGGAATGGAGGACACTAATACATGAGCTCAGTTAGGAAACATTCTGGCCATAGACCCGTAGTTCAGGACAAAAGACTCTGCCATGTTACTAATTGTTGTGCTGCCCCAGAGAAATAATTCACAATCGCTAGGCCTTAGTTTCTTAGTCCTTAAAATAAAGGCATTAAATCTGACACTATTTAGAGTTGGGGTTCCCATTATTGAGGGAGCAGAAAGAAAGCTTAAACAGTGAAAAAATAAGCCCTGCATGTACTTCAAAAATATTGAATTCATTGACATTTGTTGTGTGTCTGCAAGGTGCATTGCATCAACTATGGAATTCTTAGTTATTCTCAAAAAGTAAACATAAACTCGGAAAGCAGCTTAATTATTTTTGCCTGTCTGAGAACAATGCTTTCATAAAAGTGGGAGCGCAGCCCCCCAGCAGGGAGCTGCCTCTCTGACACTATCAGCAGGTAGGTTCCAGAGTCTGTCAGCAGTGATAAGAGCACTGACATATTTCCTATTCACACTGACACAGCTTCTGCAATGGGAACCTAACTGATGTTTGTTCAATAATACCAAGATATGTCACAGGATCTGTGGGGGTGTCCCATATCTTTTGTCAGCTTAGAGTAAAACCCAGGAGGGGGGGAAATGCTACAGACTGTTGCAGATGTTCTGAGATTAAATGATGTTTTCCTGAAAATGTAGGAGGCATGGTCCATGGGTCTGCCTGTTGGCAAACTGCCTTTGGCCACATTAAGACCACGGCTCCCACCTTCCAGGATACTCGGAATAAGCAGGGTTGTCTCTAGTTTGCATTTTGGGAGGGGGGAGTCTTCTGGACAGCCCCATAGTCTGCAGGGATTTGGCAGTGCTAGCCAGGTCTAAGGGCCCCAAAATGATGGGACGGGGAAAGGGGGAGGGCTGGGAGGATGCAGAGCAGCAGCAAAAAATGTGTGGGTAAGAGAAGACTCAAACAGAGCACTGAGGCTGAGTAATTTTAGGAGGCAGTACTGTTTATGGAACATTTCATTCTTGATAGCTACTGTCACATTCTAGTCATTAGACTGCATTTACTCATGGGTTGTAGAAATTACTTCCCATGGGAAACGAAAGCAAATTCTTTTCAAAGGATGCTTTGTTTTCTAGGAGAAAAGAGCGAAGCATATGATGGTGCAGCCTGCTACAGCCTGTGTTCCTTGCTAAGGCAGACCAACTTCACTTCACTGCTTATTGTAACTACATGAAGAAGTCATCAAGAAATACTGATGATGATGATAAAACCAGCTACCACTGGCTAAACATCTTCTATATCCCAAGCCCAGAGCTGAACATTTACTTATGTAATTCAATTAAACCCTAAAGATACCCAGGGTACTCTCCCATTAGCCCCATTTTACAGATGAAAAAATCTTAAAGAAGCTAAAATATATTGGCTTGAGATATCACAGTTAGAGACTCAATTCTGATCTGTCTGACTCTGCAGTCCACGTAGGTAAATACTAACTTTTGAATATACCACATTTGGCTGAGTAGGCCTTTGCCATTCCTGAAATAAAAGCCCTCTCAGCAAATATGTAGAAACAAGAAGTGAATGAAGCACACTGAGGCACAAAGCAGACAGTGGTATTTCTAACACTGGAGTAATTCACATGGATTTCAGTTTGTATCTATTCTATTCATTAGGCGTCACCTTCTTCCCTCTGCCCCCCCAGGTATCAACATCTAGAGCTCAAAATTTCTGCAAATTAGGGCCCTCCCTGGTGCACAGAGGGTTAAAGCACAGCACTAAGAAGCTAAAGCCACTTCTACATGAGTTTGATCCCTGCCTGCCCCGGAGGTGACCACATGGCGCAGCAGACCTCTCCTGGCCGGCCCGCTGCTCCCCTCAGCAGTAGACTTCATCAGTCAGCCTGTTCTGCTCCCCACTCTGTCTCCGGTGAATCCGCTCACCGTCCCTGCACCTCTGGCTGTAACCCAATTCTGAATGCATAAATAAATAAATCTTTTAAAAAAAATATTGCAAATTAAAGTGAGACCTTGCTGCTGTCCAAGGAAATAGGAGCTGTGTTCCTGTCCTGGCCAGCCAAAATCCTATTCTTGCTTGTTAGCATTTATATAAGACCTCTCGCTATAGCACCAAAATAGCGCACCTCACTGCCCTGGGTATTCTCATTTTGATTAGTTACAGTGAAGCTGTAATAACTGGCTTCATCTCTTCCCTTCACACCTCATAGAATGCCAGGAACTCCCTGGGCCCTTCTTACGGTCTAGCATCCAGCCAGAATCAATCCCACCTGAGCGATAATGATTAATTAAGTCCTTCCGTCCTTCGTCAACCATGTTCCAGTTTTCAAAGATTATCTTGTTTGCAGTGACATAATTAGTCAATCGCAGAACATCGAAAAAGCAAGCGCTCCCTGCATGTCGCATAAAAGCTGCTCTCTTTTCTCTTGAGAACAAGGCCACATGGGTCAGGCTTCAGAAGGGTTTGGGTATGAGTGGTGCTGCTAGAAGGGAGACACCCCTCACACCCCAATTCCTTCAGTGTCAGAACAGAGCCTGTCAACCCACAGAAAGCAAAAGCCCTTCAGGTGCTGTCCCAGACTGGGGTGTTCTGCTGAGGTGTTCTTTGCCTTGCAGTTAGCTGAGAACTTCGCTGTATCCTTTGGGGGAGCCAGTAGCCTGGTTCACAGAGGGCACATAACAGCAGCGACGTGGCCTCCAGGGCTGACTCTCCCCACCCAGTACAGGACCCACCTCCTTGTGCCAGTGACTCTGAGCGACACATTTGTCATTCTCGCCCTGGCTCAGCACACGGAGTCCCCCCAGATCATGGTTTCCAACATAGTTCCTAAATTGGATGCATTTTCTTTCTCCCCAAAGAGAAACTTTTTCTTATTTACAACCACCCATAGAGTGTGGCATGTTGTTTAGCCAAGCTTATTAATGAGCCTTTGGAGTCTGCAAGGGAAGCCAGAGCTGAGTTTGGAAATAAGGGCTGGAGGAGCTGAGTTACTCTGCAAAACTATTCCAGGACGATTTTTCTATGCAAGCACCGAGAAAAGGGAAGGGGCAGAAGATGTGAGGTAGAAACCCGAGGGTGCAGAAATGGCCAAAGTGCTTCACAGAAATAAAAGTCCAATATTTAACTTCTAGTTGCTTGTAGGGCTGTGAAGTCCTTCAGTTTCCCCAAAGTTAGCATCATAGGACTTAATAACATATGCAGAAAGTTGAAAGTCAATTGTTTGCATAAAAAATTAGGAAAAAAGGAAGTGTTTGATGACTGAGAGCAAAGGAGAACTACCTTAGAAGAAGAGTCTAAGAGAGACAGGCTTGCAATGGGGCAGTTTCCCTGAGAACATAAGGCCTTGCAAACACTCTGGGCATGGGGGTGGGGTGGGAGTATGAAAAAGCAAACTGATGCAGTGTGTGGGGACACTCATCACAGTCCCACGAGGAAGGGGGGGCAAAATCAAGTAACTCCTCATTTGACAGATGAGAAAATCAAGACCTAAACCCATTACAGTGTTTGCCCAGTGCTGTGTACCTAGCAAGTGGGAAAGTCAGTGCAGCTCAGAATGCAAAAACATGCTCTCCTCCTTGCTGCAAAAAATGTTCCTGATCATGATGTACCAGCTGAAAGGCAACCAGAAAAAATAATCAAAAGTAAATAAGCACCTTCTGCATACTCTGTTATCACTCATTACATCACCAGCCTCCTCCTTGTGTCACCAACAATGAGATTAGAACAGAAGTGAGGGAAGGTTCATTTCACTGTCAGGGACATTGGCAGAGCAGGAAAACTAGGTATGATATTGTTAAGGGGAAGGATGTCCTAAAGGAACTCTGCAGAGTTTTGTGGACTCCACTCCCTACTCCAGCTTTCTGGACTCTACACCCTCCCTACTCCAGTGATTGGAAACTACAACTCCCAGCAGTACCAAGGAGAGAACTGCGAGGACCCAAGGGCGGAGCTAAGCAGGAATTCTGGGTCTTTGGGGGATAAATAGGGCGCCATTTTCTCCCGTGATCTCTCACTCAGGCAACAGCTCTTGGCACCACGTGACTGGGGGCTATCATTAGTTATTAGAGCTCCAAGTCAATCCAGCCGGTAAGATATTCTACTTACCTTGTCTCTCTCTCTTTCCCTGGGTTGTTCTTTTCCTTTCCCCCTTTTGTAAATAAGCCCATTATGGACCCTTTTATGTGTGCCTGCGGTACAACTAAATTTTAGGCATGCGGGTGAGGACCCACAGACAGACAGCCCAGTTCACACTGGGGTGCCCTGTAACAATATCACAGCACAAACGCTGGTGGGGTGGGCAAAGTGTAGGGAATTTAATGAGGCAAGTAGGTAATCTTCCTCAGTCTAACCCGGGAGTTCTCTGTCCTCTAATCCCAGCTCTACCACTCTTCCACAGGGCAGAGTTCTGGGAGTGGCCCCCGGGACAGAGCAATCAAGGACAACCTTGGGATTGCACGCACAATCCTGTTGAAGAGATGGGAACTTCTCCATGCCCGCATATTTTATTTTCTCTGCAGAAAGCCTATTAGGATTTGTCCAATCAGCACAACATTCCATCTAAAAACCTACCCCAGGAATGAAACCTTCAGCCTTGTGACCTTCTCCATTGACTGTTTCTTCCACCCCAGGAACCCGTGATTTGAGATGTTTGCTTAATCTTTCACCACCATTACTTTTCTCCTGTGCTGAGTTCTTTGTGGTCACTTGCTTACTGGTAATTGCTGGTTGATTCACTGATGTTTTCCCCATGTAAGTTGTGATTCTCACATGATTCTGAACAAGAGTCAGGCTCAAATCATGTATGCGATTTGCAGGTGGTCTTGTGCATTTCTTCCAGCTGCCCACTCTGGTAAGTTAGCATGGTCCTGCCTTGTGACAGCCTCTGCTGCTGGAATTGTCCCTGCTGGCTGCTGCTGTTCCTGAAGCTGTCACCTAATGACCTAATTCCCCGAGGTTGTCCTTGATTGCTCTGTCCCTGGGGCCACTCCCAAAACTCTGCTCTGTGGAAGAGCAGTGAAGCTGGGATTAGAGGACAGAGAAACAACCCTCTGAGCCAGGTCAGGACACAGGGGTCAAGCGATCATGCATCTCTGTCCAGGAGGCTTCGATTTAAGCCTGTTGCCCCAATGTAAGTATTAGCAGCATCTCCTTTCTAATCTCAAAATATCCTGGTGTCAATGATACATGATATATGATCGCCCAATTGTAGTGGTCATCTAAAGTATTTTTTAAACTTTTGCTTAGCTTTCAAGACTCTTTCTTCAAAATGATCCTTATCCCCAATGCTTTATGTGTAAAGCAAAAAAAGGAAGTTGTTTTGGCTGACGGGAGTAGAGGAGGCTGAACCTCACCCCCACCCCACCCTGTCCCTTCCACCTGCTGTTGCTGCCTTTCCCTCACTCACTGGGAGACTTAGAACTCAGTAAATTACCAGTGATGTTAGTGGGCAGTCTGAGGGGTATCCTGGGACCCCCAAACTTGCATGCTCTACAGGGGTTCTGCACATAAAGATAAAGCATACTTTTAGTGTGTAAGAACTTCACTAGATTAATGTGCATAGAGAGGAAAGAAGAGAAAAGTTAGAGTTTCCTAATGAAATATCCAAAACTGTCCATTCCCTTGTGGCTAAATGTAAGTGGGTTTGGCCTAAAAGCTCGCCACAAGTCCAAGGTGTCTCCTGGTGGGGAACTATAAGAAAATGGGCAAAAGGGGCCAGGCAGGTCTGGAATGAAATGAGTAAAGCTAAGGCACAAATCAAGGTAACAGCCTCCTCCCGGGTTTCTCACCCACCTCTCTACCAAGCGTCTCTACCTGTCTCAGGCTCTACTTGTCTCCCTCTGTGTCTTAAATCAAAGACAAGACTCTACTTGTCTCCCTCTGTGTCTCCCAAGTCCCTGGTGAGACAAGTCTAAAGCTGAGAATCACATGGGCTCATTCTTCACACGGTTGCTCCCAGGGCCTTCTCTCGCCTCCCTGCACCCCTCAACTCCCCTCTTCAGTAGGCGGACAGGGCACCTGACACCTCTCTGTGTGGCAATCACGCTTTAACAGTGATACCTACTACTTTAACTTTACAGATGAGGGAGCTGACACCCATAAGTGGTAAAGGAATTGTAAGGTAGAAAGCCATAGTGACATCTCCACGGGTCAGCTCTTCTTTCAATTTGCCAAATAGTCTTGAAACTAAGTGGCTAACTCAACTTTGTGCTAGCTTTTCAGTGTGTGTGGTGTGTGAGTGTGTGAGTAAATGTGTATAATTTCACAAAATCGCTTTTTTGAAATTTCTGTGAAATATCCATCATGGAGCAGTTGGACACTAGTTACAAATCACCAGTTTACTCTTGAGAAATCTACAGAACACAGTAAGGGAATTGCTTTGTGTTGAAGTAATGTGGTGTGAATTGTGTATGTATTATGAAAATAAACACTGCTTGGGGACAGATGCCCTTTCTGGAGACTGTATCCTCGAAAATATTTGGATGGTCTTCATTACTCTCAACAAGCAACCCTCAAAAAGTCAAACAGGGAGCAAAGCTCATGCTGTTGTATAAAACAAGCCCTTGTCCCTCACAGGGCCTGCGGAGCACAGAGCTTTCCCTTTGTTTCAGCTCTTCACTTTGAACAACCGTTGACAAGTGTAAACGAAAACAATGCCCTATCTTAGAAACACACAGCTTCTGCAAACCTTTCCCCAGTTAAATTGTGTCCACCTTCTCAACTGCCCTCCTCCAGGACCAGCCAGGCAGTTTCACCTTGAACCCTGTGCAGGAAAAGCAGTTACTAAATGCAAATCAGAACATGATGCAACCATTTTATGGCCTCAGGAAGGCTCCTGAGAGGCAGAGTCGTGTGGAAGGCAGCCTGTTCAGAGCTCACGGCAGCTTCCTGGTGGAGGACATGGTTTGTTTGCTTTTTTACCTTGTTTTAGTTTGATCCAGGCACTGTTACTCAGGGGAACAAGAGCCTGGAACTCCTGGCCACACAAACCAATTTGTCCACAATCAGAAAGCAATCATTTCCCTCTCCTTATGTCTGGGAGAAACAGTCTGACAGGGTGGGGCTGAAGGCTGGCTTGCCCTTGCCCTTCTCACCTGCTGACTCAGAGTATTTGCATAGCTGGAATTCTGAGGAAACACCCAAGGCCACCAACATGAAAAGTTCTGGGTAATCTATGCAAAATATGTTTCTCCTGTTCTGAAACAGAGAGAATCCACGGTTGACATTAAAACTAATACTGTAGAAATAAAATTGGGTATTTATCCAGCCTTTTCTCTGGGTTTGTTCTTCTAATTCAAGCCTCACAGATCCTCTGTGATACGGACACTATGATGGCTTCAGTGCAGTGATGAGGAATCAGGGTTTGAAACAGTCACCTATCAAGGAAGTGATGGAATGAGGATTTGAACCTGAGTGAGTTTTCATATCCTGCCCCTTAATAACCAAACCTGGGGAACACCTAGACTGAGGCTGAGACTTCTTGAACATCACGTTCTGGGCTCGTGTTGTATAGCACCTTCTCATTCGGGAGCTCTGGAATGTGTCAGAGACCCTCTGTTTTAGGAATCTTGCCAGTGAGGCCAACACCTCTGCCAGTGGTGAAGGCCCTGAGGCTGTGGTCTGCATGTTTTTGCTAAAGGGCCAGATAAGCTGTTCCCTGACGCAGTGCACGATGGGTAGAGTAGTCACCATGCTGATGGCTCAGGGGGGTCTCCTTCCCAGCAAGAAGCAGGAGCTATAGCCTAGCCTGCCTCTGCAGTTGGATATGGTATTCTGGACAGGGAGGTCCACTGCAGCCACAGGGCTTCCCTGGCACTCAGTTTTGGTCACAGAGACGAGGGAAGCTGGCTTACACCAGAAGACTCCTCTGGGATGGGTGAAGGATCTGGACTCCTCAGTTTCCAAGAGAGGGCTGGAGGAATGAGGGACCGGGAGTTGGGGGACAAAGGGCTGCCAGAATTGCCACACATATTATTGAGTCTTGGTTTCTTGTGAGGGGGTTGTGGAACGTTATCAGGTTTATTGCAATGAGTGAGAGGTTGAACCCAGAGACCCCCTTCCACTCCCAGAGTCTAAGATCCTGTGATCCTAACGTGTGAGAGGCTAATCTGGTACTGTTAGGAGATTATCTGCACGCACATGATCTGGTTCTCCCGGAGTTTATCAGCAACCACATCTCAGAGCAGCTATGACTGGCCCTTTATCTCTCAGCCCAGTCAGGGACTGAACAGGAGGTTGACAGCGGCTCCCCGATGGGGAGGCCTCGCTGCTCTGGGGAAAAAGGGAAATTGTCCCTTGGTCTAGGCTTACCAGTAAAAGGTAAGGTCCTCTGATCAAGGGCCTTCTCTAGCACCCAGGAACACTGGCTGTTTTCACATCTTTCTCATGATTGAGAACTAGGTAAAGTGATCTTCCAGGAATTCATTCTATAAAAATAATTATGATAATAAATAAAGATATTTTTCTCTCTCAGGTGCAAAGGGTCTGTTAATTCACATCTCTGTGTCTGAGCTGTGCTTCAAGGGTCCTCTCTGGTTTTGTTCTCTTTTATCCCCACTCTGCTCTTCCATGCCCTTTCCTTTGACACAGACCAACATGCAGTGTATCTAGAGAGCATCTCTTTGTTTGCATTGTCCCTGGGAAACTGCCTATTGTTGTAGATGAATACATATTTTAACTTACTTAACCATTCTTACATCTGTAACATAGGCTATTTCTTGCTTCTTCAAGTCCAGCCAGTAGCTGTGTGTACCAATATCTCTTTCTTCCAATTGTTTTATGAACTCCACCTGCAACAAATTTTGCCTTTTCTTTCCCCAGTGATACTCAGCCAACATACTTCTGATTTCTTGTCCCCACATATGAGTTTGTGATGAAAACATCATGCATGTCCCTTTACGGGATGGGTTAGGAATTTTTTGTGTTCTCATTTTGGTGAAATTGCTGGTCTGTATGGCCATTATCTTGCCAGATGACACAAAATAAAAACTACAACAAATCCATACAGCCACCAGCAGGGGACCAGGGCTCTTGGCGCTTCTCCCAATACATGGCATAACTCTCTATTTTTTTTTATTTTTCTGGTAGAATCATTGTAAAGAAATACTCCATTGTTTTTTAGTTTGTGCTTCTTTAACTACTTATGAACTTGAGAATTTCTGCAAGTGCTCATTAACTGGTAGTTTTTTCTTTCTTCCCTTTTGTTACTTTCTGGCTTTTATCCTTTGTCTAGTTTTCCAATGCTGTTCTGACTTGTATCTTGATTTGCAGGTCTTCCTAAAACAAATCTAGAAGATATGTGTGAAAGTAATCAAGGTTCAGAGAGGTTAAAACTTGCTCACAGTAACACAATTTATTAATAAGAAATCCCCAGTGAAAGGAAGAAAGAAAAGAAGGTGGAAAGTAGATTGTGGGATTATGTTGGAGTCTGTCTTGAATGGAGTCATTGACTCAGAGTGAAGGAAAATCCATGATAAATGACACCTTTCTGGACTCCTAACCAGAAACAACATTCCAATGATGTCCTTAGACTGTGAGAGACAATGCTATTGATAGGCTATGGAAGAGGAGTCATTGCCCATCTCTTCCTTGTTAACAGAACCCTGGTTTTGTTCAAGTGACCATGTATACACCCTCATGAGGTGACTACCAGATCTTAACTAGTCATGACAATTGCCTTCCTCTTTACCAGTGATTGATTAAGTTCTGGGCATCTGACCACATGTAAAATGAAAAGAGGATGAAGGCTCTGAGAAAGTGTTTATCTCTGATAAGAAAGAGAAAGTTCCTTTCCCACAACCAACCCCTTCCTTCCTGCTTCAGCTGATATAATATGAAGATGTGCTACATTGCACTTAGGCAACCATCTTGTGATCAGGAGGAGAAATGTAGCCTAACACCATGAAGATGACAAAACTAAAGGTGAAGAGACTGATCCTTAATGATTTTGGTTAGCTACCAATCAGCTCTACCTCTACACTTCTTGAAATGTAAAATAATTAAGAATCTCCATAATTTGTCCTGCTATTGGTCAAGTATCCTATTACTGGCAGGCAAAAGTACCATATTGATATGAGAGGCCTTCACTTAACTCCCCTTCTGATAAGAAGTGAAGCACTTCCACACATATTACTTTGTCTCAGATTCATTGTCCAGTTTGGGACTAGGGTTACTCTTTCATCTTCTGTTCTCACTATCTCCTTCCCAGGGCTTCTTTGTGTCCACAATTAACTCAGTCTAGCCCTGGTCACAAATCAGGAAAGAATGGTCATTGTTCTACAATGAACAGTTTACTCTTCTACATATTTTTTAACCTGTATGAAATGCAGCTCACCCTTCATAGACACACCTGCTAAAATTATAGGACTTAGCTGTGCTTGACAGAACTATAACCTCTTCCAGAGATGCCCATCCTGACCCCTAGCACCTTATACTTTTGTTACCATATATAACAAAAGAAGCTTACAGATGTCCTTAAGGTTAAAGACATTGATGTGGGGATTGGGAGGGTGGCAAAGGGGCCAATCAAATCATATGAGCCCTTAAAAGTAGAAACTTTCCATGCTGTGCTCAGTGAGAGAAAGAAGTGACAATAGATGAAGCCAGAGATATAAGATACTGCTGGCTTTGAAGGTGGAATGTGGCAGCTTCTAAAACCTGGGGAAAGTGAAAAAAAAAAATCAGATTCTCCCCTCCAGCTTCCAGGAAAAAACATAGTTCTGTTAGCTTCTTGATTTTGACACACTGAAACCTATGTCAAACTTCTTACGTAAGAAGTATAAGATGAACAAATTTGCATAGTTTAACACACTAAATTCATGATAATTTTGCCACAGCTGCCATAGAAAATTATACATTTGCTCATGAATGACTCTGTTGTTTCCATATCAGCACTTACCACCTTATCCTATGTAGTAAATGAGAATATTGGCAGTGGATTTAGAAAGATTTGTATGAAATTATTGACTCTATTTCCAAGTGACTTTGGGCAAGTAATTATGTGAGTTCCTCATATTTTCAATACTAATCTCTACTAGTTAGATTGTTTACAAAAATTTCCTCCCATTCCATATGCTTCACTTCCATTTTGTTGATTTTTTTTTTCTGTGCAGAATATTTTTTTTGTTTGATATGCTCCCACTTGTTGATTTTTTTTTTTTGCTTTTTTTGTTTGTGCTTTTAGTGTCATATCCAAAAGATCCTTGCTAAGACCAGTATCAATAAGTTTTACCCTATGTTTTCCCTTACGGGTTTTATGGTTTAAGTCTTGCATTCAACGACAACAAAACCAGAATTTTTCAATAAATTCGACAGAGACAGGATTCAAAAAACAAACAAATGAACAACAACAACAAAAAAAAAACACTAGAAACTTTGAAGTTGATAAAAAATGAGTGAGTGGCAAGTTCAATAAAAAGTTTCAATAGCAGACTGGACCAAGCAGAAGAAAGAACTGGTGAATGTAAACCCAGGGTAATTAGAAAGTATCCAGGGAGCAACCAGAAAAGGAACCAAACATCTGGAAGACTTCTGGAGCACAATGAAAAGAAATAACCTACACATTAGTATGTGTGAAAAGAGGGAGAAGAGGGTAGAGATTTTATTTAAAGAAATGATGTGTGAAAACTTGTTCTTATTGGGTAGAAATCTAAGTTCATCAACTCCTGCTATTCTTTCTTGTTCCGAGTTGTCTCTATAACATCACAGCTTTGTTGACCTCTGGATGGGGTGTAGTTAAAGTGAGTCTTTTGTGCAGTATCCCAAAAGATGCTGATACCCTCTCCCTGCCCCAGTGTCAGGAACTCTTTCTAGATGTAAGTTTATTCTTGGCAGTGAGCAGACAAAGCCTGAGATGATACAGGCAAAAAATGAAGCTATTTTTTCTTTCCTTTTTGCGTGGTTATTCTCAGAATTTTTTGTCACACTGTGTTGCTGAAATTTCTTAAGTAATCTCGTGTCCTATCCCAGAGCTTTTTTTGTTCTGCATTACTGTCTAATTGTTGATCTTTATCAGGGGGCAAAGGCTGGGGTCTCCTACTTTACCATTTTGGTCAGAAATGCCCTTAAAGTGGATTTGCCTCACATACAGCTTGAAGTTGAGAAGCTATTTGATATAGTAGGAAAGACTACAGAGTCCAAAGCAGACTGACTAGGTTTGAATGCAGGGAACTATGTCACCTTGGATATGTGATTCAGCACCTCCATTTGGCTTTCCCTAGAAGAAAAAGACCATGAAATAACCATTTGAATACAGTAGTTTGTTTGGAGGTGACTCTAGGAAAAATGTAAGGGAGTGGGAATGTGAGCTAGGGAAGGAGGTCAATAAGTGTATGCTACTAGGCAAGCTACTACTCTGGACAGCATGTGTATAATTTGGCCCTGGGAAAGCTGGGGACATGGAGATGACCTGGAGGTATCACTATCAAGGGACAGGGAGCCAGGAGAGCTATATGCCAATTTCCAACAGTTCTTGCTTGAGGCCTGTTTCCCAGGAACATTAATTTCCCACACCCTTGACCTGCTACCTGGGGGCAGAGAAGGCTGTTGGCAGAGCCATATGGGCACTGTGACTTGGCTGATGTGCTGGAATGGTGAAGATGGAAGGATACTGGGAGCACCCAATTCCTACATTTATTTTCTCATTTGGAAATTGGGACAATGATAATATCTATCTCAGAGGGTAATCAGGAGGTTTATGTACGTTAACAAAGCAAAATGCTCAGATCATAATAAACACCATTTAAGAATTTAAGGATGAGTTGCCATTGGATGCTCTTTGACTTTCTCTGACGTAAAAGCTTGTCTACTGTATCCCTCAAAAAATGTTTAGTGGAGTTATGAGGCTTATCAGTTATGAGCTTATTAAGCTCATGAGGCTTAAAGATGGAGAAGGAAGCTTAGTGGAACAAGAGCAAGAGACTAACATGTATACCTGGTCCAGGCCACACAGACAAAGTTCATCCTGGTGGAAGCAAGAGACCTAGGAAGTGGGGGCCACGACGGATTATCCAGCTGATAATCTGGAGAGCTGTGGGCTTCTGGGGGTCATGGATTTGGGAACCTGAACCCAGTTCCTATCTCAATGGTATGGAACCACAGCTGCATCAGGCCATGTATTAATTAGATGACAGATTTTCTTTGGACAGGCACTCTGCTGGGTTCTCCCTGCTTCTTCCCTGGCCCCTGGTAAACTGCCAATAATTGAATGTCAAATAGTAAGAATGAAAAAAAAAAAAAAAACTCAGGAAGTCAGAAAGTACTTGTTTTTATCTAAACTCTTGTCTGACTGATGCCAGTCAGATGCAGATCCTTCTGTCTGCTGCATCAGCCTCCAGGACCCAGGAGGTAACCTATGTTTGAACCCAGGCGGACGCTGGCAACCTCGGTGAGCTTTCCACTTTCAGTGGTGTCATTTGGAATCAAAAGGGTGTGCTTTAAGTATTTATACCAACACGTACCTTTTAAATGGGGCCTCACTTCTTCCTGAAGAAAATCCAAAGGCTCTGTTGGAACTGAAAACATTTTATATTTATGTATCGTTAGTCATTGAGGGAACGCAAAGTGCTTGGCAAATATGATCTCATTAGTCTCACGACAGCCCCAAGGGAAAAAATTGGCAAGGATTCTTATCCTCCTTGGGCAGGTAAGAGCCTGGAGGTTCAGGAGGCCAGGGGACACGTGACAGAGCAGCTAAGTGGGTGCTCCAGGGAGTGAGGGTAGTGGTAAGGGACAGAAAGCTCCAGAGAGAAGGTACAGGGACTTCGACTTTGTACTATGGCCCCAAGGGTATCAGAAAATTGTGGTCTCCATGCTTACAGCAGCATTGTAGGGACAAGCAAATATCTGGAAATAGTCCATTGTCTCTCAGTACAGGATTATGTGGTACAAACAATGAAGTATTATTCAGGTATTAAAAGGATCTGCATGTTCTGATGAGGAAAGATATCTAAGACAGTTAAGTAAAAATTACTAGTTGCAAAAGAATATATATATATATATATAATATAACCCCTCACTATTTGAAAAATATAATATTATATTATATTAAGGGAAAGATAGCCAAGAATGTCTACCAAATCATATGTGAGATATAATTATCTATGTCTTTGTACATAAGTATTTTCAAGGACATTCTAGAAGAATGTGTAACAATAGGTTGAATTAAAGATACTTTTTAAAGCCATACATTTGTTAGATACGGAAATTTTTCATAAAATGCATGTGTTTCTTTGGTATAAAGTTTTCTAAAAGTCAGAAAAGGAGAAAAGGAGAAATCCTTTGTGTCATATAGAATGTATTAAAAATAGAAAATAAAACTATTAAAATATGCCCACATTGTTTCCTTTAATAAAAAATGACACCTCAGGAGTGTTTTCCTTGATGTGAAAAATTTGAAAAAATTCCACAAGAGTTCCTGTTTCGCTCCTACTGTGCAGAGGAATTTGGATCAGATACTCTATTTTGTAAACATATGGTCTTGCGTCTGCACAACCAAAATACAGAATGAAATCTTTCTGTTTTTTCTTTAGTGTTTTTAAACACGAGATGGACCCAACCGTTTAGCATACTGGATAATAAACATCAGTAGAAGGAAAAACAGCTCCACCCCAATCAGGGATTGAGAATGTCAATAACTCACTGTTTTCAAGAGCTGTTGGACAATAGATGTCAACTGTGGTGTGTCGTTAAACTTTAACTTTAAACACCCAGACCATTGTGTTTCACAAAAATGTGGCTATACTTACTGCCACTGAACAGTACACCTAAAGATGTTTAAGATGGTGAATTTTTATGCCATATGCTGTTACTGCAACAAAAATACAAAGAGAAAAAAGTAAAATATATCACTTAAACCAAGCTATAGTACAGTGAGAAAGTAGGGAGAATTTGGGGTCAAGTAGAACAGGATTCAAGTTTTATGGCTTGAAATCTGACTATGCCTGGGACTTAGGCAATGCTGTGACTTCATTCATTTCATGCTTTTCTCCCTTTCTGGTCTACAGCTACACAACTATGAATAAGCACAGTCGTGTCCATGTATCTGAGTAGCTATTATGTTCCTGACACAGGGGAAGATTCTGGGAAATAGTGACAGGAGACCTAAGCTCTCTTAACCACACCTGGCCACCTGAAAATAGGGAATAATAAGGATGTAGGCCGCTTGTGCCTCGTGAGAGTGAGTACATACTACTAAAGCCAGAACTTGTCTGTGGGGATCAATAAAATCTCTGCTTCATCCCAGAGGAGACAGGCAAATGGAGCAAATCTGCATTCAGATCATCTTCTCTTCGGGAGCAGAGTCTGTCCACAGCCTTCTGTCCTGCCAGCTCCCTAGCCATGTGTAAAGGAACAAGAACAAGCCATAGAAGGCTGAATGTTGCCATCTTCCCTTACCAACAAGGCTGGATGAGAAGCTGGCTTGAGATGAAAACAGTGAAGGTGACATGGAATTTTCTGGCGAATTCACATGGGAGGGACATTGGGTAATTACAGCAGGAATGAAATGAGCGTGAGGGAATTACGGTGTGTCAGGCCTGGTGCAGAACACGCTCATTATCTCCACGGATCCTCACACCGTCCTTGGAGGCAGTTGGGAGGATATTGACAATGACATTGGACTGTCAAGTGTTTTGCAAGTACTGACTCATTTAAGGCTCACAACAGTCCTATGAAGAAAACATTTCCTCAAATGAGAAAACTGAGGTGCAGAGAAAGATAGGGATTTAGTAAGTGGTAGAGCTGAGATTCAAGTGCAAGCAATTAAAATGAGGAGCGCAGGATCTTCACCATGATAGCTCATTATTCTCCCCATTTTAGGGATAGGAAACTGCTACCCGAGAGGAGAAGTGGTGTGAGCGAGGGACTGTATAGTTTTGGCACCAGTCATTTCTGATTTCAAAGCTTGCAAACTATGACAGGCAGCATCTTCTCCCAGTGTCCTCTGCCCCTTTCAGAGGCCAGTCTAGGATGACGAGGGCCAGCTCAGGCCTGACGCGGGTAGGCAGAGCCATGAAACCAGACTCACTCTGTGTTGGCACCCCTGAATCTAGAGCCAGGAAGAGTAATGCTTCCTTGGATTCCTGCCCATGGCAGATGGGGCTCCTTCACTGCCATCTGTGAGTGCCCTCACTGCTCCTGCCTGAGCCTTAAAAGTCATCTGGGTATTTGTTCATTCAAGCAATAAACTATTAAACTTAGTTTTCAGGTCCCTTTTTTAGCTGCCAGGAATCAAGTACTAAAACAAACCATCAAAAATGATTTTAGGG
>NW_004567113.1:30613832-30621647 GCF_000260355.1 Condylura cristata | reverse complement strand
ACCTCTGGCCTGTACCCCCCTCTGTATGCATAAATAAATAAATATTTTTTTAAAAAATGATTTTGGATATTGGTCCCCAGGTCCGAGTTTCCTCAGGTTTTCTTTCTAGGCCCTCTCCTCTGCCTCATTCCCTGCTTGAAATGGGTCCCTTTGTGTTGTGTAAGTCACCGACCTGGTTCACCTGCATGACTCTGGTAGCCTTTTGGTGCCCCATGCAAATTAGAGAAAGGCACCCCTCTGGATCCATGGAGTCCCATAAGCCCCCAGTTTGGGGAAAGTAAGCAGGATTTTGTTACCCATCAGCCTCTATGCCAAGCATCTCTGGGCCAGGCAGTGTATGCCACAGCATTAGCCTTTCTTCTAGGCCTTCCAAGATGTGCTTTTGTTGTCCAAACCCAGTTCCTTCATGTCCCACCTGACCCCACCACCCACCTGCTCAGTTGGGTCCCCATCCACTCCACCTTCTTTAAGCCAGACACTACAAGTCTCCAGTGCATCACTCATTATCCACCTGTCTCCCCATCCACCTTCCTGCACCCCTTTCCTCCTCTTGTCTGTTAGCTGCTGGGATCTGATGTCTCTACCTTTAGTGCTTTCTGCCCCTCTCAGAAGCCAGCGCCCAGCCCCTGGATGTGGTTCTCATACTCATACCAAGAGTCATTCTGACAAAGGGGCCATTTTGATGTGATCCAATCCTCCAACTTTGTTAACAAAAACGCACTATAGATAGACCTATTCAAGAGCAGGACAGTATAAACACACAACTATCAGGATGTCCTCAATCCTGACTCCATTTTGACATTAGAGAGAGATGTCATTCAATCGTTTAGAGGTAGTATTAAAAATAGAAACGATGAGGGCCCTTCCTTGTGGCACAATGGGTTAGGACGCAGCACTGCAGGCTGGCTGGGCCACTTCAGTGAGTGCTCAATCCCCAGCCCCAGAGGTGACCCACATGGGGTGGCAGACCTCTCCTGACCCACCGGCTGCTCCCCTCAGCAGTGTGCTTTGTCAGTCTGCCTGTTCTGCTCCCCACTCTCTCTCTGATTAGTCCTTTCACTGCCCCTGCACCTCTGGCTTGTTCCCCAGTTCTGTATGCATAAATAAATAAATCTTAAAAAAAAAAAAAAAGAACGAGCAATGATATAAAATGTAAATAAATAAAGTTAAAAAATAGAACTGATGTATTCATTTTCAAAGGTGAATAGTTGTGGTTTTTAAAATCTAATATTTTTATTTAATCCATGATTGGATAATTTACCTGTTCAATCCAGTTACCCTCAGATCACTTCTTTGGACTCCTTGTCTCTTGCCCAATCTCCCCTTTGGCTGGCTACCCTCTCTTTGCACACTCAGAGTACCAGAACTTGCCCATTATAACATTTACCAAATTAAATTATAATTACCCACTGGCTTCTATACCATTCTCTTTGGATTATATATATATATTTTTTGAAAATCAAGGACTAAACTTTCTTCACCTTTAAAAAAGGTGCTCCACTCAGCACTTAACACAAAACTTAGCAGGAGCACAGTAAATGTTTGTGGAGTCAATAATATTTATTTTTTTGGGAAAAAAATTTCATGTGGTTACCAAACTGGAATCCCCAATAATGGAAGTCCTTCATTTTGTTGGGAAGAGTGACAGAAATCCTCAGTCTCCCCCCACGCACGAAACTCCATCAATCAGAAATGAGTATAGATCTGGAATTCCATTCATTCAGTGACTGAGACATTTATTAAACAACTCTGTGTATCTAAGCACTGGGGACCTTGGGGTTGTACATTGAAAACGAAGTCAAAGTTTCCGCCCTCCCTCACAGATCTTATCTTCTAAGATAAGTGGGGGTGTCAGGGCTTGGGGCAGGGAGAAGCAAGTAGGGAGGGTAGTTAGCAACAATACACTTTCTAATTGGTAACTTATCCTGCAGTGGGACATCATAACTGAATGATTTACACCTTATCAGAACAGTCTAATGGTTAACTTGTCAAGCACATGATCAGATCGCTTGGAAGTATGTTCTTAACCTATGCTTTACTAGTTTTGGTTACCTTTGAGTGAGCTACTTGATCTCTCCAAGCCTCTGTTGCCTCATGGAGTGAGTTATAGCATCCTTTTCCCAATACCTATTTGCCTTGCTGAGAAAGGACCAGTAAAAGTTAGCAATGATTGTCCCTCTCCACTGCAGTAGTTTGGGAAAAGGATTCCTATTCTCTGGGCATCCATTCACATGCATTATACTAATATGAAAGCATTGCTTTAATTTCTGAATTTACTGACTCATGCTATGTTTCGTTAAGGGGTAACTAGTCCTCTGAGCTGTGCAATAGTTGTATATAATCTCTCTGTTCCCGGAGGTGTTTGCCGCAGATAGGAGACAAGCTTCACTGGGGATATCAGGCAGCCGTGGGGGTCCAGCACAAAGGATGCTATTGGGTCATTTCATCTAGGCCAGTGAAGAGTGTGGAAGTCCTGGAGCTAATTTCCCCTTATTATTGAACTTGAAACAGCTAGGGTAAATAAAGCAGATTTTAATCAACTGCATTATAAACAATAGGCACAGATGGCAGGGAAAGATTGAGAACAGCAGAGTTCCCCAGTCCCGGTGAACACCCCAGGGGGAGGTGCTAGAGATGATGACCCCTTGCTTTGTTTGGCTCTTTGCATTTATGAATTCCAGGAACTCCTTTCCTTGAAGCATATAGTTGCCATCAACAGGACATTATTGGGTGAATGCTCTCTGAGGCCACAGAGGAAAAACTCTCAATTAGGGTCTGAATAGGTCAAGGAGGGCGATTGGCTATGCAAGGGCTATGCAGTCCCCCTTGTCCACATCCTGCCAGGAAGGGAGATCAGGGTGTAAGTAAATGAGGAAAATACAGGCATCCTTGTTGGGTTTAGCAAACTGCATAACAGCAGGGGCAAAAAGAAAATGAAGAGAGAAGCTTAATAGTTCTTTACAAGAGATTCTAGATTCACCTTCCTTCTCTTTACCTTTTTCTCATGAAAAGTACAAACTCTCACATACTTCTTATATGCTTACATCTGTCTTAAGACTCAAATCTCAAACAATTTCCATGGACTCCACATTGAATCAAGCTACTATTTTTTGGTGCAGAAGGTTTACTAACTCAAATAAAGCCAATCATATTCCTTACCTATTTCTCTAACCAGAGTGGAATGGCCTAAGGTGAATCACTGAAAGCACTTTCATAGAACTAAGAAAATGAGTCATTTACCTGTTGAAAGGCGTGAGTTCTTGTGGGCATTTCAAGACATCTCAAAGCAGGGATGGTAGAAGAGATGTCAGCCTTGGTAGAGCTGAGTCCAAGGTCAATGGGATGCTAGGGTTTGAACAGACTAGATCCTCTGACTATCCCAAATGGATGGGTTGATACAGCAAGTGGTCCAAAGGGCTTGTTTCCTATAACATGTATACATTGTGTTAGAGAAATAATGTTACAGAGGACAGCAGTGGTTCTCAAAGTGTGATCCTGGAATCCTGGGAGAATGTGCCAAGACTCAAAGCTATTTTCTTAATAATAATAAAATATTAGTTGCTTTTTGCTGCATTTTATTTTTTTTAAAGATTACTTATGCATACAGAAATGGGGTACAGGCTAAAAGTGAAGGGGGTGAGAGGATTCACCAGAGACAGTGTGGGAGCAGAACAGGTAGCCTGACTGAAATACACTGCTGAGGGGAGCAGCAGGCAAGACAAGAGAGGTCTGCTGCGCCATGTGGGGTCTCGATGCAGCCCTGTGACCTGTGTTTCTTGGGAGACACAGCAAATACTCAGCAGTCTTGGCATCACTGATAATTAGTCTCAAACCCAGCTGGTATTAAAAATAATGATTAATAAGAATTATGATAACAATCATAGGTCTTGAGCACCGTGCTTGTTTGCAGGGTGACTCTCTTCTATGGAGAGGGCCAGAGCAGTTGGCACCTTAGGTCTAACAGAAACCAGTCATTCGGGGATGGCTGAGCTCCCCATTAGTGTCTCAGGCCCTGGTCTGGTGCAGACGGGGGATTCTTCCCTTGGCACATAGGGGTGAGGCCTCAGTCCAGTGAAGGGCCTCGATTTCCACAAGGTAGGTCAGAGGTTGACAAACCTCCTGGTCCTCTGCCCAGGGTTTCTGCCCCTGGCCCTTCCAAGGTAAGCTTCTGTTAGAGAAATATTACAGGTGCCAAACCAAGATCTCAGAAAACCCTCCAAGAGACATAAAGGGATCAACAGCCTAGACTGTATTAGGTACTTTTATTTCTCACAATGGTAGTAAACTATTCAGTCTGATGTTTTAGAGAAATAAAATGAAGTTGTTTTTAAGTCTTGTGTTCATTTGTTGGTAGTTTAGCCAATCCAGGAAATGATTAAGAGAGCTGGACCATGGGCTGGGGCTGGTCATTTTGTTATTGAAGTAATTAATTATTGTACTTCTATTCCATCTTCTCAGCTTATAAAAACATACCACCAAATAACTGAAATGAAGGAAGTTAAGTAGATTACTCTTCAAACTCTCTAATTTAATGGATATAAAGACAAAGCTGGGGGGTTTCCATTGGAAGAAGTCATTTAGTTCCAACAGTTATCAGAATTTCTGTGGAATCGTGGACTTGGATCAGGAAACTTCTGTTTAAGTGGAAGAACTCACTGATAATATGTGAACATATTTATACATAGGACAGTCAAGATTTCTGTTGAAATCTACTAGCATCATCTTGTAAAATATCTTGTTATACTTAATTTTAAATTTAAATAGAGGATTTTCTCAAGTAAACAAATAGATGAAGCAACCAGGGGTAAATAACTCTCAAAAAGAAAAGAAAACTGGGAGTGAGGTCAATATACAGGCGTTTGTACATGGAAGGTTCCACATTTTACCTTGAACTTTCTACCATCTGACTCAAGGAAAAGAACATGATAAGACAAATATTTATTTAGTTTCAGTAGATAAAAACAGACCACCCCAAGACAAGGAGGCAGAGAATGTCAGCTATTTTATGTAAAACATTTTTACCTTAATGAATCAAATGCTCTTTTATATTGGTTGTATAGAGAAGATCTAAATAAATTAGCAAACTCAGTAAATAAGAGGAGATCTTAATAAATTAGCAAACTTAGTAAATATGAAAATAATTATCCAGCCAGTAAGTGGTCATCAGATTTGGTTGTCTTCCTTCCTGCTTTTTCCCTCATGGTATTAGCAACATCAACATCTCTACAGGATTCAGGTAAAAGAAAAACCTCTGGAAAATAAACCTTTTAAATGGAAAGTGTCAGAACTACCATTCGGAACTTCAGAGCCTGGGAGGTTTGAGTGAAAGTTCTGCCTCTTTAAGGTCCCTGAATTTTTGCTTCATCATCTATAAAATTGTAACAATGATCCTACCTACCTAATAGCTGCTATAAGGATTAAGTACATCAATGCCTATAAAACATTTAACAGAGTGTCTTGATTATAATCAACACTCAGTAAACATCAGGCTGTTATCCAAAGAACTTCGGCTATACCTCTTATGAAATTCTCACTGCAACCCTGTGGATTAAGAGGTCATTTATTCTTACCTTATTCTGTGAACTGAGTTAGAGATGCAATTTGCTTAACACAGAACCATTTGGTGAAGAGAAGGGTTACCTATTGACCTAAATGAGTGAGCTCATCTAAAAGGCCTGTGATTATGTCATTAGAGATTTCTTCCTTTGCATTAATCTATTTTTCAAATGTGAATAATGAATCCATGAATGGTAGCACTGAGGAGTTTATGGTTTCAGCTAGGAGTGAGGATGCAGGATGCTCATCACAATCTGTAACATCTAAGTAGAATATAGTAATTTAGTTTTGCATTTATTTTATTGTTAACAGCTTTTAATGATGAAAACACTGGTTTTCATTTACAGTGGTGATATATAATTTCTTTTAAAAATAAATTACTTGAGTTTTATCATAGGTTGACTTAAAGACCATTAAGTTCAAATAATGCAGTTGGTGAGAATGGCCAAGGGCATGGTGTCCTTGTGTGAAGATCTACAGTTTGGAAACTGCTGAACAATAGACTAAAAATAGATAATATATTTTGCACGTGTCTGGTGAGGTCTACTCTGATATGGTCTCTGCTTAAGTTTCCAGTGTCTTCCTGAACATTCACTGTACCCCAGACATACAGTGGGACTTGTCGATTCCCCTTTGGGGACTTTTCTGAGCTCAGTATAAGCTAGTTCTACTCCTTGGAATATTCATCCCTTCCTCATTTTACCAGAAGTGAATTCTTCAAGTTCGCTCTAAAACATTACCAGACACCACTAATAATAGGTGTCTTTCAAGCTGCAGCATTTGTCACCACTAAGCAATGTGGATTCCTTGGGCACTTGTGCCACTCAGTCAGAGGACAGCCCACAAAAGTAGAACACCTTCTAGGGGTCCTACTTTGTGTGATTATAAATAATGTATGTGTGTCATTGTTAAATATATCGTTAAGCTTAAATTGTGTTATTCAAATTTTCCGTATCTTCTCTTACTTGTATACTAGTATATCTAAAAAATATGTGACTATTATGAATGTATAAATTTCTTCTTCTAATATGACATATGATTTCTATGTTTCCATGGCATATTAGTTGGTACCTACAAGTTTACAAATGTGGCATCTTTTTGGTTGGCGTGACCATGGCCTGAATCTCTGCATGCAGCAGGTAGCTGGATTTTGAGTCAAGGGAAGACTATGATAAAAATTGATTCTGCACAGACAGTGTTGTGATCCCAAGAGAAAAAGACCACAGCTGTTGGTGGCAGGACTCTGTCCTCTTTTAAGTTACAGAACTGGAGTTCAGGGACATACAGTTTTCCAAAGGCCTAATGGAAGTCAGGAACTTGTAGGGAAAACAAAGTATTGACTTCCCAATATGTAAAGAAAAACTATAAAACCCAAATTAGTATTTGTTATCTTTAGCCACAATTCAATTTAGTATTCATTAAATTTTATTGGTGTTTGGGAATAGTCCATAGAATTGATTTTCTAGCATTCCTAAGGATAAACAATGATTTACTGGAAACATATAGCCAATTTTAAATTAATTGAGATGTTTTCAATGTAAATAATGGCAGGCAAAGTTGTATCTTAAAATTTCACACAAGGCCACTATACTTGAGCTGCAATTTAAAGTCTTTGATGTGAAGAGACAGGGAAAAGCAAGAGTCCAAATACGTCGTGGGTTGAGGGGATCTTGGGGCTATCATGAAGGAAGGTAGCATTGAAGTTTGGACCCTAAAGAATGGGCAAGTTTCTAACAAAAGCAGCAGACAGGAATAAGGCAGTTTGCTACAATGCAGGGACCAAAATACACACTAAGACTTGGAGGAGGGAGAGGGGTTGGGTTGGAGACAGGACCCAGGACCTAAACCCTCAAGCCCTGAAAGTCCTTGAACTCCTTGACTGGAGGTTGAAACCTCACTTTTTGAAATGTAAGCAACAAAGGATAGCTCCAGAGTTTGAACATAATTTCCAGGATCATTGCTCACTAGAAATACCCTCTAAGGTTTCTCTTCCCCAGTGAATTTGTTTTCTTCCTCGTCTGGGCCATCTGGTCTCCAACAAGGCATATAGTAGTGAGAAATAAAGAGGCCAAGAGGCCAGAATGTGCAACTGCTCCCTGCTCCCTTCCCTTCTCAAGCTGCCTCTCCACCCCTCAACATCCATCTATTAACACACAATTAATCCCCTGGCTTTTTCAAAGCCTGGACCTCCCATCTCTCCCACCCCTTGGCAATTAAATCCCTGCCAGTTAAAAGGCCAGAGAGAACAGGTGTGTTTCA
>NW_004567113.1:30550673-30613052 GCF_000260355.1 Condylura cristata | reverse complement strand
CTCTAGGACATTTGTATAATGACAAAATCATCTGACAACACATTTCTCAGAACTTATCCTTGTAGTTAAGCAACATAGGAGAGTAGCAAAAAAACATTTATTTATGTATTGACTGATAAGGTCATAAAGTTTTAGATAAACATTATGGTACTTACTGTGTGCAGGTTTGAAACCTGTACAAATATTAAGTTGTTTGATCTGTCTAACCACCCTGTGAGTCAAGTAAGATTACCAATATTTCTATTTTATAAATGTGGAAACAACGGTACTAGAAGTTTCACTTGCATGCCTACACCCAACTAGTAAGTCAGGGAATGGGGACTCAAAGCCAAGAAATTCAGCTTTCAAGTCCATGATCTTGACTAGAGAGTATTTTGCTGTTTGACCCAGAAACATAACTTCAAATTAGAAATGGCCAACAGCTAATAATAACAAAGACTATAGTGCTAGTAGTTATCACTTGTTAATACACTTATTCTGTATCTTTTTTTGGTTGTTGTTATTAAGGGATCGAGCAAGTTTATCTTTTTTCATTTTTATGATAATTCTATGAAAAATACTGTTATTAACTCATTTTGACGACTCATGAAACTGAAAGTTGGAAAGTGATCAAATATCTGCCCATAGTTCAGAGCTCCCAAATGATAAAACTGGACTTTGGACCTCATAGCCAAAGTTTTATCTGGCAGAGAGACCTGGAGAAGACACATTTGGGGGCAGAAGTTGATTGGCACCCCTTAAACATCAGTATGTAAGAAGGAATGTGTTTTTCTTTTCCTCCTGGCATTGCAAGCAAGGGACCTGATGCCAGATCTCCCTCTATTCATTTCCTAAAGTGAAAGTACACTCAGGTTCCCATGAATTTCTGGATCTTGGATAGAGAGGAGATCATGGACATTTGCTCTGTGAAGAACTAGACTGAGGTCTGTAAACACAGAAAGCAAAGCATTGTACATTTATTTACAGTATTCTGTATTTAGAGCTACAATGGAATAAGTTGGGGAATTCATAAGTAGAAAGAGTTTTCATTTGCATGTCTGGAGAGAGATGTGTGTGGGACTGTCTTGGGCATCACCATCATTATGGTAACTCACATGTGTCAGCATGCCTCCTAGAAACTGTGAGGAGGACCCTCCTCATACTAAAACAGGATCAACCATATGACCCAGTGACTCTACTCCTGGGAATCTACCCAAAGGACACAAAAATGCTAGTTCAAAGGGAAATCTGCACTCCTGTGTTTATGGCAGCACTATTTACAATAGCTAAAAATATGGAAACACTCCGAATTCCCTAAACTAGACAAATGGATCAAGATGAGGTACATATACCTGTGGAATACTACTTGGCAATCGAAAAAGATAAACTCATGTCATTTGCAGCCACATAGATGGAGCTGGAAGGGATCATGCTCAGTGAAATAAGTCAGAAGAATAAAATATCCCATGGTTTCATTTACATGGGAAATATAGGGAAAATGAACAAAAGCTCAAGGAAAAGATAAAACTTGCTGGTAAACCATAGAGCCGAGGCAGACACAAGGGAGGGGAACAGAGGGTAATCAAGAGAAGGAAAGCGGTAATGAGGGCTAAGTCAAACACTTTTCTTTGTAGTCTTTATACCCCAGCCCTGGTAGATAGTCTGACAAGACAAAAAGAGTGCAATAATCATCAGTAATCTGACTAATGAGCTCAGAGACAAGAGGAAGGAAGAAAGCAAGCATGGAAGATACATGATAGATAGATAAATGATGGAGAGAGTGAGCAAGTGGGTAAGTGGGTGAGAGAGAGAGAGATTCCATTCACTAGCCACTGCTTGAGATTGCCTGAACAATGAACAAAGTCTCTCATTCTGAAATTACAAGTAAAAAAATTTGAACTGAAAATTTTTGGATAAAAAACATTGGTACAACAGAGTTCTAAGACAGTATAAATTCTGCTCAGTTCTTATTTTGCAAGGTTATAGACAGTCTATTTGGTGGGGCAGGATGATTCCAAAGAGGCGAGTTTCCTGGGACCCAGGTTCTCCTGGACGCAGCCCTGAAGCCTCATTCTCCCTCCTCCTCTGCACATAGGTGCTAGCTGCCAGCCTGGTCAGTCACTGGGTGACACCCCTAAGGGCCCTGCCCCAAGCCCACCACCACAGGCTTCCGCTCCCAGCAGATAATAAGC
Organism: Condylura cristata; assembly: GCF_000260355.1. Lineage (NCBI taxonomy): Eukaryota > Metazoa > Chordata > Mammalia > Eulipotyphla > Talpidae > Condylura > Condylura cristata. The sequence continues at coordinate 30,610,881 of NW_004567113.1, read as the reverse complement.
TGTTCACGAAGCATTTTTAAGCAGTTGCTTTAAGACAGCATTGCATGACCCTGGGAAGGCTGCATAAACCCCAGCATGTAGGAATCTTGAGATAAGCTTTCCATTTTACTGAGCACGGCTCAAGCGCTTCCTAGAATATTGTGTTTGAGCCCTGTAATTAAAGAGAAAAGAGCAGGACTAGGAGAGGTTCTGAGACGAATTGTGAGGATATTAAAAGGTAGGAAACAATAAAGCTCACAAAAAAAGGAATAGGATTATTTAGACTGAAGGACAGAAGGTCAAGGAGCAGAATAGTAATAATCCTCACACACTCACGCTGGTGTCAGTGCACAGGGCTAATTCCTCCCTGATAAAATAAGCATTTGGGGCTGGCTGCTCCCTCTGCATGGACTTGTTAGCAAATGAGACAGAGTTCAGCAAAATGAAAGAGCTGAGCGGTCAGAAGCCACAATATGCCAGATCTGTCTGGATCTTAGACATGCCCCTTCTTTCAGGAACCAGGGACCTAAGTAAGCATGAAGTCTGGGGCATGGTTCTTTCTAGACCATATCAATTCTCAGTAGCACTAAGACCTTAGTGAAATCCTAAGCCTAAGCCCCATCAGGTTTAGTTGTCCATAAAGTTTATTATTTTCCTCATCATTAATGCAATGCATACCCGTTAAGGAAGCCAGTGACTTTCTAAATAAAAGCAAATTCAGATCTTCAGTGTTTTCAACTGGGGAGAGAAGGTGTGTGTGTTTGTGTGTGCAGCACATGGTGGAGAGGGCAGGAGAGGGGGAGGGAGGATGACTAGGATAGTAAAATGAGCTTTACAAAGGTCTTAGGATAATCAGGAAACTTAACTTAAAAACAATACATTTTAGGGCCCTCCCCGGTGGCACAACAGGTTAAAGCGCAGTACTATGAAGCTATTGTAGCCACTGCAGCATGAGTTCGATCACTGGCCAGGGGGGTGACCCACATGGCGTGGCAGACCTCTCCTGACCGGGCCGCTGCTCCCCTCAGCACTGTATTATTCAAACACACAAACAAAAATCCCAGTGCACTTCAGGTTTACAAAGCAGGGTTCCTAACCGTCAGGCCTTGGGGACCACTGCAGAATGCTACTGCTCAGATCCTGCTGCGCCACAGGAACGACGGAAACTGTCAGCTCCTGTAATAACAAGTCTCTGTCCCACTGGGTGGCATCAAATGAAGGCTCTCAATGACAGTCAACAATCCCTTTTTAAATTTAGAGAAACTGGAGTCAATTTTGTTTGGGAAGCAGACAAATGTGAGAACTACTGAAGAATACAAATGGTAATATCTACTCCAGCCCCGTACAAAGACATCTGTAACGGTGTATTTCTTTGTAGTAGTTTTCTATATTTCGACATTATCTTTACATATTTAACCTGATTTTTTTTTTTTACCTGCTTTAGGAGAGATTTTATGTCTTGAAGACAGCATATTATTTTCCATGCAATTTCTTCACTTGTTATACAAATTAAAATGATATGTGTATTATGAAACTGGTCTTGAATATAAAAAAGAAAAACAAACGTGGAGCCATCTGAGTCTGGATAAAAACCAAACAGAGATAAAAACCAAACAGGCTGTTGAGGGAGAGCCCCCCCAGGTACCTCCAGAGCTCTGACAAGTTCTGGTGTATGCAGATTCTTCTACCTCCAAGAAGAAATGAAGTTACACCAGCAGTTCAAATATGATCCAGGATTGAAATCTGACCATTCATTGCTTGACAATTTTCCACCAAATCAGAATTGCTGAAAACTTCATTTTCAGTCTGTCTCTTGCTTTTTGCCAGTATGTGTGCTGTTCTGCCTGGTTATTGACCATACTGCTCAAGTCCTTTTTGGGTGTGCATGTCAGCACCTGAATCAATGTCTGATGGGCCAGTGCATCGTAACATAACTTGACCAGACTGCTGTCTCAGTCAGCAGACCCATTTTTATGACTATATGTGGATATACACGCTTACATTAAAAAGAATGGGAGGAAAAAACCAAATCCAACTATGTTGATGGCTAGATGTGGCATTATACATTATTTTATTTTTGTTGTTTGTTTCCTTCACAATGATGTTTTACCTTAAAAAAAAAAAGAAGAAGAAAAGCATTACTGCATAATTGTAAAAATTTTCCAGATGTTTATGAGCTCTGGGATCTTGCCGTTCATAATGGCTACTTGGTTGGGGCATTGTTGCTATTTTATTTAATTATTCCTCCCCACTTCGCTGAAGTTAGTTTGTCTCAAATGAAAGGACATATTCTCAATAGGATGATTTCCTTATAATTGATTCCCAGAGGTGAAGCTACTAAGATCCCAGATACGATGTTGCTAAATTCCACAACCAGTGTTTAACAGCCCACTCTGTCTGACCACAAGGGTCTGCTCCAAACCCCTTGTCTTTAGCTCATGTTCTCTCTATTTCTCTTTCCAGATCTTCTCCTGCCTTCCTGTATTGCTCACTCCTGCCCCATTTCTCATCCTACTTCCCCAACAGATGCTTTAAGGCACCCAGTATTATAGTTTTCCCACAGGCCTGCTTTACTTCCTTCCAATTCCTGCCAATGAGATGACACTATTATTAGCTTCCAAGCCTCCATTTTCAAATTCTCAAAATTTAGGATTCTAAAAAGAAGTAACAGGCATTCTAAAGTGTCAAGACCATGGCACCTGCCCTAGAGGGTTGTCACAAACAATAAATGCTTATTCTGCTAACACCGTGAATAGCCTTAAAAAATTAATAAGCCTTAGGTCATTTACACACTTTTGATGATATTTAGTTGATGTCTTGAATACAGCATATTGTCTTGCATGCCTATCTAGATAGGCAGCCATAAAAGATGGTGGGTTATTTTTAAGGTTCTCCACTGCATGTGACTTAAAGAGTATTTTCAGATTCCCATAGATCTAAAGACTGTTTCGTGCCTCCATTTTTTTTTTTTTCTGGACTGAAAACATTAGCCAAACAGTTCCAATGTGAATATAAGTTTCAGGACTTTGCTTCAAACAGATTTCCCACTGCTGAAAGTTTATATTCTAGGCCATGGGATTCGTGACATTTTTGGAATTATGCAATTCTTATTATTATGTCATAACCCCTATCCTTTGCATCTTCCATTTTCATCTCACAATCATTCATGGCTTTATTACTTTTGGCCATTCAAGGAATTACAGAGTTAACAAGGACTTTTTTTTTTAACTGAAGGTGAAGTTCACATAACATGAAATTAATCATCTTAAAATGAACACTTCAGTGATATTTAGTACATTCACAGTATCATGCAACAACCACCCTACTTAGTTCCAATTTTTTTTTTCATGACACTAAAAGGCAGCCCTGTCATCATTAAGCAATTATTTCCTCTTGTTCTCTCTCTAAACTCCTGGCAACCACCAGCGTGCTTTTTGTTTCTGTGGATTTCCCTACTCTGGATATTGCATGGAACTGACATCACACAATGTATGGCATTTTATGACATGACTCTATCACTTAAACAGTGTTTTTGTGTTTCATCTACATTGTAGCATGTATCAGCACTTCATTCTTTTTCATTACTGAATAATATTCCTTTGTATGATAGACCATTGTTTGTCTACTCATCCCTTGATGGACTTTGGGATATTTCTTTACTTTTCTTAATTGCTAACAGGACTTCTATGAACATGTGTGTAAATATATTTAAGTACCTGTATTCTTACTAAATACCTAGAAGTAGTTCTTTCTGTTTAACTTTTTGAGGACCACTGAATCATTTTCTATAGTAACAGAACTGTTTAAATGCCCACCAGCAATGTGCACAGTTTCCAGTTTCTCCACATCTCATGAACCACTGGCTTCCTTATTTAGTTACTGTAGTCATCACCACTGTTGACAGCAACATCATCACAGATACCCTATTAGAAGTGGAGTGGTATCTCATGGTGGGTTTGATTTGCATTTTCCTTTTGGCCATTCATATAGATCTCTGGAAAAAAGTCTACTCAACTTCCTTATGCATTTTTGCATAGTATTTTTAATTTATTGTTGGGCTCTAATAGTTCTTTACATGTTCAAGATACTAAACTATTATCAGATATGATATACAAATACTTTATCCCATTCTACAGGAGTTTTTCTACTTTCCTGACAACATCTTTTGAGGCACAAAAGTTATTAACTTCAGTGAAGTCCAATATAGCTGTTTTTTTTTTTTTTTTTGCTTATCCTTTCAGTGTTATATTTAAGTAAAACATTATTAAGGTCATGAGGATGTATCTCTGTTTTCTTCTAGGAGTTTTATAGTTTAATCTCTTATATTTAGGTGGTTGATTAATTTTGAGTTAACTTCTGTTTGTTGTCTGACTCAGAGGTCCAATTTCATTCTTTTCCACATCACCACATCAAGGCCTTTTGCCATTATTTGATCCAAATCCTTTTTTTTTTTTTTACTCATGAAAAAGCAAGCTTGGGAAGGTAAAGAAACAAAACAATATTGCAACTCCCAAAGTCTGACCCTATAATGTACACATCTCACTATCTCTGCTCCTACTGCCCAGGGTTCTGAGCCAAATGACAAATGCTCCCCTTTTCTATTCCCAAGTACATTCCATGTGGCTCTTCAGAGTGTGTCACTGGGATTCAGGTCCAGTTGTTCACAGTAGTGTCAAGTTCAGCAACTCATCTTGGTGTGTCTTCCCTCTCATGGGGCAACTACTTAGTGTCCCCTCACTTCCTTCCTGGGGTCACTTCCCAGAATAAACACTTAGCATGAGCTTTTGACCCAGGCTTTACTCTCTGGGGGAAATCAAGGATAACTTGCCTCAGGAGACTATGATTTGCACTCTATAGGTGAGGAGCAAAGGTTCAGAGCATTTAGAAAACTTCTTTTGGACAAACAGCTAATAAATGACAAAACAAAGACTTATGCCCTTCTGATGTCAGAGTCCAAGTGATTAATATTACACTTTACTCTTTCCAGTTATGATTGCTATGTATGCCCCTCTCATTTCACTACCCTAGAAGCAGCCCAGTCTCTGCAAGCTCATCTCAAATTCAAAATCTTCTCTTTGTGCCCACCTGCCCCAGTCTTTTCTATGTTCTGCAGAATGTAATTTCCAACTTCAGAGGGCCAAATTCAAGTCTCTTGAGGCTATCTGGTAACAGTAATAGATAATGTCTATTAAGGACCTCTGTGCTACTACCTTAGTCTTTTATATGTATCAACTCACTTAATTCTTTCTACAACCCTCTGAAGTAAGTAATGCTACTCTTCCACCTTCCCAATGAGGAGACGGAGGTACATGATGGCTACATAACTTGCTAAAGACAAACCCATTTAAGAATTGATGACAGGCCCTCCCTGGTGGCCCAATGGGTTAGGATGCAGCACCCCAAGCTAGCTGCAGCCACTTCAGTGAAAGTTCAATCCCTGCCCTGGAGGTGACCCACATGGCGTGGCAGATCTCTCCTGACCTGCCCGCTGCTCCCCTCAGTGTATTTCATCGGTCTGCCTGTTCTGCTCCCCACACTGTTTCTGGTGAAGCCTTTCACCACCCCTGCGCCCCTGGCTTGGACCCCAGTTCTGTATGAATAAATAGATACATCTTAAAAAAAAGAATGGATGATAAACATATTAGGTAGGCACTATAACTTTAAAGCCAGTACTCTGACTCATTGCCTCCAAGAGACTACAGATGAGTTAAGCTCACTGATTAAGGTTAACAGAGAATGAGGGGGACTGTGGCTAACTGTAGGGAGACTTTTTAAAAGGAGCTGGATGAGAAGAGAAGAAACTAGGCAATTTGATGTTTCTGGTTTTTCCAGGACTCCAAAAATTTAGATTTAATAGTCTTCTAGTTTAGTTAAGACTACTGACTAATTAATATTTAAAATATTCTGTGCAAGACAAACCAAAGAACTCTACTCATCAGATTTAATCCTTTGGACATCAGTTTGCAAACTTTCTCTTAGCTATGCTACTTGTAATTTAGCATTTTGAGTTCTAACTCTTTACAAAATAGAGTGCAATTGTCATAGAGGACTGGAATTATAGTCTCTAGCTTTTGGGGAAATTTAGTTAAAATTAGTTAGGAAGTGTGATTACCTAGGAAGGGTGATCTAATGGAATAACTCTGAGTGTCTTCAACCACCTAGAGCAATTGCCTCAAATGTAACGAGTTTAGTTAATATGGCATTTTGATGGAATATTTGGTCACAGAGATTGATGTGGCTATGAACCTGTAAGTTCTTAGTAATGAAATAAAGATGAATTATTCTACACTAGTTATAAATCTTATTTTTACATTGAATAGTTGGACAAAATATTGTATATTTTATGAAATGACAATTCATCCTGTTTGGAAAAAGTATTTTTCCAAATATAGTTGAAGTATTTTTCATTCATAAATAAACATATTTATTTTACATGTGAAAAATATGAAAAAAATTAAGGACATAATTACCATTCATAATCCTCCTGCTCAGAGATAATGCCAACATTTATATATTTCTTTCCAATTTTTTTTCTAAACAGAAAAAAAAATGTAGATAAATCTCAAAGGAATCTGAAGTTTTTTAATGAATTTGATTATAGTATGAAGTAGACTCGATTGAAGAAGTTCAATTCTGCCTGGCTCAAAGTCATTTAAAGTGATTTTCATGTTTTCACGTTACAGTAGAAGTATTTTTCATTCTTTGAAGTGGACTTTCCCCTTCCTTTCAATTTTCTCGCATTGCTTTTCAACATTAATCTTTTCATATATTTTATATTGAAATTTGTGAGCTTTCTTTTGAGAATTTCTTGGCAACCAAAGTTATATGAGTAAATATAAAAATTAAAACAATTCAGAAAGGGTTCAAGACTGGCAATCACCCCTTCCGGTGCGGAGCCCTCATGGGTGAAAATTTCATGCTGCAGAAGCAGTTCTACTCCCATACCCTCCGCTGTGGCAAAAAGTAAAGGTCTAGTTGACTCCCCCACTCCCCCATCTACCAATCTGACAAATGAAATTGGCAATGCCAACTCCTATCAGCAAGTAAGGAAACTGATCAAAGGTGGCCTGATCATCCAGAGAGTTGGTGACTGTCCATTTCCATGTTCCAGGGTGGGGAAGGGGGTTGGAGCTGGTTGGAGGGGCAGGAGGAGAGAAATACCAGCGTACAGTTGCAGGAAAGCAAGATGGTACAGGCAATGCCTGAATGTATAAGAAGGTAACCTGGATAAGGGGGAATTCTCCAGCTAATTAGAAAAGCCCATGACTCTGTAGACATTACCGAGCCTGTGTGTCACAGCCTGTACCTGAAAGTGAAGGGGAAGGTGTTCAAAAAGTAGCGATTCTCACGAAATCCATCTGCAAGCTGAAGGTGGGCAAGACTCACAAGAAGCCCTTAGGTGTAAGACCAACGAAACTTCAAGCAGGTGAAGACTTGATCCAGGCCAACAAGGGAGTCATCGAGACTGAAAGGATGAAGAGTCTGTTAAGGGGAAGGATGTCCTAAAGGAATTCTGCAGAGTCTTATGGATTCCACCCCCTACTCCAGCTTTCTGGACCCTACACATTACTCCAGTGACTGAAAACTACAACTCCCAGTAGTACCAGGGAGAGAACTGCAGGGCCCCAGGGCGGAGCTAGCAGGAATGAATTCTGGGACATTTTGGGGGAATAAATAGGGCGCAATTGCATCTCACATTCTCTCACTCTGGCGCTGGTGCTGGGTCTCAGTCTCTGGCTGGCTCGCTTGGGAAGCAGCTTTCTGGACCCCGTGACTTGGTGTGTTCAGTCAGCCTAGCTATAAGGTATTGCAATTACTTTGTTTTTGTATCCTGCTCTCTTTCCCTGTGTTGTTTCCTATTCCTTTCCCCCTTTTTAAATAAACCCGTTATTGACCCTTTTGTGTGTACCTGCAGTTGTAAGCTTGCGGGTGAGGCCCCACAGACAGGCGGCCCAGTCCACTCTGGGCTACCCTGTAACAAGACCAGGAAATGAAGCTCTCCCTCTTCCTCCCTCTGTCTGTGCATGGTGGACTGGGCAGTTAAATTGATCATGTCAATTTAATGAAACAGAATGTCACCTATCTCAGGATGTCGCCTATCCACACATACACACACACACACACACACATACACTCACTCTGGAACCTTGCCTATGAGATACAGAAATTCTCCCCCCATTTCCAGAAAGTAAGACATTTTTTTAGAGCTATGTTAATATTCTCAGGCCACCCATACTGCAAGTACAGATTAGGCAATAATTAATGGATTTAATAAGAAGTTAGCAGCCAAAAATTCCATCTAACTATTTTTGTTACTTAATCCACTTCCCTTTCTCCTTCTACCTGGACCCTATTTGGATTAGATGTCTATTTCTTCCTATTTATGCCAAGACAATCTCTTGTTGAGGATCTTCTCCAGGGAAGAGTGTAAGACTTATTGTGGTTAATCAAGTAGAAGGGCAGCTTTTATTCCATGATTGGGGAATTCTGGGACTCACTCCTGCTACTCCTGCAAGTCAGGGAACAAATATCTCAGACTTCTAGTAGCAACAAAATCACAACCAGGAACAAAACTGCCTTAAGCTCATGCTGAGATTCCACGGAGACTCAGAACACACTGCATCTGAGACTGTATCACTTTGGATTCCCAGTCCTGTAAAATAATCCCCTTCCTTATTGCTTCAGTCAGTTTTGCATCAGTTCTTTCCATTACTTGCAGCCCAAAGCATCCTAACAAGTACAAGCTTAGCAGAGTTCAATTTCTTTCCAAACTTCAACATGCTATAACGGGTTCTATATAATCCAGAAATCAAATGGATAGAAACCATTTTGTGTTTTTGCTACTGGTATAAAAAAATCATGATAAGCTGCATGTTAGAATTTTAGTTTTAAGAATCTTATCACCAACAGGGTGAATTTTATACATGTAAATTGTAGCTCAATAAAACTGACTCTAAAATAAAATAAAGTAAAAAATCATCACCAACAAAAAATTTTCCTTATCAATTAGACTTGTATTTAACTGGTCAGTATGGCATTAGGGACTTAAGTGTTTTCTGTTTCATTTCTGCCATCCTTAGGATGATTAATGTCTGCCTCTGAGGCTAGGGCTGTACCTATCCAAGAGCAAGAGAAATGGAACAAATGAGAGAAGGAAAATAAGGAAGGGGCTGGTTGATAGGCAAAGGAATGAGTCTGCCACTGTTAATCTTGAATTTACTGTTCATTTACTCCAAATTTTCTAAATACTCTATGTTTACAACCCCAGTAACATTGAATATAATTATATTTTGGATAGTACTGGCACAATACAAAATTCTCTAATAGTTAGATATTTTAAAAATAACATACTTACAAGGGTAATGACTTAAAGTAATGCAATCAAATCACAAAAAATTTTCTTGTTATATTTCAAAGGGTTGACACATGCCAAATTTAGGGTCACCAAAGATCTTAAGTCTTTTTGTGCGTGTGTAGAAGAAGAACGAGGTGTAGGCCAGATATACGGGGGGCAGATTTGAGATGGGTCACCAGAGACAGAGTAGGGAACAAAGCAGGTGGATTTACTGAAATACACTGCTGAGGGGAACAGCAGGTGAGACAGGAGAGGTCTGCTGTGCCAAATGTAGGTTAGTTAGCTCCTGGTCAAACTCTGGCAGTAGCAATGATATACTGAGACTTAACCCCTAGGCCACCAGGGAGGACTCCTTGTCTCTTAAATAGTTTTTTATTGAAGTAGCATTGCATTATAACATGATATAATTTCAGGTGTGCCTCACTGTAAATCAAAATTTGGATGCACTGTACTATGTTAAACTCACCATTAACATTCTAGCTTCACCAATCTTTCACCTTATAGTTAGTTACCTGGGATCTCACATATTTATTTACTTATGTTCTTATTTATTTTTACAGTATTGATTAATTGTTTATTTGTCCAAAGAAACTATCCTTTGGCCCAAATACTTATGTTTCATAGTTCAGGAGCACAGGTCAGTGACAAACTTCCATGGGAGTCAAGCCAGAGAAATTGTTTATGTTCTAAAATCCCTTTGCACTCTTTGAAAGAGACTAGCCTTCCTCATCTACTCAAAGACTCTCAAGGAACCATAATTTCTGTAGAAATCTGCATATATCTTCTTCCTTAGTTCAGTCATTGCAAAATTATAGAAAACTACATCATCCAGTGTTAAAATGATACCCCAAAATATGGAATCACAATGTCTTGCTTCCAAGGTTTCATCGAAGCCCTGGAATCAAGGTAGTCTCCCTCCTCCACATGACGCCTTTCCAGCCTGAATGGGAAATGGAGGGTGTGCCAACTGCCTGTGGTCCTTTTTGAATAAAAGTTGATATTAATTCATGATTTTCCCTCAAATCTTTGTTTAACCATTTCAAAAATCTTGTCTTTGATTATCTTGATGAGATTCATTAGTTAGTTAATAAATTAGCATTTGTTACCCCCTTTGAGTCCCCAGAGCACAAACAACATACATAAATCTCAAAAACATGATGCTGAGTGACAAAGCCTGACTACGAGGGTGCATTCTGCAGGAGTCCAATCTTGGGGGTTCAAGAACAGATCAAAGTAATTTATGATGATAGAAATCAAAACAAATGTGGGTGGGGTAGACTGACTACAAAGAAACAAACTTTTTTGGGGAGATGGAAGTGTTCTAGGTTTTCTTTTGGATGGTGGTTACCTGGGTGGATGTAATCAGCAAAAGGTACTAAATGAATGCTCAAGATCTCTGCATATTAATTGATGATAATTAGGCTTCAACATACTTCAGTTAAAAATGTTAAAATACAGAATATATTTGTATACTCAGAGTCTAAATGGCCATCCAGAGGAGATATAAATTATGGCATACACACCAAAACTATATGCAGCTTTAGAAAACTCAAGTAGATCCAGCTGTATCTGTAAGATGATGGATGCATATAAAAGGCAAGAAACAATTACTATCTCTGGGAAGAAAAACAGCAAGGTAGAAGAGGATATATACGGTGCAAGAGAGAGAATGAATTTTCACTGTGTACACACAGTGTGTGTGTGTGTGTGGATGGATAGAAAATCAACATCAATATATAATTTGGGAGTAGTGTAACTCAGTATTTTATTTAATATGGAACTTTGTGGTGGACACCATCTCCATGGTAAGAAGCAATGTACTTAGGTATTGAGATAAACAGATACTTCACACATATTACTTTAATTGTTGACTATCTATTCAACTTCTATTTGTGGGTAATGCATAGGTTCCCCAGGAAAGTATAAAATCCGATACCTACTCTTACAGTCACTCCGAGTCTTGCCATGAAGATTAACCATGTGCAGGGAGACAGTGAAAAATTTCAAGGTGATGGAGCTCAGTGCTGGTGGGATGTGTGGAAGAGCAAGTGGCAGGTATATGTGTCCCAAGCAAGGCTGATTGGCAGGTCGTGTTGTCCAGGGTCACTCCTTGTCAGTATCTGGACACAGTGTCGGGACATTTTTTCCATTTTTGTTTTGTATTTTAATATAATATTGATGTGACTCACTTAAAAAGTAATTTTCTCCAAAATTGATAGGTAAAGCATGCAGAAATCCTACTGTAAGCATTTCAGGAGTTCTTCGGTTAAAGTGGTGTATGTATTTGGTTTTTGAGTTGATTTTGTTTTTCAGGGAGGTGGGAAGAGCTTTGTATCTATATAGGAATCCCATCAGTAACAATATTTTTCTGTATATGTAATACCTTTTGGATATGAATATCATAGCGCAATTAATGTTTTCTGATTTGAATAATCATAGCATAATTAATGTTGCCTAAATTCAAAGGTCTAGGTCAGACGCTACCTAAAGCAAGCCTCAGCCGCGCTTGGATCAACACCAAAATGACTTTTTTCTGGGTCACACATTTAAATCCTAACTTACTTGCCCTTTTATTTTTGTTATTTAATGAGGGTGAATGCAATTATTGAAGGGGAAAGGAGACAGAATTATAAAAGACAAAGGCACAATCCTGGAATATTGCAAAAAAAAGAGGCCCAGCAGGTGTGTATAACAATGAGGGAAAGAGAAAGAGTGTCGCTGTGAGAAAGGAGGTCAGTGACAGAAAGCAGAGGAGGAACGGGAGCTGGCTGGGGTGGGGAGGCCAGGCAGGGAAAGGCCAGAAACTGAAAAGGCTCTTGCAATTAAAGAAGGTTGAAATAAGGAGAAAAGAGTGAGCCATAGTTGAGAGTTGTCTAGGTCAGGGCTGAGCTGACTATACATTTCTGAGGTGGAAAGGAACCTTCAATTTGAATGTTTCTCTGGCAGGGCACAGCTAAGCCTAGAAAGTCATGCTGACAGTGTCCCCTGGCAGGGGTCACCACATCTGCAGTTGTATCTGCCCAGAACAAATACAACCCTCCTGTGAGGTTCATTGCATGAGTGGGCTCTTTAGTCAGTTAGAGTTTGTTTTTAGTCTGCTTAAGCAGGGTTTTTTGTTGTTGTTGTTGTTGTTTTGTTTTTTTGTTTTTGGCTTGGAACTTGTTGTCTTGAATGTTTCATTCACATGGACATTGGAGAGATGGTCTGAAGCCCCAGCACAAAATTTCCCTAGACCTTTGTGACTGCTGAGAAGGAATTATCATCCCCAGGACAGCACTAGTCTCCATTTGCAAAGCTGGCTCTTGGAAAGTAATGCAGGTGCAGGAGAGCAGGAGAGGGAACCATCACTGAGCGCTTACCTTGTTCACTGCCTCTCCCCCCTCCACAGGAGGCAAACCCATGGGAGCAAGAATGCTGTCTGTTTCTACACACTACAGAGATCCCCAGCGCCTAGCACAGTGCCTGGGACACAATGGACACTTTATAAATACTTGTTGACTAAGTAAATGAATTGCTTGTGTGCCTAGCAGGAACAAGAGTACTTAGGGGACGAGAAGTCTACGCAGTCCTATCACGTTCTTGAGAACTGACCAAAGTTAACTTGATCATTCAGCTAATGTCAACACTTCTTAGCAGGCAGGCACAAAACCAGCCACACAGCCTGTAAAATTATTTCTACTGAGGTAATAATAGTTTACAACATTGTGCATATTTTGGGGGTATAGATTCACACCTCTTTAGATGTATATTATAACACCAAGTCCACCACCAGAGTACACGTAATCTTCCATCATAGTCAACTGGTTTCCATTACCCCCTTGCTCCCCTCCCCCTCTTCCCTCCCCTCTGGTAGTTTCCATTTTGCAGTCAAATTTCTAGTGTTGTTTTTTTTTTTGGGGGGGGGGGGAGTTGCACTCTGCTCCTGTGTTTCTTTCTCTAGATCTCACATATAGGTGAAATCATCTGTATTTAACTTTGTCTTTCTGACTTATTTCATTTAGCACAATTCCCTCTGGGTCCAACCATGTTGTCACAAATGGCAAAGATTTCATCTTTTCATTGCTGAGTAGTATTCCATTGTGTATATATACCACATTTTTAAAATCCACTCATCTGTCATTGGGCATTTAGGTTGTTACCATAACTTGGCTGTTGTAAATTAGTGCTGCATGAACACAGGAGTTCAAGCCTGTTTTTATAAGCATACAAAATTCCACCTTTTTCCTAAGATGTTCTGATTATAGCTTGCATGAGAAGTTTACTCATAACCTTTCACTGGCATTTTTACTGGTGGATGAGTTTTATGTCCTGTGAACTGAGATGCAGAAACAAATCCAAAGAGAGCTCTGATTGGAGAGACAGCTCGGAAGATGCCAGGGTTCTCATTCTTTTTTTTAAGTAAGGGTGGTGGGGCCCTGTTAGATCTCTCTCATCTTAAACATAATGTCAAAATGGAGGAAAATTTGTGTTTCACCAGTGCATGAACCTTCTGATCTGTACTTCATTAATCACATTTGAAATGCTTAAACACCCACCTCAGGAATGTGAATTCTTGATTAGATTCTTTAAATAGTAAATAACCAACTCCCTTTCCTTCAATCCCCCGCCCCTACCCACCACGATCACCACCACATGTACACACATTTACAGGAAAATATTTGTTTACAAATATGTTCAGGCTTATTCTGATCCTGTAGATGAGCACAGAGCCTCATTCAGTTCTCCCAGTCTTTTTGGAATGAAAGAAGAGCACATGCCCATAAAGTACTTAGGACAGGCCCTACTCGAGCTGCTGTACTCACGTCTAACCTTCCCAGCAACACCCCTGTTACCATCCTGATGTTACAGATGAGGAAGGTAAAGGCCAGAGAAGTGAGGTAACACGACCGAAGCCATGCTGCCTGGCAAGTGGCTGGACCAAGATTCAAACCTGCGGTAGTTTCAGCCCAGGCTCTAAACCGCTAAGCTCTGTTGCATTTCCTTCTGAAAAGGAGGAATACTGGAATATTACAAGCGTCAGAGAACTCCCCTCCCCTCCCCACCACCACTTCTTTATGCTTTCAAGACTAATGCTCAGGAAGATGCATGCTCCAGAAGGAAGCTGACAGCCGCCATGGGAGTTTTAGGTGCTGAACAAGAGTTTGAATAAATTTGTGCGTGGGCACCAACTCAGGATTATATAAATATCCTACAGATCACATTATCTTTTTCATCCCAAATGGAAACTTGATGTCTAAGCCTCCAGGAGGGAATAATATTCTCACAATTCTTTCACCACATTTTAAAATAGAAAATTATCAATGAAGACTTCAGGTCTGTAAATTTAGTGACTAAAATGTGAATATTTGATGTTGGGAAAGTAACAACTCTGAGGGAGCTAGTTCTTCATGCAGAAATCAGTTACCAGGAAACACCGTGAAGATGCTTCAAGTGACTCACGACTGCTGAGCAGATAACAGTGTGGGCTCTGGATTCAGCCTGATGGAAGGAAAGACCAGTCAGTCCTACCAATTGTACTTCTTGTTTTGCAAACTATTTCCCCTCTCTGACTGATAGTTCTTCACTTCTGGGATGGGACCTCTGGGAATAGGGGTGCCTAGCTCATAAAAGACTGCAATACGCAGCAGTGTTACTAGAATGTTAATTATTTCAGGCAAATTTGCATTTGAGACTTCTAATGACAAAAACTCCAAGTCAAAGAAGGAAGATATCCCTGATTTCCAAATTGCTTTCCCCAGAAAACCATTCACAGGCTTGCTTATAGTATACATACTTTTGAGGTAATCAGGTTATTGGTATATAATTACTCTACTTGGCTGGTTAGATGCTAGTTTATAAGCCAGGCATCTTTTATGTAACTTGTTCCAGTAATCAAATGGGACAAGTCAATGTCAGTTTGTTCTATTTGGCTGGCTCTTCTCATCTGAATGTGTCATTTTAAATAGCTAGAGGGTTCTTCTGTGAATGTAAGAGACAGTCCTGTGGTTCAGGAAAGAGAGCTAGAACCAGCAAGTAGGATTTCTCGGGGATAGATATAGACTTGATGGAATGTGAAGTAGAGATCTCTCTGTCACTGGAAGCATTCAAGAAAGTACAGTGATTACCAAGATAGGCCAAAACTCGTAGAAAGGATATTCTTGCTTTAGGTAAGGGGTGGGGCTGGATAATAACAGTAAGAAGAGTAATGATAATGGTGGTTTTCATTTCTTGAAGCCATGTGAGAACAAACACTGTGTTAAATGTTTCACATGCTTTAATTTATTTACTCCTCATAGGAATTTTTCCAATTTTATACAGTACCCCTTTCACACATCATTAAACCAACATTCAGAGAGGTTAAGTTGTTTGCCAAATATCACACAGCCGGGATAATTTACATTAGAGGTGAATCCAGACACATGCTATCATTTTATAATGTTCAGATTCGAAATGAGCCTGTTCATTGAAGATAAACAATTGATATCCAAAGGTATAAGTACTATGTATCATCTATATCAGCGTCAGCATCCAAATCATATTTTTATTTTGTTTGTAGTGCACAGTATTGTAAATCATTCAGTGTTTTCACAGTTCTTTGCTACCTCTGGATAACCCTACCTTCCTCAGTTAAATGAATCCAGAAGTTGGAGAGAAGTTCAGGACATTCTGTTTGAAGTCTGAATCATGAGCAGTATCTAACAACCACATGCCTCTCTTATCTTATACAGAAGTCAGACTAGAAGTACCCAAAGCATACAGAAATTTCAGAAACAATCTACAATCTGATATGACCACCCCAGGGCCGTTACTCATGTGACACATCTTCTGTCTGAGAGGCGGTGGAAGACACTGATTAGGAGCATAAGCTTTGACATGCAAGAGCTCAGAACCCCCACTGACTAGCTAATTGACCCTGGACAAGACTCTTAACCTCTTTTAACCTGTTTATGGTAAACTAGTCAAGCCAATCTGGCTAGCTGATTGCAATTACTAAGTCATTTTGAGTAGAAAGAAATAACCTCAACAAGTAGAAAGAGGTCTCTCCCAAGACACCCTGAACACAGCATGTATGTTACAGTGACAAGTTCTGCACTATACTGCCCTTATTAAATAGACATTTAGACTTATTTAGATATGCTCAAGAAGTGTCAAATCTCTGCCCTTTAGGCACTCTGAGAGTGAGCATCACCTGAAAGCTTCAGGAGGGCAGAGCAGCAATGTTCTGGCAGCAGCCACCTCAGCTAAATTTCTGGTGAGTCAGATGATGTACTCTTCCATTAACTATACACCTAGAAGAAATTAGAATCTTACACACAGGTTACCATTCAAAAGGTCTAGCCTACTGGGCTAATAAGGTCTTACTTCCTATTCATTCAAAGACATATAGCTATTTGATATTTCAAATCAATTCACTCATTCTTCAAACTATTTCTTCCTTAAAATGTCATTTTGAACGTCCATTATGCTGATCTGATGTTGATCAGAAGAAATAACAGTGAAGTTTGAGTTTGTATGCATCCTTTAAAATGCTGCCTAGCCTCCTGGATCGTATGTTTTCATCTAGGGAACTAAACACGTTAATGAAAGCCCTCAGGACAGAGATTAAAGTTAGCACGCACTATACTGAAGTATTTTCAAATAAATTATACATAATAAAACAGGGGTAAAAGTATCCTCATAAGAATGTTTGTGAGAATTAATAATGGGTAATATATATTGAATGCTTACTGTGTGTCGAATACTATATGCAATAGTTTATGGGCATGTAATCAGCATCAAACACTGTGGAGAACACAATCAGTAAATGACTTAAGATTAATTAATGAAAAATAGTAATTTATGAATTAGGATTATTCCTAGTGCTTAGTAAATATGTAATAAATGATATCTATTCTTAGTCTGTAGATCTGGTGATCAGCATACATGATTATGGTGGTCTCGAATATACTGAATTCAGCACATTGTACAGCTGTCTGTGTAATTTTTAAAAGACTCCGGGTTTCACAGGGATTACAACTAAGATGGAAAAAGGCACAAAATGATGTAAAATAAAATATTATATTAAAAAAGACAAGGTTTAAGTGTTTAATAATATTTTAAAGTGAAATTTGAACTCAACATTGTGGAGCTGAAGTCTTTCCCTCCCTGAGAATCCAGTTTGATGGGTTTAGTGTAAATGATGAGTAGTTAAGCAGGGCTCATATTGCCAATGTGGAAAATTCTGTGACTCTGTCATTCCAAAGAGCAAAATTCTAAGATCTGCAGAAGCTCAGCCTTCCAACCAATGAACAAGACCAGCTACTCTATATTTTTAAATCCAATCAATGTACAGAACATGATGAATAAGGTGAATCATTTTGGTTGTCACTCACATTTTTCTCCTCATTGAATAAACATGATTATTTGCAGTTGCTAGTGCTCTCTCTCTCTCTCTCTCTCTCTCTCTCTCTCTCTCTCTCTCTCTCGTAGCTTTCCAGCTCTAAACATTAGAGCAATTTCATAAAAGTTTCCTGAACTACACTCTTCAAGGAGTCACGTGCTCCCGACTCACAAGACTGGCCAAAGCATCATAACGGGAAGGACATGCCTTGCCGCAGGGTTTCCATGGCAGATCAGAAGCTTCCAGGTTTGAGGCTAATCCTTTCAGTAGCCTCCTGAGAGCCTGCCTTGTCTTTTCTCTGTTCTTTTTCTGAAACTTGAAGTTGCAATTCTTTCCTTCTTGAATCAGCATGAGCAACTAATGTAAAAGGGCTGATGAGTGAAACCAACAAAAATACCTTCATTCAGGGGACTGTAGACATCAGTTTTGGGGAAAAAAAAGGAGAGCCTTTAAAAAGGCCCAGAATGTGCACTGTCCTGAAAGCTGAAGCCTGTGACAACATTTTTAAGGGTCTGAATTTGGAACTGGAAATGTGGAAAGAATTAAAAGCTCAAAAGCACAAACATCATGACATACTCAATAGGTACAGAAGACACAAAGACAGCAAAATGCAACCAGCACACCCAAAAGGACTAATTCAAAGTCACAGAGAGAAAGCAAGTGCCTTTCTTAAAGTTTCAGGGAAGGTTATAAAAATCATTTAACTTCAAATGAAATGTACCTTTTTGATGTGAATACAAGCCCCAAAGCCAAAAGAGGTAATATAATTAATTTTTAGATCAAATTTTGAATGAAGGGTAATAATATGCCTCTGTTTGTCAAACTTGCAAACATTAATAGGCAATTAATTTCCCCTAAACCCAGTGAAGTCATTACCAAGCTAATAAAGACAATTGTAGCCGAGATCCATAGTTAGTCAACCCAAAGATGGAAAAGACTGAATTAGCTAAATGAAGTCAGATGATGGATGAAAAAACAAAAAGTGAAAAACCTACCCAACTCCTTAATGGAGAAATTAAGAAAACTGTTACCAACTTCAGCCATTTTTTGTCACTTCAGGCCATCTACCAACTCGCCTGTCGTCTGTTGATTGCCTTCCTTCCATCACCAGGCACTGAGGCAGGACGCCGCTCACGTCTCCATTCCATGTTGAACATTTCCTTGGCATTAAATGGAATATATTCTGTGGCTCATTAGTTCACTCATCTGCAAGTTATTACTAAATGCATATTGAGAGCAAAGCATTGATTTGAGTTTGCTAGTTACACAAAGATTAAAAGCTAGGACCTCTGCCTTCTTAACATTCCAGTGAGGGACACATATATAAGAATAATTACAATGTAATATGCATACATGCATAAAAATAGTTGCAATGCAGAGAACCTTTGAAAGGTGCAAGGGGAGCCAAGAGAAAGGCAGATGAATGTTGCCTGGGGAGGTGGTTGAGAAGTTAGGTGAGTATTCATGACAGAGAAGAGGTTCATTGTGAGGGTTAGGGTGGGGGTGGGGAGATGGGTGCTGTGAACCAGCCAAGCCAGGTTATATATATGTCAGTCAAGTTATTTATATATGTAGATGTGTGTGTGCTGTGCAACTTTTAAATTCAACTTGCTAAATAATGGCTGCTGAAGAAGTTTAAGGACTTAGTGACTCCCTTTGTTTTACTACTCAGATGAAAGCGAGCTGGAGGAAAACAAATCTGCCAAGCATACAGCATTTATTAAGGAATATTCATGAACAAGGAAGCACAAAGAAGTTTCTGTGTGTCATTTAAATGAAGTGATGTTCTCTGGACTTGTGGCTGCTTTGTATATTTGGACTACCTTGCAGGTGAGTTTCAGTTCAGCTAGAAAGAACCTCATTCCAGAGGCAGAATTCTGTAAGTCTTCAGGTGGGCTTCAGGCAAACTTGAATCCTCCTAACCCCACCTCTGGACAGGATCATTGATGAGTTCAGCCTGCAGGGCCATTCCTGCGAGTGTAAGCTGTAAGTCTCCCGTGTGGTACTCTATACGTGTTGCAGTGAAAAGTGCCTCTGAAATGTTAGCCTACCCACAGTTCTTTAATATCTTTAATTTCACCCATGAAAATCCACTCAAATCATTATCTTGTTATTTAGAAGACATCAGCTTCACCAATGAAAAAAAATGTCGAACATTCATTATGCTAATTTGCATGACCTCAAGCAGAGATCAGGATGAGGCTACTAGGAGCATTTGAAGAAAACTCTCTAGGACTGCACTATTCAATATGGTAGCCATGAGCCACCTGTGGTTATGGAGTGCTTTAACTAAGCCAAATGGAAATGCTCTCCAATTGCAAGCTAGACACCAAAATAGGAAGACTTGGTGCAAAATAGCCAAAAGAAAAAAGTGAAATATAGCATTAATAATTTTATATTGGTCATCTGCTGAAATAATGGGTGTATACCAATATATTGGTTAAAGTAAAATATTGTTAGGAAGATTAAGTTAACCTTTTTCTTAATTTTTTAACATGGCTGTCAGCAAATTTAGCAATCCATATTTTGAATATGGAATTCTAAATGAAAATAGTTGCTATTCTTGCCTGGACTGTGCATTTCTAGGAAAATATCTCTAGACTTAGGTATAATTTCATGTAATTTAACTTAACGAGTGTGTCCAAGACATCAAACCGTATCTGCCGAGGTCTGTTAAAGCAAATTCAGTTACTTACTTATTGACTGTCTAACAAGACAGAAAAGGTCTGCACTGATATGAGGATTTAGACTCTAGAGCAGACAGAAAGTAACAAAAAAATAAAAATCTTAAGTGCTATGCTGAGAGTTAAAATAGAATGAGGGGCTAAAGAGTTATAAGGGAGCTATTGTAAACTGGATAGTCTCAGAAGGCTTCTTGGAGGAGGTGACATTTAAAGTCACCCTTGAATGACCTGAAGGAGTCAGACATGCAAAGATGGAGATGTGTGGAAAAGGCAGGAGGTGTTCCTGCCTTGGGAAATAGCTGATGCGTGGGCTCACACCTGACAATGAACTTGAGAAGGAAGCAAATAGTGACTAAAGATATTATTGCAATATCACAATATTGTATTGTATATTGTATGTTATGATGATGTACAATATTACTGAATATCACGGTATCAAAAAAAATCACTTGGGCAGAGAATGGAGAAAACGGAGAGGTCCAGCTTCTCATCCTCCAGAGCTCCTATGTTGAGAGGTTCACTGAAAGTCTCATCCTCAAAGAGGAAGAAGAATCATGGAACCTGAAGGAAATGCTGAGAGTGGTGTCCCATTGCCACGTCTATTTCAAGAAGAACAGGTAGTTCTTACAACATAAGAAGTCAAATGGGCAAAGGACATAGACAATTCTCAGAAGGGAAAGATTTGATGTCTAAAAAGGGTATAAAGAAATGCACAAATTTACTAATACTCAAGGCAGTTCAGAAACTTAAAACCTAGAGATTCTCCTTCTGCATCAGGGAGGCAAATACGACATAGGAAGGTAACAGCAAATGTTCACAAGCCGCACATTTTGGAATCTTCCGGCAACAGACTCCTAGCTTAAGTTTAACATGAAAGACATTTATTAGGAAGCACTGCTGGCACCCAACTATGTGGAAGAATATGGACAGGATGGAGGAGACAGGAGCTGCACCACTATCTCAAAGAGAGCCTCAGCCAGACCCCCAGGGAACACTGAACGCTCAGACTTGACTCAAGATCAGGAAGAGCGCTCATCATTCATATTCCTTCATGTTGATCACTGGTGGGATTTTCCAGGTGAGAACATTCTAGAAGAAGGCTGAGGACTGAGCACCATATTCCAGCACTGTTCCCAGGAGTGGGGGACTAAACACCTCATTTTTCAAGGAGGACCTGAAGTTATCCGTGCACAGAGTTTCATATTGTCTTTACTTTTACCTTGTCGATACTTTGTTCATGGTGGACTTTCATATTCTGGCTTTTCAAGATAGGCATTAACATATCGTAATGACTAAATTTGGGGGCACCACCTTGATTTTTGCCTCACTTGTCTATTTGAATGTCAGTCCTGCTTCTGGTGGAGATATGAGCTGGTTAGCCTCTGGGGAAAGTAGGCTGGCAGTCGACGGTGGCTTTGCGAGTGTGAGTGCCCAGTGGCACAGCCATCTACCTCTGGGCTTGACCCGGGAAAATGATCTCATCCTTCTGTCAGGGCTCATGTATAACGATACACATCAGAAAACTATCTATGGGTTAGGAAAGCTGCAGAAAACCTAAAGGCTCATTGCCAACATAGAAATAGCAAGATGAATCAGAATCACCCTATGGAATACTAGCAGCAGTTTGATACAATAAACCAAATGTGCAAACATCCACCTGGGCAGATCTTAAAATAATCATTGTGTAAGCCACAGCTGTTGATGATGCCGGGACAGGCGGGAGTTGGTGGCCATCATCTGGGGAGAAGATGGACCAGAGGCCAGGTCAACTGGTCAGACTTTCCAGTGAAGCCCAGATGAAGTGGCGTGGTTCCTGGCAAGATAGAGAGAAGCTGGCAAGACCTGTTTAGAAAAAAAACCAAAAAACCAAACAAACAAAAAACCACATAGATGAAGAAACAGAGGTGATTTATAGTACCTTCGTGTGTGTGCAAATTAAAAACAAATATACAAAACACTATGGAGGGTACTTGCATTTTGAGGACATGGTACAAACACATCACAGCAAATCCCCACGGAGGTTGGGAACAGACATGGAGATTAAAAAGGAAAAGAGAATGCATAAAATAAAACAGGAGAGACACATGTCAAAGATTTCAATATTTTATGAAGGATAATGATCAGCTCAATTTTCTATACTGTAAGGACCAGAGTAGAAAAATAATTAATTTTTAAGATTTAATAGTAAATTATATAAAACAGTTTCAAATGCTCATAAGGATTATCTGCTTGCTGTTAGAGTTGTGGTTTAGATTTAGTTTTAGAATTGCCACCGCTGGTTCAGCTAAACTTTTTTGCAACAGCTATGTCAATCCAGTTCAACTGAATTTCAGTTTTCTGTAGGACTCACATTTCAGACACTAATCCCTTCCCAAGTGCTTGAAATACAGACTAGGTATTTATTTGAATTAGCTGATTCACAAATCTATGAATTAAGAGACATACAAAAGGTAAGAAATAAAATGTATTCAAGAGAAAACCCACTCTACCATTCATAAAACCTTTGTCAAATAACATACATGCAATCTGATTTGAAATATCACTGAAATTGTCCACCAAATTTTTTTTTTTTTTTTAAGATTGATTTATTTGTGCATCCAGAACTAGGGAACAGGAACAGGCCAGAGGCTCAGGGGTGGTGAGAGGCTTCACCAGAGACAGAGTAGGGTGCAGAACAGGCAGATCAACGAAGTACACTACTGAGGGGAACAGTGGGCGGGTCAGGAGAGGTCTGTTGTGCCATGTGGGTCTCCTGGGGCGGGCGGGAATCGAACTTATTCCCAAGGGGCTTTAGCTTCTCAGTGCTGTGCTTTAACCTGCTGCCACCAGAGAGGACCCCACCAAAATTACTAACTTAGAATATAGAAAAATCTGGAATATACTGAACTCAGAGCTGCAGATTAACTAAAGCTAAGTTAAAACTAAAGCAAAATATGGCCCTCCCTGGTGGTGCAGCTGGTTAAAGCACAGCACTAAGAAGCTTAAGCCACTTCCGCATGAGTTTGATTCCCGCCTGTCCCGGAGATCCACATGGCAATGCAGACCTCTCCTGACCTGCCGGCTGCTCCCCTCAGTAGTGTACTTCATTGATCTGCCTGTTCTACTCCCCATTCTGTCTCTGGTGAATCCTCTCACACTCTGCATTTCAGGCCTGTACCCCAGTTCTATATGAATAAATAAATAAATCTTAAAAAAAAAAACTAAAAGTAAAACTTCAAACGCATCAACTAATAAGACAATCTTTAACATCTGCTAAAAATAATTGTACCTAAAACCTGACTAACATGCACATTATGAACAATTAAAAGAAACAGGTAAATAGATAAACAAATCATATTTATTTGAAAATCTTTCTTAACATTTGCAAACTTGACGTTCATGAAATGACCTGAAGTAAAGGGGGCCCATCATTTCCCCTTCCTGCTTCACGCTGCCTTTTCCACCTTTTCCATTCGTCAGAACCTCGGACACCTGGAGCAAAAGGCTGGGGATTGGGGGAGGGGATGGCAGAGAGGCAGTGAGACTGGCCCCAGATCTGGATCTGTTCATCTTTAGGGACAGCCCCAACTACCAAGTGGCAGAATTTCAATTTATCCCCTTCTCCCTGAATCCGATTGCAGGAAATCAAGTGGAAAAAATTAACCTTGGGCTGAATCCAGTCCACTCGCAGCTGCAGCCCTAGTGGCCTTTATTAAGCACACATTTGATCATGCCACTCCCTGGCTTAAACATTTCAGGACTAGGATCAAGTTCCAACGGCATCTCAGCTTCTCAGGGCTTAGAAGTCCCCTCAAGATCACACTGATTCTCTGACTTGGGCTGAAGCCTCCTGCTCTCCAATTTTCTATTTCCAGCTCTGCTTACCACTTAGTATTTCCTAGGCACTTGAGGACAGCTGGGCTTTTCTTTTTATAAAGATTTATTTATCTATGCATAAGAACTGGGGTGCAGGCCAGAGATGCAGGGTGTGAGAGGATTCACCAGAAATAGAGTGGGGAATAGAATAGGCAGATCTAATGAAATACATAGCTGAGGGGAGCAGCGGTGAGACCTGAGAGGTCTGCTGCGCCCTGTGGTTCACCCCATTGGTCAGGATCGGTCTCTGGCAGCATTGGCTGCAATTTGCTTCCTAGTGCTGAGCTTTCACCCCTTGTATCACCAGGGAAACCCGGTTGGGCTTTTCTTTATCCATGCTGTTCCCTCCGCCTGAAACACTCTTTTCTTTACCTCCCACACCCTCCTGCCCAAATGATTGAAGTCTGCTAGTTTACCTTTATGGCTTTCATTAGGCATGACTTCCTTTAGGAAGACTGAAATAAAAACTGCCACCAATCCCACAGTGTTGTAGGACAATAACCATGTGTTTTTGGACAATAACACATGGCTGTCTCTAACATGTGTTGAGAAAATAACCATGGGCCACACATTAATATGTATCTTACAAGCAGGGGCACTCCAGGCCCTTTTTCACAGACTACCTTTGCAAGTTTGTTTGTGCAACCGTCTAAGAAGGCAGTAAAAGGTTGGTATGTTTACTGCCCACTTTGAAGATTTGGAGTTCTCCAAGATCAGGCAGCACTCCTCTCCTGTGAAGTGATCCCATTACAGATGCTTGCAATGGCTAGTCTGCCCATATAGAACCCATGGGACCTGAACGCTAGAAGACCTGACACAAATATGTTCACACCACCTACTGGGCAATGACTCATCATGTCCTTTGTCTCTGACCTGGTAGTCTCAAGGCTCCTGCCAGCAAGACAGGCTAACTTGTTAGCTTGCAGGTAGAGTAAAAACCAGGATCTTCTCAGTTCTTGGCAGGAATATGTCACTGAGAATTTCCTGATTTTGATGGTCATATTGTAGCTTAAGAGAACGATGCACTTATTGGTAGGAAATACACACTAATGCATTTTTGGAGTGATGGGGTATCATATGGGTAAGTTATTCAAAAGACAAAAAGACTTCATACTGTGCTTTGTGTGTGTCTGAGATTGCTTCATTTTTTTTTTAAAGATTCATCAGATCAGTGAGTTCAGATATTATTAGCCAATCCATCCAATTAAAAGCTCCTCATTAACTTCTTTTTTAAAATAGACATTTTTAGAGGAGTTTTAGGGTCACAGCAAAATAGAACCCAAGGTACAGAGATACGTACAATTCCTGCCCCAACTTGTGCACAGATCCTTCCCCCAATATCAACATCTACAGGTGATAATTTTTTTATAATCATGAACCCAGACTGAACCCATATCATGAACCCTATCATAATCACCCAAAGTCGATAGTTTATATTAGGGTTCACTCTTGGTGTACATTCTGGACAAATGTACAATATCCATCCTTTAGTGACATACAGAACAGTTTCTCTGCCCTAAACTTCCTCTGTGCTCTGCCTACGCATCCCTATCCCTATCCCCAACTCCTAACAACCACAGGCCCTTTTTCTGCTGCCATAGTTTTGCCTTTTCTAGAATGCATATACTTGGAATCACCCAGTAGGCAGCCTTTTCAGATTGACTTCTTTCACTTAGTAATGTGTATTCAAATTTCCTCCATTTCCTTTCATGACTTGCTTGCTTACTTCTTTTCAGTGCTAACTAATCTTCCATTGCTTGCATATACCACAGTTTATTTATCTGTTCATCTACTAAAGGACGTCTTTGTTGCTTCCAAGTTTTAGTCATTATGAATAAACTTGCAGTAAACATCTACATCAGGCCTTTGCATAGACATAATTTTTCTGCTCGTTGGGTTAATACCAAGAGCACAACTACTAAATCAAATAGTAAAGCATGTTTCATTTACAGAAAATGGTCAAATTCTTCCAAATTGGCTGTGCATTCAACATTCCCACCAGTAGGGAATGAGGATTCTTATTGCTCCCTATTCTTATCAGGAGTTGGGGTTGCCAGTGTCCTGGATTTGGGCCTATCTGATGGATGTGTGGTGGTATCTTGCTGTTTTTTTTTTTTTTTTTTAAAGATTTATTTATTTGTACATACAGAACTGGGGTACAGGCAGAGGCTCAGGGGCGGTGAGAGGCTTCACCAGAGACAGAGTGGGGAGCAGAACAGGCAGATCGACGAAGTACACTGCTGAGGGGAGCAGCGGGCGAGACAGGAGAGGTCTGCCGCGCCATGTGGTCTCCTCCGGGGCAGGCGGGATTTGAACTCATGCGGAAGTGGCTTCAGCTTCTCAGTGCAGTGCTTTAACCCGCTGCGCCACCAGGGAGGGCCGGTATCTTGCTGTTTTAATCTTCACTTCCCTAGTGATGTACAGTACAGATCCTCTTTTCATATGCTCATTTGCCATCTGTAATTATTTTGGCGAGGTGAAGCTTTGAGGTTCTTTGTCCATGTTTAGTTGGTTGGCTGTTCTCTTATTGCTGAGAATTAAAAGTAATTTATAATTTCTTGATAAGAGTTCTGTTCTACATGTTTTTTTTTTTTTTGCAAATATTTTTCCAGTGTGTGAAATATATATATGCTCATTTCCTGACCATCAGCTTTTTATTTAATGACTTTGGCACTCTTTGATGATTATTGCCTAGATCCATTATATCATTAGCGATTCCCAAAATGATGATTCAATTATTCCTCCTGAATTTATTAACTGCAATTCTTCTATAAAGGGTAACTTCTCTTTGTCATCTATTTGGTTGCCTTAAAATGAAGATTATACAGGAAATACAGAAAAATATGCTTGGTTTTGATTCTTTACTTTCAAAGTATTGATTTGTTGCCCTAGGGAGTATCCAAAGAAATTTGGTTTTGATTGTTTATTTGCCTTCATGAGTTCATAATTTTATACATTTAACATTTTCAATTCATTGTAGTTATTATTCTCTTCTATGCTCAAATTGCCCATCTCAGACTAGTGTAAGCCCCTTCTAGATTAATCAAGCATCCTTTTGTTATGATTTTATTAATCTTTGATTGCTTCCTTGCTTTAGGCACAGTAAGAAATTGCAGGGTCATGTTGGACATTTCCTGTCCAGATCTGAAATCAACCATTTCTGTAAAGAGCTTTGATTCCCTCCAGTAGGAAGCTAATATTTAGAAGTGACAGACTGAGAGCTAGAGGTGTTCATTGTACCTGGATTGTTATTAATTCCAGCCTTTTCAGTGGGCAGAGCTCGGACCTATGTGTCCTGCTACAAGTTCATGCTGCTATTTCCAAGGTTTATGTAACTTTTTGATTTCACCCTTCCCCTACCTACTGAAACTCGTTTGCACTTCAACAATTTTGATATAGCTTTTATTTATCTTAACATCCTATATTTACACTACGGATTTTCTCTAATGGCTTCAAAACGAGAATACTTAAAACACTAAGTCAAATAAAACTCTAAACAATAAATGTGCTGAAGCAATTAAAGATTTCATTTTAGTTCACATCTGTCTGAGAAGATAACTAACTAGGGATGGACAATGCTGTAATAATGGGTTTATCATCACTTCCTAGGGTGGTCAGCTATATTTTTTTTACCCCAGAACTGAGGTCTTGCTCCACATGTATATTAAGACCTCCAGTCACATGAGGGGAGTTAGTCTCCCCACTTGAAGTATTCTATATTCTGTGGCTAGTCACAAACTTGACATAGTCTAGTCATTTGTTGGGATTGTTTTCAGTTTTTGAGGAATTCCTTTTATAATTTACTTGTTAATGTGAAAATTTACCTTACTCCAAGAGTAAAACGATATGACAAGACACATTCAGAGAAGACTGATTTCCACTTTATTTTTCTCCATTTTATTTCCTCTCCCCCTAAGCGAGCGTATCATTTTCCTTAGCTTATTTTATTTGTTTGTTTGTTTATTCTACCTTTGTTTCTATTTGGGAACTCCAAGTAAGTACACACATGCAGTGATATCTCCATTGCTTAAATAAAAGAGAATATTCTATAAAACTATCTCAGGTACTGTTTCATTTAATCTAGAATTGCAAAACCAGAACCGTAAGTAATCACACTGGTCATCCTCAGAATGACCCTAACCCTAATAGGGGAGAGGGATGACCCACAAGCCAAGGCCAGATGATATTAATAAACCACAAAATCCTAAATTTGCTCTCCATACCATACCCCTAGTTACGTACTCAACTCCAAATAGCTTTTACAAATTGTTGCCAAGCTCATGCCCAGGACATGTCAAGATTTAATATAATGATGAGCTTTAGACGCTAAGAGGAATTGCTTTTGGCTTCCAGCTGCTGAGGATGGGAAATGCATGACAAGGAGACAGCCAGCCAGGGCCTCTCGTGTGATTTGGCTCTGCAGACCTGTGTGGGCGAAAGGCACAGGGACTGTCAGCCTACTGGTGTGATGGACATGTGATAGGGGTTGGGACCTGCTTGCTGGCTCTGTGACACTGCAAACAGATCCCCGTCCAGCAAGTGCTCAGGAGCATGACGGGAGAAAGACTTGGGTCTAGAAAATATGTCATACATGAGATGCTCTGATTTCCTTGAGCATAAGAGAGGGATGGGTTCCCATGTTTGACTTAGAGGGAGTCAAGCTCACCTCTCAGTCAACTCAGCCTGCAGTCTGCACAGCAGTGATCCAAGGTAGACAGGATTGTAGGCAGCTGTCACAGTTTGTGTGCCAAATCAGTGGTTGTCTACTAGCATAAATTAAGGAGAGCCACAGAGTGGCTGTCTGTCCTCTCTTCTTCCTATCAGGGCCTGTGACTACCTCTCTTCTTCTACATGGGGCAGGCATGCTCCCCTGAACTCTTTTGACAGCAAAAAGAAGACATCATCACTTGAAGGTCATCCTTTATATATAATTTTTCACTTGAGAGAAAGAGAGAGCAAAGTTCTAAATAAACCCAGTAAAAAAGTCAGATTGTCATGTGCAGGTAAGAGATCAAAGTGGTGAGAGCAAGGTCACGGAGAACAACCACAGGAGTTCCACACTCCCCTGTCCTCTCTAGGGACTTCGGGGGCTTTTCTTCTTTCTTTCTGTGCTTCAGTTTCTCACTTGCAAACGAGAAAATACAATGGTTCTTCCTGACGCTGTTACATACTAGTAGTGGGTTGAATAAAATGTGCCCCTCAAAAGATATGTCCACTTAGAACCTCCAACTTATTTTGAATAAAGATATTTTCAGGTGGAATAAAATTAAAATGTAAAGATAAGGTCATCCTGAGTTTATGATGGTCTTTAAATACAATGATCAGTGTCTTTATAAGAGGAAGAAGGAGGGCCATGCTGGTAACGGGGGTTAATGTCTCAGTACTATTAAGTTAAAGCAGACACTGTGGCATGAGTTTGATACCAGCCAGGGAGGTGACCCACATGGCACAGCAGACCTTTCCTATCGTGCCCACTGCTCCCCTCAACAGTGTATCTCAGTAGATCTGGCTGTTTGTCTCCCCACTCTGTCTCTGGTGAATTCTCTCACCCACCATACATCTGGCCCTACACCCCAGTTCTTATACGCATAAATGAATAAAAATAAATCTCTAAAAAAGGAGAGAAGAGGCAGGATTAGATATATAGGAAATTCATGTGGAGATGGCACTAGAGGTTGGAGCAGACAAATCTGCAAGCCAAGGAAGGCCATAGATCTCAACAGGCAGAGGAAAGAGGCATGAAAAAGATCTCCCAAAGAAAGCCACTCTGGTGACAACTTTTCTTCAGATTATTAACCTCCAGAAACAAGTTTCTCTTGACATAAGCCATATTAATGGCAATTTGTGACGGCAGCCCTGAGAAACCAGAGCAGAGCCCTGAGAGCAACAAAGCAATGAAAGCAGGACGTGCAGTAGGCTTCAGTAAATACTAGCACGCATTGCTTCACTCAGAGCAAAGGAGAGTGACTATGAACACAGTGCTGGAGAGCAAGAAGCAGACAGGGAAGAGAAACTCCACTTGCTTTTCAAATTTGTCTACAATCATCAATTCATTGAGTGCTGCACAACTCAAGTACTCAAAGGAGAATGTGACCTGAATCTTGACTTCATGGAACTTGTTATCTAAAGGGCAAAAAATACATAAACAGAAATCTCACTAAGGTATGGGCCTCATCTCTCCAGTAATGGCTTTCAGATGTGCACCCTTAAGGTAGAGTTGTTGATTAATCCAGAATTATAGACGTGTACAAAATTCAGCTGGACCTACTTATCCTGACCTTTCTAGCTAATAAACTTGGGTAAATTACTCAACATCTATGCATCCCTGTTTCTTTACATATACATGTAAATATATTATGTATATACATCCTATCATTCTTCATTGTTGTACAATGTATGCTTTTTCATCATGGTTGTAACCCCACAGAATTCCCACCACCAGTTCACCTGTGTGCCATCACCATAGCATGAATTCCTGTTTCTTCATTTGTAAAATCAGCTGAGGAATACCTACTTCTTAGGGTTTTCGATGAGAACACATATTCACAGCACCCTCATACTTGACAACTGAAGTATTCATAAGCACGAATTCTTCTGAGTCCCCTTATCCAAATTCTTATGAGTGACCTAATGGGAGATTCAAACTTAGGATACCCACAAGTGGCCTTGTTTAATCCCTTCCCCCTTCAAAACCTGTCCTCTTCCTAAATCTCCTGATCTAATTAATGGCATTTCCATCCAACTCAGTCTCCCAAGTCCAAACCTAGAAATTACCCTAAATGCCTCCCTTTCCTTCACGCTTGTATCCAGATACTCATAAGTTCTTGCTGATCTTATCTTTCAGTGAGCTGTTAAATCTATTACTTTCTGCCAGCTCTGCTGCCTCTGCTTTACTTAGGGGTGGGTTACCAGGTCTCAATGTCCTTTTAACGATCCCTACTCTCTCCTAACAATCCCACCCTATCTGCATTACCACCAGAGCGATAGTCTCAAATCTCATCTTGTTATTCTGCTGTTTTAAATTTTCCAGTTGTTCCTGTTAAACTTATATGAAGCAGAAATAATGCAAAGAACATAGGAAACCCAGGACTTTTAAAAGTTGCTGTGCTACCTGGGTGACTTGGTGATGGGAAACCCGCGGGGATTACAATTGAGATGAAAAAAAAAAAAGTACAAAATGATGTAAAAATAAACTGTTATTAAAAAAAAAAAAGTTGCTGTTCTAAATCCCAGACACCCATATGCCTGATGAGTTATGAAATAAAGATACAAGTAAAGGCGGGCAGTGAGACTCAGGTAGATTCTCTGTGGCACCTGTCTTCTGGCTGCAGGTCTGAGTCCTGAATTAACTGTGAGGAAGCACCTATGGGAGAGTTCAAGCAAGATTGTCCTCTGCTCTCTGACTCCATGACTGAGAACTAGTGTCAGCCCGAAAAATTTAATGGGCAGGAAGTTTCCCAGAGCCAGAAGACTGCTGCAATCTTCCCAGTTTTCAGTAGACTTGCATTTTAGTAGGACAAACATTTATGCATTATCAATCACAAAGCTCAAATGCAGTGAGAATTAAGCACTTTCTTGCCATTCTCCCACCTTCCTTGAATCAAAAGCTCCAGTCACAATTCTTACAGTTTTCCAAACACAGCACACTGTTTCATACCTCACTACTTTGCACCAGCTATTCAATGTTTAGTTTTAAAATTTGTGATTATCTTGCCCCATAAGAATGTAAACTCCAATCAGAGCAGACCTAGAAAATGTGTGGTGCTCAATAAGGGCTCAATAAACATGCACTGAAAGAATGATTCTCTCTCTTATGTTTGGAACACACTTGCTCCCTTCTCTGCCTGTCTTTTGCCTGATAGCTTTCAAGACTCAGCTTCTGCATTTTCTCCTGGCAAATTCCTGATCCTGCCTGCCTCCCACCTCTCCTAAGTCACTCTATTGTGGACCCTTTGGAATTTTTCAAGGATCCTCTAGGATTGGACTTGTGCTGCCAATTATAATGGAGTCTGGATAAAACTATCCTCACAAAGAGACCATAGTCACCGTGGGCAGGCATCTATCTTGCTGACTGACAGCCCAGTTCCTACCCAAGGGACAGCCACGAGGCATCCTTCATAATAAATATTTGGAAAAACAGAAAGGGAACCCCCAGTTCTGCCGGAAGGGTGGAGGAAGTGAGAACCGAAGGGGATTGCCAGAAGAGGAAAGATTGGTAGAAATGAGATTGGAAATGAATCTTCCAGAGAGAAACAAGGACTTTCCGAGAAAGAAAAAGACATTCCAAGGTCTACTCTCATGTCTTTTGAGAAAGGTACGACTGGACTGGACACCCTGAGTCCAGAAAGTGGGAGTCTAGAGGGTGACGCATGGCCTGTGGAGCTTTCCGTGTTCTCACCTGGTGCCGACAGCCTTCCCCAGCAGGCCTCTCATCAGAGCCTGGGTCAGGAGAATGCAAGAGAATATGCAAATTGCAATTCCAGTGGCTGTTCTGCCTGCAAGCAATTTCTGAGACCACACAATAGAAGTTTTCAAATAGATGGCTCCAAGTAGCCACAGTGTAATGAGATCAAGACTGCAAGACTGCCAGCATGTAGCACAACAGGCAAAATATTGCTGATGGCAGGCTCATGAATCCCATCTGCATAAAACTTATGAACCTGAAAGCACACACTCTCCAGGCAGCAAGAGTCAAAAAGACTTCTCCCTGGTTTTTGTTTTCCCTGGATGGTGGCAGCCTACTGGGTGAATGGGCCTCAGGGGTGAGATATTTCTCTTGCAGCTGCGGAGGCCCCTTACAATGGATCCCCAAATACATGAGCTCATATATGCAGACTTTCCTTTATTGCTGCATTGTAGTAAATAAAGCCTTTATGCTGCTTTACATTTAAATCTTTGCATAATACCCATGGAGGACACACCCTGAGCGCCCCACCTTCATGTCCACCCATGGACCCAGGCACAAACATTCATGAGGAGGAAGCCTGTGGATGCAAGCATGTACCTGGCCACTGCCTCATCAACTGCTACACGTCCTCCGAAGTACTCCAATTCCCTAGCTGATCTTTAAGTTCACATGGCTGTGCCCTCGTTCATTTAGAGGAAAAAGGGAACTTGTTCCCAGGTAATTGAGAGTGTTGAATTATAGGAAGTCTAGAGTCCCTTCAAAATATGTAGAATTCTGTTTTCTTATATCCCCTTCTTTCATGCTTCTGAACTTTACAGTGTGGCACACAGGGGAGCAGAGTGGGTGTGGATTTATCATGTAAGGGCTCCTCTATGCCTTGTGAACACAAGATTTTTGGCTACAGTGTCCCATGCCTTGGTGATCATGGGTGCCAGCTGCTACTCTGTTCGTAGAGCTGAGTAATATGAAATGAATGAGACCCCTCTGGTAGTACCCTGGGGGTGTGTTAGAGTCAAGGTGTCACCAATGCCCTTGCATGTGACTGACTGATGGTGAAGACTAGAGGGATCCAATATCAAGGTGGGGTCATATTTCTGGATTTCAGAAGTGGTTAGGAAAATTTTTGGCCCTGGTTGAGGGGTGGGAACGATGAGTGTGGGTTTGGGACTTGCGGAGGCAAGAAGTCCTGCAGACCAAAGAAAGGGCCCAGCTGGGAAAGGGGGTGTGAGGGCAGAGAGCAGCGTGACCTGAACTTGGCTCTTCCTGTGTCAGAGTGCAATGCCTCCTGGCCAAAATGAGAGCAGAACTAAAATCCCCTGGCCTCACAGGGGCCAGAATGAGGATAGATATTCAAAAGCCTACAAGGACTGTGGCATAGTCATGTGAACCTTGTTCCTCAGTGTTGGGGAACAAGCAGGAAGAGAAAGTGATGCCTTAGGCACTGGTTCCTGTTCTGGTTGATTGTTGACTTTAATGTCGAGGAATTCACCTTTGCAAGGTCTCACATTTTATGTGAAACTGGCACGTTTCAAGTACTAGCAACAAAATCAAATTTAGAATATTGTACATGCGATTTAGATATTGTACCTGTGTGGCTGAGATTTTGGAGCTCCAAGGGGCTGTGTGCACAAGGCTGAGTGACCAGACATTTCACTGCTTGCGGGTGAAGAAAGCCAGGCCTGGGGGAGGGGTGTGTGGATCCTCAAAGAGTCCTTGAAAGAAAGAATGTCCTAAAACTCAAAATACCCAGAAGCAAGGAAGATTAAGAATATTGAGAATTATGGAAAGGCATGGCTTCCTCAGGAAAATTATATAGTTGGGGTCCCGGGACATGGGTTTTCAGAATATATATTCCTGTGGCCAAGACTGGTATACCACGAGCCACTCAGAAAACAAACAAGCAACTTCCCTTCTTCAGGAATACACAAAACTTCGAAGAAATTGCTCCTGGTTTATACCAGAAAAGGGAAATGAGGTCAGAAAAGGGTGAGAATAAATCAAAATAGTGAGTTATAGGGAGAGCTAACCTCAGAATTTCTGTGTTCGATGCTTTCAGGAGACCTGACCAGAAACCACAGACTTGTTTAGCAAGGTTTGATTACAGGTAATTCATGCTCCAAGATTATAAGCAACGCCAAGTCCCTCTTGTAGTTCAAGACATGTGTCCTTTAAATGATGGGCTGAAGATGCCGTGTTGTCATGAAGTAGGGCGGTATACCCAGGGGAAGTGGGGCTGGGGAAACTGCCCGTTCTGTGCCAGGCCCTTGCATCCTTATGAGACAGGTAGTGTTTATAACCCCCATTTTACAAAAGAGAAAACTGAGCCACAGGAATGTGACTTATCCAATGTCAGAGAGCTAATAAAAAGTAGAACTGGAATTGAAGTCAGTTCAGTATAATAATAATAGCAGCTAATACTTCTTTCTTCCTCCCAGGGAGTTTGTGTGACCTCTGAGTTGTGACCTTCACTATTCACTCCAGTCTGTCAACAGAGGATTGTAAAGATGAAATGAGATGGTTGTGTAAGCACTTTACACTATGAGATACCAGTAAATGCAATTAATAGCTGTTGTTATTAACAGAAGTAACTGAACCTCAGACGGTTCTAGTGACTGTTGGGATGTTAGGCGGGGTGGGTGGGTGGGGTTTAGGGACAGACTGCAATAGACTGAGAAGAGACTGGTACATGAAAAAGAGGAAACACAATTGCAGACTAATCTATGGGAAAGTTTGTTTTAAGTTAGGCCTTCAGAAAGCTGACTTACGACTTCTGTGTATTGAATTATATACTTTACCTCTGAAAATCATATTTTGAAGGTGTTATTATTTGGAGAGGAGGCTTTCGGGAGGTGCTCATGTGAAGGCAATGCCCTCTTCATGGGACTCATAGTCTCATAAGAGGGTGCTCAGAGACAACCTCTCTCTTTCCACCTCCAGAGGACACAGCAAGATAAACAACCACAAGCCAGTCCAAGGGTCTTCGCCAGACACTGAGTCTGTTGGAATCAGGATGCTGAGTTTCAGCTTCCAGGACTGCAAGAAATACTGTGTGTTGTCTAAGTCATCCAGACTCTGGCATTTTTTTTCATAACCTTATGAGCAAGTAGGACAATGACCCTTAGTGGAAGAGGAGATACAAAGGGGAAGGGGAGCTCATAAAGAAGAGTCCCCGAGTCTGGAAGGAAGGACATCAGGAGCCAGATGAAAACCTCATCACTGGACATGAATAGGATGCTCTCCCCTTGAAATGCGAGAAAGAAGAATAGAGGGGGAAGTCTCTGACATATTTTGACATAGCGGGAATAAAATGGAGACACTAAGTTTGACTTAATCCTAATGAAAGCGGGCCAGTTGGCTGCTGTCAGTGAGGAGAGGGGGTACTGAGGATGGAGGAGATCGGGAAGAGGCAGGCACCGGATCCATAGCCATGGCGAGCAGACAGCCTCGTTGGCCGTATCCTCTTCCACACATCCCAAAGTACAAATCTCATAAGCGTGATATTTATCAGAACTTATGTCCAATCTGGGATTCAAAAAGTAGTCTACTGATGAGGCCTGGATAAAAGTACCAAAGAGCATCTTAAGATAGAACTGAGGTTAGATTGAGTGAATGTCTGCTGAATTTTACTGGAAGCACTTGCTGACTCTCCAGCATGGAGAATCGTCCAGAGAACCAGGGAAGACTCTGGCAAGGGGCCACAGTGGTAAACCAAAGGATTGTAGGACTCGATAGCAAAGAT
Organism: Condylura cristata; assembly: GCF_000260355.1. Lineage (NCBI taxonomy): Eukaryota > Metazoa > Chordata > Mammalia > Eulipotyphla > Talpidae > Condylura > Condylura cristata. The sequence continues at coordinate 30,574,503 of NW_004567113.1, read as the reverse complement.
GGGAAGGCAGACAGAGAGGTAGGAGCATCCCATTCTCCTGTCCTCGTTCAAAGTGAAAATGGTTTAACACATACCCAGGATTTCTTAAAATGTATTCCCCATGGTCAAACAAACTTAGGAAGGATTGCTTTTTATATTTCCCACAGAATTTATATTACAAGTCAGCTCTGAGAAGTTCTGCAGTAAAGAAACTGTCAAATAACAAAAATGCATTTTAATATAATTGCTTTCTTTGAAATACAACAGGTAGTTGGAAGGAATCCTTCAGTAATCTACTAAGGACTGGGGTGCAATTGGGTCTGACAGGGACCTGCTTAAGAAACAATGAGTGGTCCCTAAATGCCCTCTAGAGAGAGTGGGGTCACTATGTATTGGGCTTTTGATTAAAATATGCAGGCTTGGGGTTGACGTGAAAATTTTATGGCTAAGGAAGAAGAAGCAGAATGTGAATAATAAGAGAAGGACAAAGAGAACTTCCATGGATTCCTGGAAAAAGGAAAGCTTTGAAATGAATTGTATCTAATAAGGATATTTAAGATAGCTTGTTATGGGCAGGAGGGATCAGATTTCAGTTTCCCCAAAATAACTTCAACAAAAACTGAAAGAAAAAAATCACAAAATGACTATAGGTCATTGAAGTTTCTTGTGGAATAACGCTGGGCTTGTTTCTTGTGGAAACAAAATGGGGGAGGGACTGAGTCACACTAGGGACTGAGCAGTATTAACTCATGGGGGTCGGGGGCCTGTTTAACTGGGTTATAGCTATTCAACCCAGTATTTACCAAACTCGCTTGGCCAAGAAGCTCTTTCTTCCCTTAGAATGCCTATTTACCTCTCAGAACTAGTATTCCTCAGATCTAAATTTGGGAATGGGTCTTACTCATTCACTAGTCACATCATCTGACGAAACTAGAGAGCCTGAGAAAGTTCTAAATTTGACTTCTGGTAGAAATAACCAAGGATGATATTTAAAAGACCTAACAAGTCCAGCGTGATTCCAATCAATGAGAGTGGGTAAATGTCAATCCAGAGCACTCACACTGAATAGCAGTCCCACAGAGCCCTGCTCTCTTCTTAAGCTGTGTTTAATTCTGGTGCTGGAATGTAGACTCCTATCTTCATAGAACTGGAAGGAGTTTTGGGCACCTCATTCAATCCCCTCCTGTACAGAAGAGAAATTGAAATGACTGGCCATGGGCTGTGGTAATGAAACCCCAACCCAGTAATTGTGGGGCATCCCTACTTACTTGCAAATGCAACGAATATATTTCCATTTGACTAAAATCAACCAAGCCTGCTCTCTTCTTTCTTGTCCCCCTACCACTTAGCATGTGTTTGGCTCTGTAGTTGTGCATCAGTACTGCATTTCAGGAAAAGACCAAGGCTATTGGCATTGCTTGGGTGTGAAAAGAAGGAAGTCTTGGGGGTTGTGTTCATTAGGATAGACTAAGCAATGGTAAGAAATAGACCCAGACTAGTGATGGTTCAATAGAACAGAGACTTATTTTTCACTCACATGACAGCCCAGTGAGGTTCCTGTTCTGAGGAACAGGGAAGGAAGGGATTTTTCAGTTTAGGAATCTAGGCTGATGGCCATTCTGCTCCCACTGGCTTGTAACTTCTCGGGCTACTCAGGGAGGGAGGGCCATCTCAGTGGTGGGGTGGAGGAGGGCACAAGGAAGCTTACAAACCATACTGAAAGCAGAACTTCTGCTCTGCTCCCATTGACTAGAATTCAGTGGCGTGGGCACAAGAAAGACTGGGAAATGATTTCAGCTGGAAAAGAAGAAGGAAGTCCTTTTGAAAAATACATCCTTTGCTCTTCTTCATCCCATGAGTTCATGGAGCAGTGGATTTGACACCTCAGTCTCTTCATCTGTAACTGTTGAATAAAATGGAAAGAGATGACAGTTGGGTTCATTGATGTATATCTGTATTTTTCACTTCCTAATGTTTCTGGTAGCCTGGTTTGTATTTAGGATCAAAGCTGGCAAAACGTGGTAAAATTTAGCCTTCTTCTTTAAAACATTATAGATTCTAATAGCCCTTCTCTCCTTTCTATTCTATAAATGAATTTTAAAAGTTGGGTACTAGAAAGACCTCTGTTCTGACAGATTTGGCTTCCAACGCTTCCACTTCCTAGCTTACGACCTAAGGCAAGACAATTAACCTCTTGGAACTCCAGTGTCCCTAATTGGAAATTAAAAATGCAAATATCAGTTCCAAGACATCTGGTCCCAGAAAGTATGTGTCTCCTCCGTCTTTTCCCAAATACATTCATATTAGGATCTTTCTTGGAGGATTCATTTCAAGGGTGAATTGGCATTGCTCACACAGGTTTGCCAGTGCTCTGTTTGCGGGCCAGGACTGGGGAGCCAGGGGGTGGGGTAGGAAATGAGGCTAACTCAAAGAGACCATCAAAGCGTCACACCTGAATAGGGCCATTTCAGAGAGTCATCTATCTCTCCTTGAAAGTTAATAGAAAGGAAATTTTTTTCTATAAATGTATTTTTTTTTTTTGGCCATTTCGAAGTCACCGGTAGTCTATCTAAATTTATACTCATTTTGTGTTTGAGTAGATTTTAAAATAAGGTATAGTACAGGGCACAGACTTGGAGAACGAATTATGCACAGAAAAATCAGTGAAACTGTTGACATATCATGGACTTGGGAAATACTTTTATTTTCTGAGATACAGCTAGTCTCAGAATAAATTATTTTGCACTAGTAGCTATCAGTGATTTTTTTTCTTTGTATTAAGAATATAACACTGATTTAATAGGACACAAATAAATACTTTAAACATTATTTCCATATCTTCAACTATTCTAGTGGGAATTGAAAGGAAAGGGTATGATAAGGTTTGTTGTACTAGTACAGTTTCTTTTTTTTTTTTTCCCAAGAGAGTCTAAGAATTATATTAATAATGCAATTTTTCCTGGACAAAGTGATATCCCAAATGTCTCAACTTAATGAATAAAAACCACTGAGGCCAGAAGAGGTATGTTCACAGCTTGTCAAATGTTATATACAGAAAAGCCATAATATAGATTCAGATTTTATGGCTTTCATCCTGTAATTTCAGATTCATTTATTCTTCCTCACACTCATTTATTCACATACTCTTTCATTCATCAGCAAATATTATGGGCACAGCAGTAATAGGAGCTGAGCGGGACACCAAAGAGATGAAGACCACTCCGAAGTCAAAGAGCATAATCTAGTGGAAGGGGAAAGACCAACCAGCGAAAGCAAACAACAACACAACCAGTGATTTGGTGGCTGGCTCTGGTCAAAGGTGCCTAAGGAGCTCAGAGGTGTTCCCTTCAGGGTGAGGGGTCAATCAAGCGAGGTTTTACAAACGTGGAAATCGATCTCAAGAAGTAAAAACAGGTTATTTCCTTTTTAGCGGGAGGAGGCGGGGCGAGGATTCGACTTATCAAATGGGAAACATGAGAAATCTAGCAAGAAGGCAAAGGTGAATACAGTGTATATTACATGACAGTGGGAACTGACTTGAATAATGAATATTTCTTTTGTCAACGGAGCAGGGAAAGATGGTTGAAGAAGGGAAAGAAAACCGAGAAGGGGAAAGAAGATGAGGGTCTTGGGCATATATATTTTTTGACACTCAAAATCCCTTTCCAATGCCTCTTTGTATATCTTGCTCTGTAGAAGCTGGAAAGCAATAAATGACATTTCCCAGACATTTCTCCTTACCTTGAAAGTGGGGTTGTGGGTGTTAATTGAGTTGCATCAGCAGAGCCAGCTGCTGGGGGCATGTAGTCTGCGCAGCTGCATTGGCCCTGAGCACAGAAAGGCTCCCAGTTTGCTTAAATGCTCTGCTATTGTATCCCTGGAATTTTGAGTAATTTCAGTTTTGAATTTGTGTTTTGACAGTGAAGTGCAATGCAACATTGGAGGCCGGCATGAGCGGAGAAGACATAGTCTTCCTGGCTGCCCCATTCCCATGTTGCTTTAGGGGTGTCCCTTGAGCTCAGAATCTGGTAGTCTTACACTGTGTGAAGGTACAGTTCCCCCTTCCCCAACCTCTTCTCAATCTCTGCACTCCTTTTCTGCCTGCAAGCCTGTGTTTTCTGCAGACGTCACATACACAAGTCAAAACTATCGCACAGTAAGAATATGGCAAATGTGGCGCAGCGGGTTAAAACACAGCAGTAAGAAGCTAAAGCCACTGCAGCATGAGTTCATTTCCCGCCTGCCCCGGGGTGGGCACATGGCGTGGCAGACCTCTCCTGGCCCGCCCGCTGCTCCCTCAGCAGTGTACTTCGCCGATCTGCCTGTTCTGCTCCCCACTCTGTGTGTGGTGAATCCTCTCCCCGTCCCTGCACCTCTGACCTCTACCCCAGTTCTGTATGCACAAATACATAAATCTTTAAAAAAAAAAAAAAGAATATTGCAAATGTCCCGGAGAGGGCTGAAGCCCTGGAAGCCATTTGAGACAAATCTTACTTGGAACACAAAAGAAGCATCAAGGTATCCTCACCCTGTGTTCCCTTGTTTTTTGCTTCCCTATGATTAGCCAAACACTTGTGCAGAAAGATGGGGAGCAAGGAAGATGGGGAAGGAGAGTGGAAAGGGGAGGCATGTATCCCGCTTTCTGTCTTTCCTTGCTCTCAGTCAGCTACAGGCACAGAATAGGGGAGAGTGGGAGCCCTTCGAAAAGAGAAATAGGAACAGTTGAGTTAATTGTGCGCAGTGTTTTCTTTGTTCTGATAAGAACAAAATACATATGCATGTACAAGCTACCAGCTACGAATTGTGCGACTTTGGTGATTCTACATGCAAATTAAATGCTGTTATATTTGTATTTGAAACTGACATTGCACAATGTAAAATGAATGGTAAAACTTATGCTAATAATTTACATTTTTAACTTTCCCATACTGAGAAAGATATTAGATATAAAGCACCACCCGTTGGGGGAAAAGCTTTATATTTTCGTAGTGTTTGCAGTGTTTTCCCATCTTTTTGAACAAAGAGTGCTGAATTTTCTTTTTCACTCAGCCCCACAAACCAGGTAGCAGGTCCTATTCGGACTCCCCGGTTGGGTTCCCTTGAGTGATATCAGAAGGCAATAAGGACTTGGACACCATTTGCTTTATCCCCACTGTATCCTTCAACTTAATTTCACCTGCCTGAGGCTAGCAGAGGCTCACAGGTTATGCTACTTTTATCAGAAGGTGAACATAATGGGACTCCTAGAGCAAAGATTTAATTTAGTTGGGGTAAGATTCCATTGCATATATGTAATAAATGGTAAAACTTATGCTCATACTCAAATTATTATTTAAATACTTAAAAATTTAAAAATGTAAATACTCTTTTTTAATATATTTTTTTACACCATTCTTCATTTTGTATATTTTTCCATCTCAGTGGTAATCCCCGTGGACTTCCCACCAATTCACCCATGTGCCATCACCATAGTCCCGTGCTCTCTTCCTGCCCCAGTTTTGAATCTGGTTCCCCTCTCCACCCTGTAGAATGACTCTAATTTATAGTTGTTGGTTGATTTTGTTACAATTGCTTTTTACTTCCTTTCTGATCTCTTATATTCCCACTATGAGTGAAGCCATTCAGTATTTTTCCTTTTCTTTCTGGCTTATTTCACTAAGCATGATCCCTTCCAGCTCCATCCATGTTGCTGCAAAGGGCATGAGTTTTATCTTTTTTATTGCTAAGTAATATTCCACTGTGTATATGTACCACATCTTCTTGATCCAGTCATCTATTTGGGGGCATTTGGGTTGAATCCACATCTTACCTATTGTAAATAGAGCAGTAATAAACATAGAGGTTCAAGTGTACTTTTGTATTAATGTTTTTGTGTTCTTTGGGGAGATACCCAGGAGTGGGATTGTTGGATCATATGGTAGCTCCTTGTTAAGCAGTTTGAGAAACCTCCAAACAGCTTTCCATAGTTGTTGAACAGTCTGCATTCCCACCAGCAGTGTAGGAGAGTTCCTTTTTCTTTACATCCTCACCAACATTTATTGTTGCTTATTTTTTTTTAATGAGCCATTCTCACTGGTGTGAGATGGCATCTCATTGTGGCTTTGATTTGCGTTTACCTTATTACAAGTGATGCTGAACATTTTTTCATAGGCCTAATGGTCATCTGCATAAAAAATGTAAATACTCTTTAGCCACTCTTCTGTGGATAGAGTGGAACAACCTAGGTGGTTTCCATACCTGGAGTACATTTAGCTATGAAAGAAGATGAAGTCTTGCCATTTGGGAAGACACGGATACACTTTGAGGGGAATATTACTAAATGAAATAAGGCAAATGAACTCATTACCCTTCCTTTCATCCACACATTTCAAACAACGCATAATTTTTTAAATTGAGGTATAATTCACATACCATAAAATTCACCTTTCAAAGTGTGCATTTGAGTAGTTTTCAACATATTTACAAGGTTGCACAACTACCAACACTAATTCCAGAATATTTTAATTATCCCAAAGGAAGCCTGTGCCTTTTAATGATCACTTCACTTCTCCTCCCCTCCAGCCCTTGGCAACCACTAATTCTCTTTCTGTCTCTGTGGATTTGTCTGTTCTGGATATTTCACATAAGTGGAATGTTCGAATGTGTGATCTTCTACGTCTGGCTTCTTTCACCTCAGCTTCACGTTTCCAAGGCTCATCCTCGCAGCACGAATCAGTACTTCTTTGCCGGCCATGTACATGGTCTGCCACAGGGATATGCCACATTTGGTTGAATTATAAATTTTCATTCAAAGGAGGAGCCCCTTGCACTAATCTTTCCTTTCTATACTCCAATTCTGCCAAAGAAAGTCATTTTTTACTCTTTCAGTCATTTTCTTGACAGGTACAGCCCTATTTCCATGAATCTTCTGTTTATCATTTTATGTATAGCATTTTATTATAGGATACATTTTTAGATGTATCTATTTTCATACTTTGGAGGATGATCATGGGCCACCTGGGAATCTCGACCGTAATTTTTCTGTATTGTTCCTTTCTTTCGCTGGATTTCCACTGACAAGCTTTGGTTAAATCAGTGTTTAGCAATTGCATTATTGTGACCGTAATTATAAAAGTGTTCACTACTGAGCCAAGAGCTTGATTATTACTTCTGCTGCTCTTCCTGAATTCTATATGCTAGATCACCCAGGGCCAGGCAAGGCCTGGCCTTGGGCCACTTCTTTACTCTATGACAGTCACTCCATGTTCATCCCCCTGGCCTTTGCAGTATCCAGGTCTGTGATTCCCATCCTTTGGCTGCCAGCCTTGTTTTCACTTGAATTCCAGGCGTGGATTGTCTGTTCTGACTGACATTTCCACTTGGATGTCCATGAGGCACCACATACTTAACTTGTCCTAAAGAGAACCTTAAGTTCCCCTCCCCTGGAGCCAAATCTCCCCCATCTCAGTAAATGGCACTTCCAACCTTCCAGCTGACTAGTCCCAAACCTTAGAATTATCCCAGTCTTTCCTTTTTACCCTTTTATACTCTACTTCCAATCTATTGAAAATTTGGTGAACTGTACCATTAAAATATATTCCAAAGCAACCACTTTTCACGACCTCTATTCCTCCCACCTGCTGTCTAGGACACCATTGTCCCTCACCGACATTTCCTCAATAGGCTACCACTCTCTTTGCCTCCATTTCACTGTTCTGCCTCCACAGCAGCCAGATTGTCCTTTTAAAGCATGAGTCATACCACAGCACCCTTCTCAAATCTCACCACTATTTTCCCATCTCACTCAGAAAAAGGGTACTGTACGATCTGGCTTTGATTTCCCATCTGTCCACTTCCCTCTAGCCCATTCCATCACCATGGGCTTCCTGCCATACTTGAAACCCTCTAAGTTCGTTCCGACCTCAGGGCATTTGCATTTACTGTTCCCCTACCCAGGAGGCATTGCTTCTGTAGTAACATGACCTCCCTTTATTTCTCTAATGTCTCACTGGCTCTAATGTCACCTCATTGGAGTGGTGTTCCTGACCAGCCTGTTGAAATCGGCACCCAACTATGACTTTATACTCCTTATTTTATTTCTCCCCACAGCATTTATTGTCATCTGACACATTGTGTATTTATTTATAGCTGTCTTCCCCTGACCAAGTGTATTATTGTAGCTCCAGTACCTAGAATATGCCTGGAATACAGTAAGCACTCAATAAATATTTAAAGATATTGAATTAATAAAGTCTCTACCTACATGGATTCAATCTACAGGTTGAATTTGGAAGTAGAATTTTGTCCTCTACATTAAAAATTCTATGTCGTTCCTCTCATAAATGCTTCCTTCATTGGTAGGACACTATGCTTAAGTTTCTTCTGCTAGACTGAAACTCCTGAGAGAAGTTCTCAGTGCCTGGCACAGAGGTGGCCATCAATAAAATGTAGGACCGTAAGCTCTTAGGTTTATATAGAACTGCTAGGCATAACTGCTCATTAAGGGACTATGTTGCTCAGCCCTCAGGTTTATTTGGTAAGTCAACTAAAAACACCTAAGATAAATCCATGCTCCCATTCACTCATTTCTTGTCCTGACCTCGGTGGAACTGGGGAACAGTTGGGTACCAGCACTTGTCTAATCATCTTCCATCCCTTGGTAACTATTAAGACATGCCAGGATGCTCTCTGCTGACGCCTCTCAAATTTAAAACAGTGACAAGGGTACTCAAAATTGACACTTAGAGAAGTGTCCCTCTATTCAGCCTGAGAAAAATGCTTGGTTGTTGGCTTTCAGGGCCAGCCATCCTTCCACAGGGCTGGTGTTTGGCTTGGTGGATTGACTTCCGTAGTCACATTTTCATAAGTTATCTCACCATGAGCAATGGCTGGCAGAATGATAAAAGAGGGCTAATGTTTTAGGTATGGAATTCGAGTTCTATTCACCTGTGATAGCACAATTTATACCACATTGGGGGAAAGAGATGAAGCCACATTGGAAGCAAAGCCCCCCCAAGTCATACAGAAGGGGGCTTTTTTTGAGTCTTCGGACTGGTATGTCCATTGGGGTTCACTATATTTTCTTCCAAACTTCTCATTTTAGTTGGAATGAAAAGGTGTCCTTGGAGTGAGTCCTAAAATTCTGCTCACTGTGTTATGTAAATAAATCTGTTTTATAATAAAGTCTTCTGGGGGCCTCTCACTGTGGAGCCTTGTTTTGAGGTCAGAGGTCAAGCAAAAAGGGCAATCACCAACCAGTGGTATTGTTTGGCAACAATTATTCACTGTTTTTGTTAGCGTTATTTTTTACCTCCTGTAAGTACAGCACTTGCAGGATAAAGTTTTTCTTTACCTGAAGAAACGAGGCAAAATAATAATATTAATTCTCCAACAAAGGAAATTGAACTTAATTCTTATCTCCCAAGACGGGAGTCTTTAAGCAGCCTGCTCTCCAGTTGCATTTTCAAATGATTCCGCTTGTACCTGCTGCTATGTGTGCACACTCTCCCACACAATTTGAGTTACACCCGGCTTTCTGGGTTGTTCCGTTTGGGTGTTGTCGCCTCCTGCCATGTTCTGAGTGACTGCTAGCAGCATTGTCAAGCCTCACCCCCTGGCATGCGGGACTTTAGTAGGGGAAATGGACTCATCTGCCTGGAAAGGTGAACTGGGCTTTCAGGATATAAACGGGACCGAGATCTGATTCTTATCGGGAGCACTTGCCTGTGAAGTGACCTCTTCAGCTGTAATGAGGTAGAGTTGTTGCCCCTGGCTAGGGAGCTCTAGGTGGGGTAGAGGTGAGGGGTGGGTCTGGCTCCCTACCCCCCCAGCTTCTGGGTTAAACTGGGGCTTCTTTTGTTTTCCTCTGAGAGGTTGACTCAACCCTCCAGAAACTTGCTGGTGTCTGTGTCACCTGCCAACTGATTCTGCCCTTGGGCAGCTGGGCCTTGCGCCCAGGGACAGATCAGGACGTGGTTTGTTATTTAACTGGCACTGTTTTCCGCAGATATGCACAACCTTTCCTCAAACCCCTTCTTTCTCCTTGGCCTCATCCCTAAAAGCTATTCCCTGTTGCTCTCCTTAAGCTATTTACATAATCCTGTGTTTATTAGCCTAATTTCCCAGCTTTTACTCTGCTCCCCATTTTACCCTAAGTCCCAGAGCAGAATCCTACACAGGCGACTCTATTTCTGCTGGAGTTTTATTTCCTCTTTGCAAGGCTGTAAGCATTTTTGGGTGTCTTCTGGATTGTGTCCCTCAAAGCACATGTGCAAACTCACCTATGTTTGTTTTTGATGGAGACAAGTTATCGTAAATTGATTTTTTTTAAAAAGAAAATTGCAGGGAGTTCAGTAGCAGGTGACTGCAAATTTCGATCTTAATTCTATATCAACTCTACGACCTTGAGTTTCTGAGACTTATCATGAGTACAGAGAAGCTCACATAACTTCCCAGAGCTATTTTAAGCAATTAATTGACTAAGTAATAAAGTGATTACAAATCATTTTGTAAACGCAAAGCTTTGTACACACACTAAGTAATTCTTCTATGTGACCTAGTGAGTGACTGGATTACAAGGAAAGAAGGCCAACCCTTTCTCCCTCTATTTTTTTTTAAGATGTATTTATTTACTCATATAGAACTAGGGTATAAGCCAGAGGTGCAGGGGCAGGGAGTCAGAGTGGGGAGCAGAACAGGCAGATCAACAAAGTACACTGCTGAGGAGAGCAGCAGTCACGTCAGGAGAGGTCTGCTGGGCCACGTGGGTCACCTCCAGGGCCAGGGATCAAACTCGCACTGAAGCAGCTGCTGCTAGATTGCAGTGCTGCGTCCTAACCCATTGCGCCACCAGGGAGGGCCCTTTTTCCCTCTGTTCTAATGAGAGCTCACACACATTAAACCTCTTCTATGATATGAACCAGAAGCTCAGCCTAGATGTGCACATTTCATTTCCCCAACAACCCAAAATGGTCAATATTTTTATTTTCCCCAATTTAGAGATGAAGACTCTGAGGTACAAAGAAGTTAAATAACTTTCCAAATTCTTGGAGCTAGAACCAGGCTATGGACTTCTTCAGTTAATCTTCACTATTGCTCTTACCCATTTTGATATTATGCCTGGCTGTATCTAGAAGTTTCTCAAACCAGTGCAGAATAGTTTGGTAATCCTGTTTCATAAGATCATCAGTCCCTTCACTGAAATAACAACAAATAATTAACACGTATTGAAAAATTACCAGACAGTTACACATATTAAACTGTTAAGTTTTGATATCGGCTCTATAAAGTTGGTACTAATTATTCCCAGTTTATGAATAAAAACAGAGATGTTAAGAAGTAAGTCCAGGGGCCTCTAGGGTGGCCTAATCTCAAAACTACCAACACTATGGCCTGAGTTGGATCCCCAACCAGGGAGGTGACCCACATGGCACAGCAGACCTTCCTGTCTCACCCACTTCTCCCCTCAGTAGTGCATTTCAGATCTGCTCATTCTGCTCCCCACTCTGTCTCCGATGAATCCTCTCATTCCCCCACCCCCACCCTCATCCCCTTGCATTTCTGGCCCACACCAGTTCTATGCAAAAATAAATAAAACCTAAAAGTGAAAGAAAGAAGTCAGTGGTCTCACAGGTGCAAATGGCAGAAGCTGCATTTGAAAACTGGGCTGTCTGGCTTCCGGGTGCATGCTCTCTACCAACAAGTAGACTAGTCAATGACTGCCAATGCAGACAGTAGGCAATCCTGTTACAGATCCAGAGGCTTGGCCAGGAAATGATGTGATCTTGGGCCACAGCTTTTTCACCAGTAAAATCGGTGCTGTCTGTGATCCTGCCAGTTTCATAACTGTACTTTAACAGGTCTGCAGTTCTGAATAGGAGCCTGGGCAACAGTCACTACAACTTTCAGAACAAGGAGGAACAAACTACCAAGCTTAGGAATTTGAAACAAGACAAGAAATCTACACATTTTGGGAGTTTTATTCAGGAGCCTGAGGAAGCTGGAATCCAAAAGTGCTTGTGTGATTCCTAGGGGATAAAGCTCATCAGCCTGAGAACAATATTTTGATTCTAGGGCAAGTAAACACTGGTGTAGAGTACAGCGATTTGGTATAGATTTGGGAGATTGTCTAGAGGAGAAGGTAGATGGAGGGTGAGTGAATTAATCAAGCTTTTTATGCCACTAGTCTTTGTGGCTGTTGCCTGAGGGCTGGATAGGGTTAATGCAGAGGGCGCTTGGGTGTGAGGCCCCGTGCCTGGTCATGGCCATCTGTGATAAATGTGCACACCTGTGTCTAAAGCCAGGGCAGAAGGGCGGCGTCATTTGCACTATGGCTCGAGAGGTAGATCACGAGAGGAGATGAGAGAGAGAGAACAGCGAGAGAGCCCAGAGAAAGAATGGAGAAGATTCGCCTTGCCTGCCTACCTTGCCAGACTGTGCCAACTAAGGGTAGGCCCCTACCATGACTGCAGAGAGCACACCAGGGCTCCCCTTTATCCAGCTGCTCAAATCAATAGTGAGCCTGATCTAGGAATATGGTTAAAAAAAAAATACAGATGCTACCTCCCTACCCCCACCCCCTCACATACAGCATTAGGAAAGGACTGCAATCATTGTTTAAAGGGAAGTCTCATGCTAATAGACATGGTATTGGGAAAGAAAGAAAAGTCACACTTTAAACATTGTTTAAATGCAGCTCTAATATCCCCCTGGTGGGGGATCAAACTCAGGTAAGAGTAGCAGAGAGCAGAAGGCCTTTGGGATGGGCTAGATTGAGGTGTGCGTTCTACTTTGGCCACTTTTCAGTTTGTGACCTAGAGTAAGTGTCTTAATTTTCTCCTTGTGAAACAGATTGTTCTGACACTGGCTAGAGATGCAGTGCATGCTTCTCCCAACAGGCCAGGATCTCTCTCCATGCCCACCCACACCAAAGGAAGTTAAACCCTCATTAACTTTTAGTAGGATAAGCTTTGATCTTAAAGAGGAAGAGGGATGTCCTATGTCCTCCTGTATTTCCTTCCAGTTGCATTAGCCTTCTCAGGGATTAGCTTGGCCTTGGTTCCTGAGACAGTGGGACAGGCGCAATGTGCAGTAAAGCCAGCGGCTGGACAGCAGAGGCCAGTGTCCTTCAGACGCATGTGCACGAGCTTCGCTGAGGAGCCAAATTGGAGTCTCCCAGCCTCGGTGCTGTCTTCTCACCTCCGCCCTGGCAGAGGCAGGCGTACAAATGCTGGCCATTAGTCACTGGGGAGCGAGCCGGTCAGAGGAGGTGTGTCCAGTGTGCTTATTGTCAAAAACGAAGGACAGAATCTCCCTCACGGTACCCCCAAGGGAAGAGTGGACAGAGACAAGAGTCACATCCTTTGATATCAAAAGACAAGCTCAGAGAGAGGAAGAGCTACCTGTGTTAGTCCCTCCTGCTGCTGTAAGCAATGGTGGCTTAACGCAACACATTATTACGTCCTAGTTCTGGATGAGAGAAATATTTCCCCCTAGTTTGGCCCTGAGCCTTCAGGCTGCCAACATCTTAGCAGCATAACTGATTGGCAGAAAGGCAATTTTGCTGTCAAAGAGAAAAGAATGGAAAATAAACAAGGGACATACAAAAGGACATCACATTGTGACAAATTAATAAAAATACCAAATATTCAGATACAGATATATTGTGAAAATTAAAAAAAATTGAAATTGCAAATGTCATTGATTTGTGGCCACATTGTGCTGCAAAGTAGGTTTTCCTCTGAATTGTACTAAGCATCCATCTTACAAATCTTTTGTCTGTTTATAGTATAACATTTATTTTATTTTATTTCACATTTTTCAGTGATCAAACTAATAGGAAGTGTGCTATCAGAGATTTTAAAATCAGATTGAATATTAGTATATTGAAAAATGATAACAGAGCAGTTTGCAAAGAGTTTTTTATTTCATCACAGGGAACTAAAACCAAACTGACAACTAACTTAAATAATTAAATAAAGTCTGCGGGGCAGTTGATTGATTTATCAATGGTGAATTGAAAGCAAACTGTCATCCAGATAGTTTTTTTGTCTTAGGGAAAATTGCCTGATGGCCAGTTAGTTATGTGGCAAAAATGTTCCTGGTTAGAATATTTCCAGTGAAGCTATTATAGTAGATACTGTCAGAAATCTGAAGTGGGTTAGCCAGGCAGCATCTCCTTGCCTTCCTTTCCCAGCTTCTCCTGGAAACCCGTGCTTTTTGACGCCAGATTTTAGGCTACTGTTATCTCTGCTTCTACCTTCATATCACTGACCCCGACCCTCCACCACCTTCTTACACAAAAGCCCATGTGATTACATTGGGCCCCCCAGGAGACTGGGCTGGTTGCCCATAATTTTTTTGTTTGTTTGTTTCACATACTCCTGGACTTTTTTTTTTTATTACAAAGTTTATTTTTACATCATTTTGCACATTTTTTTTCCATCTCGATTGTAATCCCCGCGGGTTTCCCATCACCAAATCACCCCTGTGCCACCACCATAGTCCCGTGCATTTCCCTCCCTTCCCCCCCCCCCCCCGTTTTTGATCCCATTCCCCACTCCGCCCCCACAGAATGTCTCTGGTATATGGTTGTTCATTATTTTTGTTATTTTCTCGCCTGGTCCATTATATTCCTGCTATGAGTGAAACCATCCGGTATTTTTCTTTCTCTTTCTGATTGCCCATAATTTTTTAAAAGATTTATTTATTGGACTCTCCCTGGTGGTGCAGAAAGTTAAAGAACCACACTAAGAAGCTAAAGCCTCTTCAGCATGAGTTCAATCCCAGCCTGCCCTGGAGGTGACCCACATGGCACAGCAGACCTCTCCTGACCCGCCCGCTGCTCCCCTTGGCAGTGTACTTTGTCAGTCAAACTGTTCTGCTCCCTATTCTCTCTCTGGTGAATCCTCTCGCCACCCCTGCACCCCTGGCCTGTACCCCAGTTCTGTATGCACAAATAAATAAATTGGAAAAAAAAAGATTTATTTACTTATACATACAGAACTGGGGGACAAGCCAGAGATACAGGGGCAGTGAGGTGATTCACCAGAGACTGAGTGGGGAGCAGAAAAGGCAGATCAACTTAGTATGCTGCTGAGGGGAGCAGCTGGCAGGTCAGGAGAGGTCTGCCACGCCATGGGAGTAACCTCCGGGGCAGGGGGTCAAACTAGCACTAAAGCGGCTGTGGCTAGCTTGGAGTGCTGCATCCTTACCTTTTGCGCCACCAGGAAGGGCCAGATCTCCCAGAATTTAGTCATTCCTGCACCAGCCCTTTTTTCATGTAAAGAAACATATACACTGGTTCTGGGGTCAGGGTCTCATCTTCATGGGCAAACCACTATTTTCAAACTACCACACTCCCTAACCTTCAATATCCAGAAATTGGATTCATATTCTTAATAACTCTGTGATTTCAGCCCAATCACATCTCTTTAAGTCTTGCTGTCTACACCTATAAAGCAGAAGGAGCAATGTTTCATTTAGTTCCTTTAGGGCACAGAGGGTATTCAATATGAGATGAGGACTCTGTTAGTGTGCAGACTGAAGGGCACCTCTGGTTCCCCAAACTTGCATGCTCTAAAGGACCATCTGCTGCAGAAAGACAAAGCAGATTCTTAGTGTAAGTCCTTTAATAAAAAGGAACTTTAGTAGGATTAGTGTGCATAGAGAGAAAAGAGGAGAAGGATAATTATTTTTTCAATGACACACCTAAAGCTACCTGCCCTCCGTGGATAAATGCCCAGCCGAACAGTGTTGACCCAAAGTGGGTCACTGAGGCCAAAAAGCTCAGCATACAGCTAAGGCACCTTCTGGTGGGGAACCACAGCTGAGAGGCAGAAGGCACCAGGCAAGTGCCTCACCAGGCAAGGAAAGGAGCGAAACCAAAGAGCAAATCATTGCACTGCCATTGTCAGCATCCGCACGAGTGTCTCACCCACGTCTCTCCCAAGTGTCTCTATATGTCGGGACTCCATGTGTCTCCTTCCACACCTCCCGAGTCCATGGCGCCAGCCCACAGGCAAAAAGCGAGTGTGCCCTCCTTTGCTCCACGTGTGCTCTTGTGTCTCTGCAAATGTCTGTTCTCGGAATCTACTCCAAGGTTCCTCTAGCTTCTCCTGGCCAGGAGGAGAACCCAGAACGTGGAACCTCCCCTTTTGATGGAGATCCATCTCTGTAACAATAGGCATAATCTACACAGCACAGTGCCTTGCCTGGCATAGGGACAAAGTCAATGTTAGTTCCCCTCCCCTGTCCCCAGCACTTCATGAAAGGCATTAGGAGAGGACAGAGGAATTCTATTTCAGGCTGAATTCCAAGGGAAACAGACTTTGAGGTTGAGATGTGTGGATTGGAAGGTTACTGGGACTTGGTCTTAAGATCAGCCCCTGGGGGTATGCAGGGAGCTGGCGGGGCAAAGGGAGAAGGTCGGCTTTGATGAAGCAGCCACAAGGGCCTCAACCTATCCACCAGGAAACTCAGAATTGACTCAGATTAGGGTGAAGGGCTGAGCTTTTCCATCCCCGACTCTGTTACCTGTGGGTTGCCCAGGTCAAGGTGGCAGTCTCCCAGTAATGATCTACCTCATCAGTACTTGCCAGCAGCCAAACTCTTCCAGTAGGTGCGATATGCAAGCCACACTCCTGCAGCGGAATCTGGGAGGCCCCTGGTGTCCACTACAAGGTTCGCACTCTTGTCTGCCTGACAAGAGGAAACAGACGGGAAGCGTCCTCATGGGCTGTGGAGTCCACTTAGAGGTTGAGAGCTTGCATGGCCAAGGAGGCGGCCATGTTTCCAAAGACATGTTATGTGATTTGAGGATGTCACTTAACCCCTCTGTGTCTCGGTTTCCTAATCTCTAATTGAGGGGTCATAATATTCTTCTTCCCGCTTTGTGGTAAGAATTAGATGGAAAATGAAATTAGAATTCATAGCACAAAGCACGATAGCTGGTGGTCCCCCTACATGTTAGATTTTGTGGTTAACACTATTCTCATAACCCCTTTTCACCCAAATCTTTATCCTGTTGGCTCAAAACTAACTAAGATGTGAGCTGGAAAAGAGAAGAAAGAATCTTACAAGAATACCTATCATGACTCAAGATACATATTAGGAAAGCAGAGGGAAGGGGGGCGGGGGACAGGGCTTGGAGAGAGGGGGGGATTAACAGTACTCATTGAGAAGCCTTATCTAACACTGGAGCCAGGCTG
Organism: Condylura cristata; assembly: GCF_000260355.1. Classification (NCBI taxonomy): domain Eukaryota; kingdom Metazoa; phylum Chordata; class Mammalia; order Eulipotyphla; family Talpidae; genus Condylura; species Condylura cristata. The sequence continues at coordinate 30,557,338 of NW_004567113.1, read as the reverse complement.
CCTCAGTGAGAATCCACTGGCTGGAGGAAACTGTAGGGTCACTGTGAGAACTATGTAAGAGAATGAAAGTAAAGCTCTTAGGCTACTGCCTGACACGTAATAAGTGCCATGTGTGCTTGCTGTTATTCTTACACTACAGCTTGTCAAAGGCGGCGTTGAGGGAAGACGCTCTGGATTCCGATCTCAAAGATTTTCCCACTTAACCCACTTGGGACATCAGACTGAATTCCCACAGTTGGTTGCATACTCTGTGTCACCAACTACCAGGCTAACCTTTCCTGGCACCGCTTACCTGATTTATGTGCTTATCACTCACCATGTTGGCAGGGTGGTGCAGGAGGGTGATGTTTTTTTTAGTTTGAGGTGGGACTGGGTGGGGGAAAGAGGGCTAGGAAAAATGATTCTGAGATCCTTGAAGGGACTGGTGTCCTTTGAGAATCCCTGACCTCTGTTGAAATTAAAGTGTGTAAGGTAGACGGAACTCTGTATTTTATGAACTGTTTTTCCAACAGGAAAGTTAGAACTTAAGGAACTTTAAACACCCCGATGCATAAAAATTCACCTCTTTGTTTTGAATAGGTGATCTACAATTTGTACTCCCCTAGCCTAAACCCATGCTGCAAAGCGATGACAGAAATGTGAATAAACAAGATTAGAATAAAGCAGTTCTACATAAACTTGACTTGGGAGCTAGAGAGAACATTCTCCTTGCAGAGTGCCCAGGCTCGTGGCTGAGAATGCCTGCCCACTTTCTAGACCCCGTTTCATGCTCCCCACTCTGTATCAAGCCGGAGAGACATCAGATATTTACTCTGATTTGCCTTTTCACATGTTCTTGATTTTTAAGCCCAGTTCGTTGGGAACACTGGCCCATGGGAGCCAGGCTGGCTTCATTGGGTTCCCAGCACATGTAGTAAAATAATAAATCAGCCACAGGAATCCCAAGTCACGGAACAAGTCTGTTTGTGGACTTCTTTAGACTTTCTCCAAGATTAACTCCTCATTAGTTTTATTTGGCTAAGAGTTCCAGTGAAGTTTCTTCTGTAACTATGGTATCAAATATTTTTCTCTTTCAGCAAAGAAGCAATAAAACAAAAGTGCAAAGTATTTTGATAAGAGAGGCAGTTGTGATGTTTCTATCTTTCAGAATTCAGAGAACTCTTAGTGACCCAAATTTTTGGTATTAAGGGAGACACTTAGCAGACAGGATCATGCCCCTGATTTTTATCTATGTGGACTTAAACTTAGTGAAAGTCAGTTCACAGAGATATCATTACTAGACCAGAATGGACCGTCTGTCTGCTGCACTGACTTTTCATATCAGAAGGCACCCTTGACTTTAAACCTTGTGATTTTTACTTCCCAGGGGTGGGGTGGGAGGTGTGGGGGGGAGGGGAGCTAGGAATGGACAAACACAAAAAGTCGTGGGACTTGAGGAGAAACCCCCACCTATATCATGGAGTTGAAATCTGTGTCCTTCCTTTTAGCGCCTGGGGCAGCTTACAATGGCCTCCTGGTTGATCTCCTAGTGTCAATGCTTGCCCAACCTCTGTGTGTTTTGCACAAACAGTGACCAAGTTCATTTTCAAAAAGTGTAAATCAGATGACATCATAACATTCAGAAACTGTTGCAATGTCCCTTGCATGTAGGATAAATCTCAAGTTCTCACTGGGGGGACAAGGCTCTGTTTGTCCCTCCAGGCTCAACCCACTGGCCTCTGACCCACAATACTTCAATTACTTAAGCAAGCTCTTTCAGTTCTCAGGACATTTGCACATGCTGTTTACTCTATTTAGAAATTGTCCCTTGACCCTACCCCCTTTTACCAAGTGACTCCCTTTCTTCACTTTTTTAGACCAAAATTTACATGTCTCTTCTTCAAGGACAACTTTCTGACACCCTTTTTAAACTAGGCTTTTCATTCAGATAATTAATCCATATGTTATGCTTAATATTGCATTTATCAAGCTTTGTTGTTATTTTTAATGACCGTTATTTATTTTTCTTTCTCTGATTTATTTTCTGTTTCTTGTATTAGAATGTAAAGCATTAAAATAGTGCTTTTCTTGTTCACACTGTATTCTCTTGTCTAATAAGGAACTTGGAACAAGTAGGGATTCAACAACTATCTGTCAGACAATAAAATTCTTTATTCTGCTGGGGAGGTTTAAATATGCTTGTATTTTCCATGAAGTTGTCTGTTTTTATAGGTTTAACATAAAGTAAGTTCTATTCGACATGCTGCAGTATCTGCTAAAATCATCTAGTTCTAAATTCCATGGCGATTACCTCCAGCCCCAAATTCTTCAAGTTCCCTTGTTTCAACCTTTATAAATTTCATGAATATGCTGAGAAGATGTAAGCTTTATTTTGTCTGTTTTGTTCACTGCTGTCTCTTCAGGATCTATAACAGTGGTTGGCACACAGACTCTAGCCACTATGCTCATACACGGATAGCTGGCACTGTATGTGTACTTCCGTCACGTGAAAGCTATCCAGGGTAGTTTCCTAAGCTGATTTTGTACCACGATGGTAAACTCGGCCCTCCCTGGTGACACAGCAGGTTAAAGCACAGCACTGCAAGCTGCCAGCAGCCACCTTAGTGCAAGTTTGATCCTCTGCCCCGAGGTGACCCGGAGGCGCCTGAGACCTCTCCTGACCTGCCTGCTGCTCCCCTCAGCAGTGTACTTAGTCAGTCTGCCTGTTCTGCTCCCCACTCTGTTTCTAGTAAATCCTCTTGCTGCCTCTGCACCTCTGGCCTGAACCCCAGTTCTGTATGCATACATAAATAAATCTTTAAAATATAAATAAATTTTAGATATCAAAACTCCTGACACCAACTTTTCTTGACAAGACAAATTTCCTCTGCCATGTAAAGCTGGGCTGAAACTGGGTGACAGCTGCCACTTTCGGAGATGCTTGTGGTCGCTGCTTGCCTTTGTAACAGTTTGTATTGACACAGGGATCCTGCCCCATTACAACGATCCTGAAAATAATAGTGGGGGATTCTTAAACTGAGTCATAGAGAATTTCATCAGAAAATCTATCAGAAATGAAAAACCAACTCAGGGAATATTTGTGCAAGATGAGATAGAGTGAGGCCTGATTAGTCCTTCAGAGATTTGTTGAAATCTCTGCAAGTGGTGCACAAGGTAGTGGCTGGAATAGAAATTATTTACCCTTGAGAGCCTCTATGTTGTTAAATTCTGGGCATAGACTATGAAGCTAAACTGATTTCTTCCTCTTAGGACCAAGCTAATTCAGCTGATAAAAATTATTCAAGGACATCATGCCCTCAACTTCCAGAAAAGAGAGAAACAACAACAAAAAGCATTATTTAAACCTGTTACTGACTTTAAAGTTAGGCTTGAATGCCAGCAAGCGTTTGGACAAAACAAGTCAAGGTGCTTATTCTGTCAATCAATGATGAGTTGGCAGCTGCTGGGCACAAGACCATCATCGCCGCCATGGTTACCACATCATCACCACCTTCGCCTTCGCCACCATCTCATCATCACTGATCAGTTTGGAGCTTAAATCTGGGTATTTGAAAACAAGTTTCCAAATCACGTAAGCAACTATTTGAACTAGACATAGAGGCTCAAGTTACCTTTGACTGAAAAATACTTCAGCCAAGTTGGCAATACAGTCAAAAATAGCAAGTGGTAGATGAGACCTAGAAATAAGTGATTGGTCTAAGTAAGTGTAGGCTGATTTCAAAGTAATTAAGTTTATTATAAGCGTTTGGCTTTAAAAAAATTTTTTTTTTTTTTGCCTCCGTTCCCTTATTGTTTTGGTCACTCATCGAAAAATAGGACTGATGAGAGTAAAGACATCCAAGTACTGCAGAGTATGATTTAGCCTAGCAATTAGATACATTTTTACAAGTGCTACTAATTGTCCCTTAAAATAAACTGGAATGCTATGAAAATGGATGTTGCAGTCTAAAATTACTCATCTATTTTGAAATTTAATTCATAGCTTCCACTTAAATGTTTACAGATTATAGTAAAAAAAAATAAGAGCTATTAAAATTGCAAAATGTTTAAGTATAATTTATGAGGAATTTATCATTCATGATTTAATTAAGTAGTTCATTGCAGCTGTTCAGGTTCATTTCTGAATAAAAATATCTTGCACCCAGCATTATTACCGAACACCAAAAGTTTTACCACAAGAGGGTTAGATTTCCTTCTTTTTCCCTCTAAACATGTGAGAAGGGTCTTAGAAATTGAAAACTTTTTAAACCATGGAAAAGCTATCATACAGTCACTCACTGGAAGACTTTATTATTCCACATTCAAGGACCATACCTTTGGATTGGAATTAATCTGGAATTACTGATCCAGTTCATGTGGATCCCAGCCTAGCTTTAGAATCATTGATTATCGCATCACTGAGTTTATGAAGAATTTACCAGTCCCTGGAGCTTCAGATTGCTTTGCTCTGTGTGGGAACCTGGAAATCTAACGTTGGTGAAGCTGTGCAGGTGTAGCTCATAATCAGCCACATTAGGAAGCACTTGTCTGGTTCCAAAGGATGTGAAGGCTGGTAGGGTGACCTGAAGTGGATCCTTCATCCTGACGCCCTTCAAACCTAAGCAGGCCTGGGACTTGTGTTCTGAACCACGCATGCGTCCTCCAGGTTGACTCGATCTTAACTTCAATTATCTCAGGTTCAAATGTCTGGTCAAAAGTGAAAGATTTGAAAGGGTTTGGCAATCAGAAAGTTAGTGTTCTAGTCATCTTTTGGTTTCAAGCAGATGAGTAAAACCTATCTCACCAGCTGTAAAGTGAAGGAGATGAATAAGTGGTCCTTAAGGATGTACACTTGTGGCTCCAGGCAGCATCCAGTCTAGAGACACATTTTCATTGGACCTAGGTGAAGTTTGAGAATGAATTTCAAACAGCTTTCCAATAAGATGTCCCTGCAAAAATTTAAAATTGCAGCTTCTCTTGGAAAGTTGGAAATTCTGGGCAACAGTGGCCCCTTCACGCTTACCTAGCAACTGTCAGCTGGGTAGAATAGTAGAATAGTTTTTTCCTTTTAAAAGGGCCCCAAGCTCTTAGTCCTAACAGTAACCACTTTTTGTACCCACCAGCCTGCTTCTGCATGCATGTTTCTGCCCCTGGAGCTGCAGACTCTTGCCCTAAGGTTATTTTTGAAGCCAACACCCCTGTGCTCTGCATTGCATCTCCTTTGGCCACCTGTGACTTGATGGACTTCTCAAACAAGGCTCATCCCTTCTTAAGGAAAGCCATTTCTGCTGTTCTTTTTTGTTTTCAGCGAGTAAGTAGTCTTTAAGAAAGAAGCCAGAGAGTAGGAACTGATAGGAATATGGTGGCTCCTTCTCTAGAAAGGATCCAAAGAACTAAAAGTTCTCTGTTTACAAATTCCTAAGTACAGTATGCCCAAGCAGGCCTTAATTAGGCTGAATGTTTATCCATTGTTTTGCGCAGTTCCACCACCAGTAAAGACATCACTAAATTGCAAGTTTTTTGCAAATTATATGAAAATTGTATGGCACTAAGGCCAAAATCTCTGAGCCAACATAATAGTTACGGTATGACTGGAATCATGGAAAGGAAGTGGCTTTTCTGGGAAAATAAAAAGTGGAAAAAATTCTTTCTGCTTTCTCAGATGCATCTTCGGCTTAAAGGTAGGACTGTTGGGAATGTTTGGGGTGCTATGTATTGAGTTGTGAATTACTCAGCTCTCATGATCACTGGAGGGATTGACTTATTTGAGATATGTTTTCCACACCATAGCTTGCCACCTAAAATCCTTCAAACATGCCAAATGTGAAGAGTGGCCAGTGTAGATATCATGCTCAGGCCGCCTACTGCAAATTGGTATCAAAAGCACCCTCTTGTGCTCACAGTATTTAATTCAAATCAAACATTTCTTGGTCCCCCCCTTTATGGGCATGAGTCTATGTTAGAAAAGATAATCCCGTGTAAACCCGGAAGTCAGTGGATATTACATATTTTCTAGGCAAGTGTCAGAAAATCTCCAGGGTTTAAAGGAGTCTACCACTGAGAATTGAACAACTTTAGGAAATACGTGTAATGTTCCACATACGGTTAGGAACAGGAAAATGTCATTGTGGATGGGGCTGGGAGGCTGCTTAGCGTTGGAAGGTGAAGTAACAAGGAGCATTTAGGCAAAGGACCTGACACTAACAAGTAAAGACCCTTGGTTGATCTGCTGTGGCTGCCAGAGGAGCTTCTTGAAGGGCTGGAAATGAGAAGGTTGAGAATTGGCAAGAAATGAGGATTCTCAGTCAAAACTGATAAGGTCTTGAATGCCAATGCTAACGCCTGGAAACTTTTTGTAGATAACAGTGAAAGGCATCGAAGCTTTTTGGAATAGGCTTGGGAATGATCACCTTTTGCTTTTAGAAAAATAACTCTCCCCGCATCATGCAGCAAGGATTGGAAAAGAGGGTGTGGGACAGAGATGAAATTATTTTGAGCTTTCTCATTTGGATTTAGTATTATCTTCTGCTATAAATCTGAAAGATAAAATTTCTATTAATTTATGCTTTGCATGTGGTTTAGTGTTATATTAATATTGGAGCTAAGAGCCCTCCCAGTGAACTGAATTACTAAAGTACGTCATTTTATTCTAACTTACTCTTTCATTAAAAAGTAGTAGAGGCCCT